>NC_142053.1:100273169-100904883 GCF_982192425.1 Myodes glareolus | reverse complement strand
AACTGGCCTTGGTAAACTCTCATCAGATCCGTTCCCTTGTATCAGTGGGTGATGGCATCCCTCGCAGTACTGACTTCGTTTTTCATGTTCTTCCTCCTTCTGCTCCTCATTTGGACCTCAGGGGGCTCAGTCCCGTGCTGCAATGTGGGTTTCCGACTGTATCGCCATCCTTCGTCAGATGCAGGATCTGGGACTCTTGTCTATTTCCTTATCTTTGAAAATTTGGTAGAATTCTGCACTTAAATCATCTGGCCCTCAATTCTTTTCTGATAGTCTTTTATTGACTGTTTGTGTTTTATTATGACTTATAGGTCTGTTTCATTTGTTCATGAATTTAGGTCTTGGTTTAACTTTGGTAATTAGTACCTATTGAGAGACTTACCTATTTTTTATCATATTTTGTGGAATGCAAGTTTTTAAGATATCTCTTTATGATTCTCTGGATTTCTTTATTATCTGTTTTACAGTCACTTTTCATTTCTGAATTTGTTAATCTCTGCCTTTTAGTTAATTTGCATAAAATTTCTTCTCTCTTGTTGACTTTTCAAAGAACCATCTCTTGGTTTCTTTGATAATTTTTACTGATTTCTATGTTTTTATTTTATTGATTTTAGTCATGAATGGGATTATTTCTTCTCTACTCCTCTTGTATTTTGTTATTTCTGTTTATTTATAAAGCATTCAGGAGTTCTATTAGGGTGCTAATCTTTAACACCAAGTTTCAACATTGACTCCACCTTTAAAATCTTTAAGTCTACTACATGAAATGCATGCCAATAGTTTTTACCTATTCATATTTTTTAAAGTTTTATTATTTACAAAGTTTAAAGTAACACACACACACACACACACACACACACACACACTTAAATTAATCAGTTCCAAGGAAGATATAACTCAATGAACTTCTATAGTGTTAAAATTGTTATGACATTTGTAGATGTGGGTCTGGATTTGTGGATAGATATTGTTTAAATTTAAATTTATCATGAATATCTTGTTTAATCCATCTATGGTAATTAAAATTTAACTGTATATAATAGTCTTAACAAGTATTTGTGGACTCAGAGTCTGCAGCACATCTGTCCTTGTCTTTTTGACTTTTAGATTCTCCATTGAAAAGTTTGGTAGAAATCTACTTGTCCAGTATTTATATTCTATTTGACATTTTTATCTTGCAGCCTTTAATATTCTTTGTTCTGTGTGCTTAGTGTTATGATTATTATATGGTGGGGGATCTTTTTTCTGATCCAATCTATTTGGTTTTCTCAAACCTCTACCTTTATAGGCCTGCCCTTCTTTAAGTTGGGAAATTTTTCTTCTATGATTTTGTTAAATATACTGTCTTTGGTTTTTAGCTGGAAATCTTGTCCTTCTTTTACTAATATTATTCCGAAGTTTGTTCTTCATATAGTGTCCCAGACTTCCTGGATGTTTTTTGTGTAGGAGGTTCTTCTACGTGTTACTTTCATTGGTTGAATAAATAAACTGCCCTGGCCTTTTGATAGGGCAGCACTTAGATAGGTGGGGAAAAGAGAACTGAATGCTAAAAGATAGAAGGCAGGGGGAGAGAGCTGCCATGAAGTTGCCAGGCTAGAGATGCAGTGAATCTTCAGCCTGAGAGGACATAAGTGAGAATCTTTTCTGGTAAGCTACAACCTCGTGGTGACATACAGAATTGTAGAAATGGGTTGAATCAAGATGTGAGAGTTAGCCAATAAGAGGCTAGAGCTAATGGTCAGGCAGTAATTTAATTAATACAATTTCTGTGTGATTATTTTGGGTATAAGCTAGCTGGGTGGCGGGACATGGCCCACTCTTCTGTGTGATTATTCTGGGTATAAGCTAGCTGGGTGGCAGGACATAGCCTGCTCACCCTTATACTACATGTTTTATGTCAGGAATTCTTAGATTTGATATTTCTTGGTTTGATGTGTATCATTTCTTTCATCCCTGAGTTTCTCTATTCCATTTTTTTTCTATTCTGTTGGCAATGCTTACACTTACATTTCCTTTTTGCTTTACAGATTTTCTGTTTCCAGAATTATCTCAGTTCATTTTTTATTGCCTCTCTTTCTATTTTCACAATTGATAAGTTTCATTTGTTTCCTTTAACTGTTAGTCTTCCTCCCCTTGGGGTTCTTTATTTCTTTTAGGAATTGATTTATTTTCTCTTTAAGAACTTCTGTCCTATTCATAAAGTTGACTTTAAGGTCATATTATTGTGATTCATCTGTGTTGGAAAAATTAGGGTTGCTGGAATGGAATGGCTGGATTCTGGTGGTGAAATATTTCCCTGGCTATTGTTATTGTTCTTCTTACACAGACATTTTGCAAGCTGTAGTTTGAGTAACTATAGGTTTGTGTGGCAATTGTTGTATTTGTCTTTGTTGAATATTTGTTCTCTTCCATGCTTTCTGTTTCCTCTATTATCTTCTTGCTATAGTTGTCTGTGTTTGAAAAGAAACTCTTAGATAGGTTTGAAGGCTAGAATTCTAATGGCTTTCATGGGCACTGGTCCAGCTGGGGGCAGCATCTAAATCTGAGTTTGGATTTATGGTAATGTCCTTGACCTCTAATCTGGCCACGTGTCCTTTCTAGTTCAGGATGATGGTCTGGCTTCCAGTGGAATACGAGACATGTGCCTAGTTTTCAGGAAGCTTTCCTGAACTCTGATGTTGGGGATTCAAGTCTTACCTCTGGAAGCAAGATGCTGACTTGGCCTGTAGTGGGGTAGGAGACTTCTGTGGAGGGCCACAACCACATTCTCCATTACAGAATGGTGCTAGCATCCGGTTTCACCGCCAGGTGAACAAGACAATGCGCATGTAATTGGCAATTTTCCACTGCTGCGTCCCCGCCTACTCCCGAAGCATCATCTGGGTTGATGGGCAGCGGACCAATCCAGGAGTGACACTTCCGAAGCGAGGACTGTTTCCTATATAAGGGATGGGTTCCCCTTATTCTGGGTCTCCACTTTGGAAGCTTATGCTCTCTCTCTCTCTCAAGATGCATTAAAGCTTTTCTGCAGAAGGATCCTAAGTGTGCCACGTCGTTCTTGCTGGCGAGACAGTAGTGCTGGACAGACTTCAGTCAGAGGTGTGGGCCAGGATATAGTCATGAGGGGAGGATGGGCGGTTGGACTTATGCTAGTGAGCTCGGGTGGAAAGGGTGATGCATTATCTGGGTTTGAAGATGCTGACCTGCACTCTGCTGGTGTAGGAGACCTGTTATTGTCCTTCTTGCAATACTTACTTGATCTTATATTCTTATTTCTATGATTAAAATAAGAATTTACCCATTAGTTTCTAAGTATGACAATATGTTCTGCATCAGACTGAACTCCCATTAATTACTAAACATTGTGCTATTTTTAATTATCTCTGAGACTTTCCTCCATGTATAATTTTCTATGTTATGATAGTAGGATTAAAATTGCCTTTAAATAATTATATATGCTCTCTTTGATTAGTAGCATGTCAATATAAAGTAGCTAAAATATAATAGTCAGCACCAGCACAGTTGAACTTCATAGTCTACATTCACATAGTAGTATTCACATAGTATTCACATAGTCTACTTGATATAAATATCTTTTAAAATTTATACTTTCAATTTAGTTAAGAAACAAGTTGTAGATAAAGACTGCTCATTATTTCATGGCTGCTCAGAAATGAATAATAACATAGAAACTATATTAATTACAATACTGGTCAATAGCTTATACATATTTGTAGATAACGTATATACACCTTAAATAAACCCATTTATATTAATCTATGTATTGGAATGACTCTGTGCCTTACTGGTATATATCTGGTTGGCAGCTGGCATCTTTCTCCTTTGGCAGATACATGGTGTCTCTTTGACTTTGTGTGCATTCTCTTTACATCTCTATTTGGCTTTCCTCCTGATTTTACTCTAAGTCATTGGCCTAAACAGCTTCTTTAATAACCAATAATAATAAAACATAGAATACAGAGGGTAATCACACACCATCTCCCCTTTCCGATCTAAATAAAAAGGAAGATTTTAACTTTAATGTAATAAAAATAAAATTATGTATAATAAACATTACAGTTACAATATTTATATCCATCTTTTAACATAAATAAGAAAATCCATAACTATAACTATCTATTCTTCAACTCCATCAAAGATTCCAGAAGGATATAATATTACCTAAATAAATAGAAAGTACATTGTAAGCAACTCCTGAATCTCAAGAATTGACAGAGACCTCTTGCTGCCTTGACAGTCACCCAAATTTCTTCTGTAACATTGGAGCATTCATCTTCAGCCTACAGGCCCAAAGAATTGAGCAGACATTTCCAAGAAGCAGGAAATTTGAAAGAATGTTCAACCTCTATTGGCAACTTGTCAGTCACTTTCTTCTGTGTCCTGCAGAATGTCTGGCATACTCTTTCATGAAGCAGGAACTCTGAAGGCCTGTCTCACCTTTAGAAAAGTTTGGAATTCATTTTTCTGTGAGTCTTGCATGTCCAGTTCATACAGCATACCATTAAGCAGCCCAGGCAAGAGAAATTTCATGCTCAAATGGCCAGCCTTGTCACACTGAAGGCTAATTTCATAATGACTTTTTTCAATGCCCATAAACCTCTCTGTAGTAATTGGTGCTAACAGAAGCAAAGATTTCTTATTGTTAATAAAGTTCTAAGTTCCTAAAACATTTTAAATGCCATATTCTGTTTGTTTTTAAAAAGTTTAAAGAATACCTATCGATCTGAAATATCTCTGTACATTTCGAAAACCTAATTAACCTGACTACAAGTTTGATAATTTTAGATGACTATCTATTAACCTGTATTTCTTAATTATATATTTTTTAAATGAGCTGCACAAACACAATACATTTATCAAGAGCATAAATATATAACAAAATTTAACTTAAATTCGGATTAACAAACCAAGATTCATACCAATGCAAACAATTCATCTCAATAGTATATCCCCCTTTAAATGTAAACAAACATTTATAAACAATAATATAAGAATTTTTGCATTGTTCTGTAGACTATTTCCTGTTGCTTGGGGTGCTGTTACTGAAATCTTTCATGGAATATTCTGTATGATATGTCCATCTCAGTGATCAGTTCTTAAGCTGTCATAGATGTTGGACAATCTGGGCTAGTGCTTCAGGGATTCTTGTTTGATCAAAATATATTAGCTGGTAAGGAATCTGTAGTTTTCAATCCTTTGTGGAAGCAAAGGCAGAAAATTCTTTTCCAAAACAACATATTCTATGACCCAAATTTTGAAGTCAAGATACCTTTAAAATATGTATGCTGGTTTAGCTTATCAGCCAATATACTAAAATGTCTCTCAGTAAAAATTTCAAAGAAAACACAATAATATATATATATAATATAGATTCTCTGTGTAGTTTCCATCCTTTCTTTTAAAGTGGAAAAATTTAATATTTTAATGAAATTAAAACCGCAATCCTTGAATATATTACTAATATTATCACTGCCTACATAGTATAATAAAATGACAATATAAATTACCAATATTAACAAAATAATGCTGTCTCTGTCCCTGAGCTTTAGCATTCTTTTTTTTTTTTTTATTGACTAGCCTTGTGGGTGCCTAGTCTGTTTGGATGCTCACCTTCCTAGACCTGGCGGGAGGGGAGAGAACCTTGGAAACCTTGAGTGCTCTTAGGAGTGGAGACGGAGGGGAAGAGGGAGCAGGGAAGTGGAAGGGTATGGGGAGGAGGAGAGGAAGTGGAAATTTTTATAAATGAATAAATGAATGAATAAATAAATAAATGTAGTTTCCATCTTTATGTGGCTTATTTTTCTTTACTCCTTTAATCTATGACTGTCTGTATTCTGTTATTTAACTATTTATTTCTTTTTATAATTATCTATACTCTTTTTTCTTTCTGTCAAGCCTACGTACATTTTTAAATACATTGTGACCTTTTCAGAAGTTTATTTCTGTCTGAATCTGTCTTTATTGAAAATCTATAACAATTTTCTGACCAGGAGTGCTTTCAAAATTGTAAATAGTTTGGTCACAGCAGCCCTGGAAGCTAGCTCTGACATTCTTAGCCTTTTAATAGAGAGGAGGTATCTTTATCACCAGCTCTGGAGTCGCTGGGTGGGAACTGTAACCTCCACTTCATTTTTGGAAAGAAGTTGACTCATGCTGCTACCAAGTAACTTCCAGCATGCTGCCAACAAAACTCACTCAAGTGCTCAGCCTCCTGATAGAGTCAGAGCAGAGCTGTTCATGCAGCTAACATAAACCAGGAGGCCTAATTAAAGAAGCCACACAACTCTTGCTGATATTGCTGAGTCATGAAGCATTCTCTTAAAGCAATCTTGCCTGTGCTTGTTTCTAACAAACAGAATCCACCCCAGAAAAATGCTGCTATCATAAAGTCAGGCTTAATTATGTGTGTGTGTGTGTGTGTGTGTTTGTGTGTGTACATGTGTGTGTGTCTTAAATTCCATCCCAAGCTTTCTCAGGTTTTATGCAAAAGTAGCTAGCCCACATTAGCATGCCATTTTGTAGATATAGGCTACTCGTTTGTTTCCTGGCTGCTCAAACCCA
This sequence comes from Myodes glareolus, assembly GCF_982192425.1. NCBI lineage: Eukaryota > Metazoa > Chordata > Mammalia > Rodentia > Cricetidae > Myodes > Myodes glareolus. The sequence goes on along the minus strand of NC_142053.1, from coordinate 100,898,301 downwards.
AATGATCACACAAAACTATATTAATGACAACACTGTTTGCCCAATAGCTTATGCATATTTCTAGCTAACTCTTACATCTTAAATTAATTCACTTCTATTAATCTATGTATTGGCATTAGGCTGTGCTTACTGGTAAGGATCTGGCTTGTAGCTTTCGTCTTTCTCCTTTGGCAGTTACATGACATCTCTTTGACTCTGCTTACTTTCACTTTACATGTCTGTTCAGATTCCCACCTGGCTTTACTCTACTAAATCATTGGCTAAAACAGATTATTTAATAACAAATGATAGTAAAACATATTCATAGCATACAGAAGGGAATCCTACATCAAAAAAGTTTTCATTATATATGGTATCAACCTGATTAATGAATCTAACTACAAAATTGTCCTCATGTTTTAGTTCATATTTACTTTAATTTAGTATGTTAACTCAATAGCTTAAGGGATACATGTACTAATTTATCTATTTGGAATGTAAAAGTTTTAGTTGATATATTAGTAATTTTTGAGTTAACTTGTCACAGCTAGGGATCAATGGGAGAAAGAATGTCAGTTGGAAAGATGCCTTCATCAGATTGGCATGTAGACAATTTGTAATGGGATTTTCTTCATTGATAATGGTTCAGAAGCAGACAATACCCTTTGAAAAAGTGCTGCAACTGAGGAGGTGATCTTGTGCCATATTCACTATCAGGTTGAAAAATTCACTAGTAGCAAACCAGAAACCAAGACTCTTCCACTATCTCCACATCAGTTCCTGCATCTAGGTTCCTGTGTTATGTGAATTACTACCCTGAGTTTTCTAAAAAGTGAGCCACGTTTATTATTTGTAAGCCACATGAAGTCTGAAGTTGCTTTTGGTCATCATGTTTGTCACATCAAGAGAAAACAAAATAAGAAAAAAAATGGTACCAAGATCATGGATTTTAGGGACAGTAGTTATTGTATTGCTATGGTGGTAACTGACTAATTTTTGAACTTTGGAATAAGAAAAAAATTGATTGTTTGGAGCTTAATGAAATACTGTGGGAAATTGGAAGGTAATGCTAAGAGCTGTGCAGGTGAAAACCTTCCTGAGATCTCTCAGATGAACATTTATGAATCCCTCAAATACTATTTCAAGATCACATATATGTTTTTTAAATTAAGAATATGGTTTCTGTTTTGCAGAGAAATTAAGACTGTAGTTTCTGTTTATGAGAGAACAAGTGACACTGAAGTGAACAATTAGCTTAATTGAACAGTTGGTGCTGGTTAACTGAGGTTGAGAAATCCCCTAGGATTGAGGAGGTTCAGCATCCTTGAGATGAAATATCAGAGTATTTCTGAAGGGTCAGCGCAAAGTACTGTTTTCTAACGTGGTCTAGTTACTCCAAAATCTGGCAGCTTACAAATTTGGTAATGTGTAATCTATATAGTACTGCTTTTGGTGGTGTGAGTGCTAAAGGTTTGAAGGACTCATTGGAAGTGGTATTTACCTTGTGAAAGGCAACAGGAGGCTATTGCTGAAGATGTAGCTTCATTGATGAAGATAAAGAGGTTGAAGTGGAGATCCGTTATGTAGTATACTTCTCTGTATGCTGTTAATATGTTTTATTGCTATTGTTATTTGTTTATTTTTATTGATTAATAATAATAACAATATGGCAGGGCAGAATATATCCAGGTGGGATATGCAAAGCAAGATATAACGAGAAAGTAGGCAGAGTCAGGGAGACACTGTGTAGTTGTCAAAAGACACAAGATGCCAGCTGCCAGCCAAATACTTACCAGTAAGGCACAAGGTCATGCCAATACATAGATTAATAGAAATAGGTTAATTTAAGATGTATGAGTTAGTTACTAAGAATACTGAGCTAATAGGCCATAAAGTGTTGCAATTAATACACTTTCTGTGTGATTATTCAGATCTGGGCAGCCAAGAATGAAAGAGCAGTTTTCATTTACAAAATGGTGCCCACCATCTGGGGCATAGATCCAGGTAAGACTTAAAACAGATTAAGAGATTAGAAGACTTCTAGACCCACAAAATGGGAGCAAGTCACAGCTTCTTTGTAGCTGCATTATATTTCTGATAGGCTCTGTTTGCTGACAGACAGCAAAGACACAGCTTCTTTAGGAGAAGACTTTCTGACTCAGATTTAGCAGCAAAAACTTCATCGCTTCTTTTATAGACAATTAATGGTTCTGGCTGGCAGCATCAACAGCTCTGTCTTTTTCATCAGGCTGAGCACTTGAATGAGGTTTGTGGGCAGCATGCTGCAAGTGGTACAATTTGCTTAATGGCAACATAGACCTGCTGCATTCCTGGAGCTGGGGCAGTGAGCATGGCTCACAGAGGGGGTGAACTTATCTCCACCATGATATACTGTGCAGAGCTCATGTTCCTAGCCACACCCACTTATCATTTAAAAGGCCAAATGCTCCTGGTCAGAAAATAATTACAGATTTGCAATAAAGACAGATTTCAATGAGAATAAATATCTGAAAGATCACAGTGTGTTTAAAACTGTATGTTGTCTTGGGAGAAAGATGAAAACAACTATAGAAGGTTATAAAAAGAAGAAAATTCTTTAAAGAGACAGAAAAGTAATATGAAAATATAGATAGTGACAGATTAAAAGATTAAAAAATAAGGTGTGTAAAGATGGAAAATACAGAGTCTGGATTATGTATATTATTATGTTTTCTTTGAATTTATTTGAGTGCAGATGTTGCAATATTTAATAAAATAGACCCACACTAGCCCAGAATGGAGTATAATAAAGGCTTATTTATTTAGGTGTAGATTCCCAGAAAAAAAAAATATCAGCAGTCCTCTGTATGAGCGGGGAACTAGAACTAGTTCCAGTAGCCAAGGAATTTGTGCTTGCCCCTATGTCTGCATATATAGTACCCGAAACCATACCCAAGTGTGGAAGCATCCCAAAGGACATTGGGTGAAGGAGTTTCTATAGCATGAAAAGAAGCATTTTATTCTGGTATATATATATATATATATATATATATATATATATATATATATATATATATATATATGTGTGTGTGTGTGTGTGTGTGTGTGTGTGTGTGTGTGTGTGTGTGTATGTATGTATGTATGTATATATGTACTAAAGGTATCTTGAGTTACAAATTTGAGTCTAAGGATTTGTAACTTTGAAAAATATGACTGCTTTTGTTTTCACAGAAGAGAATCTACATATTCCTTTCACGCTAATGTGGTTTGATGGAAAAAGACCCCATGAAAGATCTCCGTGAACTCTTAAAATATTTTGCCCAACAAACAGCAGGAAGAAGCATTTTGAAGAAAACTACACTCAAATTCCCAAAATGGTTGTTTTTAAATGTTTGCTTTTATATTAAGGGGTTTTATTACAAATGTTTAGGTGGTAATGGTCAAAATGGTCACATTCAATCTCTCTAAATGAAAACCAAAGGGAATAGATATGATATAGAGAGGAATAATTTGCATTGGCATGAAACTTTGGCTAATTGATACAAATTTGAGGTCAAATTTGTTACTGGATATACACACACACACACATATGCATATACATATATATACACACACGAATACATATACATGTATATATATACACACACATATATATGTGCTTTTGTTTAGAATTATATTTATACAGCTCATTTAAAAATGTAAAGTATGCTATCACCCACTGATACAAGGGGACGGATCTAATGAGAGTTTACCAAGGCCAGTTGGACTGCGACTGAACGAGCATGTGATCTAACCAGATTCTCGGAATTTGGCCGGATTCTCTGAATGTGGCTGGCCCAAAGTCTTTCTGAAAAGCCATTGACTATGATACTGGGACTTGTTTCCTCTGTATATACTGGATTTTGGGGATCCAGTCTGTTTGAATACTCACCTTCCTGGACCTGGAGGGAGGGGGGAGGAACTTGAACTTCCCACAGGGCAGGAAACCCTGACTGCCCTAAGGGACGAAGAGGGAGGAGGAGAGGGAGTGGGGGGAGTGGGAGGGTGTTGGGAAGAGGGGCGGAAATGGAAACTTTTATAATTTAATAAAATTTACTTTAAAAAAAAATGTAAAGTATCATTAAGTACAGATTAATAGTCATCTGTAATAGTCAAACTTATAGTCATTTTAATTATATTTTCTAGCTATATAGAAATACATTTCAGTTACATAGATATTTTTCAAATCTTTCAAAGACCTACAGAATATGGCAATTTAAAATCTTTTAAGAACCTAGACTTTTCTGCTCATTGAGACATATCTGTTTCTGGTAGCACAAATTACTTCAAGGAGGTTGATGGAAATTGAAGACACTTGTCATGTAATTTGCCTGAAATGTGACAAGTCTAGACATTTGGTCAAGAAACTGTTCTTGCTTAGACTGCTTGATGGTATCCTATATCAGCTGGACATGCAGGACGCAGAAGAAATCAACTGATGAACTTTTTAAGTAAAAGACAGAAGAGATCTTCAAATTTCCTGCTTCACTAAAATGCCTGCCAAATATTATGGGCTTGTAGGCTGAAGATGGAGACCCCTAAACTACAGAATAACTTTGGGTTACTGTCCAGGCAGCAAGATGTGTCTGTCAATTTTAGAGTTTCAGGTGTTGCTTACAATGTACTTCCTGTTTACTTAGGTAATGTATCCTTCTGAAGACTTTGATGAAGTTGAAGGCAGGTAGTTATAGTTATAATTTTCTTTAGTTATAACAAAAGATAAACTAGATGTGCATCTTTAGACTCACAAAGAAATATTGTATCTGTAATACTTGCTTAATACCTGTTCTGTTATATGTAATTTTTCTATGTTAAAGTTAAAACCTTCCTTTTTATTTAGACAGAAAAGAGGAGATGATGTCGGATACAGCTCTGTATGCTGTGTATATGTTTTATCATTGGTTAATAATAAAGCTGTTTCAGCTTATGACAGGGCATACTAGAGCCAGGTGGAAAATCCAAACAGAGATATATAGTGTAGGTGGATTCAGGGAGATGCTTTGTAGCTGCTAAATGAGAAGAACACTGCAAACTTTCTGGTAGACCACAGTCTCATAGTGATACATTGATTAATAGAAATGGGTTAATTTAAGATGTAAGATCTAGATAATAAGAGGTCTGAATTAATAGTCCAAGCAGTGTTGTAATTAATATAGTTTCTATGTGATTATTTAGATCTGGGCATCTGGGAAAAAAAGCAGTCTACATTGACAGACCCCAGCATAATAGAGATGTCAAGTCCATAGGACATCTACCAAGGACAGCAGTAATTGTGAAAAAGAGTGAACTATAACCTATTAGAAAAACTAAGTGTATTATGGTAGCAGAGCCACAGAGAGAATTGTCATGGTCCTTTGGAGACCAGAAAATTATGACTGAATGAATCCCAGATGTAGTACAGTGAGGTAAGAGACTCTATTTTAAATTTTGGATGTTAATTTTGATTTGATTTGAGAGTGACGATGTTCTGTTTCTTCCCTCTTGGAGTAAGAAAATATTTATCCTCTATATTTTATGGGAACCTACAATAGAAAACATTTGTTCCTTAATGGATACGTTGAATTTATAAAGAGGTTTTATATTTTTATTTTAATTTTCATTGATTTTTGTTGAGATCTGAATTTTTCTCTGCTCCCCGCCCTGCCTCTCCCCTCCAATTCAACCCTCTCCCAAGGACCCCATGCTCCCAATTTACTCAGGAGTTCTTGTCCTTTTCTACTACCTATGTAGATTATATCTATATTTGTCTCTCTTAGGGTCCTCATTGTTGTCTAGGTTCTCTGGGATTGTGATTTGTAGGCTGGTTTTCTTTGCTTTATGTTGCAAAACCCCTTATGAGTGGTTACATGTGATAATTGTCTTTCTGTGTCTGTATTATCTCACTCAAAATGATGTTTTCTTGCTCCATCCATTTGCCTGCAAAATTCAATATGTCATTAATTTTTTTCTGCTTTGTAGTATTTCATTTTGTAAATGTACCACATCTTCATTACTCAAAATTTTAAAGACTTTGGGACTATGAAATATTGAACTGTGATTTATATGGTAGTATTAATACTAAAATGAGATGTTAAAAACAAAAATGAAAGGAAAGGTATGGTTTACTAGTAATTTTTTTATGTCTAGAATTTTATTTTCCTAGAATCATCTGGAAAGAGTGGACATTAATTTCAGATTTGCTATTTTGTTATATGCAAGTCTGTGATGGTATTTGATTGATTACTGATCGAAAGGGTCCAGACCACTTTGTTCCGATCCTGATAATGTGGTACTGGGTTATATAACAAAGAGCACTGTGCAAGTCTCAAAAAACAGTTCACTAAACAGAGTTCCTTTGTAATCTTTGCCTCAGTTCCTGCCTCCAGGTTCATTCCTTGTGTTCCTCCTTTTGTTTTCCTCAATGATAAACTATGATGTTACATTTAAGACAAATAAGTCCTTTCTAGGCAAGAGAACAGCAATAGGCAGGAGAATAATATATTTGTTATCTGCAAATGCCTTAGCTTTGTTTTTAATTATATACCAAAAATTAAGTTTTTATTAAACATTCATTAGTAGTCATTGTCCCTAAACCATAATTTAAAATTTTAGTTTAAATATATTTTAAGACAAATGTACATTACAGTTAAACAAATCCAATAAGCCACTATATAATGAATAAATAAAATTATCTTCTCAGAAATATCTGTTTTCACTATTTTCTTCTTGCAAAGCTTTGGAAGCATCCATTCTGCTTTTTCCATTTATGTATCATATTATTTTAGATTCCTTGTATAAGTGGAATCTTGCAATATCATCTACTTTATTGGGCTTATTTAACTTGACTAAAGATTTACTATCAAGAATGGTCAGTGTTATAGCATATGACATAATTTTATTTCTTGATAAAGTTTAATAATATTTTATTCTATCTATATGGCACAGTTTTTAAACATAAGCAAAGAGGATGAATATATATATATGCATATATGTGTGTGTATGTTTGTGTACGCAGACACACAGACACACACATATACATCTTGGCTATTGGTAATGAAACAATCCAGAATGGTTAACAAATAATGTCTTGGAAATTCTGTTTTCAATTCATTTAAATGTATGCCCAGAATTATAATTACTACATATGCACAGTATATAAATGTGTGTGTGTGTGTGTGTGTGTGTGTGTGTGTGTGTATGGGTGCCATTTACATGCTGTTTCCATCAGTGGCTGCACCATTTTTCAATCTTATGGAGGATACATAATGGTTCAAATTCTTTATGTCAAGCCCAAGAAGTTATATTTTATTGGATTTGGCATTTTTTATCTTAATAAAAGTTGATAACTCTTGGTTTTGCTTTCTATATCTCTGGTGGATAAGTTTGCTGGGAAATTTTACAAAATTGCTTCCTTTTTGCTATATTTTTAAAGAAATGTTTAATAGAATCCTAACACATTTTCAGTTCAATTGGTTTTGTTGTCAGTTGTGAAGCTTCTATTTATATCCTTGGTATTAATCCCAGGTATATAATTTTCAATCTTTCTGTTTTCTTGTTTATTTCTTTATATTGCAATGATTTTCTGACTTATGCTCTCTATGGAAAATATTTTCTTTTACTGCCTTGTTTTCTTTTGTGTATGTGTCATATTGAAGAAACAACAAAAAATATAATCCAATATCAGCAATATCAGAAAGTTTTTTACTAAAGATTCTTTAGAATGTTTATACATTCAGATAGTAAAATGCTTTTGAATTATTTAGCATATGATATAAAATCAGGATATATTTTCCTTTCACATGCAGATTTGCTGAGAAAATATTGCATAGTATGTTATTACGCATATTTTATCATATATAGTGCATCACTTTTCTATTGTGCATTCATGGCTTCTTTTTCAAATTATTTGTGTACACAGGGATTTTTCTTTTAAATTTATATCATTTTTAGTAGATTTATTTATCTTAAATCCCAACTGCAATTTTCCCTCTCTCCTCTCCTCATATATCCTTTTCCAATTCCCTTTTCCCTCAATCTACTTCTCATTTTCTGTTTAGAAGGGGAAGGCCACTTGTGACTATCAACAAAACATCGCATATCAAGTTGCAGTAGGACTAAGCATCTTCCCTTGTATTAAGGCTGGGTAAGGTGACCCAGTATGAGGAGTAGGGTCCCAAAAGCGATCAAATCAGTAGGGACAGTCTCTGCTCCCATTGTAAGGTGTCCTACATACAGACTAAACTACAATTTCTCTGCTCCCATTGTAAGGTGTCCTACATACAGACTAAACTACAATTCTATCACACATATGTAGAACTAATATTTGAAATAAATAAAGAATGCAAAAATTAAACATAAACAACAATTACTCCATTTTAAAAATGGGGCACATATATAAACTAAATTCTTAACAGAAAAATTCTCAAATGTCTAAAAGACACTCAAAGAGTTGTTCAACATTTTTAGTCATCAGGGAGATGCATTCCTTCTTACACTCATTAGAATGATTAAGAAAAACAAAAGCACACAGGAGAGCTTATGCTGGAGAGCATGTGAAGCTAGGTTAATACTTCTTCATTCCTGACTGGAGTGCAAACTTAGACAGCCACTTTGGAAATCAATATGACATTTTCTCAGAAAATTGGGAATTGATTTACCTCAAGACCCAGCTATTCCGCTCTAAGGCATGTACCCAAAGAATGCTTGACCATTCCAAAAGGACAAGACTGTTATTTACTAAAGTGTTTCCATAACAGTTTTGTTTATAATATTTAGAACATGGAAACAATGTAAATGTCCTTCAACCAAAAGAAATGTGGTACATTTATATGATGTACTATTACTAAACTATTAAAAACAATGACATCATGAAATTTGAAGGTCAATGAATGGAACTAAAAGAATCATCCTGTATGAGGTTACCCAGAGGAAGACAAACATGTCCTATACTGACTTATAAGTGAATATTATCTGTAAAGTAAAGGATAACCATGTTACCATCTACAGACCCAGAAAGGCTAGGTAAAGAGGGCTCAAGGACAGACATTTGGATCTCCCTGGTAAAAGTAAAAAGAAGAATCTTGTGGGTGGCCTGTGGTTGTTGATTGAGTTTTCTGCCCTTAGAAGACCCACAGTCATTCAGTCCCAAAGACACAGACAGAGGTCTACATTAAGCATAACCTTGTTGGCCTATTAGCTCAGGCTTCTTATTAACTCTTATATCCGACCTTAACCCATAATTCTTGCCAATGTCAGTCACATGGCTTGGTACCTTTTATAAGTAAGGTGTTCTCATTCTTGTTTCCTCTGCATTTGGGTGACAACTGCAGACTACCTCTTTCCTCTTCCCAGAATTCTCCTGTTCTGTTCACCCCACTCTACTTTCTGCCTGGTTGCCCCACCTATATTTCCTACCTGGGTATTGGCCAATCAGCATTTTATTAAAACAATACAATATAAGTGACAGGATACAAGATCATTATCCCACAGCATAGGATGAGTGGGGATGGAAACAGGAGGAATCCAGCTGAGGGATGGATGAGGCAGGAGAGTACTGTAGAAGATAACTAGAAGTGGATGGGGCATTTCAAGTTTAGGTAGAAAACTGGTGCAGGAGAAACTCCCACAAATCAACAAAGATAACCTTAGCTAATATCTAGTAATAGGGGATATGTAGTTTAAATTGGCCATCTCCTATGACTGAACAAGAATTCCAATGGAAGGACTAGGGCATCAACCAAGCTTTCAACCTATAGTCTATCCTGCCTATGGGATATTTTAGGGTAAGGATGATTCAGAGAGTATGAGAGTGGCTCAACAATGACTGGTTCAGCCTGGGACTTATGCTGTGAGAATGATTTAAACCCTGACACTGTCTGAAATGCCAAGACCCAGACGCTGGATGACCCAAAGACCTAGGAGAGGACCAAACATGATTCTAGAATAATGAAAATATTAACCTATTGATTCCAAAGATATTCTGCTATACTCATAGACTGTTGTCTACCATAATTGTAATTAGAGAAGCTTCACCAATAAATGATGAAAACAGCCACAGAGACCCATAGTCAAACATTAGTCTGAGCTCAGGGAATCCTGGTGAAGAGAGGGAGAAAGAACCCAGAAGATTCACAAGAAAACTCAAAGAAATTTTTTTTGTTTTGTTGTGTTCCTTTATATTGAGCTTTACATTTTTCTCTGTTCCCCTCCGTGCCTCTCCCCTACCCCCTTCGATCCTCCCCCAAGGTCCCCATCCTACCAAATTACTCAGGAGATCTTGCCTTTTTCTACTACCCATGTAGATTAGATCTATGTAAGTTTATCTTAGTGTCATCATTGCTGTCTAAATTCTCTGGGATTGTGATTTATAGGCTAGTTTTCTTTGTTTTATGCTTAAAAACCACCTTTGAGGTGAGTACATGTGATAATAATTTTTCTGTGTCTGGGTTACCTCACTCAAAATAATGTTACTAACATGGTCTCAGAGGATTTCACAGAGTCTGAGTCAACATGAGACCAAAATAGGTTGTGGTATTTCCAATGCAACTGGTCCTCATAGTGGTGCTATTAGGAGTGGCACAATTAGGATTCATGGCCTTGTTAAAGAATGTATGTGTGGCTTTGAGATCTGTTTTGCTTCATCTTTGCTCAGTGTGAGAATTAGTTAAAATCCTGTTTTATGCAAGGTGTATGACTGTCAACTATTACTACAATACAACTTCTAAATGGATTCAGCCCTGCTCCCTGCAATGATGATAATGGACTGAACCTCTGAAATTGTGACTGAGCCACTCCAATTAAATGTTTTACTTTATAAGAGTTTCTGTGGTCATTGTGTCTCTTCACAGCAATAGCAATCATAATTAAGACAAAGGCCAACTATCTATCTGTATGTATGTATGTATGTATGTATGTGACAGATTTTTTTTGATTCCATTCTACTGTATTCAATTATATGTGTTTATGTCAAAATCATACTCTTGGTTACAGTATGTTCATGATAAAAATTTAAAGGATACTTTATAAGATCCACAGCCACCTTCTTCTTCTTGAGAGCTGTCAAGCTGCATAGATTGAAATGATTTAAAATATAATTAATTTTCCATTTAGTTACAAGGAAAGTTTACTGAATGGTTTCGTCTGTCAACTTGACACAAACTAGAGTCATCAGAAGGAGACTTGGGTGAGGAAATGACTCCATGAGATCTCGGTGTAAGTCATTTTTTCATTTAGTGATCAGTGGGGGAAGAAACAGTGCAAGGTTGATGACACTATCTCTGGTTTGTTGATTCTGGGTTTTATATGAAGGTAGGCAAAACAATCATTGGGAAGCAAGGCAATAAACAGCTTCCCTTCATGGCCAATGCATCACCTTGTGTCTCCATGATACTGCCCCATTTGAGCTTCTTCCTGCTTTCTGTCAGGAATGAACAGCAATTCTGAAGTGTAAGCCAGAAAAATTCTTCCCTCCCAAATATTATTTTTGGTAATCACGTTTTGTTTCAGTAATAGAAACATTAACTAAGACAGAAGAAAATATCAAAACTACTAATGGAAATAAATGAATGAAAAAGATTAAAAGAATAATAAAATTCAGGATTTGCCTTGGTGGAAGATAAAAATAAATCAACAAAAAATTCTTTTCAAATAAGCAAAAAAAACTCAAATAAAACTGGAGATATAAAACAATATATCAAAATAACAACACGGGTATCCAAAGTATTATTAAAGAGAGTACAAGTAACTAAGTGCTAAGAATCTGGGAAATGCTGAAGAAATAGATGTGTTTCAGGAAATATATAACATACCTTAATTGGACCATGAAGAAATAAAAATTTGAAGCGATTATTATAGGTGATAGTAATGTTCACTAATATCTTACAACAGGGAACGCTCCATAATAGGGTAGATTTGGTGCTAAATACTACCAAACTTTTAAGGAGGCACTAGACCCAATTCTCTTCAAACTAGTTTAAATATTGGAAAGGAGAGGATTCTACGAATTCTTATAAATCTATCAATTTTGTGATTGATTTGGACTCTGATTTTACAATTTCTATTCCATTTTCCTTGACATTTTTATTGTTTTTATTACTGTTGTTATTATTGTTTACTAAGTTCTTGTAACAAATTCTTTAAGTTTGTTAAAATGCATTTGACTATCGAGATGTAAGTTTTCATTCTTATACACATTTCCTGAGTATTATTGCAATCCCATGAGATTTCCTTATCCTGTTTTTCTATTTAATTTTTAAGACTTTCTAAATATTTTCCCACTTTATTTGTTTAATGATTCATTGCTTATTCCAGAGGACTTGTAGTTTCTCACTTCAAAATCATCAGAAAAGATAATATGGTATAAATAATATTAAGAATATACAAACTAGTTTAGAGCCTAAAGTAAGATAGATTAGAGACTATTCCCTTTGAACATTTCAAAAATTCACATAGTATTCCTTAAATGGCTTCTTAAATGTCTTTGCAGCCATCATTGTTAATTTAAAAATCATTTAATTATTTCTGGGTTGAATACATAAAGCATCCTTGTTTGAAGTTCTGATATGCTTTTTTCTCGTATAATTTTTGAGACTCTCAAACATACTTTAATTGGAATATTTTATATATTTTATTGAAAGTTTTTTATTTTTATTCAAATACACTTGCTTTACTGATCTGATCACGCCTAAGATTTCACCTTGGTTCTTATCAGTATGTGTTTGCAACATTTCTCCTTCTTAAAATGAATTGTTTATTTTTGTTTGGCTGTTGTCTTATATTCCTTTAACTGGCATTTGAATTTTGTAATTATTTAATGTCTTCTTATGTATGCATCAATATTACCATCTTTGGAAAATTTGGGGAGAATTAATCTCTAATTCTGTAAATATAATATTTACATTTAGTTTTTTCTTATATATTGAAACATCTCATGGATCGGATGCTTTTCTATTATTACTATTATTATTATTATTATTATTATTATTATTATTTTATTACTTTAAAAAATACCAATCCAAATTCCCACTTCCCCCCATCCTCCTACTCCCTCCACATACCTTCCCACCCCTCCCCCTCCAATCATAAGAAAGGACGAGGCACCTTGCCCTGTGGCAAGTCCAAGGCCCTCCCTACTACATCTAGATTGAGCAAGGTGTACATCCAAAGAGAATAAGGTCCCAAAAAGCCAGGACATACAGTAGAGACAAATCCCAGTGCCACTGTCAATGACCCCTCAGTAATCGTGCCAACTGTCAACCACATTCAGAGGGATTAGTTTGATCCCATGCTCGTTTACTCCCAGTGCAGGTGATGTTGGTGAGCTACCATTAGTTGAGGAAAACTGTCTCAATGGGTGACCCCCTTATGGTCTTGATCTCCTTGCTCAAGGGGGATGAATGGAAATTGACACAATTTCACAGACAAACTGGGGGCAGATGGTTATGGAAACAGGCAGAATCAGACCAGGGATAGGGAAGGGAGAAAGTACTGGGAGAGATGACTGGTATTGAGGCAGAATATTTTGGGCCTGATATAGAAATTTACTTTCAAAAGAAACTTCCTGGACTCTATGAGAATGACCCCAGTGTTAATTCCTAGTAGCAGAGAATATGGAACTGGAACCAGCCCACTTCTGTAACCAGGCAAAGCTCCTAGTGGTACAACTAATACGTCTGGCCATTCATAAAACCTTTAAATTACGATTGTTCCTGCCTGCAAAATGTTCTGGGTAATGGTAAAGCCACTAAATCAATGAAGCAGGGCTCATGGGGTCTCACAGAGACTGAAATAGCAATTAGGGAGTCTCTTTGGGTCTAACATATGTTCTTTGCATATACATTATGATTATGGGACTTAGTATTCTTGTGGGACTCCTAAAGATAGGAGTGATGGTTGCCTGTGACACTTTTGCCTACTTTTAAGATGCTTGCCATCTTGCCTTGATATTAGTGCATATACCTAGTTTTATTGAAACTTGTTATGCTGTAATTGGTTGATATTCCTTGAATGCATGTTCTTTTCTGAAAGGGAAAGAAGGAAGAGTGGATCTGTGGGAGAAGGAACATGGGAAGAAAGGCTTAGAAGATTTGGGGGGAAGAGAAGCTACATTAGGATGTAATATATGAGAAAGCAATATTAAAATGTGCTTATAAATTTTTATTTTGTTGCCCTAAGTTTTCATAGTTCATTCTCTTTTACAAATTCCTTATTTACTTTATTAAGAAATTATTTCCAACGTATAATGTAATTGATCAAAATATTTCCCCTACATTCACTGGAAAACATCTATTCTGTAATAATTTCAACTATATCTGTTAAATTATTGATATAATTGAAAGTTTAAATATTTGAACACTAACTTTCTTGTAATTAACAGTATGGATTACTAAATATAGTATTATTGTTTGAATCACAAGAATAGAGTTGGCCTCATTAAAACTATCATACTAATTATGTGAAGGACAAATCAATGTGAAATTAATGTTGACTAACAATACCTAAAGAATTCTTTGCCTATGAATTCTATAAGTAATTAAACTAATTAAATTGCTTACCTGTCCGACTACTCCCAAAAAGCAAAAGGATTAAAACCAAAGATATCTGACATTGAAAGATTATTTAAATTTGAAGATCTCTTCCTTCAATAAAAGTTTCATAGTGCCATTTTATTAAAAAATGTATGTAACATATCAAAAATAATTCTCCACATGAGGAAATTTAGTGGCATTTCTTTGTATCATTTACTTACTTTACCCTTAGGACAATGTTGTTAGACATGTTTTAAATATTTGAAGAATCTTTTCTATCATTGAGAATTTTTTTGTCAGACAACCTTTTCATTCTCTAGAGATTTAGAGCAATTGACAATAATTCTATTGTCCCAATGATCTATACATGAAAGACATTTAAAGAAGGTTTAGAGTGCTTTGCCCATGATAAAAGCTTTCCCTGCAATTAGACAGAACATTTAGCATAATACCATCTGTGCCTTCTGTCATGTTTTAATGTTTAGAGCTTTCAGGTACACAGCTTTCTTTTCTACTCTTGGTTATTGTTTCATGAGAAAATACAAATTTCTATTATACCCAATGACTATTATTGATATATGACTATTGATTTCTGTCTATGGTAAAAAATAATATGATAAATTGTATTTCTCATGAAATAATAAGCTAAAGTAGAAAATTTCCATTATATAATATTTAACATTTCCTAAAAAGGAACATTTTAAAATTTATTAAACTCAATTAAGCAGCCTTTAAACTACATATGTATTAAAAAGTCCCCTTAATGGACAATTTCAGCATCTTTTTTGTTATCTAAATGCCCTTTATTAGTTTACAGTTTAAGTATATATTCATGCATTGGAAATGAAAATTTATCAATTTTCTTTTATACTTTTGTGCTTGTAAATAAACTTAGTTAACAACATTTAAAGTGTTTTAAATTGTTTTTTAAATGCTTAATAAATAAATAAAGTTTGAATCAAATATTCCAGAAAATTTATTGATTAAAACTGTAATAATGAGCAATTGGGAATTTGCAGATCCAAACACCAAATTCTTTAGGTTATTATTATATAAATTATTACTATTTACAAATTATGTGGGCTACTAAGTTCACTAAGTAATCAATTTATTATACACTTCTTTGCATTATGTAACATTTGTGTAACTATCATATAAATAATTTTTGCATATACAAACATCCCTTTTTGCTCCAGAAACTGAAAGCATAATAATCATTTGACAAATTATTTAAGGCCTATATCAAAGACATCCTTATTTTGTTTTAACTTACAAATTTCATTTTAACCAGTTCATTTGAATAGAAATCTATTTAATATATATGTCTTTGTTCTGTTTCTATAAAATGTCATGCAACTTCTCCAATAATATGTATTGGAGAAATCCATGGTAATGGTTCCTCATCTTTGTCTTTGAGATAAGAACTATGTTTTTCTGTCAACATTACTCACAGACTTTTAAATACTGTATTTTTAATTGTTTTAGTTTTATTCCAAATATGATTCTTGAAGGCAAGTATATTTATAAGTGTTATTTCAGAAATATGGATATCTGCATTCCTCTATGCAAATTTAATTGTAATTAAAGCAAGACATATATATATATATATATATATATATATATATATATATATGAATATGATGTGGGATTCCCCACTGTATGCTGTGAATATCATTAGTTAATAAAGGACTGCTTTAGACATAGCAGGGCAGAACTTAGGTAGGTGGGGAAAACTAAACTGAATGCTGTGAGAAAGAAGGCAGAGTCAGAAGAGAAGCTATGGAGCTGCCTCTGGAGACAGACACAGACATGCTGAGATTTTGCTGTTAGGCCACAACCTTGTGGTGATGCACAGAATAATGGAGATGGGTTAAATTAAGATGTAAGAGTTAGCCAATAAGAAGCTAAAGCTAATGGGCTCAGCAGTGATTTAATGAATACAGTTTCTGTGTGATTATTTCAGGGCTGAGCTAGTGAGCAGTCAGAAATCAACAAGCAGCAAGCAGTCTTCCTCCACCATATATATACAAGCAATTGCTCCTTATTAATATTTTATTGAATTAAATTTATTTTTACGGGTATGTACAAACAAAAACAGTAATGGCTATATATACATATACACATTATAAAATGTTTAATATAAATACAATATTTTCATACCTTTATTATTTTTAGTATGCTTTTTGTTGTCTAGAAAACTACAAAATATTGCATTATTGAAAAATATTTGAAATAAGTTTTAATGTCCTTTTTACTGTATATTGAAATTCATGCACACAAGCTGCAAAGACAAAACATTGAAGGGACATATACCAAATTATTCAAAGTGATTTTTTTCTAGTAAAAAAATGATGAATACCTATAAAACCAATTACTGTAGCTGGTTTATAATTTCAGCATACTGTTTATAGGCAAACAACATAGCAGTAATAATATACTATACTTCTTCACTCTTGTCTACTTATAAGTAAGAAAATATCTATCATTCCTTCTACATTGCTTTGCATGGTCACTACCATTACATTCCCAGATTCTAAAAAATTAAGTAATTTACATCACACATATGCATAAGATCAAGTATTCCTTTCTGTGTATTCAGTTTACATAATGACCTTCAGTTATAGCAAGTATACTAAAAATAAAAGCAGTGATTATTTTATGTGAGACTGCTTCTCATTTATATATACATACCAAGTTATACTTTTCTGTTTATTGATTAAACATTAGATTCTATACATTTCTTAGATGTTTTTAATAGTATGATAGTAAACACAGCATTTAACATGCCAATACATTTTATTTCTTGAGGATGTAACTAAGAGTGAATTTTCTGCATCCATTAACTCTGGTTTGAATTTTTGAGTTCTCCTCATATTTTCAATATACTGCACTAATTTTTATGTCCAACAGTAGTGTTTGAGAATTCCCTGTCTTAAACATCTTTACTAAAACTTGTGGTCCTACTCTTTTGGCTAATAGAAAATTTTATTTGGATAAGATGATACTGTGTTTTGATTTTTCTTTTTCTAATTTAGCATTTAGTCATGCATAGATGTTGTTCCCATGTATTTTTTGGACATGATCAATTTAGATCTACTCTCTGTTTTCATTCAGGTTTTTTATTGACTTTCTGAAGTTCTTTATATATTATAGATAGGAAGCCTATATTAGATGAGTAGATTTAAATTTTTTACACTTTGTAAGTTCTTTATTTACCCCATCCCAAGTCCTGTACAATCAGTAGGTGCAGAGCACAAATAGGCATTTTTTATAATACCCTCAGAAATAAACATAATATGAGTCCTAAACTTACGAAGTGTGAGAAAACATTCTTTTTGAATCAGTTACACTTCAAAATAAACCCTTTATAAAACGATAAATAACAAAGAAGTCAATTTCTTCCTAAAAGACTTGCTACCTAACAAGCTAGACATTGTAAATTATTAAAGAAATAAAAATGTATAAAATAATAGTAACACAGCATCAAATTATTCAATTAAAAGAGATATACATTATTTACTGCCTCTCCATGTTAAAAATCTCAATTCCAGATCAGCTAGGAAATATGTCATGTCGATCTGCAATATAACCCTTACAACTAAGTCTCAGAGAAATCTTTAGCAAAGGGGATGGGAATATAAGAGCCATCAGAAAAAGACATCAACTAGAAGATAGTGACTTCTATAAGTTAGGGAATTTCACTCATAAAAGCTTTTCTGCAGACTCAGCAGGCTATATGTATGTTATTATAAATATGTTTGCATAGACATTTAAATGTTGCACACACACACACATACACACACACATATATATATATACATATATATATGTATATATAACAATTATTAATGAAAAAAGAAGCCACAATTTTGAAAGAGAAGAAAGACAGGTATATTGAGAATTTGGAGAGAAGAAAGTTTAAGAAAGTTTAAGGAGAATCGTCTGGCGATGGTGGAAATAGAGAAAGAGATCCACATTGGAGCACTGGACTGAGCTCCTAAGGTCCAGTTGAAGAGAAGAAGGAGGGAGAAGTTGAGCAAGGAAGTCAGGACCACGAGGGGTTGGTCCACCCAATGAGAGAGTGTGCCTGATCTAATGGAAGCTCACCAAAGCAAGCTGGACTGGAACTGAATGAACATGTGAACATGTTCAGTAAATGTGGCTGACAATGGGAGCTGACAGAGAAGCCAATGATAATGGCACTGGAATTTGTCTCTACTGCATGTACTGGCGTTTTGGGATGCTAGTCTGTTTGGATGCACACCTTCCTAAACCAAGATGGAGGAGGGAGGGCCTTGGATTTCCCACAGAGCAGGGTACCCTGCCCTGTCTTAGGACTGGAGGGGTAGAATGGTGGGCTAGTGGGGGAGTGGGAACAGGTGAAGAAGTAGATATGTTGAATGGTATTATTTATAAAACAAAAAAAGAAAATTATGTCGTTATGTTATGATCTCAAAAACAAAAAGGAATTTTTAAAAATGCAAAAATGATAAAAATTATTTATTCTTTAAAATGTTAATGGAAGTTGTAACTAGAGAGTGGAAGTACACATTTTGCTCCCTCCATGAAGACACAGTGATTAAATTGTGTTCACATGAATATACTAACATAATTTTTCCACCTTCCATCACATTAAGTGGGAGCACTGATGAAATCTTAATAATAGGTACTGAAACAAGAACTGCACAATGACTGTATTTGTTGCCATCCCAATGTTGATGTAAGGAACCTCGCAGGATCTCATTCCTAAATGAAAACCTAGAGACAATTGATGGCTGTTAGGAGAGAAAGGGAGAACCAGTGTTTCTTAGGGACAAGTCTATAAATGGTTGACCAATGCCAAATGGTCAGTTATAAATATATATGAATATGGGCAGCAATAATTACAACCAAATTGTGAAAGTAAAGTAAAATGTTGAACAACATACCTTTGGTTGAAAGTCATATGAAGAGTTAAAAAATGTTTTTATGTTTGTATGTATACATAATTATGTACATTTAAATATAAACAAGCCCATTATACAATCTAATTTCATATTTGTATACATATACATTGATTGATTTACATTAAAATAATATTTATATAAATAAAATTTATATAACTTTTTGGTGGTGGCAGAAACCTTTAATTCAAGAACTCTAGAAGCAGAGACTGGGAGATCTTTGTGAGTTTGGAGCCAGCCTGATCTATAGAGCAAGTTCCAAGACAGACTGGAAAGCAATAAGGAGTAACCCTGATTTTAAACAACAACAACAACAACAACAATAATAATAGTAATAATAATAATAATAATAAGAAGAAGAAGAAGAAGAAGAAGAAGAGGAAGATAGTATTTCTAAAAATTTTTCTAATTTAATTTTTTTAATGTGAAAAAATCAATTTGAAGAAGGAAGAATTTATCCTTGCTCTGTTTACATGTACAGCCCATTATGTCAGGAAAGTCAAAATATTTAAACTTGAAACAAGTAGTCAAATTGGTTCTGCAGTCAGGAAAACAGGAGAAGTAGGTGTGTTATGTTCACTACTTTCATATGAAAGCCTAGCTCTCAGCACTAGTGATGTTACTACCAACAGTGGGTGGGTCATCCTATTTTAATTAACATGATGAAATAATTCCCTATAAGTGTGTACAGAGAGCTGTTGTTGAGAGTTTTGTTCTTTTGGGTGGCCAGCACCCTGCCTTCAAATAAATCACACACACAAGCTTCTCCTTATTTATTAATTACCAACCTAAGCTTGGCTTATTTCTATCCAGCTTTTCTTAAGTATTCATTTTGTCTATCTTCTACCTCTGAGCTTTTGCCTTCATTTACTTCTATGTATCTTACTTTCACTATTAAAACAAGGCTGTCTATGTGGCTTAGTGGCTATTTGTTTCTTTTCTCACTCCTTTGTTGGCAGAGGTTTCTGTACATTCCAGTCCTGCAGCTAATCATTTCCAAAGAAAAACATAGAAAGTTCTACATTAATTATAAATTGGTTGACCTATTAGCTCAAGCTTTTTATTAACTCTTACTTCCCACTTTAACCCATAATTTTTGTCTGTGTCAGCCACTATTTTTAGTACCTTTTATGAGTGAGTCATTTTTATCTTGTTTCCTTTGTGTCTAGTTTATGACTGTAGACTGAGTCTTTTCTCTTCACAAAATTTTTCTGTTTTTGTGTCCCTGCCTCTACTTCCTGCCTGGTTGCCTCACCTCTACTTCCTGCCTGTCTATTGGCCAACCAGTGTTTTATTAAAGCAATACAAATGATAAAGAAACTTACAGGGTAAAAGATCATTGTGCTAGATCTCATTCCTGTTCCCCATTTATGCAGAGGACTCTGATCTAAGACTGTGATCTGTGAGTCTATCCCTAAATAAATAACCCTTGGTTATATATAATTCTGAACTAGCGTGGGGTTATTTTTTAACTTTCATCATCACTCTTTGATATTTTGTTTCAAGATTTATATTATTTATTTTCTCTGGCCATTCTTTCTCTTGCCTTGCTATTGATCATTCAACTCTTTATTAGACCAGTCAGGTGTTTTAGACAGGTAAGACAACTTCACAATTAAACTAATACAACATAAAAGAATGCAATACATCTTTGCACCATCAAGCAAATGTTCCACAGCATAAATAAAAGTAATTCATATTTAATAAAAATTCTACAACAAAGACCAACCTCCCAATTGCTCATAAATTTTATAAAGTTGACTATTAAAATTAACTATTACACTTCTCCTCCTACGCCATCCCGGCTTTCTGCCTGGAACACCTACCCTTCCTCTCTCCCTTTTCCAGGGCTTAAATTACTCCAACTCAGCCTGGGTGGGCACTGCAGCCTGTACGGGTGGTGAGTGCAAACGGGAGGAAGTCCCTTTGTTCTAAAAGCCTGCCTGCAGCAAGGTAAGACTGAAGGCAGGGAGACTTCTAACTAGCGAGTGGCTCTGATCCTGTAGCAGAAGATACAATGGAGGGATAAGTGTGTTCCTGACCACCATACAAGTCCGGTAAGGGAACACATAATCTTCCCGCCATCCTTATCTCTCTGGCTACTCCAAAGGGGCAGCTTACCCCAGCTAAACCCTCTCTCCTCCTTTGCCATCCCAGCTTTCTGCCTGGAACACCTACCCTTCCTCCCTCCCTTTTCCGGGGCTTAAAAATTCCTCCAACTCAGCCTGGGTGGGCACCATGCCCAAGACAGGCAGTGAGTGCAAATGGGAGGGAGTTCCTTTGTTTTAATAGCCTGCCTGCAGCAAGGTAGGACTGCAGGAAAAGTGATTCCTGGATAGCAAGGGGCACTAATCCAGTAGTTGAAGACCCAGCAGAGGGAAGAGCCATTGGAGTGCATCTGAAGGAAGAGATGGGCAGGCGTCAAGGCAAGAATTCCTCCAACAATCTGAAAAACAACATGAAAATACCAGATACCTAAAAAAATGTCCATTTCTTTTACATTTTCCAACTTTGTGGCATATAAACTTTCATAGTAAGATCTAATGATTCTCTGAATTTCCTCTGTGTCTGTGGTTATGTCCCCCTTTTCATTTCTGATCTTATTAATTTGCATGTTCTCTCTCTGCCGTTTGATTAACTTGGATAGGGGTTTGTCAATCTTGTTGATTTTCTCCAAGAACCAGCTTTTTGATTCACTGATTCTTTGGATTGTTTTCTCTGTTTCTATTTTGTTGATTTCAGCCCTCAGTTTGATTATTTCCAGTCTTCTACTCCTCCTGGGTGAATCAGCTTCTTTTTTTTCGAGAGCTTTCAAGTGTGCTGTTAAGTCTCCAATGTGTGCTTTCCCCGTTTTCTTTAATTGGGCACTTAGTGCTATGAACTTTCCTCTTAGCACTGCTTTCATAGTGTCCCATAGGTTTGAGTATGTTGTGTCTTTGTTTTCATTAAATTCAAGGAAGAGATTAATTTCTTTCTTTATTTCTTCCTTGACCCAGGGGTGATTTAGTAGTTGACTGTTCAGTTTCCATGAGTTTGTTGGCTTCCTGGGGGGAGCATTGTTGTTGAATTCTAATTTTAGTCCATGGTGATCTGACAAGACACAGGTAGTTACTAATATTTTTCTGTATCTGTGGAAGTTTGCTTTGTTACCGAGTATGTGGTCAATTTTCGAGAAGGTTCCATGAGCTGCAGAGAAAAGGTATATTCTTTCCTATTTGGGTGGAGTGTTCTATAGATGTCTGTTAAGTCCATTTGATTCAATACCTCCAATAGGTCTCTCAATTCTCTGTTTGGTTTCTGTCTGATTGACCTGTCCATTGGTGAGAGAGGAGTGTTGAAGTCTCCTACTATTAGTGTGTGTGGTTTGATGACCGCCTTGAGTTCTAGAAGAGTTTCTTTTACATATGTGGGTGCCTTTATATTAGGAGCATAGATATTCAGGATTGAGACTTCCTCCTGATGAATTGTTCCAGTTATGAGTATGAAATGTCCATCTCCATTTCTTCTGATTGATTTTAGTTTGAAGTCGATTTTGTTAGATATTAGAATGGCCACGCCCGCTTGTTTCTTAGGTCCATTTGCTTGGAAAACCTTTTCCCAAGGACGGGAAGGCTATGCAGTCGGAAGGACGGCTATGCAGTCGGAGGCCCACATTGGAGCAACGGATTGAGCCCCCCGAGGTCCGGAGGGGGAGCGGAAGGAGGAGGAACATGAAAGACGAAATCAGTACTGCGAGGGATGCTATCACCCACTGATACAAGGGAACGGATCTGATGAGAATTTACCAGGGCCAGTCGGACTGGGACTGAACGAGGACGTGATCTAGCCAGATTCTCGGAATTTGGCCGGATTCTCTGACTGTGGCTGGCCCGGGGTCTTTCTGAAAAGCCATTGACTATGACACTGGGACCTGTTTCCTCTGCATATGCTGGATTTTGGGGATCCAGTCTGTTTGGACGCTTGCCTTCCTGGACCTGGAGGGAGGGGGAGGGAGCTGGAGCTTCCCACAGGGCAGGAAACCCTGACTGCCCTGGGGGACGGAGGGGAAGGAGGGGGGAGTGGTGGGAGTGGGAGGGTGTTGGGAGGGGGGGCGGAAATGGAAACTTTTATAATTTAATAAAATTTACAAAAAAAAAGAAAATACCAGATACCAGCGATCTTACGACAGAAGGACTTGAACACTCTATTCCGGAAGAAGTGGAAAACAGTGTCATTATGAAAGCAATAGAGTCTCTTAAACAGGGTATGAATAAATCACTTAAAAAAGTAGAAGAGAAATATAACAAAAAGATGGAAGAAATGAGTAAAGAAATGGAAGAGAAATATAGCAAAAAGTTTGAAGAAATGAGTACATTCGTAAATGATACCCTGGGAAACCAAGAAAAAACAATCAAACAGGTAATGGAATCAGTTCAAGAATTGAAAACTGAAATGGAGGCAGTGAAGAAAACACAAACTGAGGGCCGGCTGGATATGGAAAATCTAGGTAAACAAACAGAGACTTCAGGAACAAGCATAACCAATAGAATACAAGAGATAGAAGAATGAATCTCAGATTATGAAGACAGAATAGAGAAAATAAACACTCTGACCAAAGAAAACAGCAAATCCAACAAATTCTCATCACAAAACATTCAGGAAATATGGGACATAATAAAAAAACCAAATCTAAGAATAATAGGAGTAGAAGAAGGAGAAGACTTGCAGATCAAAGGTCCAGAAAATATATTCAATAAAATTATAGAAGAAAACTTTCCCATCCTAAAGAATGATATTCCTGGGCTGGAGAGATGGCTCAACGGTTAAGAGCATTGCCTGCTCTTCCAAAGGTCCTGAGTTCAATTCCCAGCAACCACATGGTGGCTCACAACCATCTGTAACGAGGTCTGGTCTGCAGGCATACATGCAGACAGAATATTGTATACATAATAAATAAATAAATATTTAAAAAAAAGAATGATATTCCTATGAAGGATCAAGAAGCATACAGAACACCAAATAGACTGGATCAGAAAAAAACATCCCCTTGCCATATAATAATCAAAACACAAAGCATTCAGATTAAAGAAAGAATATTAAGAGCGGCAAAGGAAAAAGGTCAAGTAACTTATAAAGGTAAACTTATCAGACTTACACCAGACTTCTCTATGGAAACCATGAAAGTAAGAAAGTCCTGGATAGAGGTATTGCAGAAACTAAGAGACCATGGATACAAACCCAGACTACTATACCCAGCCAAGGTATTGTTCACTATCAATAGAGAAAACAAAATATTCCAGGATAAAAACAAATTTAAATAATACGTAGTTACTAATCCAGCCTTACAGAGAATATTAGAAGGAAAATCACAACCCAAGGAATCCAACATTCCCAACACTGCCTACAATAACTCAGACATCTAGCGACCCTTCACAAGCACAACTCAAAGAAGGAAAACACATACACTCTACTAACCCAAAAAAATGACCGGAGTCAACAATCACTGGTCATTAATATCACATAATATCAATGGACTCAATTCCCCTATAAAGAGGCTCAGACTTAGAGATTGGATACGAAAACAGGATCCAACATTCTGCTGTTTACAAGAAACACACCTCAACCACAAAGACAGACACCTACTCAGAGTAAAGGGATGGGAAAAGGTTTTCCAAGTAAATGGACCTAAGAAACAAGCAGGTGTGGCCATTCTAATATCTAACAAAATCAACTTCAAACTTAAATCAATCAGAAGAGATGGAGATGGAGATTTCATACTCATAACAGAAACAATTCATCAGGAGAAAGTCTCAATCCTGAATATTTATGCCCCTAATATAAAGGTACCCACATATGTAAAAGAAACGCTTCTAGAACTCAAGGCAGTCATCAAACCACAGACACCAAGAGTAGGAGACTTCAACACTCATCTCTCACCAATGGACAGATAAATCAGACAGAAACCAAACAGAGAAATAAGAGAATTATTGGAGGTATTGAATCAAATATACTTGACAAACATCTATAGAACACTCCACCCAAATAGGAAAGAATATACCTTCTTCTCTGCAGCTCATGGAACCTTCTGGAAAATTGACCACATACTTGGTAACAAAGCAAACTTCCACAAATACAAAAAAATATTAGGAACCACCTGTGTCTTGTCAGATCACCATGGATTAAAATTAGAATTCAACAACAATGCTACCCCCAGGAAGCCAATAAACTCATGGAAGTTGAACAGTCAACTACTAAATCACCCCTGGGTCAAGGAAGAAATAAAGAAAGAAATTAAAGTCTTCCTTGAATTTAATGAAAATAAAGAAACAACATACTCAAACCTATGGGACACTATAAAAGCAGTGCTAAGAGGAAAGTTCATAGCACTAAGTGCCCAATTAAAGAAAAAAGAGAAAGCACACATTGGAGACTTAACAGCACACTTGAAAGCTCTAGAAAAAAAGAAGCTGATTTACCCAGGAGGAGTAGAAGACTGGAAATAATCAAACTGAGTGCTGAAATCAACAAAATAGAAACACAGAAAACAATCCAAAGAATCAATGAAACAAAAAGCTGGTTCTTGGAGAAAATCAACAAGATTGACAAACCCCTATCCAAACTAATCAAACGGCAGAGAGAGAACACTCAAATTAATAAGATCAGAAAGGAAAAGGGGGACATAACAAAAGAAACAGAGGAAATTCAGAGAATCATTAGATCTTACTACAAAAGTTTTTATGCCACAAAGTTGGAAAATGTAAAAGAAATGGACATTTTTTTAGATAAGTACTATATACCAAAGTTGAACCAAGAACAAGTGAACAATCTAAATAGACCTGTTAGTCGCGAAGAATTAGACGCTGTTATCAAAAATCTCCCTACCAAAAAAAGCCCAGGACCAGATGGTTTCAATGCAGAATTCTACCAGAACTTCCAGGAAGAGCTAATACCTATACTCCTTAATGTATTCCACAATATAGAAACAGAAGAGTCATTGCCAAACTCCTTTTATGAAGCTACAGTTACCCTAATACCAAAACCACACAAAGACACAACCAAGAAAGAGAATTACAGGCCAATCTCACTCATGAACATCGACGCGAAAATTCTCAATAAAATCCTGGCAAACCGAATCCAAGGACACATTAGAAAAATTATCCATTATGATCAAGTAGGCTTCATTCCAGAGATGCAGAGCTGGTTCAACATGCGCAAATCTATCAATGTAATTCATCATATAAATAAACTGAAAGAAAAAAACATATGATCATTTCACTGGATGCTGAAAAAGCATTTGACAAAATTCAACACCCATTTATGATAAAGGTGTTGGAGAGACTGGGGATACAAGGATCATACCTAAATATAATAAAAGCAATATACAGCAAGTCGACAGCTAACATCAAATTGAGTGGAGAGAAACTCAAAGCCATTCCACTAAAATCAGGAATACGACAAGGCTGTCCACTCTCTACATATCTCTTCAATAGAGTGTTTGAAGTTCTAACAATAGCTATAAGACAACATGAGGAGATCAAGGGGATTCGAATTGGAAAAGATGAAGTGAAACTTTCGTTATTTGCTGACGATATGATAGTATACATAAGTGACCCCAAAAACTCTACCAAAGAACTCCTAAAGCTGATAATCACCTTTAGTAACGTGGCAGGGTACAAGATCAACTCCAAAAAAATCAGTGGCCCTCCTATACACAAAGGATGAAGAAGCAGAGAGGGAAATCAGAGAAACATCACCTTTCACGATAGCCACAAATAGCATAAAATATTTTGGGGTTACTCTAACCAAGGAAGTGAAAGACCTATTTGACAAGAACTTTAAGTCTTTGAAGAAAGAAATTGAGGAGGATATCAGAAAATGGAAAGACCTCCCCTGCTCTTGGATTGGGAGAATCAACATAGTAAAAATGGCAATTCTACCAAAAGCAATCTATAGATTCAATGTAATCCCCATCAAAATCCCATCAAACTTCTTCACAGACCTTGAGGGAACAATAATCAAGTTTATATGGAAAAACAAAAAACCCAGGATAGCCAAAAGAATCTTATACAGTAAAGGAACTTCTGGAGGCATTACCATCCCTGACTTCAAACTCTATTACAGAGCTACAGTATTGAAAACAGCTTGGTATTGGCATAAAAACAGAGAAGTCGACCTATGGAATCGAATAGAAGACCCGGATAATAACCCACAAACATATGAACACCTAATTTTCGACAAGGGAGCTAAAGGTATACAATGGAAGAAGGAAAGCATCTTTAATAAATGGTGCTGGCATAACTGGATGTCACCCTGTAGAAGAATGAAAGTAGATCCATATCTATCACCATGCACAAAACTCAAGTCCAAATGGATTAAAGATCTCAACATTAATCTGACTTCTATCTGGTTCTATCTTTGAACCAGATAGAAGAGAAAATGGGAAGTAGTCTACAAGATATAGGCACAGGAGAGCTCTTCCTAAGTAGAACCACAGTAGCACAGACAATAAGAGAATCAATGAATAAATGGGACCTCCTGAAACTGAGAAGCTTCTGTAAAGCAAAGGACACTGTCAGTAAGACAAAAATGCTACCTTCAGACTGGGAGAAGATCTTCACCAACCCCTCAACAGACAAAGGTCTGATCTCCAAAATATACAACGAAATCAAGAAGTTAGATACTAAAATTCTAATTAACCCAATTAAAAAATGGGGTACTGAACTGAACAGAGAATTCACAACAGATGAACTTCGAATGGCCAGAAGGCACTTAAGGTCATGCTCAACCTCCTTAGCGATCAGGGAAATGCAAATCAAAACAACTTTGAGATACCATCGTACACCTGTCAGAATAGCTAAACTTAAAAACACCAATAATAGCCTATGCTGGAGAGGATGTGGAGTGAGGGGAACACTCATCCATTGTTGGTGGGAATGCAAACTTGTGCAGCCACTGTGGAAATCAGTGTGGCGGTTTCTCAGGAAACTGGGCGTCAATCTCTCTCAGGACCCAGCAATTCCACTCTTGGGAATATACCCAAGAGATGCCCTATCATACTATAAAAGCATTTGTTCAACTATGTTCATAGCTGCACTATTTGTAATAGTCAGAACTTGGAAACAACCTAGGTGCTCCTCAATAGAAGAATGGTTAAAGAAGGTGTGGAAGATACACACACATTAGAGTTTTACTCAGCGGTAGAAAACAATGACATCTTGAATTTTGCATGCAAATGGATGGAAATAGAAAACCCTTTACTGAGTGAGGTAACCCAGACCCAAAAAGAGGAATATGGTATGTACTCACTCATAATGGATTCTAGCCATAGTTAAAGGTCTTTGAGTCTATAATTCATGATCCTAGAGAAGCTAAATAAGAAGGTGAACCTGAAGAAAATCATATAGTTATCCTCCTGGATATAGGAAGTAGTCAAGATTGCAAGGCAAAAGTTGGGTGCACGGGGGTGTGGGGGTGGGTGTGAGGGGAGATGGTTAGGTACAGTGGAGAGCTCTGGGGGTGAAACATGAATCTCTTGGGATAGGTAAGTAGAATAGATTTTATTGATGGACTATGGATTGATGGGGGCAGAAGCTTTAAGAATCAGCTTGGGGTAGAACAATGGAGGGAGAGAGTTTTTGGAGAGTCTGATTTAATTTGGGAATATTTAAATGTGAGTATAGAAACCTAGTGCAGTGATAACTTCCAGGATTTACTAATGGTGAGTACTGTTTTAACTTGCCATCACAGGTAGCCAGACAAGGCTTTCATTGGTGGCCTAGCATGTATCCAGTTGATTTGTTAGCCAATGGAGACTCCTAAACTCAGACTGATGCTAGGTCATAGGATCATTTTCCAAAAGTTGACTTCTGGGTCCCATTCCTAAGGAAAACACCCACATACCTTATTGAAAGTAGAGAGATTGATGGTGCTCACATGGAGTCTTCACATCTAGAGTCTAGTTTCCTTGGTGTGGGAAACTATTCTTTAGTGTACTGAAAGAGAAATATGGATGCCAATCCAACTACAAAATCTTTGTCAAATGTAATATCTGCCTACAAAATGTTCTCAGTTAATCATGTTCTCAGACATCACGTTGAGTGTCTATATCCTGTTGTTATTATTGATCACTCTTACAGAGATCTACAATGAAAAAGAATAAATGGGTCAAAGAGAAATACAAATGTACAGCTGGAGAAAAGAGAACATATTTCTTTGCTTTTAGTCTCTATGCCACCACTTTTGGTATTGTTTTTGTTTTCTGTATGAATTTCCACCCAAACAGTCATGTTTTATACAATTTATCTGCAAAGTCAGCATCATTTTAATACCAGTTTCTGTAGTATTAAAACTCTACAATCATTTTAATATAAATTATTTATGTTGGAAATGTGTTTTCTTTCGTGCAACCTGTAAATACCCTTAATAAATAATTGTAATCTCTACATTAAAACATATAGTAAGCTTGCAAATGATTTTCATTGATTTTGTTAAAAAAAACTCAGTGAGTTGTAAGAGAAGATTATATAAAGTTATTATATTTTGAAAATGTCTAATGTATGTTAAGATTACTGATATTGTACTATTAAGAGCTGAGGATTTGATTTTTATTAAGTGCGTTGCCTAAGGCATGCATTGTCCTCAGTAAATATTATAAATCATATTACCCACTCAATTCTAGAAAATACAAAGCTAATATTTTAAGTATTTAACTAATTTCTTTCAACTTGCACAGTTAGTAAAACAGAAATAAATGCAAATTTCATAACCTAGAGTTAGTGGTATTTACATTATGCTAAACCTACTTAGTTTTTATAAGCTTTCTTCGTTCTTTAAAACAGCCTAAGAATTTAAATGGGATTCAGGATGATATTTCTTACATTAAAGATAGTGGGCTTAAAGTAGTAGCTGTCATAATTAGAAATACTTTTTCCAAAAGCTATTAAATCATTTAAGCTTTTTGAAATAAAATTCTCCCAGATTAATTTCTTTTTTTATTAAAAATTTCTACCTCCTCCCCTCCCAGATTAATTTCTAAGATGTATTTGTATTTATTTATTTACTTACTTACTTTTGGTTTTTCAAGACAGGGTTTCTTTGAATCTTTACAGCCTGTCCTTGAACTAGCTCTTGAAGACCAGGCTGGCCTTGAATTTACAGAGATCCTCCTGCCTCTGCCTCTCAAGTGCAGTGATTAAAAGCTTGTGCCGCCACCACTCAGTAACTTCTATGATGTTTTAAGTGTAAAACCTATAAATGAAAATGTGTCATATGTATGTATTTATTCATCAGTAAATATGGTTGACCTCGATTTATATTTTCTCATTTTCAAAAAGATTATTTTTAATTATGTGTAGGTTTTTGCATATGCCATGTGTGTGCAGTGCCTATAGAGGTAAGAAGAGAGTATTAACCACCTGGAGCTAGCAATAAAGGTGGTTGTGAGACTCCCAGTGTGGAAGATGGGATATAAACTCTGGTCCCCTGCAAGAGCAACAAATGGTCCTAATCAGTGACCCATCTCTCACACCAGCTTATGTGTTCTCTGTATGTGTTCAGGGTATTATTTATCAAGTTTCATGGTACAGGTTATCACCTATTTCATCTGACACATATCTGAGTAAATTAGGAATATTTTGAAATTCTCCTCAAAAAGGAAAATATTAATTTAAAAAATATGTAAATAAAGGTTTACTATGCTTTTCCTTCTTTAATTTAAAAAGTGTATCCTAAGAGGAAAAAATAATGAAATTAATTTAAATAAATTTTGCTTAATTAGAACAAATAAATAGTTAAGTAAATACTTTGATTATTTTTGTTTATTTTTAAATGCAATGTCCCATATCAGCATCGCTATTAATTTGTTAAAATTAAAAAGTTTGTGGCATAGCCCAGATAAGGAAATTTAGAAATTTTGGAGTAGTATCTTTCTAGTGCAGGTTTTAGAAGAATTTCACATCTAGTTCCTATTCATTTTTACTTTAATTGAAGTAATTTATCAATTATAGTGAAGTGTATATTGTGATGTAATTTTTTTAAATGTTTATGTCACTTCCTTTGATTTGCCAAAGAAAATTAAATATTATTTTAACATATAGACTATATGATCCTATAAAATGCCTTTCTATCTTAAGATTTATGAGTTTCATAGCACATTTTTATATAGACATACCTATATTATTGAACTTATGTCCAATGATTTGTTACCAAGTACTTTTGGATGGATTTATAAATATTTATTCCTTTCTCAAGATTTATAATGTGAAACTTTGATTTAACTTTTCACCATGTGCCTCTCACATTTCCACAAAAGAAAGTTAATCTTAATTATGCTACTGTCACCTTTACCATTGCATCTTTTACATAATGGAAAAGAAAGCCTTAAGCTGCTTATTAGGGACATATTAGATTTGGTGATACTGGTTTGATTTCCTTTGTACCCAAGATACAAATCACTATACAAAAATACTTTAAACAGTGATTTTGTAACAACTGATATTTGAAGCCACAAGGTACACCCAGAGATATATCTTCTGCACCAAGAACAGATATCAGCATGAGACCAATTTCAGCAGATACAGATAAAGTTCATAGTCATGTGGTTTCCTGTGTAAAAGAGAGTGAAAAAGCTGCTGGAAGTGACCACATCTTGCTCTATAGGTAATATTGCCATAAGCACATACATAAGCTCTTTAAGGGATATCTTATTATGACTGCTGAGAATTTGTACCTGAAATTTTATAGGAAGAAATCAGTGGAATTTATACTATTTCTGTTAACTGAGAGGCTTTACAGAACTCCACTGTTGGCAAAGAGACATTTGAAACAAAAGCATCATGAGTACTTACAACAATAAAATAACAGAAAATTAATTAAATACTGGGTTTAATGTAGAAATTGATTTTGTATTTAGCCTAGAAAATACAAATTAACCAAAATGAATATTTCTTGGCCTTTCCCCATCAATATTATTTTGCTAGGTAGTTTTATTATTAATAATCACTGATTTCTTTCTATTTAATTTTTATGGTGGCAGATATAATACATGCATTATATCACATCCATTTTCATTATTAAGATACCTGTTAAGAAGCTGTCATCAGTGCAGAACAATCTGGGAATAATATTGAGGATACCAGACAGGGATATTTGGTTATGTATTTACATATTTACTTTTCCCAACATCAGCTTCAACATTTAAGTAATCATTTTTATAATTTTTATAAGTTTAATATTTCTGCATTCCAAATATAAATGACATATCTGATACACAATAACAGAAACTTTTATTTCCTTTAAATTCATACCTTCCAGGCTCATACTTGTTTTCACAGATGACATTCTTTCTTAATTTTCAAGTCTGAATAATTTATGCTGAGCAACTGCCACATTTGTTTTTTCAAGTCACACTATGTTACTGAGGGAAGTCAGAGCAAAAAATCTAGGGGCAGAATCTGAAGAAGCCATGAAAAATTGCTGTTTATTGGCTTGTTCCCCATGGCTTAATCAGGGTGTTGTTTTATCCCATACAAGGTTACCAGTCTAGGGTTAGCACAACCCAATTGAGGTGGGCATTCCCATAACAAACATCAATCAAAAATAATGCTCACAGTCTTGTCCACAGACTACTCTGGTGGGAGCAAGTTTGCAAATGCAGTTCCCTCTTCCCAAAAGATTCTATCTTGTATTAAGTTGATAAACACACACAAATAAACAGGACACAAATAAATGCATGAAATATCAACAAAAAATTAAATTAAAAACATAAAATAATCAGCAAAATTAAAATAGCTATAAGAAATTAACACAAAAGATATAAGGCAAAAAATTGATTACTCATAAGTGTACTCAGGTACACTAATTATATTTATATTTATTTGCAAAAATCATCACCTTTGCCAATAAAACTGTTATCATTCTCAAATAAAGCTCTGTAAACATGGAAAGTTTACATGAAAACTTAGAAATCTCTTTTAATCTCCATTCACATCTTGATTCTGTCTCTAAAATTATCCTTTCTAGGAAATTTAAATGGCAATACATGAAATACACCTAAATTCACTAAACTTAAAATATAGCACAGACTGAAAAAAATTTGCACACCAAAAATCATCTCCACTGACACAACAATCCAAATCAGACCAAATCAAACCAAATTACAAAAAGCTCACATTTAGTGGATACAAATGCTCCTGGGTGACTTTCCAGTTCCCCGAGAGGAGATGGATAAGGAAGACTGGAAATCCATTGCCTTTGCTTGTTGACCCAGAAGGCATAATATATTTTTGGGGTAGGATTTGGTCTACCTGTCTTGGTTGGTTGAGATGATTATTTCCCCCATTGTACTATCATTTATTTCAGGCAGGGTTCAGCCAGCTGATGAGGTGAAAGGCAGCTTTTTCTCTGTGTCACTGGATTTGCCACATTCAAAGGCAAGCCTCCAGGAGGAAGATCTTCTGGAGTCACTTGTATTCTTGGAGGAGCTACAGGATATTGCAGGAGCTGGCATATCTCTCTATCATAAGAAGTTCCTTTGTTAAATGCCATATTCTCAGATCTATAAAGGCACTTGAGAATCATGGTACCATTATCTGTAAGGTATATCTAAATTTGACATATGGTTTAAATTTGAACATATATTCTAACCAATTAGTTACAGCTTACAAATTTTAGTGGAGGCAAGAAGATTAGAAGGCATATTTTAGTCTCTGGATTTTTAGCTGTGGTCCTGAGATCTAGAGTATAATCCTACTCTGTAGAAGGCAGAACAAAGTTTTAACATTGTAAATAATTTAATGTTTTAAATCAATATTATGGGATTGACTCTTAAGTTACAAAATCTGGCTGTGGGCAATATTCACGTCTGTATAAGAATATAGAGATGCAGCTTTAATATCTCAGTAAATCAGTATTGTGACTAAATCTTGCTTTTTTTTAAGGACAGGAATTATCATATATAAATATAATGTAAGACAAAGTATATTGGAAGCAGAATGTCTCTTTGGTAGAGCAAGCACACATGTGTTCCCTTACTAAAAATGGCACTGAGGCTCTTTTTCTTTGACCTCAACCAAAATGATGCCTATTTATTTGTATTTTTCCAAAGCTGTTGTAATCTGAAGTTACAAGTTTTACAGATTTTAAACAAACACACATACACACAGAGACATAAGACAAGCACACTGTAGCCACATTATTTACACATGTAATCCAACAGACAGATGTACAGAACTTTTTCCACACAGGAAACTGTGTCAGCTGACCAACTTAAAAATCCTGGTGTAGGCTTCAGGAGCCAGGCAAGCACACAGGTGGTTCCATTGAGTGCCAGATTAGCAGAAGCTGTAAGTGAAAACAGAAATACAAGGACAGAACACTTAAGCAACCCCGAGTGGAAGGACAGGGGTAAGGAATCTGTTGTAAGTAGAATCACAGCATGACCAGATCACATGACAAGAATGAGAGAGACAGGAGTGAAAAGATGCAGAGAGACAGTAAAACACCAAGAGAAGCTGGGGGAGGTCAGTGGCCATTGTCTCTGTTTGCGTGGTCGGGGCAGATCTTTCAGGATCCCAACTTCCAGATAGGTGGAAAGCTGGAGTCACTGTGAGCCTAGCAACCAAGACTGGTGATGTGAGACTCGGGCCAGTAATGAAAGGGCTGGAATGTAGTACCCAGAATCCATGGACATATGGGAGTTCTGTCCACTTTTCCCCATGGTGGCAAAAATTTTAGACACTTAGGACATATGGTGTCAGCCCCAATTTAAAAAGAGTTTATAAATGGCAACCCAAGGGTGTTTGGAAATGAGGTTTTTAATTGCAGATACCCAGTTCACAAATCTGTGATGAGACTTTAAACATAGCATAATGCATATAATGCATCCACTCTAGTAGACTTTGGGTCAAAATTTAAAAAAAAAAATTAAAAAAAATTAAAAAAGCCAAAAAACAGGAATGTGTGGAAATTCCCATGAACAAAATGTCTTCTAAAAGACAGATCCCACAAAATAAGGCAGGTCCTTTACACATAGGATAAGGCAGGTTCTTGTCCTGTTAACCTGTTGGAATCCTTGTATGGCTGTATTTTTTGCAGAACACCCAGAAAATCACAGAAGGTCCTGGGCCTCTAAAGCAATAACTTGAAAGAACAACTTACCCAGTTGAAAGCTGATTAGCCTCACAGAAAGCAGGTATAGGGGAGAAGGGTGTTTTTCCAACACATGGCCCTGGGATAGTGGGAGTAAAACAGCTCCTCAGTGAAACTTACAGATGAAAAGTTTTGTTCTGCAAAGCAATAATCCAAATGACAGATATCCTTTAATTCATACAGAAATTATTTGAATAAAAGTGGTGGTATTTCTCTTATTTGTGGTTGTTATTTTAGTTGTTTGTTTGAATTATGTTGCTTTAAAATGTGAAAATAGAGCCTTGCTTATCACTTCATTTAGTTGGTTGTGATGCTAATCACCTTTAATACCAACCCTCAAGAGGCCATAGCAAGTGTATCTCTTTGAGTATCACAGCAAACACAGTGAGTTCCAGGTCAGCCAGAACAACATAGTTTAGATTCTGTTAAATCAAACAAACAAACAAAGCAAAGCAAAAAGGAAGAAGAAATGTAACTGTGAAGTACCTGTTAAGGAATGGAATTTTAGCTTAATATGATAAATCTGTATTGTGTTTAAAGGCATGGCAATGTATTCTTCTACACTAGTATCATTTTCTCTTTTTACTACTAATAAACTTGGGTTCTAGTTCCTCTACATGTCTTCCTAATGTTTGTTAATTCTTCTCTTTTGTGTATTATAATAGCTACCATAAAAGAAAGTCTTATTTCATTATTTCAGTATCTGTTTCCCAATAAGCAGGACAATAGTTCTATGTTTAAATATTTACAGCTATCAGTGAATCTCTGTTTTTTGAAAGTTCATTCAATTTTTCTTTCTTTTAATTTTATGATTGAGTTTTAAAGGTAGGAATTTTGAACATATTTTCTGATATCTTCTCCTTTTTAAAAAAATTAAATTTCATTTCTTTTTCTATTCTCTTGACTATGGTTATTCAACTCTTCAGCCATTATTCTTCATTATTCTCTGTAGCATTGATTTTTTCAGACATGTAAGATTTTATCCTGGTAATGTCATGTAAAGTTTTTGTTTCCCTTTAAAGTATAGAGAGCAGTTTTGCTGGGTACAGTAATCTGAACTAGAAGGCAATACTCCTGAATCTTCTGGCTTTTAAAGTTTCCACTGAATGTTCAGCTGTTTTTTTCAGGGGTTTTCTTTTATATGTGATTTGTAGTTTTCCTCCTGAAGCTTTCATCATATTCTCTTTATCTTGTACATTTGTTGTTTCTGCTACAATATGCTATGGATAGTTTCCTTTTGGTCCTTTCTGATGTTTAGTATGCTTCTTGTATCTGTGTAGATACATCATTCCTTAGATTATAAGTTTTATTTACGAATTTATAGATCTATTCTATGGACTCCTCAATGACTATAATCTGAAAATTTGAACTCTTCAAGGTGACCAAAAGTTCTGGAATATTCCTTTCATTTTCTTTATTTATTTTTTCCTATTTATTGCTAGAGTAATCAAATACCCTACATTATCTTCAAAACTTCTGCTTGAGGCTTTTGCCTGAATTTTTTAATTGAGTTATGGAGCTTTTCAGATGCATTTTTATTCCAGCTTGAGTTCTCTTAAGCACTTTTATCTCTCTACTAAACTCCATTTTCAATTGTTGTAGGTCATTAGGTATGTTTTATTTTCCCTTGGGTATTACTCAAATATTTATTGTTATCTTCCTTAAGTTTACTGAGATGTTTATTCATGTCTTCATTGAAGTTATTGAATTTGCAGATGAAGCTTTTATTGTTGATTTTGAGTTCTGTGTCCTAGTAATTCTCAATGCAGAACATTTCTACATTTCTAAGCAGTTTTAAGAAGCACTTGTGTATTTGCTCTTAATATGTTGGTCCTTTATATTGTCAATATTTTAGCAATATGTCCTGGACATTAGTATATTTTTTAGTAGTAATGTGCCTGATGCATGCATATAGCCTCTCTCACATTGAGCCAGGATTTGTAGAGATGGAGCTAGGACTTTAAGTGTGGAAATGGTGGAGGTAGATCTGGTAATTTATTAATTATTTCTGCTTCTTTGTTCCTTGTGAGTTTCTGTGTAAAGTAAAAATTACTTTAGTTGGCAAACTTTGTATTTTCTACTATTTTAAACCTATTTCTTTGATATAGAATAAATAACTGTCATATTTTCATAAAATAAATACTTTAAACAAAATTCTGTATAGACAACAGAAAAGTTGAGATATTGTGTTCAGGTGGTGTGAATTATAAAATAATTCTCTGGATGGGAGTTACCAATAAACTACAAGTAAAATAAAACTCAGACTCAGGGTTTATTTTGTCTTCCACTACTGCTATTGATGAAAGGGTTTATTATTATTACAGGTGTAGTTCGAATCCCATAATTGAGGAGATCAAACAAGAACCTGCACAGAGGAACTGAAACAGAGACCATGGAGAACTGTTGCTTATTGGATTGCTATCATGCATTGCTTGCCATTTTATGCAACCTAGGAGCAAATTTCCAGGGGGGTGAAACCACTTACAAAAGTCTCTGCTCTCTCACATCAGTTTAACAACAACAACAAAATACTACTGATATTTTGGCTTGCATACAAGCCATTCTGATCAAAGCAATTGCTCAATTGATGGTCCCTCTTCTCACATGTTTCTAGATTCTGTTGAGTGTAGCACAAATAATAAAAACCTAGAGACAGAAATTGGAGCTCAGTTCCAAAACCAGAGAAGCATAGCAGCAAAGCCACTGGAGAAGTCTTAGCTCTACCAAGGCTGGTAACTGTAAACTAATCCTAAGGCCTCACTCTCCTCTCATTTTATATGCCCTCTACTACAGTGATTAATAGCTTGTGACTTCATAGGACTTGCATTAAAGGTGTGAGTCAACACCACCTGGATTTTTTTCTGCATTGATTTTGTGTAGACCAGGATGGCCTTGAACACCCAGAGATCCATTTGACTCTGTCTCCCAAATCCTAAAATTAAGGTGTGTCACCTTACCTCTAGGGGCTTTAGCTTTGTCTCTGGTCTTCAGGCAAAATTTATTTATTAAAATAGAAATAATACACCAAAATAGTCAAGTTGATGAAAACCTAACCAACATAATGACCAAAAAGAAAAGGATAGATAAAAATATATAGTTCAATAAAATCAATTTAAAAAACAAAGATACTAGATTAAAAAAATCAAATTAATTTTCTGCCTA
This sequence comes from Myodes glareolus, assembly GCF_982192425.1. Lineage (NCBI taxonomy): Eukaryota > Metazoa > Chordata > Mammalia > Rodentia > Cricetidae > Myodes > Myodes glareolus. Next base: position 100,859,570 of record NC_142053.1, on the reverse strand, counting down.
GTCCCATCTTGGAAGTAAACTGTTGTAAAAAACAATTCTGAGGATTCTATTTAATTACACTGCTTAATTAAAAATACGTAAAACTTTCCTAAAGTCCACAACCTCACTAGCCCCACAGAGTTGGCGACATTTCTTTTCTACTACAAGGCATCATTTCCTTCCTGGTTAATGGGTATTTCATCCAATTAGACAGATGTTGCTTGTTGCCAATATTTGAATGCCTCTTACTACACCTTTATGCTTATGTTCCTATACTGGCAATTACCATAGTTTCTAGGCATTTCTGTACTAGTTGGTACCATTTAATTACTTCCCTCCCTTGACAGCTTACACAGTTGTTTCCAGAAACAGAGAGTTTTAATCACATGAAAGAGACTTTCAGGTGAGATCCAATAGTGGTTGCTAATCCCACTGAATAAGAATACATATCATTACCCAAATTCCTTTGTCTAATTAAATAAACTTTATTTTCTGTTAGTCAGAGCTGTCTGCCTAAGGTAGGGTTTGAAGACAGCATTGAACATAGGCGAAAGTAGAGTTTATGTTGTCAAAAAGAAACAACAAACAATCAAAATGAACAAGCAAACAAAAACTTGCAACACTAGGGCATTTTCAAGGTTTGGGGAATTTCCAGAAGAATTTTGGTTACATAGGAACTTGGCTGATCATTTTAAAATTTCTTACAGTACATCTTATCTTAGGGTACGTTCAAGGTGTGAATCAAACTTCATTGGGGGACATGTTAAATTCCAGGAACAGGTTAAAACATTGTCAACTTGAATTTTCAAGAAACAGAAATAAACTTGTTTTCTTTCTTTTTAACCTTAAAATAAAAGGGTTTCTAGCCTTAAGGTGTAGTCAGGCTGGTACATCATGCTTCATCAGAATGTCATGTCTAGCCAGATTCCTAAGGCTAGTGAGGACATGGAACATAAGTGTGTGTGTGTGTGTGTGTGTGTGTGAGTGTTGTGTGAAGAGAGGGAGATATTTATATACCAAATATAATCAATGAAGAAGATACTGTCTACTTAAGAATGGGATAATGGGAAGGATTTAAGAGTATATAGCTGGGAGGGGATGAAAGTAAGAAGGCATATTATAATTCCATTTAAATTGACAACATTTTAAAAAGAAAATATAGAATTTTAAACTGAACTGATTTTTGTTAGTTTTTAATTAATTGTAAATTCCAGATCACTATCTTTGGTATAGTCTAGAAATAGTTGCTTACGAAAATATTTCAAGTCAATGTATTTAAATCATTTTGACATCTAATTTTTAATTGGTAAGAATCATTGCTGAATTGAAAATTAATTTGAATTATGAGGAGTCTTCGTCATTTGTTCATATACTTTTCGAATTAATTCAGACAAGGTGGATTATTTGTTTCTATTTAAGGAACGATTTCCCCATATATTGTTTATAGTTTTAGGCTATCTTTGTATATATGAATTACATACTATCAATATTCAAAAATTTTCTGCCACCATTTTTCTTATTTCTGGGACAAAAGAACCTAGAAAAGGAAATTGTGACAACACTAATTCCTACATTTTTGTGTTCTTCTGTCATATACTATGAGACTCTTCTGATATGAGATAGAGACTTGGAATTTTCTTTTAATATGTTTGAGTTTAGAGAAAGAGAAAGCCACACTTCAACTTCAAGGTCAGCTTTGGTTTGTAATATTTTGAGAGGTGAAAAGATTTTTCCCATTAGAATATAATTATACCATCATGCCAAATTGGCTTCTTTGGCATGATTTGATTTTTTTTCCAGACAGTTCTCCCTTTTTCTTTAGATGTCTCTATGTTCAAAGGTCTTTTACATCTTCAAGTTGTATATTTTTATTTTTCTGTAGAGACAAAAACAAAACCCTGATCTGACCCTAATTTGAGGAGTTTTTCCTTTTGACATGATAAATTGCCACCTTGGTTGATGAAATATTACTTGTGCTGATCAAGAGGTCTCTCCACTTGGAGTTGAATTTTTACTAATTTTGATAATTATCTATACCTTTTTTCTCCTATGGAAACAAAAGCAAAGCCCCTTACCCAAAGTAGCACATATCTTGGTTTATATTCTGAGGTCAAAATAGGTTTAAAGTACATGGACTGATTTAATTCAGTAGTTTCTTCTGCTGTTCATTGTCTCTCTGCAGATATCATTCCTTTCTCATTAGCATTTAGAAAATTTAAAGTTAATAATGCATTATGCAGTCTATCTCTGGGTGTCTTTGTTAATCTTTTCTGTTTATCAAGCACTTCTTTTAAATTTTGAATAGACCTTCCTATAATTGTTTGTCCTATATGTTTGTGTGGTATACCTGTAATATGCTTTATGTTATAATATGCAAAAATTGTTTCATTTTACTAGACACTTGCTGGATCATTGTCAGTTTTAATTTGTACAGATATTTCCATAATGGCCATAAATTCTAATAGATATAATTATGCAATCTGTCTTTTCAGAACTCAAAGCATTTGCCCATTGAACTCGTGAATATGTATCTATATATAGTGTACATATATTAATTTTCCAAATTATGCAAAATTAAACACATCCATTTTCCAAATTTTATCCCTTTGAGTACCCTTTGTATTATTTCTTGTAGGTAGAGGAGTTTGGTTTTGTTAGGAATAAGTAGGATTTTTCTTTATGTGATTTCCTTGGCTTGTTGCCAATGATAGAAAAATCCTTAACTCTTGCTGTTGGCATGGTGTTTTTATGAAACTCTGAGGCCTCCAGCACATTACCTATTAGAAAATGATGAATTTTATTATTACATTGTGTTAGAGGGCCTGGGAGACCTGTATACAATATGATAAATATAATGTTTATAGAATTATTCTTCTTAATTATTTCTTTTAATTGTATAAATAATGAGATTAATTATGACTTATCAGGAATAAGTACAGCAGTTTCAACATAAGAGAACTTTTTGAATATTGAGAATAAATAATTATACTAAGACATTCTGAAATATCTACTGATACCATGAAAATAGCATATAATTCTGTTTTCTGAAGTGAATTGTAATGGCTTTGAGCCACTTTACTTTTTCCTAACTTATAATCTTCCTTTCCTGATTTATTTGCATCAGTATAGAATGTAGAGGCTCCAGAAACTGGGCACCTTTTACTATATGTTTTAAAATCTAATTAGTCATTTTTAAAAACTGAAGTCTTTCTTTTTTAATATTTGTAAATTTTCTCTCCCAAAAAGTAACTGTAAACTCTTTGCCCAGTTTCATTTTCTGCCCAAAATGAAACTATTTCAGCATTAGTAAAAGGTACTACAATTTCTTCTTGGTCCATTCCTGTCATTTGATGAATTCATAACATTTTTAATTAATTCAGAAAACTTTCCCACATATGTGTTTAAGTTTTGCTTTGTTCATGTGGTTAACATATCCTCTGTAAGATAATATCTTTCCTCTGCATTAAAATCTCTATAGTGGACTGCATAGAGGATTAAATAACCAAAATGCAATCAAGCTAGGGATCCAATTGATCCACATGTGCATCTTGTAATTTGTATTTTACCAAAACCAATTCTGTCTCATATTCAACTGATACTCCTCTTGGACTATTTAAGTCCTTATCACCTTCTAAGGTTTGACACAAATTACTTAGTTCTTGAGTTTTTACTCTATTAGTGGACCATAGATAGGGAATATCTACTAGCAATTTTTGAAAGGTATTAAGAGTACACAAGTAATCTTTCTTTATTTGTGCCTTTTGGGGTTAAATATTTGTAAACCTACTATATATCCTAAGTAATCAATATAGAATCTTCTCTTTGTATTATTTTGTAAGCAATTTCTAAACCCCAGCAAGGCCAATTTTTCTTTACTTCTTCAATGATTTTGCTAAAGTAACTACATTTGAATCAACTAATAAGATGTTGTCCATGTAACGGTTAATTATAGTTTGAGGAAACTGTACACATATTATTTCTAATGACTGTCATATAAAATATTGACTCAGGGTAGGGCTGTTCCACATCCCTTGTGGGTGAATCTTCTATTGATATCTCTTAACAGGCTAAGAATTACAGGTGAGTTCTGTGAAGAAAATCTTTTCTCACTCTTATTCTTATAATGGTATAGAAAAAAAAGCAGTTTTAAATCAATCACCATAACAGACAATCCATTAGATAATAAAGAAGGCAATGGAAATCCAGACTTTAAATAGTGCATTGCTTGATTCACCATATTTATGGCATTTAGATCTGTTACCATCCTCCATTTTCCAGATTTCTTTTTAGTAACAAATACAGAAGAATTACAAGGACTAGTTGATTCTTCAATATGTTGAGCATTTCACTGTTTTTTTTTACTAGCTGTTCTAAGGCTTATAGTTTCACTGAAGACAAAGGCCATTGTTTTAAAAACAAACAAACGAAAACCAGATATCAACCAACGATTTTAAAGGTAGGTCTGTTCATACCTTCGAAATACCAACTTTTTTGGTCCTGCTTGTATACATCTAAAATTGTCTCTGGCTGTCCATGAGCATAACTTTTGATATTTCTCTCATAAGCTTTCCTTATTTTCTGAGACTGGTGCAATGTTAATCTGTGTTTTCCATTACTACAATAAATCACATTCCCATAAATTCATTTCTATGTTAGCCAAATATGGTTTCAATTTTCTTACCTTTCCATCTGGCCCTATATATTCAAGCCATCTTGAACTTTGTTGTTCTTGAGCGAAACTTTCGATCCCTAAAAGCTGAACATTTATATCATAGAGAGGCCAACCTGAATGCCATGATTTTGGTGCAATTATTGTGACAGCTATACCTGAATCTATCAAACCCTCAAGTTTTATTTATGCCGTTTATTCATATTTTTAACTTTAGCCATTGATTTATTTATAGAAGCTTGTAAAAATATTTGCTTGCTGGTTTCTCCTAATTTTTTTTTTAAATCTTTTCTGGTACCCAGAGTTGTATAGTTTTTTTAATATTTCCTTCTGGTTGACCGGTCCTTTGAAAACAGTGAGATGTTGAACTCTCCTACTATTAGTGTGGGGGGATTAATTTGCAATTTAAGCTTTATTAATGTTTCTTTTATATATGTGTGTGTTCTTGTATTTGGGGCATAGACTTTCAGGATTGAGACTTCATCCTGATTCAATTTTCTTAAATCTTGCTACTTTTTTTTAGTGATAGTATTTGTGTGTTTCCCTTCTTTGGAGTTTGCTCATGTGACATTATCTGTTTTGTGTGGTTTTATACTTGTAGCTAGCTTCATTGTGTTGTAATATTCTTTCTATTACTTTCTGTAAGGTTGGGTTTGTGGTTAGGTACTGTTGAAATCTGGTTTTATCATAGAATATCTTATTTTCTTCATCGATGGTGATTAAAGCTTTACAGGGTATAGTAGTCTGGGCTTGCATCCATGACCTTTCAGTGTCTGAAATATACCTGTCCAGGACGTTCTGGATTTCAGTGTTTCCTTTGAGAAGTCAGGTGTAATTTTGATAGGACTGAATTTATATAATACTAGGATTTTTCCTTTGCAGCTCTTAATATCTTTTCTTCATTCTGTATGTTTAATGTTTTAATTATTATATGATGAGGCAAGATTTTTTTTTAAGTCCAGTCTCTTTGGTGTTCTGCAAACTTCTTTTACCTCCATAGGCACATCCTTCTTTATATAGGGGAAGTTTAATTCCATGATTTTGGTGAATATAGTTTTTATGCCTTTAAGCTGGGGTTCTTTTCTCTCTTCTATCTCTATTATTTTTTGGTTTGGTCTTTTTGTGGTGTCCTAGATTTTCTGGATGTTTTATGTTAAGAATTTGTTGTATTTAGTATTTTCTTTGACTGATGAATCTATTTTCTCTGCCTTATCTTCATCTCCTGAGATTGTCTCTTCCATCTCTTCTGGTTATGCTTGTATATGTAATTTCCATTATTTTACCCAGAGTTTCCATTTCTAAAACTCCCTTGGTTTGTGTTTTGGTACTGCTTTGATTTGATTTTTTGAGTCTTTACCTCTTTGAACTTCACTTTTTTGATTGTTTTCTTTGGGTTTTCTTGGGTTTCTTTAAAAGATTTATTGCTTCTCCCAATTTTTTGCTTATCTTTTTCTCCATTTTGTTAAGGAAATTTTTCATTTCCTCTTTAAATGTCTCTATCATCTTCATAACATTATATTTAAGGTCATTTTCTTCTGTTTCTTCTGGATTAGGATGATCACATGTTTTTGTGTTAAGACCACTGTGCTCTGATGCTATCATGCTCCATTTTAGATTGTTGAATGAATTCTTGCTTTGGCACCTTTCCATCTCTTGCTCCAATTGGTGCTGGCAGTATGTTTGCCTCTTGGTTCAATTTTTACACTTGGTGTTTGTGTCTCAGGGATCCTCTCTTGAACTGATTGTTGCAGTTGCTGCCTGGGTCTTAGAGAGACACTCATGATTCACCCTTTGTAGTTGCTGTCTGTGTCTCAGGGTTACACTGAGTTCTCCTGGGATGGGTGGGGGTGGGGGTGGAGTGAAACTTGTAGGTTGTATGTTTTGATCAATGGGCAGTGTTGGATGCCTGATGCTTACCTAGTGAAGCTGAGGCAGGTAGAGGAAGGCCTCAGGTTTTGATGTGGTACCAAGGGCCTAGAGACTTGGTTGTCCAGCTGAGGAGCTGGTCACTCACCTCTTGCTCAACTCTGTGCAGTCTCAATCTGTGTTTCATAGATCCTGTGAGGTCCCAGGGATGGGTTGGTCTGGAGAAGAGCAGTATTTGTAGCTTACAGGGTCTGATAGATGAGGAATGTTGGAGAAGCCTACGTGCAGGTGATTTCCTAGCTGACTGGCTAGTGAAGTTGATACTGGTGGGGAAGGGACCTGGAGTTTTATCCTGTTAACTAGGACCTAGATACTGGGGTGTCCAACTGGGAGGTCTTGATCTTGATCTTGGTCTACTCAGTGCAGTTTGCAGACTGTGCATCAGAGATCCTCTAAGGTGGAAGGAGATGAGTGGGTTTCATGGTTCCCATTCTTAACATAGAAAAAATATATTTTCAACATTATTTAGCTCTCTCATATTTTCTTAAATATTTCCCAAATCTCTCCCTAATTCTTTTGAGTCTCCCAGGCAAACAGCAGTCGACTGCCCGTGTGAATAAGTTCAGAGGACAGATGTAGCATAGCCAGTGGTTGAGAGCTCCAGACGGCAAATGCAGTAGAGCTGGCTGGTGTGATACCTCTTTCTGTGTGGTTCTACTGCTTGTTAGTACATCAGTTGTTGCCTTCTTTTTAAATTATTGCTGCCTTTTAATCCAGAGCTCTCCTGTCAGCAAGTGAAACTCTGCCACTACCAGCAGTAGCTCTACTGCAAGGGCTACACCCTGCGGGAACTCTGGCTCCTCAGGAACAAGCTATTACCTCTGTCCCTCTAGAGAACTCTAGGTTCGAAGGTTGAGGTAGAATTCTGCTCCTCAGAGATGCTGAATATCAAGTAGTCCATCTCCTCTCCTCACATCTCTTTAGAAGTTCTCATACTTCTCCTCATGCCTACTTAAAAACTTTGCTGCATCTGGCTCCTCCCTACCAGTTCCTGTCACCTAGTTGCTGACTCAGCTTCCTGAATGAAGGTGAATTTTATTTAAACAAACACATCTTTGCATCATTAAACAAATGTTCTAGAACATAAACAAAAGTAACACACCCTAAAAATATTATTATTAACTCTTCTTTTCCTCCTCTTTTAAAAATATAATCAGTCCTGGCTAAAAAGGGGAAAGGAAGTTAATGAACTTCTGAGACCTGTGTTCTCTCCCTGGAAAATTCTTTTCTTATATGTATTTCTTCCTATTCATCTTTGGCATTCTCAATGCTTCTGTCCAATATTTTAGCACAAGAAAGAGCAAGCCGTGAGGTAACAGGGGCTATGAAGTTAACTATTCCAAGATAATTCTCTAAGCAAGCATTCTGTTACATCCTCAATATTCTCTTCTATTTCTTATCATATTTTTTGTTCTGAATTTAGAGTTCTCAGAATAATTAAGAATCTATTTTCTGTCATCAGGATCCTATTATATTTAGTAATGAAACTTAAAAAAAGCCTTCCAATCTTTCTTGATCATTGTTAGTACCTTTATATAACAAAACAGCTAATATTTTTAATCAACATAAAGGAAATTTTATGTTTTTTTTTCTCCAATTAATTTGACTCAAGAAACCCTTTCTAACATAATTCTATTGATGTAAAATTAAATCAGTATTTTTCAGAACATAATACTTACCAATAACAATGAGAAGGATAATGTATATATTAGACAGCTAGTTGATCAATAAAATTAAAAATGATGTAATTTTGCTTCCATTAGCCCTGTATTCTTAATAAGCACATTATTAAGTATTTTAAATAAACACATTAATAACTATATAGAATATCAATATATATCATTGGAAGGTAAATTCACTTAAGTTCTTTCGATTTTGAAACCTAATTTTTGATTCAGATCAAATGGTATTTCCTATTGAATTAATAATGCTTTGATATGTAACTTCAATATTTTATCTACTATCAAACTGGCACAGAAGTGGGGAGGAACAAAGTTTTAATCTGTATATGCTACATCATATGACCTAAGCAATATTGTTTGTTTAAAACATAATTCCAAGTAATTATATCAAGAGTCAACTTGATTGATTCCATATATAATAGTATTGATAGATGAATTAAAATGTCTTTAAATGAATGTTCATGTTCGTGTGTGTGTGTGTGTGTGTGTGTGTATGTCCATTCCTAAAGAAATGGAATAAATTCACTAATTTGTGTTTTTTTTCATGTTCAAGGGCCATCCTAATATTCTTTATGTCATGCATATTTGGATGTATGTGACATTGAAATAAGAATAAAAGAATTAATTTTAATGCAGTACATTCTTTGTATAAACAAGAGTGAGACTGAACTTACTATATAGGCCAATATTATCTCAAAGTCATGATAGTTGCTCACAATGATAGTTACATTGCTTACAATGTAAATAAGTATATATAATATTTATCAATGCCATTTTGATGTTGTTTATGTATATGAAAATAACAGGTATTTACATACCAGGTTTAATAATTGTACACATGTATCATTCATTTGTCACCATGTCTTGAATACTGTCATTTAACCAGACTGTGATTTTGTATGAGTGTATGTGGATTAAAAGTATACAGTTCTGCTTATTTTTATGTGATGTGTTTAGCATTTCGGGGTTTTTCACTTGAAGAAAGATTCTTTGCGTTTAAAGCTTAAAATACACTCCTAATTATGTTTTCTCCTTACTGAAAAATCTCTTCGCTCTTTGATGCTATAAGACATTCTGCAAATATGTCAGTAAATGTCTTTCATTTTCATGAAAACTGGGTTCAAATATATTTTCATTAATGGGACAATTTTTAAATCCTGACCTATTGACATTAATCTCATTTCTCTAATATCTTATATAATGAAATTTTAAGGTCAAATGCTTTCACCCTCCTAAAGTTTCTTAATATAAACTAATAATAATAACATATATAAACTTCATCAGAAAATCATAATTAGCTATTAAAATGCAAAAGTATTAGCTATTCATATATCTTATTGCAAAAGAAATCTTAATATTAGAACTAGTTTTCAAGATTATTTCAATTATGGTCTTTAATTTTTTAGAGGCAAGAGTACATGTGTGTGTTTGTGAAGGGATATGCACATATCATTGGCACATGCTTGCTGTGGCATATATGTTCTTGCCAGAAGACAACCTTAATGTCAACCTTCTTATCTAGGGATTCTGTTTTTAATTGCTGCTATATATGCCAGGATAGTTGAACCACTAGATTCCAGGAATTCCTCTACCTCCATCTCTTATCTTCCTGTATGAACACAAAAAGTTACTGTTTCTGCTGTGTCCAGGTTTGTGTTGCTTCTGGTTATTAGAACATAATATTCTCAGATTTGGGAAAAATATTGTAGGTAATCAGTGATCATTTCAAGCCATAATGGCAGTTAGTTTATATTTATATAGTGTTGTAATCAGTGATCATTTCAAGCCATAATGGCAGTTAGTTTATATTTATATAGTGTTGAGAGATTCCTTGATATTCACTGATTGCTTTTTCTGCTCATTTGGTTTTTTTTGTTGTTGTTGTTGTTTTTGTTTTTGTTTGTCTGTTATTTTTGTGGGGGTGTATTTCATTTGAATAATTTAAATAAACAAATCTAACATTTTTAATCCTAATGTACAGTCAAAATAAAAACATAAAAGAGCATACAATATGCTTAAACATAATGACCTTAATTATATAAAATGACATTTATCATAGCAGTATAAATTTATCTCTAATTAGTAATACTTAATTCCTCCCCCTTTATTGAAAGTAGTTGTATTTTCTTTTTCCTATTTTTTAATGAAAATAATCTTCTCTCATGGAATTCATCCCAAGTTCAGTTTCCCTTGCTCTATTCCTTCCAGATCTACTCCCATTCACTTTCTTTTCAGAAAAGAGCAGGCCTGCAAGAAACAACAAGAAAAACAACATATGGCAAAGCAATCATATTGTAGTTGGACAAGGCAGCCTGATAGAAGGCAAAAAGAGTCAGAGACAAACATACTCTCAGTTATTTTCAGAAAACACCAAATTATCAAACTAAACATATACTCAGGAGACCTGGTTACAACCCATACAGGCATCAAGCTTGCCACTTCAGTCTTTGTGAGCCCAAATGAGCCCTGTTTAGCTGTTTCAGTGGACCATGTCCTCCTGGTTTTCTCTATTTCCTCTTATTCTTACAATATTTCCTCTCTTTTCCAGGAGTTTCCCTTATGCCTGAAGGGAGAGACCTAATGGGTCTTTTTTTGTCAAGGACATTAATACCAAGCACTTCAATTTAGTTTAAGGCTAAAATTTTTAGGTAAGAATAAATAACAAAAATTCTCAGGCCAAAGCTGTTGCCATTACTATTTATTATTCAAATTTTGGCATGTTCATTTTCTGGCATAATACCATTGTTTACATAGTTACATGGTTTACATAATTATAGAATTTGTTTACTTGTTTAATCCTGGCATTCTTTTGGTCCTTAGTCATAAAACACACTAGAGGTTCTATATGAACTAAATTTTCTAAGAAAGGGGGGCCTTACACTTCATTCTTCTCTCATCTTTCCACAATGATTCTCTGCCCAATAATATACGTCCCTCTGTAGGTCAGAAGTAACTTCAAATAATCTATCTTTATTGCTTCATATGCTAGATAATTACCTGAGTGTAGAGTAAGAAGAGACTTTTTAATCTGATCTAACTCACCAAATATTGTTGACCTCTTAAAATTTATTTTGCTTGATTGTGTCATTCCTGAGTAAATAAATGAGATGTTTCAAGAATATCTCATAGCCTCATACAGAGACCTCTAACTTCTTTATGTATGTCACAACCTTCAAGTCATAAGGAAAACCTTTTAGTAGATGAATGTAGTAGGGAGATGTTTACAATAAGAAGCCCAATTCTGAATCAAGAAAAGCATAATTTGTTTATTTCTATTTCTTTCTCCAAGTCAACAGGTGTCATGAAGATTATATTTCCATTTTAAGATCCCAGTCTCTGTTTCTGGAAGGGGCAAAGCAGATCTTCTGCAAAATTATAGTATAATATTGCATGCTCTCCAAGGGTTTCTGAAGTATTGATCTATTGAAGTTATTTTTCTATAGGTATGAATAGACATTATGACAAAGGATACTTATAGAAGAAAGCAATTAATACTGGTCTTACTTCAGTTCAGAGAGTGAGTTCATTAATATAACAGTGGGGAACAAGGCATTAATAAGGCAGGCACTAGTAATGGAAAATGGCTGACAATAATTTTCTTACTTACTTTTCTCTTTCTGTAAAAAAAATTCTGACAAAATCAGTTTGGGAAAAAATTGGTTTATTTTGACATATCATTCTACGGTGCAATCTGTCAGGCATGAAAGTTATAATGTCAGGGGCTTGAGATAGCTGATCACATTACATCTGCACTAAGAATGCCAAAGAAGATGAATCAATGTGCTCTGTTATATTTTCCCCATGTTTTATTATCCAGAATCCAATCCAGTGAAGAATGCCACCCACATTAGGTTAGTCTTCCCATCTCAATTTTTTGAGTAAAGATTATCACCCACAGCAATGCCCAAAGACTTTACTAAAAATGGGGACTTTCCTCCATCTTACCCAGTCCCACTTGACTGGTTTCTCTCTGTCCACTAGTTCCTACAGCTGCTTATGAGATAACCAATAAGAAACTTAATATTAATTGTAATTGTTTGGCCAATGGCTTAGGCATATTACTGACTAGCCTGTACAATTAAATTATAAAATTTCTACTAATCTGTGTATTGTCACATGGCCACAGTTTACCAGTGATGCTATGGCACATTACTCCTTTGGTGACAACATGACATCTCTCTGATTCTGCCTCCTCTCTCTCAGTATCTTTGTTTGAATTTCCTGCCTGGCTTCAGTCTGTCTGACCGCAGACCAAAACAACTTTATTCAGCATTCAATGGGAGAGAGACATAGTCACAGAATACAGAAGGACATCCTACACCATCTCCCCCTTTTTTATCTAATTAAAAAGTGTAAACAAGAGAATAAAAATAAAAAAGTGTAAACAGAGGTTGCTCATTCATTTTCCATCCACCTAGACATGAATAATCAAACAGAAACTATATTAATTACATTGTTTAACCAATAGATTACATGTATTTTTAGCTAGTTTTTATATATTATATTAATTCATTTCTATTAATCTGTGTAATGCCATGAGGCTGTGGCTTACCAGACAGGTATCTGGTATCTGTTTCCTTCAGCAGTTACAGATGTCTCCTTGTCTCTACCTACTATCTCCATATATCTCTTCCAGCCTGGCTATATTCCAGCCTGCCATAACCAAAGAACCAAAGAACCAAAGCATCTTTATTCATTAACCAATAAGTACAACACACATATTTCTCATTTTCTCTCTAAGTAAAAAGAAAGGTTTAACTTTAACTCAATAAAATTACATATAACAAAACAGGTATCAAGAAAAAATTACACTTACAATACTTAGTCTATTTGTATCAGAAAAGTTTCATAACTAATTTATCTTGTGTCATAAATAAGGTAAATTGTAATTATAACTATCTGTCTTCAACTCTTCAAAGACTCCAGAAGGATATATATTACCTATGTAAACAGGAAGTACATTGTAAGCAACTTCCAAAACTCTAGAATTGATAGAGATATTTTGCTGCCTGGACAGTCACCAAAGTTCTTCTGAAAGGTTGGGCATCCATCTTTAGACTGCAGACTCACAGTAGCTGACAGACTTTTCCATAAAGGATGAAATTTAAAGATCTAGTCTGCTTGTACTGGCAAAGCTTATCAGTTGCCTTTCTCTGTGTCCCGCAGAATGTCTGACATTTTCTTCTATGAAGTTGGAACACCGAAGAATTGTTGCACCTTCTTTTGGTAAGTTCAGCAGTCATTTTCCTGTGGGTCTTGCATGTCCAGTTCATACAGTATAGCATCAAACAGTCCAGGCAAGAACAGTTTCTTGCTCAAATGGATAGCAAGCTCCATAAGGAGCTTTATCAATACCCATCATCCACTTAAAATAATTGGTACTTCCAAAAATAATGTCACACAGTTAAGAAAAGGCTTAAGTTCTTAAAATGTTTTAAATGTCAAATTCTGTAGGTCTTTTAAATCTTTGGAGATTACCTAAGTACAATATATCTCTATTTATCTAGAAAACCTAACATGACGACAAGTTTGACTATTATAGATGACTATCTATTAATCTGTATTTCTTAATTATATATTTTTAAATGAACCACACAAAACAATACCTTAATCAAGAACAGAAATACACACACACACACACACACACACACACACACACAGTATACACAGTGTAAAAAATCGACCTTAAATTTGTATCAAGAGACCAAGATTCATGCCAGTGCAAAGTATTCATCTTTATATCATATCTCTCCTCATTTTTTAATACAGAGATTGACTGTGATCATTTAACCATTTATAATCAACACTCTATAAATGGAAACAATCATGTATAAAAATAATTTTGGGAATTTGGATGTAGTTTTCATCAAACTGCCTCCTGGTGTTTGTTGGGCAAAGTACTTTTAGGGTTCACAGAGACCTTTCAGGGATCTTGTTCCATCAAACCACATTAGCCTGGAAGGAATCCACAAGTTCTCATCTTCTGTGGAAACAAAAGCAGAACCTCTTTTCCAAAGTATCATATACTTAGACTCAAATTTTGAAATCAAGATACCTTTAAAATATAAGTGCTTTTTTAGCTTAGTAGACCCCAGATTCAAATGTCTTCCTGCACTCAAAAAATTAAAAGGAAACATTATATATATATATATATATATATATATATATATGTGTGTGTGTGTGTGTGTGTATAATATATATATATATGTATATATTTTCTAGACTCTGCATTTTTTCCAACTTTACATTTCTTATTTTTTAACTCTATTACTTTTAATATTCATTTTATTATTGTTGTTCCTTTAATCTATGATTGTCTATATTCTTTATTCTCTCTCTCTAAAGCTTGTATAAATTTATCCAACACCCTGACCCATTTAGAGGTCTTATTTTCTGACCAGGAGCAAATTTTTTTCTTAAGATGTAAGTGGGCATTGCTAGGACCAATTCTGTGTCCCTGCCTGTTTGCTCTGTCCATTCCAACATGGTGGAAACATGTTCACTACTTCTGCAAGCCATACTCACTGCCCCAGCTCCATGGATATAACAGGTCTATGTTGCCATCAATCACCTTCTAACACTCTGTTCACAAACCCTATTCAAGTGCCTGGACCACTGATAGAGCTAGAGTTTGTGATGCCAGCATGAACCAAGATGCTGTCATTTCTTCAAGAAGCCATGCAGTTTTTATCTTCTAATGCTGATTTAGGAAGCCGTCTCTTAAAGGGTCAGGCCTGTGTTCAGTGACAGAAAACAGCCTATCTGAAAATATGCAGCTAACAAGAAGCTCCAATTGACTATACTTTTGTGGTTCTAGAAGCCCTGCTATTTTTCTTATTTTTTTTAGGTGTTATCTGGATCAATGCCCCAGATGGTGGGAATAATTTTGTAAAAAGAGACTGCTCATTCATTTCCAGACTGCCCAGACCTAAAAAGCCACATAGAAACTATATTAATTACAACACCATTTGGGCAATAGTTTAGACAGATTTCTAGTTCACTCTTATATCTTAAATTAATCCATTTCTAGCATTCTGTGCAATGTCATGAGGCTGTGGTTTACTGGGCAAGGTTCTGGCTTCTGTCTCATTCAGCAGCTACATGGCATGTCCTTGAATCCATGTACTCTATATATCTCTTCCAGCCTTGCTATTTTCTGACCTGCCATATGCCAAAGCACCTTTTTTCATTAACCAATAATAACACCACATATATAGTAGGATATTTCACATCAAGATAGGAAGGTCTTAACTTTAACATAATGAAAATTACATATAAAAAACAAGTATCAAACTAGAACTATATTTACAAAATTAAATCTATTTATATCTAACAAAAGTAAGGAAAATTCTCTATTATCTGTCTTTGTTAAGCTAAAGTTTCATATCTAATTTATCTTTGATCATAATTAAGGAAAGATACAATCATAAGTATTTAGTCTTCAACTCCAAGAATCACTCCAGAATGATATATTACCTAAATAAATTGGAAGAACATTATAAGCAACCTTCAAAAATCCAGGAATGACAGAGAAATCTTGCTGCCTTCACAGTTATCCAAAGTTCTTCTGTGAAATGGGGACTCCTATTTTCAGCCTATAAACCTAGGGTATCTGGCAGATGTTGTAAAAGGAGTGACAGACTGCTTTCTTGCCTCCCGGCTCCCAGCTAGCTCTACCCAAAATAATTACATGGAAAGTGTATTCATTGAAACACTGCCTGGCCTATTATATCTAGCCTCTTATTGGCTAACTCTCACATATTGATTCAACCCATTTCTAATAATTTGTATGTCACCACGAGCTTGTGGTTTATCGGGAAAGATTGAGACCTGGCATCTGCCTTCTTTCTCCCAGCATTCTGTTATGTCTACTTCACCTATCTAAACTGCTGTCATAACAAAAGGCCAAGGCAGTTTCTTTATTTGACCAATGAAAGTAACACATAGACAGAAAACACTCCTACTCCAGGCAGATTTCTCAGTGAAGCAGAAAATTTGAAGCTGTCCTACCTATATTTGTAGTTTGTCTGTCATTTTTTTGTGTCCCGAAAAATATCTGTCACATTCTTTCTTGAAGCAGGAATAAGGATTGTCCCAACATTAAGTTCAGCAGTCCTTTTCCTGTGGGTCCTGCGTGTTCAGTTTGTATATCATACAGTTAATCAGTCCAGGCAAGAGCAGTGTCTTGCCCATGTGGTTAGCCTTGACACACCAAAGGCAAACTTCATGATTAGTATCTTCAATGCCTATTAACCTCTTTGAAGTGATAGATGCTTCCAGGAGCACAATTCTCACATCTAGTAAATTTGAAGTTCTTAAAAAAAATTAATGCCATATTCTGTAGGTTTTAAAGGATTTGGAGAGGGGGAGAGAGAAGGAAGAAGGGAAGGACTGGCAAGAGCTTGGGGCAGTGGGAGATTGGAGATTGATGAAGGGCGGATATAGGAGCAGGGAAGAAGACGCCTACAGTAAGGGATCCATTTTAGGGTTGGCAAGAGACTTGGTTCTAGAGGGGATCCCAGGAGTCTATGGGTATGTCCCCAGCTAGGTCCTTGAACAGCAGAGGAGGGTGCCTGAACTGTCCTTGCCCCACTATCACTCTGATGATTATCTCGAAAATCACCATAGAATCTTTGTCTGGCAATGGATGGAGATAGAAACAGAGACCTTCATCAGAGCAACAGACTGAGCTCCCAAGGTCCAGTTGAAAGGCAGAAGGAGGGAGAAGATGAGCAAGGAAGTCAGGACTGCGAGGGGTTGGTCCACCCACTGATACAGTGTGCCTGTTCTAATGGGAGCTCACCAAATCCTGCTGGACCAGGTGTGAATGAGCATGTGATCAAACCGGACTCTCTGATCAAACCTGGCTAACAATGGGGGTTGACTGAGAAGCTATTGATAAAAGCACTGGGACTTTTTTTATAGCATGTTCTGGCTTTTTGGGACCCTAGTCTATACGGATGCACAGATCCCTAGGCCTGGATGTAGAGGGGAGGGCCTTGGATTTCCCACAGGGCAGGATTCCAGGCCCTCTGTCAAGCAGGGTGGGAGAGGGAGGGGGAGTGTGGGGGAGCAGGAGGGGATTGAGAAGAGGGAAGAAAGTGTAAATAATTCAATGGAAAAAATTTAAAAAATAAAGAAAATAAAGGCTTTGGAGATTATCTATTCATCTGAATTATATTTCTACAAATCTAGAAAACCTAAGTAACATGTCTGTAAGCTTAACTATTATAGATAAAATTTTTATTCCTTAACTGTGCATTATGTTTATAAATGAGCTGCATAAACATAATAAACAAGAGTAGAAATATACACCAAGTATAATAAAATTGACCTTAAATTTGTATCAATGTACAAAAATATTTTAAATAAGTATAGAAACATATATACAGCACAACAAAATTAACTCTACATTTTTATGTTTATGCCAAAATCCATGGAAATGCAAATATCAGAGATTAATAGCTATCTTTTTTTCCTACATTTCTATATTTCCCGAAATATAACATACATCCATAACCTACCAAATAACCAAAGGACATCTATAGTTCCCCAATTCTTGGAAATACAGATGTCATTTTTTCCAAACTACATCCTGCTATCTATGGACCAAGTATCTTTAGGGTTCATGAAGATATTTATGGGTTTCTTGTTCAGTCAAACCAAATTAGCCTTGAAGAAATACACAGATATAATTCTTTTGTGGAAACAAAAGTAGAACCTCTTTTCCAAAGCAACATATCCTTAGACTTAAATTTTGAAGTCAAGCTAACTTTAAAATATATATGTTGATATGCAAAATATTCATCAGTATGTCTATAGGATAAGGCCAGTTCAGGCACCCTTTCCTCTGCTGCCCAGGAAACAATCTGGGGACATCTCCTTGTACCTGGGAACCCCTCTAGAATCTAATGGGACCTCACCAAGGCCAGCTGGACTGGGAGTGATGGAGCATGTGATCAAAATGACACTCTGAACGTGGTTGGCAATGAAGGCTGACTGAGAAGCCAAGGACAGTGGCACTGGGTTTTTTATTCCACTGCATGGACTGACTTTGTGGGAGCCTGGTTTGTTTGGATGCTCATCTTTATAGACCTGTATGGAGGGAGGAGGACCATGTTCACATAAAGCAGCTTATAGCACACTGCCTATAAACCCTTTTTCTGTCAGTATGAGTAAAAGCTAAATCTTCCATGGAGTGCACTGTATGACTTGGTGATACCTCTGTGTACCTCAACAGGAATCTGCCATGCTAGGCTCAAGACCAAATGCCACTGCATCTATGTATCATGGGCTTAACAAGAAACACAACTAGGGAGCTGTCTTTGTCTCTGTCTATGTGCTCAGAACCCCTCTTTATCAAAGCTTTCTCATGTCTTATGTGGCCGTATTTGCCCTGCATTAGTACTGTATGTAATTGGAGAATTTTCTGTGTCTTGCCTGGACTCATTGGACTGGTTTCTCTCTGCCCACCAATACTCTCAGCTGCTTATAAGAAAACCAATTAGAAACTTAATATTAAGTGTAATTGTTTGGCCAGTGGCTTAGGTCAATGAAGGACTATCTCTCACAACAAAATTAACCCATATCTACTAATTTGTGTTTTACCACATGGCTGTGGTTTGCTAGTAACATCCCAGAATGTTACTCTTTGGTGACTACATAGCATCTCTCTAACTCTGCCTTCTTTTGGTCCATATTTTTATTTGGATTTACTACCTGGCTCTATTCTGCCTGCCCACTGGATGAAATAGCTTTATTTGTCAACCAGTGAGAGAGAAATATAGTCACAGCCCACAGAAAGAGATTCTGTATCACTTGACTACCAGGTCATTCTATATATCATTAAGATGACAATAGAAATTAATTACTACAGCTTCTGAAAATATTTCAAAGTAGATGATAAAACCAAGAACCTAGAACTAACTATTAAAATTTTGTTGTAAATTGTGGTATCATAAGTGAAGGAGGCTTTTGTCAGTGACCTCCAACAGAGAATGCCTGATCCAGCAAACTCCACTGCAACAGGCCCAAGGCAGCAACCTCCACAAGAACAAGGACAAAGGAGTGACCACCAAGGGAGTAGGTCCAAGCCAGTTACCTCTGAGGAACTGAACCCAAGTCAGGTATCTCTGCAAAAACAAGGCAGAGCCTGCAATACTCATGGGAACAAGCCCGAACCAGCAACCTCCACAGGAACAGTCCCAAGGCAACAACCTCCAAAGAAGCAGGTAAAAGGGAGCAATCATCGAGGGGCCAGGTCCAAGCTGGAGACTGCTGTGGGACTGGGTGTGAGTCAGGAACCTCCAAGAGAGCAAGCCCAAGCAGGTGACCTCTGCCAGAGCAGGCCCTTGTATGCAAACTGTGCAGAATTAGGTATGATTGTATGGTCACCAAGGGATCAAGCCTGAAACAGAGACTTCTTCAGGACTTGGTCTAAGTCAGTGACCTTTTTGGGAGCAGACCTGAGTCAGGGACATCCTCAGTAACAGGCCAAAGCCAGCAACCTCTACTGGAGAAGGTCTGAACCAGCCAGTGACCTCTGCAGAACAGACCCGAGGTAGAGACCTCCATAGAAGCAGGTACATAGGAGCAACCACAGAGAGCAGGTCTGAGAAAGAGACCTCTGTGGGACCAGGCCTGAGGCCTCCAGGAAATCAGGCCTGTGCCAGCAACCTCCACTGGAGCACACTTGAGACAGCCAGCGAGCTCCACCAGAATAGGCCCAAGCCAGTCAGGAACCTCTACTAGAGCAGACCCAAGACAGCAACTTCCACCACTACAAGCTTAAGCCACTAACCTCAGGAAGAGCAGCCCCAAGAAAGCAACATCCATGGGAAGGGATCTGAATGATCTCTGGGATTGCAGAGTGACAACCAGGAGTACTGAGCAACCACCAGGAAGACCAAGTGACCTTTGGGGTGACTGCAACTCTGTCCCTGACTGTACCATAAGGAACAACCAACTGAGCCTTGAATCAACTGGCACCTGGGAGATTGACCACCAGAGACAAAGCCCCAACTACACCAGTCAGAGGAAAAGATGGGTAGACAAGGTAAGAACAGACTCAAAACCACAAAGAGCAACATGACACCAAAAAAAATTGTAAGACAGTCATAACCCATCTATATTGAGCACCCCAATACAGGTGAAGCAGAAAAAATTACCTAAAAAATAATTCAGAAGAATGATTGAGGCCCTTAAAGAGAAAATAAAAATTCCCTCAATGAAATAGAGGAAAAGACAAACAAAAAATTGAAAGAATTCAATTGATCCATTAAAGAAAACCAGGAAAACACAAACAGGTGAAAGAATAAATACTGAAATAGAGACAACAAAAAAACATAAACTGAAGGAATTTTGGAAACAGAAAATATGAGAAAACAATCAGGAACCACAAATGCAAGCATGAACAGCAGAATACAGGAGATGGAAGAAAAAATCTAAAGTGCTAAATATACAATAACTGAAATAAAGACATTGGTCAAGAAAACATTAAATCTAACAAAAGCTTAGCACAAAATATTCAAAAAAATATGGGACACCATAAAAATACAAAACCTAAGAATAATAAGGGTAGAAGAAGGAGAAGTTCAACTCCAAAGCACAGAATAAATGTTCAACACAATTGTATAGGAAAATTTTCCCAAACTAAAAAAAGGTACACATATGAAGACACAGGGAGCTTACAAAACAAGTAGACTGGATATAAAATGAATCCCATTGCCACATCATAATTAAAACACTAAACATACATAATAAAGAAAGAATATTAAGAGCTGCAAAGAAAAATGGCCAAGTACCTTAAAAATGCACACTTATCAGAATTACACCTGATTCTTCAATGGAAATAATGAAAGTCAAAAGGTCCTGGTTAAGAGTTATGCAGACATTAAAAGAAGACAAATGACAACTCAGAATGTTATTCCTAGCAAAACTTTTCCATGACAGAACTAGGTTTAACCAATACCTTACCACAAATCCAACTGTACACAAAGTACTAGAAGAAAAACCCCAACTCCCAAAAATTATCTACATCCACAAAAAGAGAGACAATAGATGATCTCACAGGAGCAAATCCCAAAGAAGGGAAAAACACATACAATAACATCACCAACAATATAAACTAAAATAGCAGGAACTAGCAATCACTGGTTATTAATATGTCTTAATATTAATGAACTCAACTCATGTATAAAAAGATCCAGCATAAGAGATTGGATACAAAAACAATTAATCCTTATCCTATAACAAGAAATACACCTCAAACTCAAAGAAAGACATTGCCTCAGAGTAAAGGGGCAGGACGATTTTTTCAATCAAAAGATCCTAAGAAACAAGCTGATACAGCTATCCTAACATCTAACAAAATAGATTTCATCATAAAATAAATCAAAATATAAAAAGAAGGACATTTCATATTAGTCACAGGAAAAATGCGTCAAAAGGAAATCTCAATACTGAACATGTATTTCGCAAATACAAGGGCACACTCATATGTAAAAGAAATAATATTAAAGCATAAATTACACATGAAACCATACAAACTAAGAATAGGAAACTTCAACACCCCACTATCAACACTGGACAGGTCTGACAGACAGAAACTTAACAGAGAAATAAGGGAAGTAACAGATGTTATGACACAAATGTACTTAGCAGACATCAATAGAACATTCCATATAAACATAAAAGAATATACCTTCTTCTCAGCACCTAATAGAGCCTTCTCAAAAATTGACCACAAACTAAGTAATAAAATAAACCTCAAAAGATACAAAAAAGCTAGTAGACAGCCATCTGAGGGGTGAGTTTGTTTCTGGCCTGCGGCAGGAGCCCGGTGAGGAAGATTTCAGGCTTTCCCCAACCACCTAGTCTCCCAGGGCACCCAGCAGTGGTGGCTACACCCTGCTAAGCTCTCCCGCCTGTCACCCCAGCTTTCATGCAGGTAAACCTTCCTATATTTCTCCCTTCCCCCAGGGCCATAAAATTTCCCCAGCTCAGCTGCCTTGCTCACTGGTCCTGGGATGAACTTGCATCCTGGCAGGAGGCAGTTCCTGTGTTTTAAAAGCCTGCCTGAGGACAGGTGGGCCATGTGTCAGCTCAGCAACATTCCTGACCAGCAAGGGGCACTGACTTCTAGCAGACCACCATTGGAGGGGTGAGTTTGCTTCTGGCCCACAGTAGGAGCTCAGCAAAGAAGAGTTCAGGCTTTCCCCGACCCCCTAGACTCTCAGGACACCCTGCAGTGGTGGCTGCACCCTGCTAAGCTCTCCTGCCTGACATCCCAGCTTCCATCCAGGTACACCTTCCTAAATTTCTCCCTTCCCCCTGGGGCCATAAAATTTCCGCAGATCAGCTGCCTTGCGCATTGGGCCTGGGTTGTAGGCACAACCCAGTAAGAGGGAGTGCCTGTGTTTTAATAGCCTGCCTGAGGAAAGGTAGGCCTTCTATCACTGAAGTCCCTGCTCAACAAGGGAACCTGACCCGGGACCAGAAGATCCAATAGAGAGCATTTGAAGGAAGAGATGGGCAGATGCCAAGGCAAGGCCTCCTCCAACAATCTGAAAAACAACACGAAAACAACAGATCCCAACAACCCTACAAAAGAAGGACTTGAACACCTTAATCCAGAAGAAGTAGAAAAAAGTGCCTTTATGAAAGCATTAGAGTCCCTTAAACAGGATATGAATAATTTCCTTAAAGAATTGGAGGAGAAGTATAACAAAAAGTTTGGAGAAATGAGTAAATCCATGAATGATACCATGGGAAACCAAGAAAAAACAATCAACAAGGTAAAGGAAACAGTTCAAGAATTGAAAACTGAAATGGAGGCAATAAAGAAAACACAAACTGAGAACCAGCTGGATATGAAAAACCTAGGTAAACGAACGGAGAATACAGAATCAAGCATAACCAATAGAATACAATTGATAGGAGTATGAATCTCTGATTCTGAAGATACCAAAGAGAAAATAAATGCTCTGATCTAAGAAAACGGCAAATCCAACAAATTCTCTTCACAAAACATTCAAGAAATCTGGGACAAAATAAAAAAAAACAAATCTAACAATAATAGGGATTAAAGAAGGAGAAGAATTGCAGATCAAAGGCCCAGGAAATATCTTCAACAAAATTATAGAAGAAAACTTTCCCAACCTAAAGAATGATATTCCTATGAAGGTTCAAGAAGCATACAGAACACCGAATAGACTGGATCAAAAGAAAACATCCCCTCGCCTTATAATAATCAAAACACAAAGCATTCAGATTAAAGAAAGAATATTAAGAGCTGCAAAGGAAAAAGGTCAAGTAACTTATAAAGGTAAACCTATTAGACTTAGACCGGACTTCTCTATGGAAACCATGAAAGCCTGAAGGTCCTGGATAGAGGTACTGCAGAAACTAAGAGACCATGGATGCAAACCCAGACTACAATACCCAGCCAAGCTATTGTTCTGTATCAATGGACAAAACAAAATATTTCAGAATAAAAATAAATTTAAACAATTCGTAGCCACAAATCCAGCCTTACAGAAAGTAATAGAAGGAAAATCGCAGCCCAAGGATTCCAACATTGCCAACACTGCCTACAATAACCCAGACTTCTAGTGACCCTTCACAACCACAACTCAAAGAAGAGAAACATACAAACTCTACTACATACACACACACACAAATAATAACCAGAATCAACAACCACTGGTCATTAATATCACTTAATATTAATGTACTCAACTCACCTATAAAAAGGCACAGACTAAGAGATTGGATACGAAAACAGGATCCAACATTCTGCTGTTTACTAGAAACATACCTCAGCCACAAAGATAGACATCTACTCAGAGTAAAGGGTTGGGAAAAGGTTTTCCAAGCAAACGGACCTAAGAAACAAGCAGGTGTGGCCATTCTAATACATAAGAAAATTGACTTCAAACAAAAATCAGTCAGAAGAGATGGAGATGGACATTTTATACTCATAACAGGAACAATTCATCAGGAGAAAGTCTCAATCCTGAATATCTATGCCCCTAATATAAAAGCACCCACTTATGTAAAAGAATAACTATTAGAACTCAAGGCAGTCATCAAACCAAACACACTAATAGTAGGAGACTTCAACACTCCTCTCTCACCAATGGACAGGTCAATCAGAAAGAAACCTAACAGAGAAATAAGGAAATTAATAGAAGTAATGAATCAAATGGACTTAACAGATATCTATAGAACATTCCACCCAAAAAGGAAAGAATATACCTTCTTCTCTGAAGCTCATGGAACCTTCCTGAAAATTGACCACATACTCGGTAACAAAGCAAATTTCCACAGATACAAAAATATTAGAAACCACCTGTGTCTTGTCAGGTCACCATAGAATAAAGTTAGAATTCAATAACAATTCGAACACCAGAAAGCCTACAAACGCGTGGAAGTTGAACAGTCAACTACTGAATCATCCTTGGGTCAAGGAAGAAATAAAGAAAGAAATTAAAGTCTTTCTTGAATTTAATGAAAATAAAGACACAACATACTCAAACCTATGGGACACTATGAAAGCAGTGCTAAGAGGAAAGTTCATAGCACTAAGTGCCCAATCAAAGAAAACGGAGAAAGCACACATTGGAGACTTAACATCACACTTGAAAGCTCTAGAAAAAAAAGGAAGCAGATTCATCCAGGAGGAGTAGAAGACTGGAAATAATCAAACTGAGGGCTGAAATCAACAAAATAGAAACACAGAAAACAATCCAAACAATCAATGAAACAAAAAGCTGGTTCATGGAGAAAATCAACAAGATTGACAAACCCCTATCCAAACTAATCAAACGGCAGAGAAAGAACACTCAAATTAATAAGATCAGAAAGGAAAAGGGGGACATGACAACAGAAACAGAGGAAATTCAGAGAATCATTAGATCTTACTACAAAAGTTTATATGCCACAAAGTTGGAAAATGTACAAGAAACGGATTGGTTTTTAGATAAATACCATTTACCAAAGTTAAATCAAGACCAGGCGAACAATCAAAATAGACCTGTTAGTCGCGAAGAATTAGAAGCTGTTATCATAAACCTCCCGAACAAAAAAAGCCCAGGACCAGATGGTTTCAATGCAGATTTTTACCAGAACTTTCAAGAAGAGCTGTCACCTATACTCGTTAAGGTATTTCACAATATAGAAACAGAAGAGTCATTGCCAAACTCTTTTTATGAAGCTACAGTTACCCTGATACCAAAACCACATAAAGACACAACCAAGAAAGAGAATTACAGGCCAATCTCACTCATGAACATCGACGCGAAAATTCTCAACAAAATCCTGGCAAACTGAATCCAAGAACACATTAGAAAAATTATACATTATGATTAAGTAGGCTTCATCCCAGAGATGCAGGGATGGTTCAACATACGCAAATCAATCAATGTAATCCATCATATAAATAAACTGAAAGAAATAAACCATATGATCATTTCATTAGATGATGAAAAGCATTTGACAAAATTCAACATCTCTTTATGATAAAGGTGTTGAAGAGACTGGGGATAGAAGAATCATACCTAAATAAAATAAAAGCTATTCACAGCAAGCCGACAGCTAGCATCAAACTGAATGGAGAGAAACTCAAAGCCATTCCATTGAAATCAGGAATACGACAAGGCTGTTCACTCTCCCCATACCTCTTCAATATAGTGCTTGAAGTTCTAGCAATAGCAATACGACAACATAAGGGGATCAAGGGGATTCAAATTGGAAAGGAAGAAGTTAAACTGTCGCTATTTGCAGACGATATGATAGTATACATGAGCGATCACAAAACTTCTACCAAAGAACACCCACAGCTGATAAACACCTTTTGTAATGTGGCAGGGTACAAGATCAACTCCAAAAAATCAGTTTCCCTCCTATACACAAAGGATAAAGAAGCAGGGAGGGAAATCAGAGAAACTTCACCTTTCACGATACCACAAATAGCATAAAATATCTTGGGATAACTCTGAACAAGGAAGTGAAAGACCTATTTGAAAAGAACTTTAAGTCTTTGAAGAAAGAAATTGAGGAGGATACCAGAAAATGGAAAGATCTCCCTTGCTCTTGGATTGGGAGGATCAACATAGTAAAAATGGCAATTCTACCAAAAGCAATCTATAGATTCAGTGCAATCCCCATCAAAATTCCATCAAACTTCTTCACAGAGCTTGAGAGAATAATTAACAATTTTATATGGATAAACAAAAAGCCCAGGATAGCCAAAACAATCTTATGCAATAAAGGAATTTCTGGAGGTATAACCATCCCTGACTTCAAACTCTATTACACACCTACAGTATTGAAAACAACTTCGTACTGGCATAAGAACAGGTTAGTCGACCTATGGAATCGAATAGAAGACCTAGATATTAACCCACAATTCTATGAGCGCTAGATTTTTCACAAGGGAGCTAAAGGTATGCAATGGAAGAAGGAAAGCATCTTTAACAAACTATGTTGGCATAACTGGATGTAAACCTGTAGAAGAATGAAAGTAGATCCATATCTATCACCATATACAAAACTCAAGTTCATATGGATTAAAGGCATCAACATTAATCTGACCACTTTGAACCAGATAGAAGAGAAAGTGAGAAGTAGTCTACAAGAAATAGGCATAGGAGACCACTTCCTAGGTAGAACCCCAGTAGCACAGTCAATAAGAGAATCAATGAATAAATGGGACCTCTTGAAACTGAGAAGCTTCTGTCAAGCAAAGGACACTATCAGTAAGACAAAAGAGCTGCATTTGGACTGGAAGAAAATATTCACCAACCCCTCATCAGACAAAGGCCTGATCTCCAAAGATCTACAAAGAACTCAAGAAACTAGACATTAAAACTCGAATTAAACCAATTAAAAAATGGGGTGCTGAACTGAACAGAGAATTCTCAACAGATGAACTTCGAATGGTCAAAAGACACTTAAGGTCAGGCTCAATATCCTTAGCGATCAGGGAAATGCAAATCAAAACAACTATGAGATACCATTTTACACTGGTCAGATTAGCTAAAGTCAAAAACACCAATGATAGCCTATGCTGGAGAGGATGTGTAGAGAGGGAAACTCTCATTCGTTGTTGGTGGGAATGCAAACTTGTACAGCCACTGTGGAAATCAGTGTGGCAGTTTCTCAGGAAACTGGGAGACAACCTCTATCAAGACCTAGCAATTCCACTCTTGGGAATATACCCAAGAGATTCCCTATCATACTATAAAAGCATTTGTTCAACTATGTTCATAGCAGCACTATTGGTAATAGCCAGAACCTGGAAACAACCTAGGTGCCCCTCAATAGAAGAATGGTTAAAAAAAGGTATGGAACATATATACATTAGAGTTTTACTCAGCAGTAAAAAACAATGACATCTTGAATTTTGCATGCAAATGGATGGACATAGAAAACGCTTTACTGAGTGA
Organism: Myodes glareolus; assembly: GCF_982192425.1. Lineage (NCBI taxonomy): Eukaryota > Metazoa > Chordata > Mammalia > Rodentia > Cricetidae > Myodes > Myodes glareolus. Next base: position 100,831,866 of record NC_142053.1, on the reverse strand, counting down.
GGTAACCCAGACCCAAAAAGAGGAATATGGTATGTATTCACTCATATGTGGATTCTAGCCATAATTAAAGGTCTTTTAACCTATTATTCATGATCCTAGAGAAGCTAATTAAGAAGGTGAACCTGATGAAAATCATGTAGTTATCCTCCTGGAGATTGGAAGTAGACAAGAGTGCCAGGCAACCTAGGGTTCATGGGGGGGTGTGGGGATTGTTGGAAGGGGCAAGGGTTACAGAGAAGGCAGTAGGGGAAGAATGGGGAAAGCTTGGGGGGTTGGGATGGGGGAGGGAGGAAGGATGGATATTGAATCAGGGAAGTATATATTTCAACTAAGGGAATCATTTTAGGGTTTACAAGAAACTTGATTTTAAAGGGGTTCCCAGGTCCAAGGAGAGATCTCCAGATTGTTCTCTGGACAGAGGGGAGGGTGCCTGAACCGGCCTTGGCCCATAACCATACTGATGAATATTTTGCATATCACCATAGATCCTTCATCTGTCGATGGATGGAGATAGAGACAGAGACCCACAGTGGAACACTGGACTTAACTCCCTAGGTTAAAACGAGAAGCAGAAGGAAAGAGAAGGTGAGCAAAGAAGGCAAGACCAGAGGGAACCTTCACCCGTTGATGGATGGAGATTGAGACAGAGAACCACATTGGAGCACTGGACTGAGCCCCCAAGGTCTAAATCAGGAGCAGAAGGAGGGAGAACATGAACAAGAAAGGCAGGACCGTGAGGAGTGCGTTCACCTACTGATACAAGGGGAGTGATCTAATGAGAGTTCACCAAGGCCAGTTGGACTGGGACTGAGCAAGCATGTGATCCAACCAGATTCTCTGAATGTGACCAGATTCTCTGAATGTGGCTGACTCTGGGTCTTTATGAAAAGCCATTGACAATGACACTGGGACTTGTTTCCTCTGCATATACTGGATTTTTGGGATCCAGTCTGTTTGGATGCTCACCTTCCTGGACCTGGAGGGAGGGGGGAGGAACTTGAACTTCCCACAGGGCAGGAAACCCTGACTCCTCTTCGGGATGGAGAAGAAGGAGGAGAGGGTGTGGGGGGATTGGGAGGGTGTTGGGATGAGGGGTGCTACATCCACGGCTGTCATGCTAATTTAGGAGACATGCTGACTGGGCAGTCAAATATTGCCGGAAGGATTGGGATTTGTGCTTCTCGGAGCTGTGTGTTCCAGGTGTCCCTTGGCAATCAGTTGTGGTTTAATGTTACCTGAGTCACCATCTGTACTAACTCGACTTCGCTGTCCTTGGAGCCATAATATGTGTCTTTTCCCTTGTCTGTGTGTTCTTTGTGATCCTTACATATTGCTAACAGATCAAACTATTCCAGGCAGTTGTGGATATAAACAAGTCTGCTGAGGACATTTTTGAATTCTATTCCACTAGTAATTAAAGCCTTAAAAAAGTAGCCAGTTCTGGGAATTGCCAGAATCATCATTAGGACAATTCCTTGATGATGTGGAATAAAAGGAGTTAATCTTAGCAGAAAAAAACCTTAAAAGCCTTCTACAGGAAAACAGCACTAGGCATTTATGTGCAACTTAACAGGAGGCCTATGCAACCTTCCTTATGGCCAGAAAACCTAGGCTAATTACAACATCTGACCCTGAGAGTTGGGAAGGGAAAGGAGTTGAGATTAATGGTACAAAATGAGTCTCAGAAAGTTTTTCCAGGAAGATAGTAGCCTTCTTCTTTCTCACCCAGACATACAAGGTCACTTAGCTGAGCCCAGCCTGCCAACTGGTACAAGCTGATAAAGGTGGGATAACTCAAGAACAATGGTCTCTCTAATAACAAGAAAAAAGAAGGGATAACTTTACAAATGTAAGGAAGCAAAAGTCTTTGTACTCATGCCAAAACATCTTTAAAGATTCTCTTTGTAAAACTGTTTTATGCCGTTCTTTTCTATTTTATGATCTGATGATGTATGCCTTTGCCAAGTTCTTTGTTTGTAACAATATAAAAACTTCACCCTAAATAAGTAAAGTACAACAGCATGTCTCAACATTGAGAGTGTCTGTGTGTCATTTTCCTCGCCGTATCCTGATTTCTCCTGTGCCTTCGCCCTGATTCCCTTAAGGTTTGAGTGGCTCCCTTGAGCCAATCCATATCAGAGGAGCAGAAATGGAATCTTTTATAAATTAATAAGCTTTTATAAAAAAAATAAAAAGGGGACCAAAAATGGTAATTAGTATTAAGTGGTGAGGAAAGACTGAATATAGGCAAAAAGACACATGAAAATAAAAGAATGTAAAGGTAATTGTTTTTTCACACAGACTACAGAACGTCCATAGCTGCAGCTATCCTCTGCACAGACTACAGAAAGATAATGAAATTCACTCATCCAGTGAGTTTGGGTACATGCAAATGTTTTGAGGGGTTACCTTGATGTAGCTGTATGGTACTTTTGTTTGTGAGTTCATTAAAATAAAGTGATTTCTATAAAAAATAAAAGAAGAAAGAAATGCTGAGGATGGAAAAATAGCTGCTAAAAGGCATTTGCTTACAAATGCTGCAGAATTAATCCAAGATAGGTATTTGGAAAATACTTTGGCTTCAAAATTGAAGTCAAAATGTATGTTACTTTGGAGAAGTGATTTTGCTTTTGTTTCCACAGAAAATGAGAGGCTCTGGATTTATTCAGAGTTAAGAAAAATCATCTTTGACCAAGGGAGACCACCTGAGCAATCTCCAGTAGGAAGAGATGACCAAGATGTCTGAGTTCTTCATCCAGAACAGATTCAAGACTGCAGCCTGAGATGATCAAGACCAACAGGATACTTCAGTCAGGACTTGATCATGACTCTAAATTTTCTTTAGGTCCCCATAAGATTATCAGCACCCCCAACCAGCAGGAAGTAGCCTGGAATACTATGCCCACATTCCCAAAAAATGTGTGGGACCCTGTCCTCCCTGATCCTTGAGGCCAAAATATTGGATGCAAATAATGTTTACACTAACCAGCTAAGCTTCCTGCTAGTTCCATCCTTAGTTCTGCTACAGCCTGGTACATTAGCCTGAGGGATCTGTTTTACTTTAAAATGGTAATTTCTCAACCTGCCTCAAAGAAGCTCAGGCGCCAAGGCCCATCTAACCTGTCTGACATTGCCTTGTACCCTTGACCACCTGCCTGGGGAAAAACTCCCACAGAGGCCAGTTTCCCCAGCCCCCTCTGGGTAGGAGGAGTTTTTTCTTTACTGGGGCCTTTATTCTCCTTCCTGCTTTTGTTGGGAGAAGGCCTTGCCCTTTTTGATTCTGGTTGCCCACTGGTATAAATACCCGACTTGAGTTTAATAAAGTGGCCATTTACTCTGGCAAATGAGCAAAGGTCCCTTTTTGTGTGTGTCTGTTTTTAACCCTCAGGACAATCGTCCATTCTCATGGGCCCGAGTTTGGAAAAGCGCGTGCCTGAATTTGGTGTGGGTATCCACAGAAAAGTGCGGGGTCTTACAAAATGGACTATGGATATTTTCATTTTTTATATATATATATAAAAAGAAGGGAAAGTGGTGCGGGAGAATTGTCTGTAATCTGTCAATCATGTTTTAAATAAATGCTGATTGGTCAGGCAGGAGGTATAGGCAGGAAAACGAGACAGGAAGTGGAAATGATGCAAAGAGAGCAGGAGAATTCTGGGGAGGAGGAAGTCAATTCCTCCCACTCCTGCCCAGATCACCAAAGCTGCAGGATGTGATCTGCTCAACTAAAAATGGTACTGAGCCACATGGCTAAAATAGATCAGAAAAATGGGCTAATCAAGATGTGAGAGTTAGCTAATAAGTAGCCTGACCTAATGGACCAATCAGCATTATAACTTAAAAAAAAGATACAAAAAAAGAAATAACACCATGTATCTTATTGGAGCAACATAGCTTAAAATTAGAATTAAGAGCAACACTAATTTTATAAAGACAACAAACACATAGAAATTAATCAATGCTCATCTGACTCATCAAGGGGCCAAAGAAGAAATAAATGCAGATATTATAGACATCCTAAAATATAGTGAAAATGACCATACAACATACCAAAATTTATGGGACGCAATGAAAGTAGTGTTAAGAGGAAAGCTTGTAGCACTAAATGCCTACATAGAGAATCTTGAAAAATCCCACACAGACACCTAAGTATTCAGAACAAAAATAATCAAACTCACTTAGGAGGGCTAGATGGCAAGGAATCATCAACTTGAGAGCAAATAATTATTATACAAATAATCAGTGTGACAACGAGTTGATTATTTGAGAATATCAACAAAATAGACAAAACTTTATCCAAGCTAACCAAAAAATAGAGAGAGAATATCTAAATCAACAAAATTGGTAATGAAAAGGGGGACAAAATAAAAGACACAGTGAAAATCCAGAGAGTCATTAGGTCATAATTCAAAAATGTGTACTCCACAAAATTCAAAAGCAAAGGAAATGGGTAATTTTTGAGACAAATATCACTTACCAAAATTAAATTAAGATCATATATGCAAATTAAACTGCTAAAATAATAGAAACTTTCACCAAAAGTCTCCCTCCCCCCAATTAAAGCACAGGAGCAGAATGTCTCAGTGAAGAATTCTACAAGATTTTCAAAGAAGAGCTAATGCCAATACTTCTTAAATTTTTCCATGCAGTAGAAACACAAGGGATATTACCAAACTCTTTTAATGAGACTACAATTACTCTGATACCCAAATTACGCAAATAAATTACTAGGAAAGAGAATTACAGACCAATGCCACTCATGAACATTGATACAAAATTATTTAATAATATACTGGCAAACCAAATCCAAGAACACATCAGAAAAAATCATCCACAATTATCAAGTTGGTTTCATCCCAGAGATGCAAGGATGTTTCAACATACTAAAATCTATCAATGTAATCCACCTTATGAACAAATAGAAAAAACATAATCATCTCATTAGATGCTGAAAAAAACCTTCAAAAAAGTACAATATTTCTTCATGATAAAGGTCTTGGAGAGAGCAGGAATACAATAAACATATCACAAATTAATAAAGGCAATATACAGCAAGCCAGTATCAAACTAGAGAGAAACTGAAAACAGGAACAAGAAAATGTTGTCCACTCTCCCCATATATATTCAATACAGTACTTGAGGTTCTAGGTAGATCAATAAAAAAAACAAAAATAGATCAAGGGGATACAAATCAGAAAAGATGAATTCAAACTCTAACTTTTCACTGATGATATATACTTTATATAACTGACCCCAAAAATTCTACCAAGGAGCTGTGTGTTCCAGGTGTCCCTTGGCAATCAGTTGTGGTTTAATGTTACCTGAGTCACCATCTGTACTAACTCGACTTCGCTGTCCTTGGAGCCATAATATGTGTCTTTTCCCTTGTCTGTGTGTTCTTTGTGATCCTTACATATTGCTAACAGATCAAACTATTCCAGGCAGTTGTGGATATAAACAAGTCTGCTGAGGACATTTTTGAATTCTATTCCACTAGTAATTAAAGCCTTAAAAAAGTAGCCAGTTCTGGGAATTGCCAGAATCATCATTAGGACAATTCCTTGATGATGTGGAATAAAAGGAGTTAATCTTAGCAGAAAAAAACCTTAAAAGCCTTCTACAGGAAAACAGCACTAGGCATTTATGTGCAACTTAACAGGAGGCCTATGCAACCTTCCTTATGGCCAGAAAACCTAGGCTAATTACAACATCTGACCCTGAGAGTTGGGAAGGGAAAGGAGTTGAGATTAATGGTACAAAATGAGTCTCAGAAAGTTTTTCCAGGAAGATAGTAGCCTTCTTCTTTCTCACCCAGACATACAAGGTCACTTAGCTGAGCCCAGCCTGCCAACTGGTACAAGCTGATAAAGGTGGGATAACTCAAGAACAATGGTCTCTCTAATAACAAGAAAAAAGAAGGGATAACTTTACAAATGTAAGGAAGCAAAAGTCTTTGTACTCATGCCAAAACATCTTTAAAGATTCTCTTTGTAAAACTGTTTTATGCCGTTCTTTTCTATTTTATGATCTGATGATGTATGCCTTTGCCAAGTTCTTTGTTTGTAACAATATAAAAACTTCACCCTAAATAAGTAAAGTACAACAGCATGTCTCAACATTGAGAGTGTCTGTGTGTCATTTTCCTCGCCGTATCCTGATTTCTCCTGTGCCTTCGCCCTGATTCCCTTAAGGTTTGAGTGGCTCCCTTGAGCCAATCCATATCAGAGGAGCAGAAATGGAATCTTTTATAAATTAATAAGCTTTTATAAAAAAAATAAAAAGGGGACCAAAAATGGTAATTAGTATTAAGTGGTGAGGAAAGACTGAATATAGGCAAAAAGACACATGAAAATAAAAGAATGTAAAGGTAATTGTTTTTTCACACAGACTACAGAACGTCCATAGCTGCAGCTATCCTCTGCACAGACTACAGAAAGATAATGAAATTCACTCATCCAGTGAGTTTGGGTACATGCAAATGTTTTGAGGGGTTACCTTGATGTAGCTGTATGGTACTTTTGTTTGTGAGTTCATTAAAATAAAGTGATTTCTATAAAAAATAAAAGAAGAAAGAAATGCTGAGGATGGAAAAATAGCTGCTAAAAGGCATTTGCTTACAAATGCTGCAGAATTAATCCAAGATAGGTATTTGGAAAATACTTTGGCTTCAAAATTGAAGTCAAAATGTATGTTACTTTGGAGAAGTGATTTTGCTTTTGTTTCCACAGAAAATGAGAGGCTCTGGATTTATTCAGAGTTAAGAAAAATCATCTTTGACCAAGGGAGACCACCTGAGCAATCTCCAGTAGGAAGAGATGACCAAGATGTCTGAGTTCTTCATCCAGAACAGATTCAAGACTGCAGCCTGAGATGATCAAGACCAACAGGATACTTCAGTCAGGACTTGATCATGACTCTAAATTTTCTTTAGGTCCCCATAAGATTATCAGCACCCCCAACCAGCAGGAAGTAGCCTGGAATACTATGCCCACATTCCCAAAAAATGTGTGGGACCCTGTCCTCCCTGATCCTTGAGGCCAAAATATTGGATGCAAATAATGTTTACACTAACCAGCTAAGCTTCCTGCTAGTTCCATCCTTAGTTCTGCTACAGCCTGGTACATTAGCCTGAGGGATCTGTTTTACTTTAAAATGGTAATTTCTCAACCTGCCTCAAAGAAGCTCAGGCGCCAAGGCCCATCTAACCTGTCTGACATTGCCTTGTACCCTTGACCACCTGCCTGGGGAAAAACTCCCACAGAGGCCAGTTTCCCCAGCCCCCTCTGGGTAGGAGGAGTTTTTTCTTTACTGGGGCCTTTATTCTCCTTCCTGCTTTTGTTGGGAGAAGGCCTTGCCCTTTTTGATTCTGGTTGCCCACTGGTATAAATACCCGACTTGAGTTTAATAAAGTGGCCATTTACTCTGGCAAATGAGCAAAGGTCCCTTTTTGTGTGTGTCTGTTTTTAACCCTCAGGACAATCGTCCATTCTCATGGGCCCGAGTTTGGAAAAGCGCGTGCCTGAATTTGGTGTGGGTATCCACAGAAAAGTGCGGGGTCTTACAAAATGGACTATGGATATTTTCATTTTTTATATATATATATAAAAAGAAGGGAAAGTGGTGCGGGAGAATTGTCTGTAATCTGTCAATCATGTTTTAAATAAATGCTGATTGGTCAGGCAGGAGGTATAGGCAGGAAAACGAGACAGGAAGTGGAAATGATGCAAAGAGAGCAGGAGAATTCTGGGGAGGAGGAAGTCAATTCCTCCCACTCCTGCCCAGATCACCAAAGCTGCAGGATGTGATCTGCTCAACTAAAAATGGTACTGAGCCACATGGCTAAAATAGATCAGAAAAATGGGCTAATCAAGATGTGAGAGTTAGCTAATAAGTAGCCTGACCTAATGGACCAATCAGCATTATAACTTAAAAAAAAGATACAAAAAAAGAAATAACACCATGTATCTTATTGGAGCAACATAGCTTAAAATTAGAATTAAGAGCAACACTAATTTTATAAAGACAACAAACACATAGAAATTAATCAATGCTCATCTGACTCATCAAGGGGCCAAAGAAGAAATAAATGCAGATATTATAGACATCCTAAAATATAGTGAAAATGACCATACAACATACCAAAATTTATGGGACGCAATGAAAGTAGTGTTAAGAGGAAAGCTTGTAGCACTAAATGCCTACATAGAGAATCTTGAAAAATCCCACACAGACACCTAAGTATTCAGAACAAAAATAATCAAACTCACTTAGGAGGGCTAGATGGCAAGGAATCATCAACTTGAGAGCAAATAATTATTATACAAATAATCAGTGTGACAACGAGTTGATTATTTGAGAATATCAACAAAATAGACAAAACTTTATCCAAGCTAACCAAAAAATAGAGAGAGAATATCTAAATCAACAAAATTGGTAATGAAAAGGGGGACAAAATAAAAGACACAGTGAAAATCCAGAGAGTCATTAGGTCATAATTCAAAAATGTGTACTCCACAAAATTCAAAAGCAAAGGAAATGGGTAATTTTTGAGACAAATATCACTTACCAAAATTAAATTAAGATCATATATGCAAATTAAACTGCTAAAATAATAGAAACTTTCACCAAAAGTCTCCCTCCCCCCAATTAAAGCACAGGAGCAGAATGTCTCAGTGAAGAATTCTACAAGATTTTCAAAGAAGAGCTAATGCCAATACTTCTTAAATTTTTCCATGCAGTAGAAACACAAGGGATATTACCAAACTCTTTTAATGAGACTACAATTACTCTGATACCCAAATTACGCAAATAAATTACTAGGAAAGAGAATTACAGACCAATGCCACTCATGAACATTGATACAAAATTATTTAATAATATACTGGCAAACCAAATCCAAGAACACATCAGAAAAAATCATCCACAATTATCAAGTTGGTTTCATCCCAGAGATGCAAGGATGTTTCAACATACTAAAATCTATCAATGTAATCCACCTTATGAACAAATAGAAAAAACATAATCATCTCATTAGATGCTGAAAAAAACCTTCAAAAAAGTACAATATTTCTTCATGATAAAGGTCTTGGAGAGAGCAGGAATACAATAAACATATCACAAATTAATAAAGGCAATATACAGCAAGCCAGTATCAAACTAGAGAGAAACTGAAAACAGGAACAAGAAAATGTTGTCCACTCTCCCCATATATATTCAATACAGTACTTGAGGTTCTAGGTAGATCAATAAAAAAAACAAAAATAGATCAAGGGGATACAAATCAGAAAAGATGAATTCAAACTCTAACTTTTCACTGATGATATATACTTTATATAACTGACCCCAAAAATTCTACCAAGGAGCTGTGTGTTCCAGGTGTCCCTTGGCAATCAGTTGTGGTTTAATGTTACCTGAGTCACCATCTGTACTAACTCGACTTCGCTGTCCTTGGAGCCATAATATGTGTCTTTTCCCTTGTCTGTGTGTTCTTTGTGATCCTTACATATTGCTAACAGATCAAACTATTCCAGGCAGTTGTGGATATAAACAAGTCTGCTGAGGACATTTTTGAATTCTATTCCACTAGTAATTAAAGCCTTAAAAAAGTAGCCAGTTCTGGGAATTGCCAGAATCATCATTAGGACAATTCCTTGATGATGTGGAATAAAAGGAGTTAATCTTAGCAGAAAAAAACCTTAAAAGCCTTCTACAGGAAAACAGCACTAGGCATTTATGTGCAACTTAACAGGAGGCCTATGCAACCTTCCTTATGGCCAGAAAACCTAGGCTAATTACAACATCTGACCCTGAGAGTTGGGAAGGGAAAGGAGTTGAGATTAATGGTACAAAATGAGTCTCAGAAAGTTTTTCCAGGAAGATAGTAGCCTTCTTCTTTCTCACCCAGACATACAAGGTCACTTAGCTGAGCCCAGCCTGCCAACTGGTACAAGCTGATAAAGGTGGGATAACTCAAGAACAATGGTCTCTCTAATAACAAGAAAAAAGAAGGGATAACTTTACAAATGTAAGGAAGCAAAAGTCTTTGTACTCATGCCAAAACATCTTTAAAGATTCTCTTTGTAAAACTGTTTTATGCCGTTCTTTTCTATTTTATGATCTGATGATGTATGCCTTTGCCAAGTTCTTTGTTTGTAACAATATAAAAACTTCACCCTAAATAAGTAAAGTACAACAGCATGTCTCAACATTGAGAGTGTCTGTGTGTCATTTTCCTCGCCGTATCCTGATTTCTCCTGTGCCTTCGCCCTGATTCCCTTAAGGTTTGAGTGGCTCCCTTGAGCCAATCCATATCAGAGGAGCAGAAATGGAATCTTTTATAAATTAATAAGCTTTTATAAAAAAAATAAAAAGGGGACCAAAAATGGTAATTAGTATTAAGTGGTGAGGAAAGACTGAATATAGGCAAAAAGACACATGAAAATAAAAGAATGTAAAGGTAATTGTTTTTTCACACAGACTACAGAACGTCCATAGCTGCAGCTATCCTCTGCACAGACTACAGAAAGATAATGAAATTCACTCATCCAGTGAGTTTGGGTACATGCAAATGTTTTGAGGGGTTACCTTGATGTAGCTGTATGGTACTTTTGTTTGTGAGTTCATTAAAATAAAGTGATTTCTATAAAAAATAAAAGAAGAAAGAAATGCTGAGGATGGAAAAATAGCTGCTAAAAGGCATTTGCTTACAAATGCTGCAGAATTAATCCAAGATAGGTATTTGGAAAATACTTTGGCTTCAAAATTGAAGTCAAAATGTATGTTACTTTGGAGAAGTGATTTTGCTTTTGTTTCCACAGAAAATGAGAGGCTCTGGATTTATTCAGAGTTAAGAAAAATCATCTTTGACCAAGGGAGACCACCTGAGCAATCTCCAGTAGGAAGAGATGACCAAGATGTCTGAGTTCTTCATCCAGAACAGATTCAAGACTGCAGCCTGAGATGATCAAGACCAACAGGATACTTCAGTCAGGACTTGATCATGACTCTAAATTTTCTTTAGGTCCCCATAAGATTATCAGCACCCCCAACCAGCAGGAAGTAGCCTGGAATACTATGCCCACATTCCCAAAAAATGTGTGGGACCCTGTCCTCCCTGATCCTTGAGGCCAAAATATTGGATGCAAATAATGTTTACACTAACCAGCTAAGCTTCCTGCTAGTTCCATCCTTAGTTCTGCTACAGCCTGGTACATTAGCCTGAGGGATCTGTTTTACTTTAAAATGGTAATTTCTCAACCTGCCTCAAAGAAGCTCAGGCGCCAAGGCCCATCTAACCTGTCTGACATTGCCTTGTACCCTTGACCACCTGCCTGGGGAAAAACTCCCACAGAGGCCAGTTTCCCCAGCCCCCTCTGGGTAGGAGGAGTTTTTTCTTTACTGGGGCCTTTATTCTCCTTCCTGCTTTTGTTGGGAGAAGGCCTTGCCCTTTTTGATTCTGGTTGCCCACTGGTATAAATACCCGACTTGAGTTTAATAAAGTGGCCATTTACTCTGGCAAATGAGCAAAGGTCCCTTTTTGTGTGTGTCTGTTTTTAACCCTCAGGACAATCGTCCATTCTCATGGGCCCGAGTTTGGAAAAGCGCGTGCCTGAATTTGGTGTGGGTATCCACAGAAAAGTGCGGGGTCTTACAAAATGGACTATGGATATTTTCATTTTTTATATATATATATAAAAAGAAGGGAAAGTGGTGCGGGAGAATTGTCTGTAATCTGTCAATCATGTTTTAAATAAATGCTGATTGGTCAGGCAGGAGGTATAGGCAGGAAAACGAGACAGGAAGTGGAAATGATGCAAAGAGAGCAGGAGAATTCTGGGGAGGAGGAAGTCAATTCCTCCCACTCCTGCCCAGATCACCAAAGCTGCAGGATGTGATCTGCTCAACTAAAAATGGTACTGAGCCACATGGCTAAAATAGATCAGAAAAATGGGCTAATCAAGATGTGAGAGTTAGCTAATAAGTAGCCTGACCTAATGGACCAATCAGCATTATAACTTAAAAAAAAGATACAAAAAAAGAAATAACACCATGTATCTTATTGGAGCAACATAGCTTAAAATTAGAATTAAGAGCAACACTAATTTTATAAAGACAACAAACACATAGAAATTAATCAATGCTCATCTGACTCATCAAGGGGCCAAAGAAGAAATAAATGCAGATATTATAGACATCCTAAAATATAGTGAAAATGACCATACAACATACCAAAATTTATGGGACGCAATGAAAGTAGTGTTAAGAGGAAAGCTTGTAGCACTAAATGCCTACATAGAGAATCTTGAAAAATCCCACACAGACACCTAAGTATTCAGAACAAAAATAATCAAACTCACTTAGGAGGGCTAGATGGCAAGGAATCATCAACTTGAGAGCAAATAATTATTATACAAATAATCAGTGTGACAACGAGTTGATTATTTGAGAATATCAACAAAATAGACAAAACTTTATCCAAGCTAACCAAAAAATAGAGAGAGAATATCTAAATCAACAAAATTGGTAATGAAAAGGGGGACAAAATAAAAGACACAGTGAAAATCCAGAGAGTCATTAGGTCATAATTCAAAAATGTGTACTCCACAAAATTCAAAAGCAAAGGAAATGGGTAATTTTTGAGACAAATATCACTTACCAAAATTAAATTAAGATCATATATGCAAATTAAACTGCTAAAATAATAGAAACTTTCACCAAAAGTCTCCCTCCCCCCAATTAAAGCACAGGAGCAGAATGTCTCAGTGAAGAATTCTACAAGATTTTCAAAGAAGAGCTAATGCCAATACTTCTTAAATTTTTCCATGCAGTAGAAACACAAGGGATATTACCAAACTCTTTTAATGAGACTACAATTACTCTGATACCCAAATTACGCAAATAAATTACTAGGAAAGAGAATTACAGACCAATGCCACTCATGAACATTGATACAAAATTATTTAATAATATACTGGCAAACCAAATCCAAGAACACATCAGAAAAAATCATCCACAATTATCAAGTTGGTTTCATCCCAGAGATGCAAGGATGTTTCAACATACTAAAATCTATCAATGTAATCCACCTTATGAACAAATAGAAAAAACATAATCATCTCATTAGATGCTGAAAAAAACCTTCAAAAAAGTACAATATTTCTTCATGATAAAGGTCTTGGAGAGAGCAGGAATACAATAAACATATCACAAATTAATAAAGGCAATATACAGCAAGCCAGTATCAAACTAGAGAGAAACTGAAAACAGGAACAAGAAAATGTTGTCCACTCTCCCCATATATATTCAATACAGTACTTGAGGTTCTAGGTAGATCAATAAAAAAAACAAAAATAGATCAAGGGGATACAAATCAGAAAAGATGAATTCAAACTCTAACTTTTCACTGATGATATATACTTTATATAACTGACCCCAAAAATTCTACCAAGGAACTTCTAAAACTCAGAAACACATTCAGTAATGTAGCAGGATACAAGATTAATTTGAAAAAATAAGTAGCCCTCCTTTACACAGATGATAAATGGGGTGAGAAAGAAATCAGAGAAACATCATCCTTCACAATAGCTACAAATAACATAAAGTATCTTGGAGTAACTCTAATCAAACAAGTGGAAGACCTGTATCACAAAAACTTTAAATCTTTGAAGAAAGAAATTGAAGAAGACAGCAGAAAATGGAAAGATCTCCATTGTACTTGGGAAGGTAGAATTAACATAGTAAAAATGGCAAGCTTACCAAAAGCAATCTCCAGATTCAATGCAATGCCCAGTAAAATTCTTCCTGGACTCAAAAGAATAGGACTAAACTTTATATGGAAAAGGAAAAAAATTCAGGATAGTTAAAACAATCCTGTACAATAAAGAAACTTCAGAAGGCATCATAATTCCTGACTTCAAAGTCAATCTACTACAGAGCTACAGGACTGAAAACAGACTGATATTGGCATAAACAAAGACAGGAGTACCAATGGAACTGAATCAAAGACCAGGATATAAACTCACACATTTATGAACACCTGATTTTTGACAAAAAAGCAAATAACATAAAATGGAATAAAGAAAGCATATTCAACAAATAGTGCTGGCATAACTATATGCCAACATGTAGAAGAAACAAAAATTCAAATGGAATAAAGACCTCTAAAAAATCTAACCACACTGAACCTCATAGAAAAGAAATTGGGAAGTATATTCGAAAGTATTGACACAGGAGACCACTTCCTAAATTTAACCCTAGTAGCACAAACACTGAGGGAAACAATCATAAGTGGGATCTCCTGAATCTGAGAAACTTCTGTAAAGCAAAGGACACAGTAAACAAGACAAAACATTAACCTACAGAATGGGAAAATTTCTTCACCAACCCCACATTGAACACAGGGATGATCTCAAATATACAAAGAAATCAAGAAATGGGTCATCAAAAGAACAAATAATCCAATAAAAATTGGGTACAGACTTAAACAGAGAACTCAATACAGAAATCTAAAATGGCTCAAAGACACTTAAGCAAATGCTCAACATTTGTAACCATCAGAGAAATGCAAATCAAAACAACTCTGAGATTCCATCCTACACCTGTAAGAATAGGCAAGATCAAAAACACTGATGACAGTTTATGCTGGAGAGGATTGGGGTAAAGGGAATTCTCCTCCCTTGCTGGTGGGAGTACAAACTGATACAGCTGCTTTGGAAATAAGTATGGCAATTTCTTATAAAATTAGGAAACACCTACCTCTAGATCCAGCAACATCAGCTTCGGGTATATAACCAAAGGAAACTCAATCTTACCACAATGACACATGTTCTGCTATGCTTATAGCAGCACTGTGTGTCATAGCTAGAAGAACATGGAAACAACCTAAATGCCCCTCTACTGATGAATGGATAAGGAATATGGGGTATATTTATACAATTGATTATTACACAATTGAAAAAAAGATGACATCCTGAAATTTTTAGGCAAATGGATAAATATAGGAAGCATCATATTGAGTGAGGTAACCGAGACCCAGAAAGACCAATATCATATGTATTCACTTATAAGTGGCTCTTAGACATAAAGCCAAAAAAAAAAGGAAAAGAAAAGAAAAAAGAAAAGAAAAGAAAAGCATCCCATAATTCACAATGCCGGAGAACCTAGACAACAAAGAGGACAAAAGACATGGATCTAAAGTACATGGAAAAAGAAAGACTCAAAATCTCCTGAGTCAATTGGGAACATGGGGACAACTGGAGAAGGTAGGAAAGGAAGGGAGAGTACGGTAGTAATATATAGCTAAATAAAAACAATTTAAAAAGTGAAAGAGAATTTTTTAATTGTTTTTCTTGAGCTATATATTTTTCCCTGCTCCTCTTTTTCATTTCCCATCCCCTTCGACAGAAGTAGAGTTTCTTTATGAAAGTAGACATAATAAATAAACATGTATATACAAATGTTTTCAATGTTATTCAAGTGGCTTAAATGTTAAATTCCCTCAACATGTTCAATAGTTTGAATTTTTGTTGTATAATATCATTTAAATGAGGTAAAAATGTGTTATATTATTTTATGTTGTAGAATATTCCTTTAACTATGTGACTGTTTTTTTTTTTTACAATTTCTTATGTTGCATTTGATTAATTATGTCAAGATATGTTGCATCTGTTTCAGCTCGCCTGGGTAAAGTATCTGATGGGTCTAATAAAAAGCTGAATAGCCAATAACCATGCAGAAGAAAGGAGTGGCAGGACTGACAGACAGAGGGAATAAATAACAGAAGAAATCTATGTTCAAAAGAGGAGAGAGAAAAAAGAATAAGAAATGTAAAGAAAACAGGAATGCTAGGAACCAGCCACCAAAACATGTACCCAACCAGATAACTACTCACAGAGAAAGCAGAAAAGTAAGTCATAGAAAGAAGGAAAGATAAAAAGGTCCAAGGCAAAAACAAAGATGAAGAGAAAACAGAATAGTTTTAGTAAGTCACAAGGGCTGCCTAGAAAGAGGCCAAAGCTGAGGCTGGGATATTATTTAACAAAGAATAAGAAGTCTCCATGTGTTTGGGGGGAGCTGAGTGATGGCTTGCCAAAAGAGAAAAAACAACTACATTTTGCTGCCCAATGTAGAATCCATATTTCCACATAATAAAGGCATAAGTCACAAGCAATCCCACACCAGTTTGGAATTATGATTAATAGAATGGCTATTTATTCAAAGAGGAAAAAACTTACAGATTACCATCCCAGACAACAGCCCCTCTGCGTGAACAGGAAAGGAGTCTAGGAGCCGGAAGCGGATCTGGGAGCCAGAGAGAGAGTGGAGAACAGCCACTGCTTTTTTAAAGAGAGAAAGACCATGCCCCAATGGGCTGGTATCTCAGCGGCTATTGGCTGAAGGAGTGGAAGGAGCTCCCACAGCATCTCCCCCTTTTGTTTAAGTAAGAGAGTTCTAAGCCTACTACGAAATTATATACAATAAATACAAATATCCTATTCTAACTAGCTTAAGTCTTGTATAACAAATAACTTGACCAAGTCATGAGAGGAAAGTAACTACATTTATATAATCTTCAATCCCATTGAAGATCTGAGAAGGGAAATAATGTTACCTGAGTAATTAGGAAGTGCAAACAAACAACTTCCAGAACATGTAACAAATCACAGAGACAACTGGCTACCTGGGCAAACACCCAAAGTCATGTTTGCAGTGTTGAATCAACCAACTTTGGCTAAGGCCTGACATAACTGACATACCATTTTCAAAGGCAAGAAACTTTTCAAAATTATCTTACCCTGTCTTGGCAGATATGACAGTCCTGTTTTATCCATTTATGAATATTCTGTAACTCTGTCAGTAGTTAAGGTATGGGCATTTCTTTACCCAAAGGCCAGTTCTGGCAAGAAGAAAGGCTCCAGGTAGAGTGTCTTTGGTGCACAACATTCTCTCGGGAATAGATCGGTGTTGCCAGAAGCGATTGTTTCTCACTGCCACAGAACTCTGAATTAGATTAAAGGCCATTTTCTACAGCTCTTTGAAGAGGTTGAAGATTATCTATCTATACTGAATATAATCTCTATGTATCTAAAGAACCTGATTAGTCTAATTATAAATGACAAACTCAGATGACTATTTTTCTATATAGTTCTCAATAGCTATCTAACTTAAAGACTGAGACAATAAACAACTATGCAATAAATGAGGAAAATGTGACCTCCATATATAAACAATGTGCAAATATACATTGCAATATGGTAAATATATATATCAATACATAAACAATATATAAGTATCTTAATCAGAGGTAGAAGTATACAATGCAATATGGTAAATATATATATATATATCAATACAATATATATAAATACATGAAAATGTTTTAAACAGAGGTAGAAGCATACATGCATAAAATAGTCAACATAATTTAACTTTGTATCAATGTATAAGAATCGATACCAATATATTTGTCTAAAAACAATAACTCACAAGTACAAATCTATTATCCCATAATCCAATTATCCCTCTTTTTTTATGATTCCAGTACTTATAAAATTTCTCCCCCAACCCTCAACCGTATACTAATTCTAACCAACCCCTAAATGATGTCCCTAAACCCAAGGACAAACTTTACTGGGAGAGGGGATGTCGTTGGGCACCAGATGAAGGCATAAGTCACAAACAATCCCACACCAGTTTGCAATTATGATTAATAGAATTGTTATTTATTCACAGGGGAAAAAACTTACAGATTACCATCCCAGACAACAGCCCCTCTGTGTGAACAGGAAAGGAGTCTAGGAGCCGGAAGCAGAGCCAGAAGCCAGAGAGAGAGTGGAGGACAGCTGATGCTTTTTTAAAGAGAGAGAGAGAGAGACCATGCCCCTATGGGCTGGTATCTCAGCGGCTACTGACTGAAGGAGAGGAAGGAGCTCCCGCAGCAACATAGGGCCTCAGAAAACTGAGAGAATAAAAAAGAACAGTAAAAGTATATGTACTCTCTTTTTTATTGATTTTTATTGAGTTCTACATTTTTCTCTGTTCCCATACCTGCCTCTCCCCTCCCCACTTCAACCCTCTCCCAAGATCCCCAGGCTCCCAAATTTACTCAGGCAATCTTGTCTTTTTCTACTTTCCATGTTTATTAGATCTATGTAAGTCTCTTTTAGTGTCCTCATTGTTGTTTAAGTTCTCTGGGATTATGGTTTGTTTTGGGGCTTTCTTTGCTTTATGTTTAAAAACCACCTATGGGTGAGAACATGTGATAATTGTCTTTCTGTGTCTGGGTTACCTCACTCAATATAATGTTTTCTAGTTCCATCCATTTTCCTGAAAAATTCAAGATGTCATTATTTTTTCTGCTGTGTAGTACTCCATTATGTAAATATATGCCATTTTCCTTATCCATTCTTCAGTCGAGGGGCATTTAGGTTGTTTTCAGGTTCTAGCTATTTCAAAGAGGGCTACTGTGAATAGATTTGAGCACATGTCCTTGTGGCATTATTGAGCATCCTTTGGATATATACCCAAAAGGGGTATTACTGGGTCTTGAGGAAGGTTGTTTCCTAGTTTTCTGAGAAATTGCCACACTGACATCCAAAGGGGCTGTACCAGCTTGTATTCCCACCAGCAATGCAGAAGTGTCATTCCAGAGCTGGGGATGGGGGTTAAATGTAGTTCCATGTCAAACATTTCCACCAGCCATCAATGCAGTGTCTGAGAATTCAGCAGTAGCTCAACAGATTTTTGTTCATGTGGACAGAAAAGATTATAGATGCATAGTAAAGAGAGATCCAGACAGAAAAAAATAATTATAAAGCATTACATTATGTTCGAAAATGTGTGTAGGCTTATGAAAAAAAAGAAAAAGACTGTAAAATATCATAAAAAGTTTAAAATAGCAAGTAATGTCTTTAAAAAGTGTAGGGCACCAAGGCACCACAATCCTGCCATCATTTCCTGCCTTCCAAGCAGCTTCGGCCCCGCCCTGAGGTGCTTGGTGCTCCTTCCTGAATGGCGCGATCCAGCTACCAATCGTGAGCTAACTCATGTGATCAGGAGAGGCCAGAGCCAATTAGATATGGACACATCTCAGGGATCGCACAAAGACCCCCAGCTCGCCGGGAAGGATTCAGAACTCAGTTACGCGGAGCAGCGGTACCGAGACAGTTCTCCAAAGGTAACAAAGGGACATGCTAGTGGGCGGAGAAGCTCCACTGTGGGCAGCCGTTATTATCTTTTTGATGTTCCATCCTTTTTGATGTTTTAGATGTCTTGTGACCCTCTGTTGTCTTTTCTTCAACTACCATAGACCAGGGAATGAGTGTGTCTGCTGGGAGTAAGACCAGCAGGAGCAGGCAAACCCAACATAAATAAGTTGGTGCTTCCCTGTGAATTACATTGCACGTAGATAGGTGCATGTTATGGGAAATCATAATTCTAATTCACGAGTCACAGAGAGCTTTCTCTGGCCATTACAGAGGCTCCTAAAGCAGCGAGACCTAAAGATATCTGATAGCTCTTTGCGAGGGTTTTTAGATGATATCCATAAGGCAGCCGGGTGGTTCGGGGGCATTGGGAGATCTCAATCTTCCCTGCTGGGAGAAGTTAGGAAAAGACCTGGAAATAGCAAAGATAGTAGGAGGGCTCCAACCGGGAATGCAACCTTTGTGGAGGCTGATACGATCGTGCCTTAAGGACGGCAAATGTATCGATATTGTCCGGGAGGGCCTTAAAGCCCTCTCCGCTCATCAGGATAGTATGTCAGAATCAGATAGTAAAAGAGGAGGAGAACTTAAAGCAAAGAAACCTAGGGATAATAAAAGAAGCTTAAAAGAATGTAAGGAACCTGCCGATGTAGTGAAAGAGAAAACAGGGAGTTCTAGACTGTACCCAGTCTTGGATGAGTTTGCAAACATACGTTTTTTCAGATTCCTCGAGCGAGGAATTAGAGTTAGAAGAGGAGGAGGATTTGGAGGAAGCTGCTGCGGAGTATGAGTGAGGTCGGTATGATCCGAATAATTCCGATCCTCCTCCATATTGTCCGCCCAGCAAGCAGCTGGGCCAGGGTCCGACCTCGCCAGATACCTCGGGTACAAGCTTTATACGGCCCCACACCTGGAGACATATGGCTGGGGCGTTTCCAGTATTTGAGGATCCAACCACCCAAAATAGATTTCATGAGCCAATAGGGTATAAACAGCTGAAAGACCTAAAATAAGCGGTGAAAGCCTATGGAGTATGTGCGAGTTTCACCATGGCCCTTGTGGAGCACATAGCGCAAAATGCTAATACCCTTACTGATTGGATGAGCATAGCGAAAGCCTGTTTGACTTTAGGGCAGTACCTGGAATTTAAATCGCTGTATGCAGATATGGCTCTGTCTCAGGCCGGGACTAATATATGAAATGGGAACCAATTCTGGACTGTAGACATGTTGATGGACCAAGGACAATGGCTTAATAATCAACTAGCTTACCCAGTAGAAGTGTATGTGCAGATTAATGCAATTGCTACACGGGCCTGGAAGGCTATTCCTAATAAAGGACAGGATGTAGGAAATCTTACTAAAGTAGTCCAAGGGCCCACAGAACCATTCTCTGATTTTGTGGCCCGCATGTTGGAAACCACTGGCCGCATTTTTGAGGACATGGATCAAGCCTTGCCCTTAGTAGAACAGCTGGTATATGAGCAATGTACCAATGATTGCAGAAGGGCTATTACCCCATGGAAGGCAAAAGGATTGCAAGCATGGATGAAATCATGTACAGAAGTTGGAGGGCCCTTGTCCAATTCAGGGTTAGCTGCGGCCATGCTGGCAGCTGCAAAAACAGTTAGTAAAGAGCATGGTAGCTGTTTTAGGTGTGAACAAGAAGGACATTTCAAAAAACAACGCTCTAAAAACGGAGGAGACAGCAAAATAGAAAACCGCAAACCAGGTGTTTGCCCCAGGTGCAAGAAGGGGAAACACTGGGCCCAAGAATGCAGATCAGTTAAAGATATACATGGGAAGCCAATCACAGCACCTCAACAGTCAAAAAACGGGAACAAGGGCCCCTGCCTTCAGGGCCTGCAAATATATGGGACTCTGCAGAACCCATCACTTCGCCCCTGTCACAGCAAGGCGAGCAATCTCAGGCTCCGAAGGGCTGGACATCTGTGCCACCTCCAGAGTGATATTGACAACTCAAATGGGAGTGCAACCAGTAGAGTCAGATTTTAAAGGTCCTCTACCTAAAGATACTATAGGTCTGCTCTTGGGCTGATTATCCTCCAGCTTGAGAGGCTTGATTATCACCCCCGGGGTCATAGATCCCGATTATGAAAGAGTTGTAAAAATCCTCTGTGCCTCCCCTTGAGGCATAATAGCCATTTCCCCGGGAGACAGGATTGCCCAGCTGTTATTGTTGTCCAGCATGCATGCCAGTGTTTCTGCTAAAGACAGATGAAGAGGTAGTGCAGGTCTTGGATCCACCGGAGTAGATCTGGTGTGCCTTTCCTTGGAGCTTGATAACTGTCCCATTCTAGATTTATGGATAGAAGGAAAGAAATTTTGTGGGTTACTGTATACAGGAGCAGACCGCAGCATCATAGCTAAGGAATTTTGGCCAAAATACTGGCCGTTACAATCTTCCTCCCAAACATTACAAGGTCTGGGGTATGCCAAGGCCCCGGAAGTGAGTGCTAAGGAACTGACATGGGTAGCACCAGAGGACCAACGAGGAAAAATCAGGCCTTTCGTGGTGGATCTTCCCATTACTCTTTGGGGCAGGGAGGTTCTAAGCCAGATGAACATGAGATTGACTACTGAGTATTCCCCAACCAGTAAAAAGATGATGTTAAAAGCAGGTTATATACCTGGAAGGGGACTTGGTAAGCATCTTCAGGGAATATTGGAGCCCCTAGAGGCACTGGGTAATGTTGATCGCAGAGGTCTGGGTTTTTCCTAGGGGCCACTGGGGAAGGAATCCCGATACCATGGAACACCTCCACCCCGGTATGGATTCCTCAGTGGCCCCTTTCACAGGAAAAATTGACAGCGGCTAGGGAACTGGTGCAAGAACAATTAGATGCTGGTCATCTGGAACCTTCTTGTTCACCCTGGAACACCCCGATATTTGTGATCAAGAAGAGATCAGGAAAGTGGAAGCTGTTACATGATCTCAGAGCAGTGAATAATCAAATGCAGCTCTTAGGCCGAGTTCAGAGGGGCCTTCCATTGCTCTCAAGTATTCCAGCCAAGTGGCCTGTGTTCATAATTGACATTAAAGACTGCTTCTTTTCCATACCACTAGCCAAGGAAGATTGTTGCCGCTTTGCCTTTACTTTGCCCTCTGTTAACCATGAGCAACCGGATGCACGCTTTCACTGGCGTATTCTACCACAAGGCATGGCCAACAGTCCCACTATATGTCAGCTCTTTGTTGGACAGGCTCTTAATCCAGTGTGCCAGAAGTATCCCAGCATTCAAGTTTGTCACTATATGGATGACATATTAATAGCTGTACCATCGTTGTTATTGCTGGAAGAAGCTTATGTACAGATCGTTAAGGATCTGGAGAACAAAGGCCTAGCTATAGCTCCTGAAAAAGTACAGGGGAAGTTTTGGGGAGCCCTTCTTTCATCAACTCAAATACGGCCACAAAAGGTTCAATCAGGATAGATCAATTGGAGACTCTAAATGATTTTCAGAAGTTGCTGGGAGATATTAATTGGCTCAGGCCATATTTGCCTATAACTACGGCAGAGCTTAAACCCTTATTTGCCATTCTGGAAGGAGACCCCAGGGTTACGTCTCCGCGCACTCTAACTCCAGAGGCACGGGAAGTGATCCATGAGGTAAAAAGGGCCATTGATAAGGTGCATTTGATGCACATAGTGCCTACAGAACCATTATATCTTTGTGTTCTTCCCACCATCCTGCAACCCACTGCTGTTTTATGGCAAAAGGGCTCATTGCTCTGGATTCATGCACATGCTTCCCCACGAAAAACAGTCAAACAATATCCTGCTGCCATGGCGAATTTAGCATTACAAGGTCTTAAATCAGCCATATTGCATTTCGGCATTTTTCCACATGTTCTCCTTATACCATACACTCCATCCCAAGTTCAAGTTTTAGGGGTTACAGTGGATGATTGGGCTGTTCTACTTTGTAGGTTTTCTGGAAAGATAGATAACCATTATCCTAAAGATTCCTTATTACAATTTGTAACCCATCATCTAGTTATTTTTCCCAAAATTACCTCTGCCAAGCCCTTGGTAGGAGTCAAAAACATTTATACAGATGGCTCCAAAACTGGCTGAGGAGCCTATGTAGTGCTTGGAGAGTACCTAGTTATTGTTCAACTTGAACCAGAGGCACCTCAAATTGTGGAATGCCGCATAGTCTGCCATGTTTTTAAAACATTTTCAGAACCCTTTAATTTGATCTCTGACTCACATTATGTTGTCAATGTAGTTCAACACCTTGAAATAGCTGCAGATATCAGCCCAAGAAGTCCCGTAGCAAGCGTCTTGCTTGAACTCTCCAGCCTCATTAGGCAGCAAACAAATCCCTTTTATATTGAACATATAAGAGCTCATACTCTACTTCCAGGCCCCATGGTAGAACATAATGCCTTGGCAGATAATGCTGCTAGGGCCTTAGCCTTGCCAGCCCTGACTGACCCTGAGCTCGTTAACCAGTTTCATCAGTTATACCATGTTCCAGCTACAACTCTACCCTTAAAGTTTAAAATTCTACGCCATGTCGCCAGGAAGATTATGACTTCTTCTCCCTCTTGTGTGACCTTCCAACATCCGCCTCATACTGGGGTCAATCCTAGAGGGCTGCGACCTGGTAAGATTTGGTGAATGGATGTTACACATGTTTCTAGTTTTGGAAGATTACAGTATGTTCATGTGTCTGTCGACACCTGCTCAGGCATTATCCATGCCTCCCCTCTTTCAAGAGAAAAAACTGCATTATTATTACACACTGTCTGGAAGCCTGGTCAGCCTGGGGCAAACCCAGGATTCTAAAAACAGATAATGGCCCCGGTTACACCTCAAAAGGTTTTCAGACCTTTTGTAAGCAAATCCAGGTGACCCATGTCACGGGCCTACCATATAATCCCCAGGGTCAAGGTGTGGAGGAGCGAGCTCACCGATCCCTGAAGGAACTCATACAAAAACAAAAAGGGGGCATAGCAGAAGGCTACTCTCCCAAAAATAAAATATCTATCGCTCTCTTTACTTTAAATTTTTTGATTGTTAATGTTTAAGGACAATCCGCTGCCTGTAGGCATGTGGACCCGGTTCAGATTAAATTTCCTCCCGTAAAATGGAAGGATGTGTTGGATAACACATGGAAAGGCCTGGATCCGGTTATATCTAGATCCAGGGGAACTGTTTGTGTCTTTCCACAGGACCAAGACAGTCCCATTTGGGTGCCGGAAAGACTGACTCGAGTGCTACGCCATGAAGACTTCCATAGTAGTGTTGAGCCTAATGACGATCAGCATAATCGTCACCGAGAAGATGACGCTCTGGGCATTGACCAGAACCTGGCCCATCCCAATGCCAGTGCATGCTAATTCCAGTGCACTTCTGGTGATTTTTTCCACATCCTGCGATAAGGATGTGCCCTGCAAGATTCCCATTGGTGGTAACCCGCAACGCTTTAAAGCTTCTAAGATTGACTTGTTGGGTTCCTATTGCTTTTCCTTGAATAATGCCAACTGCATTCTGTTAAGGAAAAGAAATATTACTGCCTGGTTAAATCCTCTTCAGAATTCTAGGGTCTCTATTGGGATGTTACTTTCCGTCCTGACACAGGATACTCAAGGACAGCATGCAGGCAGCGGCAGTGATGAAAATGGCTCAAACACAGTAAATATTACCACCCTAGCCATTACAAGAATTGTGCACATACCCCAGCCTTATAATGGGACCCAAAATGGCACTTGATTTACAGCTTCACCCCATTGTGAACCTGATACCTCATTTCCCCCGGTTTTTACCATACGTCAAAGCAAATCGTGGGAGAGAAAATCAATTAGTGAGGGTTTTACTATGTCACCCCCATTAAAGTGATTTGTATGGGGAAGAGGAAATGCTACAAGTGTTGGAGATGGTTGGCCTTGGTTTCAATGGCTGATCTCTAACGAGGCCGGTGCCATGTCTGATATTTCTGCCTTGGCTCAGACCGATGAAGTAGTACATAAGATGCTTAACATCTCAGGAACAGTAAAAACTGGGCGATTATACAACATTACTGTTAATGGAGAAAAGTCTAACACCATTTATTCCAGGGCTGAGGTATGTGTACAGGCACCTTTTGCGTTTTTATTTGTAAGTTCCACTACCACATTGTAAATTGTGCTGAGGATCAATGCTGGCTTGCAGAATGCTGGAATAATACCTGGCCAACTGCAGTGGTCATGAAAGTGCCTACTATAGTTCCCATTCCAGTGGAAGTAGATCCAGATACCTTTCCACTGATGACTTTGCTAAGGAAACATAGAGACTTTGGTATTACATCTGCAATAGTGGCTGCCATAGTCCTTTCGGCAGACAGTGTTATAACTGTGGCAGTGGCTATGGCCAATCAAATACAAATGGCACAAACCATTAACAAAGTTGTGGAACAAACATCAAGGGTCCTTGAGACCCAAAATGTGGTTAACAAATATTTGCTGTCTGGCATTGTGGCAGCTAATCAAAGAATAGATTTAGTGCAAGTACAAGTAGAAGAATTATATAGCTTGATACAAGTAGGATGTATTTCACAAATGAAACATATGTGCATAACCCCTTTGAGATTTATTGATGCAAGAAATGAGAGCAAAAGGCTGGGAGACTATTTAGCTGGAAGCTGGTCGCGAGAGGCAGAACAACTTATTCAAAAGCAGTTGAATTACTCCTAATTACTGAGCTTAATGGAACGCATGTTGATCCTCTTACCTTCGAGGACCTGACCTCTTGGCTGGCTTCAGTTTTCACCTTCTTAAGGAATGGGTTGTGGTGGGATTGTTTGGTGCTTTAGTGTGCTTGGGCGTTTTCCTGTGTCTGTGGCTGCTGTGCCGTCTCTGAGCGCAACAGGCTCGAGATAAAGCTGTGATCATTCAGGCACTAGACCAAGGTGTCTCCCCCCAGGTCTGGCTTGCCAGCCTTAAGAGGGATTTGTAAGGCCTCAGCCCTTGCACCCAGCGACCATGCTGTCATTGCACCTGGTAGGGTGGGGTTCTTGCAGAATGCCTATGGCCTTTATACCCCGTTCGGCCTTGTTGCCCTTGCACTCGGGAAGGCGTTGGCATCCTTTCCCTCCGGAACCACTGTCCTTGATTGGTTGGATCATCATGAGGTTCTGACCTGATCGGACAAGTCCCGGGTGTCTATTAATATATATATAAGGGGGAGATGTAGGGCACCAAGGTGCCACAATCCTGCCATCATTTCCTGCCTTCCAAGCAGCTTCGGCCCCACGCCGAGGTGCTTGGTGCACCTTCCCAAATGGCACGATCCAGCCACCAATCATGAGCTAACTCATATGATCAGGAGAGGCCAGAGCCAATCAGATATGGACACGTCTCAGGCTTTGTTCTGCACGGCTTATAAACCATGTGCACCAGTGTCCGGGGTCCTTCACCATCATCCTCAGCCCCAAGCAGTGTGCTCCCAATAAAGTGTGATCTGAGAAGAATCCTGTTGTGTGCGTCTCTTCTGCTGGCGGACGGGGCGCACCACAAAAAAGATAAGTAAATTAACCCAAAAGAATTATTTAGGTATTGGAGATACACAAGGAGTCTATATCCTGCATGTTATATAGTCCTTAAATTTTTGAATGCTGATAAGCAAATGACAGCTACTGGGAGACAGGGACTGCTGAAATAAACCAGCCTAGCTACTTTAAGAATGCCCAATGTTTAAAATGGAAAATGAAAAATGTATTACTTTGGGGAAGATATTATGCTTTTGTTTCCACAGGAAATAAAAGGCTATGGATTGATTCAAGGTTAATAGTAATCAAGTTTGATCATGGAATACCCCTGAAAATCATTAAAAAATATAGAAATAAACCTAGAAATACTACACAATAGGTGGCATATATTTTACTTTCACAAACAAAACAAAAATCATCTCTGGCTGGCTTGTGTACAACACATAGTCCACACTTCTCTTAATGCATGTATTTATTTTACATTCGAAAGTTTGTGTGTTTTTCACAGCAATTGGGCCAGACACCAGTGAAAAAAGGTGGCCTAGGTGATGTGGCCTGTCTTTCATCTGTTGCAGTTTTCTTGGTGCTCTGCATTCTAAACATCTTCAAGGCTGCTGACTGAGATGGTTCAACCTCACAAAGTATTTTACCCAGGATTTTAAATAAACATTGTTTTATACCATCACACTGAGACTCAACAACAGCTAGTTCCCCCAGTGCTTGAACATTATCACAATTTTCTCAGGTTCCCTAAAAATGTTGTCATCCCCAAAGAACAAAAAGCAGTCAGGAGAATACAGCAACCTCATTCCCAATAGGTGGGTTTAGTGTTTTGTTTTTGTTTTTTATTACTTATTTGGGTAGGTTATGGATGATTTTCATCATTTAGTGGGAATATGTGAATAGAATATAAAAGATATTTGTTAACCTCAAATATCTTACATAGTTTTGGATGTTGGTATATTGATGCAAATTTATGGTTATTTGGTTATACTGTTATATGTTCCTCAAAGCATGATTAATAAGAAAGCTGAGACAGATTTTGGGGTTCAACCTGAAGACCAGAAAAACCAAAATAGCCAGCCACTGGCTCTTACCTCAACCTCAGTCTAAAAATCATGATCCTGCTTCCAGGAAACCTCAGAATGAGGGTTAGAAAAGTAAAACAGCCACACTGGCCACTTACAGACCAGGCAGCAATGACACACACCTTAATCCCAGTAGCAACACTGACACACACCTTTAATTCCAGTAGTAACATTGGCTTGCTGTTGAAATAAGGTGATAGTGGTGCAGATCCTTAACCCCAGAATTAGAGAGGATTATAAAATGGGAGTAGACAGTTCTCAGTCACATAGAAAGGTTGGCAGAAGATTCTGTAGGACACAGAGTAAAACAACTGCTGAACTTTGCCAAAACTAGGTATGAGAATCCTACAAATAAAGGAGTCTGTCAGATATTCTAGGCCCATAGGTCAAATATTTGACGTCCCAAAGTTTCAGAGGAATTTGGGAAATTGTCCAGGCAGCTATATGTCTCTATTGTTTCTCTTGTTTTGGAAGTGACCTGTACTACATTTTCTGTTTACTCATGTAATACATTTCTGGGGTCTTTGATGGCTTTTGAAATTAGAAAGTTATATTAATAGTTTCCTTAGTTATTATAAAACAGAAATTAGGCACAGAGCTTTGGACTCAAGATAGGATTAACGATAAAGTGTTTTCATTGAATTTACCAAATACAGATGGACTGGATATTATAAATATATTTCCTATTATTTAATTCTCCTTGTGTATAGTTTTACAATATTAAAGTTAAAACAAATTTTTTCCTATAGAGACAAAGGGGAGAATATTGTGGAATCTTACTTTAAGGAAGCAAAGATGTGTTACATTTGTTTATGCTGCAGAATATTTCTTTAATTATGTAAAAGTATGATAATTTTATTTATGATGTATTTGTTTAATTATGAAAAGATGTGTTGCATTTCTTTTATCTTGCCTCCTAAGCCTTCTGATGTTCTAATTAAAGGCTGAATGGACAATATCTAGGCAGGAGAAAGGGTAAGTGGGACTGGCAGGAAGATAAAATATATAAGACAAGAAATTTAGGCTCAAAAAGAAGAGAGAGAAAAATGAGGGAGAAGAAGGGGGAGAAAATGAGGGATGTGCCTAGGGCAAGAACCCAAGCAATTACTAGATGACACACATGGATGAGCAGTGAAAGGAAGATATACAGAAGCAAGAAAGGTAACAAGTGCTGCAGCAAATAGTAGATAAAGAGAAACAAGTCTTTTAAGTTAAAAGAGCTAGGCAGAAATATCCCTAAGCTAGGCCAAGCATTTAAAACTAGTAATAAGTCCCTGTATCATGATTTGTCAGATGGTTTGTGGTCCAAAAGTAAAACGCTGGTACAACTTTGTCCCTAGCTTTTGTTCTTGATGAGAAAAAATATAGATTTTTTAAGAGCTGAAGATTCAAAAACATAGGTCACTGGGACCAGAACTTTGAAATTTGAGAGTCAAACCACTCTTCTTGTTTGCTGCCTGCTTCTTGATAGTTGATAAAATGTGACTAGCCTAATACTGTCTTCATGCCTTCTCTGCCATGATGGAATAAACCCTACAAACTTTAAAACAGAAAAATCTTTCCTTCCATAAGTGATTTCTTGTGAATTATTTTTTTGAATCAAAGAGAAACATGAACAACACATCTTATATACACAAAATGATGTGTTACCTAACACCACTTAGTAAAGTTGTAATCAAAAATAGTAAAAAATAAATATTAACAGTGTTGCCATTAAGAGGAAGTATTGGTAATTTGAATTTTAATAAGTAAATCCTTTATTAAAAAAGTATGAAGTTTGATCAATAATAAGAACTATAAATACCACATGACAAGATAATCTCTTTAATGAATATATAATATAATCACATTTAATTAAATATGCAGAGTGAAAGAACATCCCGACAACCATGTATATTCTAACATTAATCATAATAGCATGATATGATATCAACTGTAAAGAATGCATTCTATATTTTGAAATTCTATTTAACAGTCCAAAATAAGGGAATACTATGACTTGAGACAAATCATGAATTTAGTAAACATCATATTAATTGAAATTAAGTATAGAATAAAAAATAGCATATAATATAAATATTAGATCTAAATCATTGAACCTATAGCAGTGGAGATTATAATGGTAAATACAGGATGGAGAGAATGAGGAATCACAAAAATATTGGATAAAGTATACAAAATCTCAATAAGATATTAGAAATAATTTTAAGACCTTGCTGGAGCATGGTAACTATAATCAATGATATCATATTGAATATATAAATATTGCCAGTTGGATTTATATTTTCATTATATAAAGAAGCACACAAGTTAATGCATATTTTAAGTAGTTTATAATATTTCAAACAAAGTAAATACATAGATTACAGTATCATGCTACAGTCCACAAATGTACAAATTTTCATTTCTAAAATAAAAAATTAAAATGATGTAGTGTGGGAGATTGGTCTATATTATGTCAATTATATTGTATATAAAAACTGATTAGCCAGTAGCCAGGTAGGAAGTATAGGTGGGACAATAAGACAGGAAGTTGAGGCAGGTCAAAGAGGACAGGAGTAGTCTGGGAAGAAGGCAGCCCATTCCTCTGCAGTTGTGAGCCTGTCACAGAAGATACAAGATGTGACTGCCTTGCTGAAAAAGGTACTGTGCCATGGTGCTAACATAGACAAAAATAATGGGTTAATATATGTTATAAGAGTTGATATGAAGTGTAAGCTAATGGGCCAATCAGTTTATATTTAATGTAGACCTCTGTGTAATTTCTTTGGGACTTAACAATTGTGGGAACTGGGTAGGACAGAAACCTCAGAAAACAATTGGCAACCAACGTGGAATGCCAGCTTCCACATAAAGCCTAACAGAGCCTGGGAAGTAATTCCAGACAGAAAAGAATAGAGTTAAGCATGGCTTGTTGATATCAGCATTTTCTCAGGTGGGCTCTGCTTGCTAGAGGCAAGCTCTCTCATTTAAGAGAGGTTTCATGACTCAGCTTTAGCTGGAAAACCTTGCAGCGTTAAAGAGTCTCTGCCACAAAACACTTAGATGGTGTTGATGAAAAGCTGACCGAATGCTTACTGTTGGTAGACTTAACCATTGTGGGAACTGGGCAATACAGAAACCTCAGACAACAATGACGAATGGCAAAAGCAAAACACATATTCAGAACATACATTAAAATTCTTTCAATTGTCACTATACACTATTGTGTAAGTTCATTATAAGCTATATAAGAATCAAAGGACAGCATTAGGAGAAACAATCAGCAAATATTGGAGGAAGTGCTTTTGTTTGTTTTCTTCCATTGAATAATATGCATTTTGCATCTAAGGAAACATGTTAGAACACTAATATCAGATAATGTAAATAACAGATACTTAAGTGATAATATAGTGCACAGAATATAATCAGTGGACTATTACAAAATTCAACAGGAAAAACAAAAGACATCACTCACAAAGGAGACAATACAATGCAAGCATAATTACACTGTGATATTTTGATGACCAATTTTGAAAAACAATAGCAAAAAATAAAATACAAAGAACACTAAAGTCACAGTTAATAAAATGACTGAAAATATTTTTGTTGATTCACCAACAAAGAACATATTTAACATTTTTTAATTATCTACCCTAAAGGTTAAAAGAAAATGTGGGCAAAGTTTTAAAGAAACCCTAGAGAACAGTGTCTAATTCTACCTGAGTTTGCCACTTGAAACAGACTAAAAAATAAACATATATGGAGCTTCAGGATACTTTGGTTCATAAGTATACAAATAACTTTTATACATTATTGCAACATAAAAGGACAAAAGCAATTATTTAAATAGATATCGTAATAATAAAACTTGGAAGAAAATATTAAAAATTGTTCCATTAATAAAATATTTATGTATGTTCAAAACTGAAACTTCACTGAAAATTTAAACATTTCTAGTTTCTTTTTGCTTTAGCATTAATAGCACTATTCAGTTAGATTATATCTGGCAGTCTTCTTTTTTCTTTTGTTTCTTTGTTAATGCTTTACACATTATAACTTTTCTCTTAACTCACAGGTATTCATCAAGTTTGATTTTCAGAACAGATTGTTGTACATTTTCTAAGATTCATGATTTCAGAAGCCTTGATTAGTTGGGTAGGTTTCTATAATTAGGCATTAGTTCCCTCTTCAGTAGATCTTAAATTCAATTAGAGAGCTACTATTGGTTACCACCAAGGTATGTGTGGCAATAATATACCCTTAGGGGTATTGAATCATATTCGTAGTTGTTATAGATTATAGGTTTCAAAATTGGGTAGTATTGTTAATTGTTTCTCATTCAGATTCTTTCAGGGTGGCTTTTTATGCCATAAAATCTAGTCCTTAGTGATGGGATATTCAACACAGTTCCAGTTCACTGAACTCTTGGCCCTAATTCTGAAGAAGAAAACAAACACAGATGCAGTAAGACATTGGGAAGTAGAAAAACTATTGGAGTAGGTGGGCCTTCTGTCTATGTGTTGCTTTCATTGGTTAAATAAAGGAGCTGCCTTGGCCTTTTGAAAGGCCAATTCTGAGGTGGGTGGAGTAGATAGAACAGGATGCTGGGAGAAAGAAAGCAGAATCAGGCAGATGCCATGATGCTCTGGCCCCAGATGGAAGTAGGTTAGAATCTTCCTGGTAAGCCACGACCCCGTGGTGATACACAGATTACTAGATATGGGTTAAAGCAAGATATGAGAGTTAGCCAAAAAGAGGCTAGATATCATGGGCCAGGCAGTATTTAAATGAATACAGTTTCCGTGTTATTATTTCGGGCGTAAACTAGCCAGGCGTCAGGACAGGGGCTGCTGCACCCTATTACAAGAAACTACAGAATTAAAACAGCCAATACACATTAAAGATGTGCTGACTTCAAAATGGAATCTAAGACATGTGTTATATTGGGGAAGGAGTTATGCTTTTGTTTCCACAGGAGAAGAAAAACCGTGGATAAAATCAAAATTCAAAAAAGATTCAATTTGAACAAGAGATACCTCTTAATTAGAAGAGATTATAGTTCATTAAATGCCATGGCCTTTTAATTTGAACTACATGTAAAAGTAATAAATGCTTTTCATTAGGTCAGACATAACTTTCCAGAGAATCTCCCCAAAATTAGAATTTGGAAAGCGTTTTTTTCCTGTCTTTTCAGGAGAATAATGCCATCCAGCTAAGGAATCTGAAGATTACAGGACAACTGAGACATCTGTGTAAAAGGAAGGGCGGGCTGCGTTCCTGCTGCCTGATCCCAGCTAACTTACACCTGAAATAATTACATGGAAACTATATTCTTTTAAACACTGCCTGGCCCATTAGTTTCAGCCTCTTAATGGCTAATTCTTAAATATTGCTTAACCCATTTCTAATAATCTGTATGCCATCATGAGGTCATGGCTTACCGAGAAAGATTTAGCATGTCTGACCTGGTGGCTTGTTTCATGGCATCTACCTCATTGTTTTCTACCCTTGACTATTATAGATGATTATCTATTAACAACCTATATTTCCTAATCATACATTACATTTTAAAATGAACTACACAATCATAATACCCTAATCAAGATCAGAAATATGTATACATATAACAAAATTGACCTTAAAATCCATACCATTACAAATTATTCATATCTATATCATATCCCCTTTTAAATGTAAAAGAACATTTATAAACAATATTTGAGAATATGGGTGCAATTATTTCTCTCCAAACTGCTTCGCACTGAATGGGAGCGCTGTTATTTAGGTCTTTCATGGTATAACCTGTCTGCTAGGTTCATCTCAGTCAGCAGTTGAGCAAAGTAATTTTCTGAAGGTGTTCACAAAACCTTTCAGGAGGGCGTAGTCTATCATACCATATTGGGATAGAAGCAATCCACAGGGTCTCATCCTCTGTGAAAACAAAAAAAAGAACCATCTTTTCAAAGCATCATATTCGTAGACCCAAATTCTGAAGTAATTATAACCTTATGATATCCATTCTGGTTTAGCTTTGCAGCCCGTAGAATAAAATGTCTCTGTATTTAGCTCCTTCACAGTCAAAAATTTTAAAGAAAGCACAATATACAGAATCCAAACTCTCTGTGAATTTTCCAATTTTATGTGGCTTATTTTTCTTTCTTTATTTTAATCTATAACTATCTGTACTCTGTCTCTTTAAAGACTTTACACTTTTTTTAAGGCATTAACTTTATTCTCTATATTCTTTTTCTTCTCTCTCCTAAGCCTAGGTATACTCAACAAACACTGTGACCCATATAGAGGTCTTCTATGTCTGAATCTGTCCTATTGTGAATCTGTACTCCTTTACTGTCCGGGAGCAGTTCTTAAAATGCTAAGTGCTTCTTAAAAACTTTAGCTTGCGCCACATAGGGGTAATATGGTACCACCTGTTTCCTGCCCAGTCTAAACCTTAACTGTGCTGTTATTATGGTAATTACGATAGCTCCTGCCTGGGATCAGCAGAGTTCAGCATGGCTGAGTGGAGCCGGAACCTTTCCCGCCTCAGCCATTTGGTGCCCCAGAGCCGAGCACAGTTACAGGCACACAGCAAGTCCACATTGCCATCAAGCAAGCAAGTAAGCAAGCAAGCAAGCATTTTAATCACAAAATTCCCATCCAAGTTCTCTGTCTCCCGCAAGAGACAGAGGTCGCAGTAGGAGCATAGCCCAGACGTTTTAAAAGTTCATGGCCTTTTATTTATCGCCTTCAGGTAGGCACTACACTCAGCACCTTAACTCTGAGAATGAGCTTTTTATCTCAGTTAGAGCCTAATCTACCAGGCAGAGCACTAGGCAGCCTGGAAACATCTCTATGTGTGGTGGGATGGTGGGAATCTGCCATGCTCTCAGGTTCACTAAGCCTGATCCCACAGTCTGTACTGGTACAGACCGAGAGTGCTGAGCCATTGGCATGGTCTCAGAGTACTTTCTTCCTGATCCTGAGTGGGCACACAAACATCCAGTCTCATAAAAGCCATGGAAATACTTAATAGCCTGAGGTTGCACTGGCAGCACAGCCCAAGAAGCTGCATTTTAAAATGACTCAGCTTTTTTCCTGTCGCTATGGCTGAAATAGAAAATCTCTCTACAGCAAGCCCTAGCAAACAACGAAAAGCTGTGTTAAACTCACTTTCCCATTTTTTAAAGCCCTCTCAGGTTTTACGTGGAGTTCCTTACCATGCTGGGCACCATTTGTAAAAGGAAAGGTGGGCTGCGTTCCTGCTGCCCAGATCCTGGCTAGCTTACACCTGAAATAATTACACGGAAACTGTATTCTTTTAAACACTGCCTGGCCCATTAGTTTCAGCCTCTTATTGGCTAATTCTTACAAATTGCTTAACCCATTTCTAATAATTTGTGCAGCACCACGAGGTGGTGGCTTACCCGGAAAGATCTTAACCTGTGTCTGTCTCAGAGAGGAGAGGCATGGCGTCTGCCTCACTTCCCTTCTTCCCAGCATTCTGTTTTGTCTACTCTGCCTATCTAAGCTGCTGTCCTATCAAAAGCCAAGGCAGTTTCTTTATTAACCAATGAGAATAACACATAGACAGATTAGACAGATGACCTTTCTACATCACATCTGAAGAAAAGGGACAAACCATCCAGGAAAAAAATGACTCAAGAAAGAGTAAGTTGGGCTATTGTTATATCACATTTCAAACAGGATAACATTTCATAAATATTCCCAAATGTTTGTTTCTGTTTTTCTCAACAGTCATATACTGTTTCTTTGTAGTCCCAATCTAATTGAAGATTAAAGCTGACTTTAGAGTTAGAGTATGGCTCTCTTCTTCTCTAAACACACTCATGATTTGTAAAGTAAAATTGGAAATCTCTGACTCATGTCAGAAGAACCATGACATGTTAAAGAAAAAAAACAAAAATTTAAAGGCTATTTTATTGCTACTATTCTTATAATTCTTTGTTTTAATATTGGCCCTTTGATCCTTTGACAGATTTTTTTAAGATACAAGATTTTAATATATTATGAAATAAATTATATATAAATTATATATATATATATATATATATATAATATATATATATAATTTTGCCATAAGGTTAATGTTAATATGGTATACTAACTAATTCTACAAAAAGATTTTATCTACCTTCCTTTTCATGATTTCAAGTTTGAGTGTCTATCAGTTTTTTGCAGTGAACCATGAGCACACCTAACAGCCACCACTGTGGTCTCCTTAAGGAGAATAGAGTACCACAACAATGACTACTCCAGGACTATGATAACACTGCTAATCAGAAAAAAAAAATCAGAGGATCAACATTGGACTACCAACTGCTCAAAATAATTTTGAGATGGCTAGTTGAGATGGTCCAGCCTAACAGCCCTACACATTTTCATTACACATAAACTGAACAAAAAAAATACAGCTACTTCTCACAGGACTTGATAATTAATGCATTTTTTTTTCCTTTTCAGGATCACCTAACGATACAGTCACTCTCATAGAGCAGCAACTAAATTTAAGTCTATAGTATTCAAATTCCTTAGAGTTCTTGTGGGTGGTTTTTGGTCATTCAATGGATTATGATTTTTTTTTGTCATTTTTTAATGGAGTTGGTTACAAGTTATTATTGGTAATGTTCAGGAAAAAAAGCTAAACAAAGAAAATTAGATTTAAGGCTCCTGTTTTGAAATGAAAAAAAGGAGATATAGATAAGATTGGATAAAAGGGTAGATTAATGAATCGCCTCTGAAATGAGAGAAATAGAGGTTATAGATAAAAGATCAAAAGATAGATTTTTTAAATTTACTTTAAAAAAACGACTACTAGTTTTAAATATTTTATATTGGACTGGAATTTTATATATTATATAAAAACTTGGTATATGGAGATTAATTTTGTTAGAACATACTGTACATATGTTTCTACACTAGTTCAAGATATTGTATCTATATAACTCATTAAACAACGGAATTAAAATTTCTAGTCCCTGACAATTATTATTACCAACAGTTTAGGATAATAAGAAAATAAAAGTTGCAGCTAATCACATAGTATAAATGAACTTGAAGTCACATTGTTTATGTTTTCAAGGTCAAACAAAGATATATTTTGAAAGATAGATTATCTTTATGCACTTCAGAGATTCATAGAGTATGATATTTAACATGTTTAATTAGCATATGCCCTTTTTAAATACAAGAACACATGTCTGCTCCAGGAAGCATCAATCTACTTCAGAGAAGATAATGGGCCATAAAGATACTGCTAGACAAGCAGAATACAAAAGAAAGTGATTGCCAAATATTGTCAAGACAAGGAGGGACAGTCCTTCTGAGTATCTTACTTCACAGAAATGTCTATCAGATATACTAGGCTGATAGACGAAATAAAGATGCCCAAACATTGTAGAGACACTTTGGGTGAATATCTAGACAGTTAGCTATTTCTGTCATTCCTCATTATTTTTTGGAAATCACTTGATTGTACTTCCTGCTTACAGTGTTAATATTATTTGCTTCTCAGTCCAGAAGGAGGTTGAAGACTGGATAGTTATAGTTTTCCTTGTTTACCTGATGTAGAAAGCAAGTTATGATAGAAAGTATATTAGGTACAAGACATTTGACTCACTCAGATAGGATAGATATGGAACATTTTCTCCAAATTTTTCAAATACAAATGGGCTAGACATTATTGATGTATTTATTGCCTGTATTTATTTTATATAGTTATTGTACTTTCTCTCTTTTTCTTGTTTAAGTTATAGTTTTCCTTTTTATTTTAGACAAAATGAGAAAATGTAGTAGTATATTATTTGTATTTTTATAAATAAATCTTGCATGAAGAACAGAGAAAAGCTAAAGATTGTAGAAGTCAGGTAATGGTTACATACACCTTAAATTTAAGGATTTGTAAGACAGAGGCAGATGAAACTCTGTGCATTTAAGGCCTCCCTGGACTAAACAAGATCAAACAAATCTAGGTGATGGTGCCTCATCTTTAATCTAAGTACTAGGGAGCCATGCTTTAATCCCAGCACTAGAGGGACTGTATAATGCAAGGAGAGAGAGGACTAGTCTAGTTTGTTTGCAGTCACCCAGCCTTGGTAGATATAAGACTTCTCTAGTGTCTTGGTTGTCTTGCTATTCTTATTTTTGGGTTGAGCCCCAATTTATGTATTAGGTTTTTATTATTCATGCCACATTTGAGTTAAAAGGGTGTATTATTGAATCTACTCTAAACAGAAAAAAAGGAGGATACAGACATGATAAGATAAAAAGGTAGATTATTGAATCTACTTTTAAAAATCAGCTACTAGTTTTAAATGTTTTACATTGGATTGGACTTTTGTATACAAATTTTGTATATGGAGATTAATTTTGTTGAACATACTGTATATACATTTCTACTTTTGTTTTATATATTTAGCATCGGAATACAAATTTCTAGTCCTTGAAAATTAATAATATCAACCTTTCAGGATAACAAAAAATGCAGGTTGGTAGTTAATCATCAAATATAATCAAACTTGTAGTAATATTAAGTATGCTTTCAAGGTCAATCAAAGATATATTTTAGATAGACAATTCATCTTCAAATACTTTAGAGATATATATAATATGTCATTTAGGATGTTTTAATATTCTAGGTTCTTTTTTATGATAATGAGTCATGTCTGTTCCTGGCAGCATCAAACTACTTCAAAGAAGATAATGGACATTCAAAAAAACTCCACATGGAGTTTAATTTCTTTATGGTAAAAGTAAACCACTGAGGAAGAAAATGTCCTTGCCTTCACTGCTATAAGTATGCCGTCCTAATTGAACAAGCAGGCCACAGAAGCAAGTGACTGCCAAACATAGTTATAGTGTCCCTCATTTAAGAGACTCAGAAATGAAATTCATTAAAAAACATAAAGTATATACGTTTCAGAGATATCAAAAGATAGTTTTGGATGGTAATGCAAGTTGTTGTAGAAAGTAAACTGGGCACAAAAATTTGAATTCACCAAGATAGGATAGATGTAGAGTACTTTCTCTGAACTTATCAAATGCAAAAGGGTATATATTGTTGATAATTTTGTTGCCTATATATATTGTATATAGTCATTTTACTTATTGTATTTAGTTTTCCTATATTATTTATAGCCTTTCTCATTTTATACAAAAGGGGACATAAAGTGATATTTCAAACCCCTCATCAGACAAAGGTCTGATCTCCAAAATATACGAAGAACTCAAGAAACTAGACACTAAAACTCTAATTAACCCAATTAAAAAATGGGGTACTGAACTGAACAGAGAATTCACAACAGATGAACTTTGAATGGCCAAAAAGCACTTAAAGTCATGCTCAACCTCCTTAGAGATCAGGGAAATGCAAATCAAAAAAACTTTGAGATATCATCTTACACCTGTCAGAATAGCCAAACTCAAAAACACCAATGATAGCCTATGCTGGAGAGGGTGTGGAGTGAGGGGAACACTCATCCTTTGTTGGTGGGAATGCAAACTTGTGCAACCACTGTGGAAATCAGCGTGGCGGTTTCTCAGGAAACTGGGAGTCAACCTCCCTCAGGACCCAGCAGTTCCACTCTTTGGAATATACCCAAGAGATGCCCTAACAGACAACAAAAGCATTTGTTCTACTATGTTCATAGCAGCATTATTAGTAATAGCCAGAACCTGGAAGCAGCCTAGGTGCCCCTCAATAGAAGAATGGTTAATAAAGGTGTGGAACATATACACATTAGAGATTTACTCAGCGGTAAAAAACAATGACATCTTGAATTTTGCATGCAAATGGATGGAAATAGAAAACGCTTTACTAAGTGAGGTAAGCCAGACCCAAAAAGAGGAATATGGTATGTATTCACTCATAAGTGGATTCTAACCATAATTAAAGGTCTTTGAGCCTATTATTCGTGATCCTAGAGAAGCTAAATAAGAAGGTGAACCTGATGAAAATTATTTAACTATCCTCCTGGAGATAGAAAATAGACAAGAGTCCCAGGTAACCTCGGGTGCATGAGGGGGTGGGAGTGTTGTTGGAAGGGGAGAGGGTTAGAGAGAAGGGAGTAGGGGAGGAATGGGGAAATCTCCGTGGACTGGGATGGGGGGAGAGGGAGGAAGGATGGATATGGGATCAGGGAAGAATATATTTCAACTAAGGGAGTTATTTTAGGGTTTACAGGAGACTTGACTATAAATGGGATCCCAGGTCCAAGGAGAGATCCCCAGATTGTTCTCTGGACAGAGGAGAGGGTGCCTGAACCGGCCTTGGCCCATAACCATACTGATGAATATTTTGCTTATCACCATAGAACCTTCATCTGTCGATGGATGGAGATAGAGACAGAGACCCACAGTGGAACACTGGACTTAACTCCCTAGGTCCAAACGAGAAGCAGAAGGAAAGAGAACGTGAGCAAAGAAGGCAAGACCAGAGGGAACCTTCATCCAAGGATGGATGGTGATACAGACGGAGACCCACATTGGAGCACCGGAGTGAGCCCCTCAAGGTCCAAATGAGGAGCAGAACGAGGAAGACATGAAAAAGGAAATCAGGACTGGGAGGCATGCGATCACCCACTGGTACAAGAGGACTGGTCTAATGAGAG
Organism: Myodes glareolus; assembly: GCF_982192425.1. Taxonomy (NCBI): domain Eukaryota; kingdom Metazoa; phylum Chordata; class Mammalia; order Rodentia; family Cricetidae; genus Myodes; species Myodes glareolus. The sequence continues at coordinate 100,791,469 of NC_142053.1, read as the reverse complement.
TTCACCAAGGCCAGTTGGACTGGGACTGAACGAGGACATAATCCAACCAGATTCTCTGAATGTGGCCGGATTCTCTGAATGTGGCTGGCCCTGAGTGTTTCTGAAAAGCCATTGACAATGACACTGGGACTTGTTTCCTCTGCATATACTGGATTTTGGGGATCCAGTCTGTTTGGATACTCACCTTCCTGGACCTGGAGGGAGGGGGAAGGAACTTGAACTTCCCACAGGGCAGGAAACCCTGACTGCTCTTAGGGATGGAGAGGGAGGAGGAGAGGGAGTGGGGGGAGTGGGAGGGTGTTGGGAGGAGGGGCAGAAATGGAAACTTTTATAATTTAATAAAATTACTTTCTCATAAAATAAATAAATAGATAAATAAACCTTTCATGATAATTGGAGAGTAAAACAACTGCTGTGTTCAGGTTTACAGACCAGGCATGGTAAAACACAGCGTTAATCCCAGTAGCCACATTAGTTTGCTATATAAACCAGATGGTGAATGCCTTAAAGCCCAGTGGTGCATGCCTTTAAACTCAGCTCTAGAAAGGACTATAAGATGGGAGGAGAAAGCTATTACACACCATCTCATTCTGAGATTCTAGGAGACAGCATCACCATTACAGACTGAGGTAGAGGTAAAAGCCAGCTACTGGCTGTTTTTCTTATCTAATCTTCAAGTTGAACCTCAATTTCTATCTCTGTGCTTTTACTATTTGTGCTTCAATTTGAAAAAGAGTAATTGGGTTTCATTATATATTAATTTTAAATGTCTAGTTCATAGAATACACTCTTTAGAAATTTAAAATTTGCAATGGAACACTTTTTAAGTGTTTACATAATTATTTGTCTAACTTACAAATTGTAGAAATTTTACAATACTTTAAACAAAACTCAAAAACTTTAGCACAGTCCTAGACAGCTGTTAATTTACTTTATTTTCCTCTGCTTTCATATGAAGTGAATCATACAGTAAGTGTTAATAGTTTATGCCATGAACTGCTTTACTTAGCAGTAAGAGAATGGGTGTAGGGATCAATCACTTCATGTGATAATTTAATTTTAAAAAGTTTCATTTACAACAGAAAATTATGAGCCAGGCAAGGAAAATATAACAGAAATGGAGTTGACAAATCTTGTGGGAGTCTTTGGATCTTGGATATAGCAAATGTTAAAATAGCTATAACTGTTCACAAATGGATACATGACTAATGATGTAATTCCTTTTGTGTCATGAACTTAAATACCACTGATTAAACAACAAATAGAGGATATAAACCAAGAGAAAGATTTAAAACATTTTGCATATGAATTTGAAAAAAACGACAGTAATATTGAATTTAAAAATCACAGATAATTTCAAAACATGATTTAACAAGATTAGACAATCAAATTTGAAACCTTTTAAAAATGAAAACTCCAAAAGAACAAAGAAAATAAGAAAACTGAAAAAAGCCACAGTGAAATGAAGGACATTTTAAAGTATATCTATGTAATATATGTTGTTAATTACAGAAAAAAATGAGAGAGATAAAGGAGCAGAAAATATTTGAAATACTAATGGCTAATCAATTTTCGAGTATTGTGTGAAAAATACTACTCATCTAGGAAACTCAATGAAATCTACAAAACATAAACACTCAGATATATAAATATATTATAGTATAAAGATAAAAATCCAAGATAATTTCACATTTTGAAATCAGAAAATACAAATGACACAATACAAATCAAAGAAACAGTAACTGCTGGTGAAATACAAAAAAATGCATTGTTTTGTTGGGAATGAAAACTGAGCTATTATGTTAGTTGTTGTAGAGCTGGATTTTTTCATATCAAAACACAAGATCTAATATAAGGTGTAGCTCTAAATAAACTCCTAGGTATTGATCAAATGAAATTTAAGAAAACACGACAGGGATACTTACTCATCAGTGTATATTGCAGCACTATTAATAATAGATAATTATGGAACCAAACTGGGTATTCATCAAAAGGGACATGGATGAACAAAAACATTATATATATATATATATATATATATATATATATATATATATATATATATATATATATATAAGCCTTTTATTCAGATATAGAGAATAAAATTATATCACTTTTATCAGTTATGTTCTCATCAGATTTCCTTCATCACCATATAAATTGGTCTTTGGGTTTTTGACTACTGTTCCTGAGTCTGCACAAGAATGTATAAGTGATCAAGGAACAATTAAAGGCATAAAAATAATGAAAGAATTCAAAAAAATTTAACTTCTTAAAACATTATTTTTCAGTGAATGCAGAAGATAATTTGTGACTTTCAAAGAAATCTCTTTTGACATTGTAGAGCTTCATTCTGTAGTCTAGAAGTAGTTAATACTTCTTTTTGAACCTCCTTTGGGGGACTCAGAGTCTATTTTTTCAATATCATGCTAACATTTTTATAGGAAGTATCATGGCAAAACTATTCATTGAAATCTGGAAATAATTGTGCTATCAATGATGCTCAAAATAGAAGCCAGGAAAAAATCAAACTTAAGGCTGAAATCATTAAATTAAAAACAAAGAAATCAATTCAAAGAATCAGTAAGACAAACAGTTGGTTCTTTCAGAAAACCAACAAGATAGACAAGCCTTTATTCAAAGGAACCAAAAAGAAGAGAGAGAATATGCTAATTAATAAAATCAGAAATGAAAAGAGGGACATAATAACAGACACTGAGGAAAAACAGAGAATAATTAGGTCATACAACAAAAACCTGTACATAAAATTTTGGACAATTTAACATAAATGGATCATTTTCTAAATATGTACCGCATAACAAAATTAAATCAATAACAGATAAACTATTTAAATAGACTTATATCACTTAAGGAAATATAAGCAGCCATCAAAATTCTCCCAACCAAACAAGGCATAGTGCTTGATGGATCCAAAGCTTAAAAGAAGTGTGAATACCAATACCCCTGAAAATGTTTCACACATTAGAAACAGAGGGCCTATGCCACTCTTTTTACAAGGTGACAACTAACCTGATACCCAAGCAACACATAGATACAACTAAGAAAGAGAATTACATACTAACCTCCCTCATGAACATTGATGTAAAAAATACACAATAAAATACTGACAAACCAAATCCAAGAACAAAAGAGAAAAATCATTCTCCATGATCAAGTTTCCTTCATCTCAGATATGCAGGGGATAGTTCAGCATACAAAAATCAATCAACATAATACACCACATAAAGAAACTGAAAGAACCAAAAAACACAAAATCATCTCATCAGATTTAGAAAAACCCTTTGATGAAATCCAAAACTCCTTCATGAAAGACTTTGAAAGATAATGGATACAAGGAACATACCTAAACATAATAAAGGTGAAATACAGCAAGCCAATAGTCAATACCAAATTAAGTGGAGAAAAACTCAAATAAATTTCACTAAAATCAGGAACAAGAAAAGTCTGTCTATTCTTTCCATAGCTACTTCATATAGTATTAAGTTATAGCTAAAGCAATGAGCAAGCAAAAGGAAATGAAAGGGATACAAACTGGAAAGGAAGAAATCAAACTTTCACTTTCAAATATGATATGATATCATGCATAGGAGACCCTGAATCTCTATCCAAGATCTCTCCAGCTGATAAACAACTTCAGTAATGTTTCAGAATAGAAGATTTAACTTAAAAAAAGAATATCAGTAGCCCTTCTATATACAGATAATAAATGATCTGAGGAAGAAATCAGAGAAACATCACTCTAAATAATAGCCAAAAACAACATAAAATGATTTAGGGTAACTCTAATAAAACAAATGAAAGACCAGTACAACAAAAACTTTAAGTCTTTAAAGAAATAATTGAAGAAATATCAGAAAATGGAAAAACCTCCCATGTTCTTAGATATTATCAGCATAGTAAAAATGGCAATATTACCAGAAACAATCTACAGATTCAATTCAATCTCCATCAATACCTAGCACAATTATTCATAGACCTAGAAAAAAACATATGAATCTTGATATGAGAAAACAAAACAAAACAAACAAACAAACAAAAAACACAGGCTATCCAAAACAATCCTGTACAATAAACTCCTAGAGACAACACCATCCCTGACTTCAAATTCTATTATTGAGCTAAAGTAATGAAAACAGCTTGGTATTGGCACAAAGACAGGTAGACTAATGGACTCAAATCAAAGTCCCTGCTATCAATCCATACAACTACAAACACCTGATATTTGGCAAAGAAACTAAAGCTATACAATGGAAATAATAAAGTAACTTTAACCGATAGTGTTGATAAAACTGGATGCAAACATTTGGAAGAATGCAAATAGATGCATATCTATCCCCATGCAGAAAACTGATATCTGAAATAATCAACGTCCTCAACATAAGTCCAGCCACACTGAACCTCTAAAAAGAGAAAGTGGGAAGGAGCCTTGAATGCATTGGCACAGGAGAACAATTTCTGAATATAACACCAATAGCACAGACACTGAGACCAACAATTAATAAATGGGACCTCCTGAAACTAAGAAACTTCTGTAAGGCCAAGGATACAGTCAAAAAGACAAAACAGCAACTTACAGAATGGGGATAAAAAGGCTTCACCAACCCCACTTTGGACAGAGGGATGATCTCCAAAAATATTACAAAAACTTAAGAAATTAGATATCAAAATATTAAATAATGCATTTCAAAAATGGGGTATAGATCTAAACATAGAATTCTCAACAAAGGGATTTCTAATAGCTAACGGGTACTTAAGGATCTACTCAACATTTTTAGCCATGAAGAAAATGTAAATCAAAGCAATTCTGAGATACAACCATACACCAAACAGATGGGCTAAGAACCAAAACAGTAATGACAACTTATTCAGGAGAGGATGAGAAGTAATAAGAACACTTCTCCATTACTGTTGGGAGTGCAAAATTGTACAGCCACTTTGGAAATCAAAATGATGGTTTCTCTGAAAATTGAGATTCAACCTACCTCATGACCCAACAATACCACTCATGGATATATACCCAAAGAATTCAGACCCATAACACAAAGACATTTATTCATCAAAGCTCATAGCAGCATTATTTGCAATAACCAAAACTAGAAACAATCAAGATACCCCTCAACCGAAGAGTAGATAAGGAAAATGTGTTACATTACACAATGGAAAATAACTCAGTGATTAAAAAAAAAATCTTGAAATATGTAGGCAAATGGATGGAACAAGTATAAAACCATCCTAAGTGAACCAATCCAAATACAGAAAGACAAACATGATTTGTATTGACACAAAAATAGATATTAGACATGAAGCAAAGGATAACCAGTTTATAGTCCACAACCCCAGAGAAGACAGGAAGCAAGAATAACCCTAAGAGAAAAATTGATGGATCCCACCAGGAAGAGGAAATATAAAGCTTCTCTTAGTAAATTGGCAGCATGTGGGGAGGGTGGAGGGTAGTAGGATAGAGTGGAGGGGAAAAAGTTAGTCAGGGGAGAATGTGAGGAATCAGAAAGTTTGAGTTCAATATAGAACACAGAGGGAGAGCAAGGAAAAAGGTATCTTGAAAGATGGAGGCATTATGAAGTTAGTACTAGGGAATCTCCCAGAAATCAATAAAGATGGCCCCAGATGTGAAATTAAACAGTAGTGGAGAGCATTTGTAAACTGCCCTTCCACTATGATCAGACTGATAATTACATTATTTTTCATCATAGAAGTTTCATTCAGGAACTGATGGAAACAGATGCAGAGAGCCACAGCTAAGCACTAGGTCAAACTCCTGGAGTTTAGTCATAGAGAGGGAGGAATAATATTATGAGCAAAGAGGTCAAGACCATGATGTGGATAACCACAGAAACAGCTGACTCAACCAAGTGGAAGTTCACTGACCATGGATTGACAGCTGGACAAATTACATAAGGCCAAACTAGGCCCTCTAACTGTGGGTGAGAGTTATGTGGTGTCAGCGGTGTGTGAGGTTACTTGCAGTGAAACCAGTATTTATCCATTCTGCATGAACTGTGATATAGATATGAATAAATTACATTGGTATAAATTTTGCTTTATTGATATCAATTTAAGATCAATCTTGTTATATGTATATTTCTGCTCTTTATTAAGGTCTTGTGATTATGTAGTTCACTTAAAAATTTAATGTTTAATGAGGAAATATAGGTTGTTAATGGATAATCATCTATAATAGTCAAGTTTGTAGTCATCTCAGTTAGATTTCCTAGATGTGCATAAATATATTTCAAATAGGCATTCTTCATATCTTTCAAAGACTATAGAATATGACATTTAAAATGTTTTAATAACTTAGGGCTTTTCATGACAATGAGACATGTCTGCTCCTGGCAGCACCAATCTACTTCAAGAAGAAGATGGGCATCGAAGAGACTCCTAATGGAGTTGGTTAGCCATTTGTACAAGAAACTGCTCTTGCCTGGACTATTGCATAAACTGGACACAAAGAACCTGCAGAGAGAGGATTGCTGAACTTGTCTAAAGGTAAGTTGATTCCTCAGGGTTCCTGATTCATAAAAGAGTGATTCATAAAAGTGAAATATTCTGCAGGACACAGAAGAAGGTGACTGAACTGTGTTTGAATTTTCCTGCTTCATGGAAATGTCTGCTGGATGCTATGGGCCTGTAGGTTGAAGATGGATGCCCAAAAGGTACAAAAGAACTTTGGGTGACTGTACAGGCAGCAAGATGTCTCTCTTAATTCTAGAGTTTTGGAAGTTGCTTACTTCCTGTTTACTTAGGTAATATTATATACTTCTGGATTCTTTGATGGAGTTGAAGAATAGGAAGATAGTTATAGTTTGGATTGAGATGGACATAGGTTAGAATCTTGCCAGTAAGCCACAGTCACAAATTTAATAGAAATGGGTTAATCAAGATGTGAGAGTTAGCCAATAAGAGGCTGGAGCTAATGGGCCAGGCATTAATTTAATGAGTACAGTTTTCTGTGCAGTTATTTCAGGGGTTAAGCTATCAAGGGTGGCAAGATGAAGCCTACCACTCATTCTACATAACTGGCTCTTTGGAGCTCATTCCCTAAGGAGGGATACCTTGCTCAGCCTACATACAGGGAAGAGGGCATTGGTCCTTACTCAGGTGATGTGACAGAATTTTTTTTTTATTTCCTAACTAAGCCCTGCCCTCTCTGATGGCGAAGGGTGGGGGAGACAAGGAGGAAGAATGGGAATATGATAGGGAGAGAAAACTTGGATTTGTATGTAAAATATGATTGTTTCAATAATAAAAATATTCCAAACACACAAACATGGAGACAAATACAGCTTCTTACTCCCATAGTCTCTAAAGTGGTCTAAGGCATACAGAGATGTGGCTTCTGTCTGCTTTCTATGGATTTGAGCCATTGTAACATGAGGGCCAGCTTGTTGGGGTTTCTGTCCCACCTGGTGCCCCACAACCGGCAAGTCCCAAAGAAAATCACAGAGTCTACATTAGGTTATAAACTGATTAACCAATTAGCTCAATCTTCTTATTAACTAGTTCTTACATCTTATGGTAATCCATAATTCTTGTCTGTGTTAATCATGTGGCTCAGTACCTTTTCCGGTGGGGCAGGTTACATCTTGCTTCTCTGTGGTCTGGGAAGGAATGGTGGAGGGGCTTCCTCCTTCCTAGCCTTTTCCTGTTCTCAATGCCCCGCCTCTACTTCCTGTCTGATTGACCCACCTATACCTCCTGCCTGGCCAATCAGTGTTTTACTAAAATACATGATTGACAGAATACAGACAATTCTCCCGTATCAAGCCATGACCATATGTCAAGCTGCTCAGCAGATTTTTTAGGGGGTAGGTCGGGTCAGGCAGTCATAGAATGCATCAGATATACAGTAAAACCAAGTTCAGACCAAAAACAAAGCAAAACAAACCAAAAGAACAAAAATCTAGAAACAGATATAAAATGCTTGAATCTTGAATGCTTAAAAAAGATGAAAATAGGTATAAACATAGAAAAATAAATCCTTTAAAAATATTAAAGTCATTAATGAGAGAGTAAAGAAAAACAATAAAAGCAAGCCACATAAAGAAAGGAAATATACAGAGTGTCTGGGTCCCATATGGTGTTTGTTGAATTCAAATTTTGCAATGCCACTGTACCAAAAAACAATAACTGCTTGGAGACATTGCATTTCCTAGATTGTATCAATTTATATATTTAAAGAATGTCCTAATTTCAGAATGAAAGTAAAAAAAAATGGGTTGCATTGGAGGACAGGTTCTTCTTTTGTTTCCAGAAGGCAAAGAAAGGCCACGGATTCCTTCAAAATTAATGAAGATAAGATTTGATTGGGTGATGCACAATTTAATGAAGCATGATTAAAAAAAATCATAGTCAGAAATTGGAATTCAACCTGAACATTTGAAAAGCAAAACAGCCAACTACTGACTCTTACGTCAACCTCACTCTGAAATGGCAATCCTGTCTCCCAGAATCTCAGAATGAGATAGCCTGTTGAGAGTTATTTCTTCCTATTTTATAACCCACTCTAGTGTTGGGATTAAAGGCATGCATCATCCTTTATCTATGGCAACTAGTATAACTACAGGGATTAAATGTGCATGTTACCATAATCTGGTTTCTAAGGCTAACCAGTGGGACTGTTTGACTCTCAGATCTTCAGGCAGTTGTTATTTTTAAACTACAATGGAAATGCTACTATATTTGCCCTTTTTGTCTAGAATAAAGAAGATGGCTATAACTATAATAAGAAAGTTATGTACAATAAGTACATATAATATGTACAGATATAAAATATATCATCAATGTCTAGACCATTTGCATTTTACAAATTCAGAAAAAAATATTCCATATCTATCCTATCTTGGTGAGTACAAAGTCTTATACCTAACTTACTTTTTATCATAACTCAATTTCTGGGTCTGGTAAACCTATAACTATAGCTTCCTAATCTTCTATTCCCTCAGAGATCCAAGAAGGAAATAATATTAACTAAGAAAGCAAGAAGTGCAAGCAAGCAACTTCCAGAAAAAATATGTTAATGACAGAAGCAGTTGGCTGCCTGGACAGTTACCCAAGTTCCACTGCAACATTGGTGCATCCATCTTCAGCCTAACATAATCAAAATACTTTTTTGTCAAGCAGGATATTTTGCGTCCCGCTTGTCTAATTAGGACAGCATAATGTTAACAGTTGAGGCAAGGGCATTATCTTGCCCAGTGGCTTACTTTTGCTGCAAAGTAAACATGTGGAGTTTCTTTGATGTTCATTATCTTCTCTGAAGTAGATTGGTGTTGCCATGAGCAGACATGTCTCATTATCATAAAAAAGAACATAGATTATTAAAATATTATAAATGACATATTCTGTATATCTCTGAAGTGTTTGAAGATGAATTGTCTATGTAAATTATAACTTTGTTTGACTTAGCAGTCTTGAAGCTGTTCTTGATGTAGAACTCAAAGGAAACTACAACAAAATTACTCTGAAACTTTGGGTCATCAGGGTCATCTGCTTCCATTGTAATTATTTTTAGAAGCTCTTCCTTGATCAAACTTTATTTTGCTCAAATAAGAATGAATCCACAGACTCTCATTTTCTTGAAAACAAAAGAAAAACCTCTTTTTCAAAGTAACATATCTTTTGTTTTAAATTTTGATGTTGAGGCATTTTGGTCAAACCTTATTTTTCTTAAGCCTGAATGAATCCAAAGCCTCTCATTTCCTTTGAAAACAAAAGCAAAATCTCTTCTCCAAAGTAACGTATTTTTTAATTAAATTTTGAAGTCAAGGCATTTTCAAAATATATAGAAATGCCATCAACTCCAGACAACAGGAGGTAGACTAGGGACCATGATACCTACATTCGCAAAAGTTGAAATCAATTGGCTTTAACCATTCTGTGGAAAAATGGATGTTTATCATTGTTTGGGAGGAGCTGTTTGCAAGTATTGCTGGTTATAGTCAAGGAAGAAACTGAGTAAAGAAGATTAGATTCAGTGATTTTGTTTTGAAATGAAAAAAGTGGATACAAAAATTATAGGATGAAAAGATAGATTAATGAATGTACTTTCAAACTTAAAAGGAACTACTTGTCTCATATATTTTACATTGGTTTATTTTTATATATTTATGTAAGTTTAAGGGCATTTATAGCATATTATATCATATAATATTTTATTATATTTCTATTTATTGTTTAAGGTATTTTATCCGTGCATTTTATTAAAAAATATAATGAAAAGTTCTCCTCAAATTCTATTAAAATAATAAAGAAATATAGGATAGTAATTAGTTATCTGTAGCAATAAAACTTATATTTATTTTGTCTATGGTTTAAAGGATAATCAGAGACATATTTTAAATAGATAGATCATCTTCAAACACTTCAGAGACCTACAGAAATTGCATTTTAATGTTTTAATAACATAAGTCTTTCCATAACAGTGAGACACTTCCTGATCTTGGCAGCAATAATTTTCTCCAAAAGAGAATAGTGGGCATCAAAGAATCTCAGTATGCTGTTTGCTTTCATTTGTGGCAAAGTTAGTCGCTGGACAAATAAATTGTTCTTTCCTTACCTCCTGAAATTATGCTGTCAAAATTAGACAAACAATACACCAAATAAGGCAACTTCCATACTTTGCAAATACAAGGAAGGGAAGTCCTTCAAAATTCCTCCTTCACAGAAAAGTCAGATATTTTAGGCCTATAGCCAAAATGTGTGCTCCACCATTGCACAGGAATGACCATCCAGCCAGTCAGATGTCTCTGTCATTTCTTAGTTTTAGTAGTTTCTTGTCCTGCACCTCCTGTTTACTTAGGCAATATATCTTTCTTGGGTCTCTAATGGGGTTGAAGATTAGGTATAATTATGGTTTTCCTTAGTTATGATAGTAATTGAGTACAAAACTTTGGACTCATCAAGGCAAGAGAGATAGTAGAGTATTTTCTCGGAATTTACCAGATATTAATGGATTGAATACTGTGAATGTATTCCTCACTCAATAAATTTTCTTATTGTATAACATTAAACCTTTGTTTTTTATTTATATAAAATGGGGTAAAAGTGGGAAAATTGTTTTAACAACCATTCTCTTGGACCAATAAAATAGAATAAACAATTGATTGACTGGGTTAGACAAAGAGTTCTTGGAGATATGAGGAGATCTGGTAGGGAGAAGAGGTAATACAGAAAATGCAATTTCCTGGGGGATTTCTATAGCTGATGGTTCAGGAAAATGTGAAGGGAGGGTCAGCCAAGTGACTGGGCTGTCCTTTAATTTGTCAGGTCACTATCACAATTTCTGACTCCCAAATTTTTAATATACTGAAACAATTTAGATACTCATTACTTCTGGCACCCAATGGGGTTTCAATACTAATAAACAAATTGAGAAGGAACTAAATAACTACCTAATTAGTACCTAAATGAAAATAAAATGAATTAACCCTCATAATTATTTGTAAACCTCATATTTTTGTCAAATATTTCTGTACACAACAGCAAATACATGAAACAACTAATTTGTCATTTATTCCATGAGCTAAATAACATTTGATGGAGTTGAATAATGGTTAGTTATAGTTATAATTTTCCATTATTATGATAAAGATAAAGACATAAATATTGTAACTGTAATTCTTACTCAATAACTGTTTTGTTATTTGTAATTTTACTATGTTAAAGTGAAAGCCTTTCTTTTTTGTTTAAATTGAAAAAGGGGAAATGATGTAGGTGGGCCTTCTGTATATGTGTTATTTTCATTGGTGAATAAAGAGACTGCCTTGGCCCTTTGATAAGACAGAAAATTAGGTAGGTGGAGTAAACAGAACAGAATGCTGGGAAGAGAGCAATGAGGCAGACGCCATGGAACCATCCACCAGGCAGACATAATGAATCTTTCCAGTAAGCCACCAACTCATGGGGCTACACAGATTATTAGAAATGAGTTAATCAAGATGTGAGAGTTAGCCAGTAACTAACTCTCTAGAGATAATGGGCCAGGCAGTGTTTAAAAGAATACAGTTTCCGTGTAATTATTTTGGGGGCAAAGCTAGCCAGGCAGCCAGGAGCTGGGCAGGATGAAAAGCAGCCTGCCACTCATTCTACAAATGGTATATGAGATGGAATCTCATTTTGTATCCCAGATTTCACAATGTTTCTCTGAGTTTTCTTGTACCAGTGATCAGAATCCAGATAAAATAATTATCTACCAGTCAAGTGATCTTTGAAATAAATTTCTATTTTTCAGATTTTCTTATTTTTAATATTTATATTAATGTTTTGTTAACCACATGTCTGTAGGCCAAAAGGCCCTTCTTCTCCTGAAACTGAAGTTCTCAGAGAAATTCAAATCCTTCTCAAGGTCAACAAGTTTTCTTAACCACTGAGACATCTTTCTAATTCCGGAGCTAGATTATTATAAAATGAAAAAGTTCAGAGATCTTAAAAGAGTGATGAAACCTCAGTTAAGGAATGCAAACATTTCTCTAAATAATATATCTCTAACCATCAGTTAGTGACAGCTTGTTTTATTCATAGTAAGATTATAAGGAACTCGACAACTGATATTGTTAAAGAAGTTATACGAATAAACCATGCTAGAAAATTTGTGTCAAAAATAATTCTAATTGAAGAAGGATAGCATCTTTAACAAATGGTGCTGGCATAACTGGATGTCAACCTGTAGAAAAATGAAAATAGATCCATATCTATCACCATGCACAAAACTCAGGTCCAAATGGATTAAAGACATCAACCACTTTGAACCACTTTGACCACTTTGAACCTGATAGAACCACTTATGACCACTTAGAACCTGATAGAAGAGAAAGTGGGAAGTAGTCTACAAGATATAGGCACAGGAGACCACTTCCTAAGCAGAACCCCAGGAGTGCAGACAATAAGAGAAACAATGAATAAATGGGACCTACTGAAACTGAGAAGCTTCTCTAAAGCAAAGGAAACTGTCAGTAAGACAAAAAGGCTACCTTCCGACTGGGAGAAGATCTTCACCAATCCCTCATCAGACAAAGGTCTGATCTCCAAAATATACAAAGAACTCAAGAAACTAGACACTAGAACCCTAATTAACCCAATTTAAAAATGGGGTACTGATCTGAACAGAGAATTCACAACAGATGAATTTCGAATGGCCAAAAGACACTTAAGGTCATGCTCAACCTCCTTAGCAATCAGGGAAATGCAAATCAAAACAACTTTGAGATATCATCTTACACCTGTCAGAATAGCCAAACTCAAAAACACCACTGATAGCCTATGCTGGAGAGGATGTGGAATGAGGGAAACATTCATCCATTGTCGGTGGGAATGCAAACTTGTGCAGCCACTGTGGAAATCAGTGTGGCGGTTTCTCAGGAAACTGGGAGTCAACCTCCCTCAGGACCCAGCAATTCCACTCTTGGGAATAAACCCTAGAGATTCCCTAACATACTGCAAAAGCATTTGTTCAACTATGTTCATAGCAGCACTATTTGTAATAGCCAGAACCTGGAAGCAGCCTAGGTGCCCCTCAATAGAAGAATGGTTAATAAAGGTGTGGAACATATACACATTAGAGTTTTACTCAGCGGTAAAAAACAATGACATCTTGAATTTTGCATGTAAATGGATGGAAATAGAAAACGCTTTACTGAGTGAGGTAAGCCAAACCCAAAAAGAGGAACACAGTATGTATTCACTCATAAGTGGATTCTAACCATAATTAAAGGTCTTTGAGCCTGTTATTCACGATCCTAGAGAAGCTAAATAAGAAAATGAACCTGATGAAGATTATTTAGCTATCCGCGAGGAGGTAGGAAATAGACAAGAGTCCCAGGTAACCTCGGGTGCATGGAGGGGGTTGTTGGAAGGGGAGACGGTTAGAAAGAAGGGAGTAGGGGAGGAATGGGCAAAGCTCGGTGGACCGGGATGTGGGGGAGGGAGGAAGGATGAATATGGGATCAGGGAAGAATATAGTTCAACTAAGGGAGTCATTTTTGGGATTACAGGAGACTTGATTATATATGGGATCCCAGGTCCAAGGAGAGATACCCAGATTGTTCTCTGGACAGAGGAGAGGGTGCCTGAACCGGCCTTGGCCCATAACCATACTGATGAATATTTTGCTTATCACCATAGATCCTTCATCTGGAGATGGATGACGATACAGACGGAGACCCACATTGGAGCACCAGACTGAGCCCCCCAAGGTCCAAATGAGGATCAGAAGGACGAAGAAAATGAAAAAAGAAATAAGGACTGCGAGGGATGCTATCACCCACTGATACAAGGGGACTGACCTAATGAGAGCTTACCAACGCCAGTTGGACTGGGACTGAAGGAGCACGTGATCCAACCAGATTCTCTGAATGTGGCCGGATTCTCTGAATGTGGCTAGCCCGGAGTCTTTCTGAAAAGCCATTGACAATGACACTGGAACTTGTTTCCTCTGCATATACTGGATTTTGGGGATCCAGTCTGTTTGGATTCTCACCTTCCTGGACCTGGAGGGAGGGGGAGGAGCTTGAACTTCCCACAGGGCAGGAAACCCTGTCTGCCCTTAGGGACGAAGAGGGAGGAGGAGAGGCAGTGGGGGGAGTGGTAGGGTGTTGGGAGGTGGGGCGGAAATGGAAACTTTTATAATTTAATAAAATTACTTTAAAAAATTCTAATATATTTATCATGTCCTAGTTTCTAATATGCATTGAACATTAAACATGCATTCATTTTAAATATATTTCAATAAAAGTTTGAAAATTCTATGTATTACATTTTGAGCATATGCATTCTTCTTTCCTTTCTGTAACTCCTCTAAGAACTACCCTTATTCACACTTTACAACTTCATGATCTCTTATTAAAAAAGAAAGAACTCACTGAGAACAATCTGTTGTGCCCATATATTCATGGGTATGGGGACCATCATGGGGAACGTGGTCCTCCTAACATAGGTCTCATCCTTAAATAAAACTGACTACCCCTTCCCAATAGAAGCTATCAGCTGTCAATAGATTTTCCATTAGGTGTGATGACCAGTGATGCTCTTTCCATCAATACAAAAATGTTGACTGTCCTTGATCTTGTACATACAATCAAAGCTGTTGAATGTGAGTATAACATGCCGTTAAAGTCCAGAAGACAATGTTTTACTTCAGTCCTCTATGACCTGTTATCTTTAATACTATTTTCATTTACCAGTGTTAAAAGATGGTGAATATTTTTTAAAAAATTTTCTCCTTTCTTTTCTATCTGTCAGTAACATGCTAAATTAGGTCATCATTCACAGGATCAAAAGTCTTAGAATTTATACAGTTAGATTATTTTTGGCATTGGCAGAATGACCAAAATTGAAACACTTAACAAATGTTTAATATTACAGATATAGAAGCATGCTCAGGTTTAATAACAAATCCCCATTTTGAGAGTTTCTGCTATCCATTACTTACTTTTCTTTACAGTTAGATTATTTGGAAAGTTGTTTGTGAAATTTATATTTTAAAGAGAAAACAAGACTGCATTATATAATTACAATATTATTTACTTATCAATCCTTCAAGACAACATTCTGTTTAACTTAAAACTGGCATTGAATTAAGACTTTACTTCAGTTGTCATTTTATAAAAGTTCTGGTTTAAATTTAAGTACTTCAAAGAAGAAATATTCTCAAAATATAATCCCTTAGTTGTCAGCTATAGATTTTCTTGACATGACCAAGCACAGCCCTTTTATAACTTTTACTCTCCAGTAAGCACCACATAAATAAGATAAAATTACTTTTCTGAAAGGAAGAACACAGACTTTATACAGAGAATGCCTATTAACACACAGATAATTTTCCTTTCCTTCACATATTTGAAAATAATATTACTGCTTAATAACCATTTTCAGAAAGCAGTTTAAGACAACAAATTCTTATCTAGTTTTATATCAATATACTCAAATGAAAATTCAATATATTCAATGTATAGAATAAGTAAAGTATCTTTACATTTGCTTCTTAGATGTAATGGGTGTTCTTGTTAAAAAATAGAGGCTTTAGAATTTTTACATACAATTTGTTAAAAAATAAGTAAATATTTGTCTGAATTTATATTTTTTCAAATATTTTAAATTTTCATATATGCTTTGTACACACGTACATACAAACAGAAATGAAAGATCACCATAAACACAGAAATTAGCAAAATGCTTTCTGTTATGTTTAGATGTGAAAAATTTCAAAGACAATCCTGAGTGGAAGATTAAGGAAATTCAATTCTATCACATTTCCTACTGTATCTATAAAATCACATTATTTAAATGTTTTTAACAATGTAAATACTGGAGTTGTTTATTACCATTCATTGTTTTTCTAACCAATAATACTATACACTTAGTGATACTCAAAAGATATTTCTCCTGAATTACAATTCTTAAGATCAAAGATCAGCAATGGACATGTAGTATTAAATGAATCACTAGCTAGTTTGTGGAGAGGTAAGTGTCATTGTATGCCAAGAGATATGCAGTGGGTATAAATGTCTACTAATATTACATAATTTCATTAGTATTCATTTATAGGAATCACACTAACAACAATGTACCTAACAGGAATTTCTCATCCAAACCCCATATTTAATAACATGGATGTGTTAAGTGGTAATTCGCATAGTACCTAAAAATGGATACATGAATCTTTCACAAAATATCAAATTCATAGGAAAAAAATCACTGTTCTAATTTCAAAACAAATGTCAAGAACATATAAAGTACATTTTGTTGAAACTGTTATGACATTTTAAAGAAATTACTTATTTTGTCTTATGGCTAATAAAACTTCTGAGATGATCACCACCTATATTATAGTCCTTATAGATTATTTCTATAAAAGTATTTAGTTGGGAGGAATTCATATCCATTCAATATATATAACTTTTAATTTCTAAGAATTCATAAGTTATGATTTATAAACGTTTCCTGTTTAAACTGGTGATCTTAGTTTTATTGAGTAACCATTGTCAGTCGAGATTTCAAAGTTGATTTTGTATCTTAGTCATATATACTTAACTTTCTTTGAGATTTTGAAAGTATAAAGAAGACTGTAGGATTCAGAAGGAATGGAGGACATTAGAACACAGCCCTCTAAATAAACTAAACAGGGTTAACTTGGGCTCACTGCAACATGGGAGCCTATCATGAGTATGCATGATGTCTGTCACACAGATGTTATTACTCATAGCTTCATGGTTTTGAGAGACTCCAAATAGTGGCAGTGGCTGTGTACCTGACACTTTCGTCTGTTCTTGAGATTTTTTTTCTCCTGTTGCCCAGCTTTCACGTGAGGGCTTTCACATAGTCATATGTAACCCTTTTTGTCCAGGTTGAATGTCCTTTCTGGGAAACATGCTATTTTCTGAAGAGGAAATGGAGGTTGAGTGGATCTGGGGAAGAGAATAGATATGGGTGTTGGAGAAGTGGAGGGAGGGGAAACCATGATTGGAATGTATTATATGAAAGAAAAACCCATTTTCAATGAAAAAAGTAAATAAAAGAAATTGTGTAGACATTGGGGAAGTTCAACACAAAACCCTGGCTGTGGACGCAGGGAGTGGTTCAGTTGTTCAGCCTGGACCTCAGAAAGAACCCTAGAAAGCAAACATCTCAAGATACAAAAAAATGGAATAACCTCCTATGTCTTACTGAATCATCATGAATTAAAATTAGAATTTAACAACAATACTACTCTCAGAATGCCTACATGCTCATGGAAATTGAACAGTGAATTACTGAATCACCCCTGGGCCAAGGAAGAAATAAAGAAAGAAATTAAAGACTTCCTTGAATTCAACAAAAATGAAGGCACAAGTATCGAAATGTATAGGGATACTACAAAAGCAGTGCCAAGAAGAAAGTTCATAGCACTGTGTGTCCATCTAAAGAAAATGTAGAAAGTTCACATTAATGACTTAACAACACACCAGAAAACTCTAGAAGAAAAAAAAAGGCAGACTCACCAAGGAGATAGAAGACAGAAAATAATCAAATTGAGGGATGAAATCAACAGCAAAGAAACAAAGAAAACAATACAAAGAATCAAAGAAACAAAGAGCTGTTTCTCTGAGAAATTCAACAAGTTAGACAAACCCTTATCCAAACTAATCAAAAGGCAGAGAGAAAATATCCAAATTAACAAAAGCAGAAATGAAATGGGTGACATAACAACAGACACTGAGGATATTCAGAGGATATTAGGTCATACTACAAAAACCTGTAATTCTCAAAATTGGAAAATGTAAAAGAAATGTGCAATTTTCTAGGTAGATGCCATATACTAAAATTAAAACAAGACCAAGTGAGCAATTTAAATAGACCTATAAACTGCAAGGAAATATAATCTGTCATCAAAAACCTCCCAAACAAGAAGCCTGGTATTGGATGGATTTATTGCAGAATTCTACCAGAACTTCCAAGAAGAGCTAATATCTATTCGCCTCAAAGTGTTCCACATAATAGAATCAGAAAGAACATTGCCAAACTCTTTTTATGAGTCTACAGTTATGCTGATACCAAAACCACACAAAGACTCAACCAGGGAAGGGAATTACATACCAACTCACTCATGAACATGGATGCAACAATACTCAATAAAACACTGGCAAATCAAATCCAAGAACACATCAAAGAAAAATCATCCACCATAATGTAGTCGGCTTCATCCCAGAGATGCAGGACTGGTTCAGCATACAAAAATCTATCAAGGCACCTCGGGCTGGGACAGGCAGTGAGTGCAAAGGGACGGGAGTCCCTTTGTTCTGATAGCCGGCCTGCAGCAAGTTAAGACTGCAGACAGGGAGACTTCTGACCAGCGAGAGGCTCTGATCCTGTACCAGAAGATACAATGGAGGGGTAAGTGTGTTGTTCCTGACCGCCACACAAGTCCGGTTAGGGAACACACAATATTCCTGCCATCCTTATCTCCCTGGCTACTCCAAAGGGAAAGCTTCCCCCAGCTAAACCCTCTCTCCTGCTACGCCATCCCAGCTTTCTGCCTGGAACCTCCACCCTTCCCCTCTGCCTTTTTCAGGGCTTAAATTCCTCCATCTCAGCCGGGGTGGGTACCGCGGGCTGGACAGGCGGTGAGTGCAAAGGGACTGAAGTCCCTTTGTTCTAATAGCCTGCCTGCAGCAAGCTAAGGCTGCAGGCAAAGTGATTCCTGGATAGCAAGGGGCACTAATCCAGTAGAAGAAGATCCAGCAGAGGGAAGAGCCATTGGAGAGTATCTGAAGGAAGAGCTGGGCAGGTGCCAAGGCAAGAATTCCTCCAATAATCTGAAACACAACATGAAAACACCAGATCCCAGCGAACTTACGACAGAAGGACTTGAGCACCCTATTCCGGAAGAAGTGGAAAACAGTGTCATTATGAAAGCAATAGAGTCTCTTAAACAGGGTATGAATAACTCACTTAAAGAAATAGAAGAGAAATATAACAAAAAGATGGAAGAAATGAGTAAAGAAATGGAAGACAAATATAACAAAACGTTTGAAGAAATGAGTAAATTCGTAAGTGATACCCTGGGAAACCAAGAAAAAACAATCAAACAGGTAATGGAATCAGTTCAAGAACTGAAAACTGTCTATGGGGTCGGGGAAAGTCCTAGCTCCCCCTCGCCGGGGCCCCTGCCGTGGCCCGAATCAGCTCACCACTCGGAAGGCCCTCTGGATGGAAGCTGGGATGGCTGGCGGGAAGCTAGCAGGGTGGAGCCAGCAGGGCAGGCTGACCTGGGAGTCTATGGGGTCGGGGAAAGTCCTAGCTCCTCCTTGCTGGGCCCCTGCCGCGGGCCCGAATCAACTCACCACTCCGAAGGCCCTCTGGATGGAAGCTGGGATGGCTGACGGGAAGCTAGCAGGGTGGAGCAGGTAGAGCAGGCTGACCTGGGGGTCTATGGGGTCTATGGGGTCGGGGTCCTTCATCTGGCGATGGATGGCGATACAGACGGAGACCCACATTGGAGCATCGAACTGAGCCCCCCAAGGTCCAAATGAGGAGCAGAAGGACGAAGAAAATGAAAAAGGAAATAAGGACTGCGAGGGATGCTGTCACCCACTGATACAAGGGGACGGATCTAATGAGAGTTTACCAAGGCCAGTTGGACTGCGACTAAACGAGCACGTGATCCAACCAGATTCTCTGAATGTGGCCTGATTCTCTGAATGTGGCTGGCCCGGTGTCTTTCTGAAAGGCCATTGACAATGACACTGGGACTTGTTTCCTCTGCATATACTGGATTTTGGGGATCCAGTCTGTTTGGATACTCACCTTCCTGGACCTGGAGGGAGGGGGGAGGAACTTTAACTTCCCACAGGGCAGGAAACCCTGACTGCCCTTAGGGACGAAGAGGGAGGAGGAGAGGCAGTGGGGGGAATGGGAGAGTGTTGGGAAGAGGGGCCTAAATGGAAACTTTTATAACTTAATAAAATTACTTTCAAAAAAAATCTATCAATGTAATTTATCATATAAATAAGAAAGAAAAAAATATGATTATTTCATTAGATGCTGAAAAAGCATTTGACAAAATCCAACACCCCTTCATGATAAATGTCCTATAAAGATCAAGGGTACAAGGAACATATCTAAATCTAATAAAAGTAATATACAGTATGCCAACAGCCAACTTCAAGGTGATTCACTTTCTCAATATTTCTTCAATATAGTTCTTGAAGTTTTGACAATAGCAAGAAGATAACAAAATGAGATCAAGGGGATCCAAATTAGAAAGAAAGCAGCCAAAATTTCATTATTTGCAGATGATATGATAGTATATATGTGACCCCCAAAAACTCTACCAGAGAACTCCTAAAATTGATAAATATCTTCGGTGATGTGTCAGTATACAAATCGACTCCCAAAAATCAGTAATCCTCCTATACACAAATGATAAAGAAGCTCATAGGGAAATCAGAGAAACATCACCTTTCACAACAGCCACAAATAACATAAACTATCTTGGGATAACACTAACCAAAGAAGTTAAAGAACTATTCGATAAGAACTTTAAGTCTTTGAAGAAAGAAAATGAAGAAGATACCAGAAAATGGAAAGATTCCCAGGCTCTTGGAAAGATAGAATCAACACAGTAAAAAGGCAATCCTACCAAGAGCAGTCTATAAATACAATGCAATCCCCATCAAAATCCCAACACAATTCTTTGCTGTCTGTGAAAGAACAATAATTAACTTCATATGGAAAAAGAAAAAAAACCCAGGATAACAAAAACAATCCTGCACAATAAAGGAATTTCCAGAGGCATCACCATCCCTGACATCCAGCTCTATTATAGAGCTATATTAATGAAAATAGCTTGGTATTGGCATAAAAACAGAGAGAGTGACAAAGGAAATGGAATAGAAGACCTGGATATTAATCCACACACCTATGACCTCCTGATTTTTGATAAAAAAAAAATCTAAAGTTAAATAATGGAAAAAAGAAAGTACCTTTAACAAATGATTCTGGCATTACTGTATGTCAATATGTAGAAGAATGAAAATAGATCTATATCTATCATCATGCACAAAACTTAACTCCAAATGGGATAAAAAGCTGAATATAAATCTGAACATACTGAGGAGAAAGTGGGAAGCAGTCTTCAATGCATGGGAACTGGAGACAAGTTCTTAAATATAACCCCAGTAGCACAAACACTGAGAGCAACATTAAATAAATGGGACCTCTTAAAACTGGAAAGCTTCTGTAAAGCAAAGATCACAGAGAGGACAAAAAATCAGCATACTAAATGGGAAAAGATATTCACTAACCCCACATCAGACAAAGAACTGATCTCCAAAATATATAAAAAACTCAAGAAATTAGACATTAAAATTCTAAATAACTCAATCAAAAATAAGGGTACAAAACTAAACAGAGAATTTTAAACAGTTGATTCTAAAATGACCAAACCATACTTAAGAAAATGTTCAACATCCTTAGCCATCAGGGAAATGCACTCTTTAATACCATCTTACACCTGTCAGAATAGCTAAAATCAGAAACAGCAATGGTAGCTTATGCTGGAGAGGATGTGGAGTAAGAGGAGCACTCATCCATTGCTGGTGGGAATGCAAATTTGTACAGTCACTTTGGAAAACAGTATGGTGGTTTCTTAGAAAGTTAGGACTCAACCTACCTCAGGATCCAGCAGTAACATTCTTGGGCATATACCCAAAATATTCTCAGTTATGCTACAAAGACATTTGTTCAACTATGTTCATAGCAGTATTATTTGTAATAGCCAGAACTTGGAAACAACATCTATGTTCCTCAACCAAAGAATGGTGAAAGAAAATGTGGCACATTTACTTTTTAGAGTACTACTCAGCAGTAAAAGACAATGACATCTTGAATTTTGCATCCAAATGTATGGAATTAGAAAACCCTATTCTGTGTGTCATAACCCAAACCCCCAAAGATGAATAAGTATGTATTTACTCATAGGTGAATACTAGCTATACACAAAGGATATTGAGCTTATATTAATGAGTTTATTGAATGATAATGAAATGCTCATGATTGAATTTTTAACTTGGATTTTTTCTTAAAGAGTGAAAAACAAGAAATATAGATCTCATACTAGTTAAAGAAAAACTTTCAAAGTAATATAAAAAGATTTTTAAAACATTAAAAATTCTTAAAATAAGGGAAAATTAATTTATAATCCAGTTAGTGATGAGTACTTCCTGAAAATATGTATTGATGGGACATTGTTTAAGCAAAAGAAATAAGAAAATGTAAAAAAAGAGGGATCCAGAAAGCAAAGCAGTACGTATAGGGGGCACTGCCAAGGCATATAGTTGTGTAATTTGTAAGGGAGAAAATAAAACACAAAATACTTACAAGAAATACAGAACAGAATTTGTGTTTCTGAACTGGGAAAAAGTGAGAGAAAACAGAAGTAACAATTATTTAGTGATTCTTACAAAAAAATTGCAGCACTTCTATGCATGTTTTTAATTTAAATCCCAACAGGAGTCTTGGAAATGAAAATGGATTTATGACATATAAAAAAGCTAGCTATGGATAATAAAATCTTAAGAACAGCATATATGCACTCTTCTAAATTACTGAAAGAATAGACCTTTCTTTAACACATAGAAAATCTCTGATTGAGATATGGTTTTATAAAATAACAATGACTATAAATGGGCTTGTTTTCAATGTGAAATTATTCAACCCACATGTTCTCTATTATTTTAACATGTACTTTAAAATTAGATAATAAATACTTGTTTTCAACTTTATATTATCTCTATATGAGTCTATGATCACTCTGAATACAATTAGGATAGGATGAATATGCAGAATGAATGTTGTAAATTCAAGTTAGATTGTTTGGCAAATTGGTATTGATATATAACTCTGTAGGATTCTATATTTGCTAAGTACATTTTCTATTACATAATTTTATATGTGTGTGTATTCTATGTCCATGTAGAGGAGCCTTTAGATGTCAGAAGAGAGAAATAGATTTCTTAGAACTAGAACTACAGATGCTTATGAACTACAGTGTGAGTGCTGAGTCACTGTAAATGTAAGTGTAGTAGATGCTCTTAAACTGTCAGTACATACCTGGAAACGAGAAACAACACAGAAATTTGATCATTTTAACTTTTCAAATTACTAAATACTCCAATATTTATTAGTATTGAGCTCAGAGATAATTATATAACACATTGTGAAAATTTTTATGGAAATAATCAGCTTGTAATAAAAAACTTATAGGTTTTTTTTATTTTACTCAGTATCTTGACCTAAAAAATTAATAGATATACAAGGAAAACTGATATGTGATACTAATTGCAATTTATCTTGGAATAATTTTAAGTACAGGAAACTTAACAAGCCAAGTAAATAACAAGTTAGTGAATGCAATTAAATCTATAAAAGATCGTATCATGTAAACAGCAGAACTGAAGTTAAAATGAAGGTTACAGATTTTTTCAAATATGTAAAATATTTAAAATTTAATATTTGATTATATATTTACCACCTATAATACATAAAATATAAAATATAATATGTATATTATATATAATAGTTTATAAAAATCTGATAAAGCTAGTAAACCCAAAGTCATAAGTTCAAAGTGATATTAGATTTTTGTTTTAATTTTTCTATTTTTTCAACATTCAAGTATTAGTTTTATGAAAATGTTTATTTTTAGTTGTATAAGCCATTTGCCTAATAATTTTTCCTTTCTATTTCCTAACTTGTAATTTTTATAGATATGAAAAAGTTACTGATTTGCTTCCCCATATTAACCCTAGGAGTAATTCATGCTGTCTTCAGATAAGTCCTTTTTTAAGTTTTGTTTTCAAGTAATATTGTAGTTTCATTTGCATGGCATTTTAAACATCATTTTATTGATGGATAAGTTGCATAAATTGGTTTTACCAATTTTAAATATACTACGGAATGAATTTAATACATTTCTATTTATTTTACTTGTACTTGTTATTTTATCTTCCTGATTTAGAGTTAGTTAATTAATATCGATCTTCTACATTCTCACAAATACACATTGGAGCCAATACAAGTCTAGATTATAAATCTTTTGTGTTGAACTCCTTTCCCAGTTCCTTTAAATGTTTATTTTTCTGAGGTATTCGTAATGGCTTGAAGAACAAGGTTTTCCCCTTTAGTCAGTTTTGGGACTCTAACTTGATAAATATTCTTCCTGCTTTAAAACTACAGACCTTCAAATGCCAACAGAGGTTTGTTGTTTTTAAATTATCTTTGTTTAGAAACAACTAGAAAGCTCCAAACTCTACTTATAGGGTTAAGGAGCAGCAAATATGTTTTCTTATACCTCAAGAAGCCTACACCATTTTCCTTTATTTAACAAAGCAGATCTTTAATAATTATTCTGAGGCTTAGTTAGATCAATTGCAAATCTAATTTTTATGTTCTGAACAACCTCTACCCCTAAGAAATACTATTTTCACATGGTCAAACACTGAGTGACAAAAAGCAGATTGCAGGTAGTAAGTACTATATGATCTAGGCATGATTTTATTTCTCAATTTTTATTTACCATGAACTAGATCCCAAGATTTAGTCATTGATAATAAGTCAAGGATGATGTCCTAGATCAGATTTATTACTATTTAGCTCTTATATCTTAAATTAACCCATATTTCTTATGTATATTTAGCCATTTCCCTTGGTACATTTTTTTATTTCTATTTATTATTATTATTAAAAATTTTCACCTCCACCCATTTCCCTCCCCTTCCCCCTATTCCTCCTCCCCAATTTCCACTTCCCCCATTTCTCCTCCCCCTCCATCTCCATTCCAAAGAGCAGTCAGGGTTCCCTGCCCTGTGGGAAGTCCAAGGTCCTTCCCCCTCCATCCAGGTCTAGGAAGGTGAGCATCCAAACAGACTAGGTTCTCACAAAGCCAGATCATGCAGTAGAATCAAAACCCCGTGCCATTGTCCTTGGCTTCTCAGTCAGCCCTCCTTGTCTGCCCTATTCAGAGAATATGATTTGATCACATGCTCCATCAGTTCCAGTCCAGCTGGCCTTGGTGAGTTCTCATTAGATCAGCCCCAACATCACAGTGGGTGGGCACACCCCTTGGTGGTCCTGACTTCCTTGCTTATGTTCTCTCTCCTTCTTCTCCTTATAAGGACCTTGGGAGCTCAGTTCAGTGTTCCAATGTGGATCTCTGTCTCAATCTCCATCCATTGCCAGATGAGTGTTCTAGGGTGATATGCAAGATATTCATCAGTGTGGCTATAGGATAGGGCCAATTCAGGTGCCCTCTCCTCAGATGTTCAAAGCATGTGACATGAGGGCCAGCTTGTTGGGGTTTCTGTCCTTGCCCGGTACCCCACAACCGGCAAGTTCCACAGAATCAATCACACAGAGATCTCTATAAGATTATAAACTGATTGGCCCATTAGCTCAGGCTTCTTGTTAACTCTTATAGCTTATATTAACCCATTATTCTGATCTATGTTAGCCATATGGCTCAGTACCTTTCTCAGCATGGCAGCGCACATGTTGCCTCTTCAGTGATCTGGGCAGGAGTGATGGAGGGAGCTTCCTGTTTTCCCAGAATACTCCCAGTCTCTTTGCTCCACCCCTACTTCCTGTCTGGCTTTCCCACCTATACTGCCTGCCTGGCCAATCAGCGTTTTATTAAAATATGATTGACAGAATACAGACAATTCTCCCACACCAAAAGCACAAGCTGGAAACAACCTAGATGCCCCTCAGTGGAAAAATGGATAAAGAAAGTGTGGAATATATACACATTAGAGTACTACTCAGCGGTAAAAAAAAAACAATCACATCTTGAATTTTGCATGCAAATGGATGGAAATAGAAAACACTATCCTGAGTGAGTAACGCAGACTCAAAAAGATGAATATGGTATGTACTCACTCATAAGTGGATTCTAGCCATTAAAAATGGACATTGAGCCTATAATTCGTGATCCTAGAGAAGCTAAATAGGAAGATAAATCCAAAGAAAAACTTGTAGTTATCCTCCTGGATATTGGAAGTAGACAAGATTGCCAGGAAAAAGTTGAGAACTTGGGGTGGAGTGGGGTGGGGGCAAGGGGAGATGGGGAGAGAGAAGTGAGAAGGGGAGGATGAGGAGAGTATGGGGGAATAAGACAGTTGGGATGGAGGAAGGGTGGATATGGGAGCAAAGAAGTATAGATCTTAAATAAGGGAGCCATTTTAGGGTTGGTAAGAGACTGGACTCTAAAGGGATTCCCAGGTGTCCAAGATATGTCCCTTGGTACATTTTATCAGCAAAGCACTTTTATCTTGCTTTCTGATTTACAACTTAATCATTGTCTTTTCTCTTCCCAGAATTCTCCTAGTCTAGTTGCCCTGCCTATACTTCTTGCCTGGCTATTGGAAAATCAATGTTTTATCAAACCAACAATGACAAATCTTTACAGTGTATAAGAACATTATCACATAGCAATATACTATACATAATATATGTTATATATATATATATATATGTGTGTGTGTGTGTGTGTGTGTGTGTGTTTGGATATATTTGAGAATTCTATAGTAAATATTATGCAGAACATATCATCAATAATCATTTACATTGCCAATAATTATATATTGTCAATAATTACTAATATAGAATTATCATATTTTACCTAAATGATTTAGCTAAATTCACTTTATAATAATGAAAACAACATAAAGATTACCTACCTAAGATCTACACATATGAGATTACCATTGATGCTGAGTAGTGTGGTTACAAAGATGGATCATGTTTGTGCATTTACATAGGTTTCTGTGAAGGTACACCTAATATTTCAGAATTTTCTTATCTGTTGTAATGTTCAAGACATTTCTTATAAAAATTGCATTGCTTGACAATTTTAGTTACTAACATAATTGGTATGATTATTTTTATGATCATTATTGTGATAAAACTGAAAGTTTTCACAAAATTAATTACTAAATATTCCATTTTTATAAAATGACAGTTCTATAATTTGAACATACATCCCACTGTTCTTTATAGTCATAGGTCTACTCACAATGGGTAAGAAAATTAGACTACCACTTATAATAATGTTTTGACAATATCTTGCTTCTCTTTTATGTCAATTATAATTACATTGGTAACTGAGTAAATTAATTTTTGTTTCATTTAGTTTGTGATACCAGGAGCTACTATACTTAGTAATCAATAGTACAAAAAGCAGTGCTAGTACAAAAAGCAGTGCTTTTAATTTTGTAAAGTACATTATATTATGAACCTTTTCAAATGCTTAGGACTGTATCACTTTTAACATCTTAAATACCTTTGAATAAATTTTTAATCCCATTAATTTTCTCATGATTATGTTATGATCATTGCTGCATGTATTTAATATATTCTCTGATAAACTATTTTAACCTGCCTTAGCAAGGCACTTTTTCACTTTTTCCATGAAATTTTTAAATTCTCATACAATTGTCACACAATCTTTTTGTTGCTGCTTCTTTTTCGAGACATGGTTTCTCTGTGTAATAATCCTGAATGTTCTAGAAATCACTTTGTAGATCCGACTAGCATGGAATGGACAAAAATCTTCTTGCTTCTGCCTCCCAAGTGTTGGGATTAAAGTTATGCACCACCAATTTTTGGCATTCAGATAATTCTTGACTAAATATTTTTATAATTACTTATAAATTATTTTGTCCCTTTAAATAATATAGAATAAGCCTCACAGTCTTGTTAAATTAAAATTTTCATGATAGATTAAGTAACATTTTTAGACAAGGCCAAAGATCTTAGATTTGCTGCCTTTTGTACTTATGTTCCATTTAGCCAATAGACTTGTTTTATTTCTAGTGTTTATGGGTCATAGATAAAAATGGGATATTTAGTTTCATTCTCTTATTTTCTCATAGTATGGAAACATACCAATTTCATCTCACTATTGAAGCATAGCACAAATATTACAGATACTTACCTTCAATGTCCCCCATGTTGCTATTAAGACAAGGTAAATATGTGTATTTACCTATTGAAAAATAGGGGCTTGGTCCTGCCTCAGGTTAGAATGCCAGACCTTATTTTGACTCCTCAAGAAAGGTCTTAAGCCCACTGAGGTGTAGATGGGAGATAGGAAGGTTAATATGGAACGTGGGTGGAGGGGAGAGAGGAGGAATTTGGGTTGGCATGTAAAATGAAAAGTAATTTTTAATAAAAAATATGAAAAAAGAAAAAAATTTATTTTCTCAATTTCTCTAAAGTTGGTACCTATATAATGAGTATTGTCTGAGATTATTACATAGTAAAGAATATAGTTCTCAATATAAAATTAGTTTGAACAAAAGAATTCAGATCAAAACATTTTATATAAACAGTACTAGCAAGTTAAAAAATAATATGCATTCATATTCCAAATATATACAGACCAATTATTTCTTAGTATTTTGCTATTAGCACATTATATACATTTTATATGCCCTGTGTTTGTGGTCATAGCAAAGATAACAGAGGACATTATCAACAAGTTAATTTTGAAGTTTTAAGTTTTATATATGAAAATAAACTTGGTAATAACAACACTTTTGGAACATTTGAGAAGGTAAATTTTATAATTTTATAATTTTAATCTCATATATATATATATACATTTTGCAAGTAATTACATAACATTCATTTAACTAGTGCTTTGAATGCTTTACTATTGCTGTGATAAAGTACCAAGACAAAGAGAAACTTGGAAAACAGAGTATATTTCATCTTATAACTTTCATATCACATCCCATCACTGAGAAAAGTCAGTAAAGAAATTCAAAGTGAGGACGTGGAGGTAGGAATTAAATCTGAAGTGATGGAGAAATGCTACTTGTACCCCATGGATGACTCAGACATTGTTATACAATCTAGAACCATCTGCCAAGTGTTGGCACTGTCCACAAGGGCTAGATATTCCCATTTCAGTCATTAATCATAGAAACTCTCCATAGACTAAGTAGCATACCAATCTTAAGGAGACATTTCCTTATTTAAGATTCCATCTTCTCAGACAGGTCAAGGTTTACATCAATTTGATAAAAGCCAACCAGCAAGGCCAACTTAATCTTATATTCAAGCTAGATCACCATAATATCACTATTTCCTCTTATGTAAATCAGCAAAAAAAGTCTTTTTGAAATGAAACATCTGTATTTCAACCAGTTGATAATCAACTGAGATTTTAGAGTTTTGAGTCTTTGCATTACATTATGGGGCCTCAAAAACAGTGGGCATTCTATGATACGTGTGTAATGACTTACTATGAAGAAGGTATGTTTTTGTTGACAAGAAATTCTACTATAAATAATGACATCTTGAAATTTGCAGTTAAATGGATGGATTTAGAAAACATCATGTTGAGTGAGATAACACAGACCCAGAAAGGCAATTGTATGTGCACACTCATAAGTGGCATTTAGACATAAAACAATGAAAACCAGCCCTACAATTAACAATCCCAGAAAACCTAGACAACAATGAGGACCCTAAAAAAGACATACATGAATCTAATCTACATGGGAAGTAAAAAAGACAAGATCACCTGAGTAAATTGGGAGCATGGGAACCATGGGAAAGAGTACAAGGGTACGGGAGAGGAAAGGAGGGGAGCAGAAAAAATGTATAGCTCAATAAAATCAGTTAAAAAACATTTTAAAAAATTAAAAATGGTTTTAGCATTTTCACTCTCATGCTATTCAGCTTTCTTGATTTATGGTCTAGCATTAATTTCCAGTTTAAATGCTAATATACTAATTAACTAATAACTAGTATTACATAATTTTAGTTTTAATATTAACTTTTTTTAATTGCTTAAATTTGTTACTTATGACATGGTTATTAGTAAGATTACATAATAATTAGCTTATCTTTATTTTACTAATAACTCTTTACAAAATAATAATGCTTTACATGTTTTATTTCCTAGTAATTACCTACATGTGCATACTCTTAAACACTTACAAGAGACATGACACTATACAGATTTCTCATTGTCTGAGAGGTGTAATTGGGTCATGCTTTACTAGAGGCAATGTTTATAGGATCTGAAAAGATGAAAAAATTGATTTGATATTATTAAGTAAATCGTAGTAGAAAGTATAATATACAAGCAAACTCCTCAAGTTTAATTAAGCACACTTGTAAAGAAGCTAATAACTCCAGACACCTAAAGTTACTCGGAGAATTTTAAGTTTCTGTCAATATTTTGCCTAGTCATCAGTGTAACTAGAAAGAGTATATATGCTTAACAAAGAAAATAAGATAAGATAAGATAAGATAAGAGGAGAGGAGAGGAGAGGAGAGGAGAGGAGAGGAGAGGAGAGGAGAGGAGAGGAGAGGAGATGAGATAAGAAGACCAGTCTATCTCTGAAGATGAGCCAAAGGCATGACAAGAAATTGAGAAAGTAGCCTAAAATTTTTAAAAGAAAAAAATAAATCAACTACAGATACATAGCTTTAGTTCATCATGACTACAGCTTGCCATTATAGTCATACTCATCATGCTGATGACTTTGGCAGTAAATAGGTTTGGAGCCAATACTTTAACTCCAACTTTGAGAGTTATTAGGAAGTCAACAATATTTGTAAAGAAAAAAGAAACTGAAATCCTAGAAATGATGTACCTGAAGTACAGAATTTACATGATAAATTTCTTAATCCTAACAGACCACTCTCAATGAATGGCATATCTTGTTCATTAGAATTATATAACAATTCTTTGCAGAAGGTATTGATGAATGAACTATATACCTGCCAAGCTTTATCTTTGAGATATAGCCTGAAAACTATCACATTCACAGCAATATTATACCACCATCATCCCTGACTTATACTACTACAAAAATGATCAGTAGTGTTCTTTTAACACTCATGGCTTGCCTTGCCCTTTTCTCTCTTTAGCTTTCTTTGAGCAGTTTTTAAGAAGTTCAGTCATGACATGAATTTTTCCATTTAAGTCTTCAATGATTTCCCTTCTCAATGAGTACTAAATTTAAAGACATAGTTTAAAAGTGCCTCCATGTGTCTGTACTCTGAAACATTTCTCATGTTACACTCTGTTCCCTTCTTTGCACATCATTATACTCAAGTTACTACGACTTACTTGTATTGTATAAATATGGAAAGTGAAGACTCACATTATTTATTAAACACTGACTGGTAACTTAAAATTTTCAGCACAGGTTCAGATGTTTTATACTTTCCTTTATAATGTTTTTTTTCTTTACCTTTTTCATATTTATTTTAAAATCATTCACTCCATTTTTCTGGAGGTTATAACATCTCCCTTACCTTTTCTCCTTCCAAAACCTCCCATTTAGACCTCTTGTTAATTATCAAATACATGGACTCTTTTTTCATTAATTGTTGTTCTGTGTGTATGTGTGTATATATGTGTTGTTTGCCTGTAGTTTTTTTTAAGGTTGAGGCCTGTATTAATATGGGTTGTCTAGACTCACAAAACTTATGTGAGTCTATATATACATTCTCTATATATACATTCTATATATACATGTTTATATATATATGTGTGTGTGTGTGTGTGTGTGTGTGTGTGTGTGTGTGTGTGTGTGATGCTTGTTGGAATAATGTGCAAGTTGAAGTCCAACTAATCCAACAATGACTAGCTGTGAATGGAAAGTCTAAGAATTTATTATTTGCTCAGTCCTACAAGTCCTAAAAGTTGGTCTTTTGTGTATTCTGGAATACCAAAGAATTAGGCTCCAATGCCAGTGAAGGGATGGATATATGGATATGTTGGCACTTAAAGGTCAAACAGAAAAAGAGCAAATCCTTTTTATCTTCTTTGTTCCATGTCCTTATATAGTCCTCCAGTATAAAGTATTGCAAAGATTAAAGGTATGTCTTCCTGCCTCGAGTTGTGAATTAAAGTGTTTGCTTTCTGGTCTCAAGATCCAGATCAGAGGTGCATTGTGTTTAGGCTTCAAGATCCAGATTACAAATTTGCCCTCCATTTCTGTATTGTAGTTCATTTCAAATGTAGTCATTTTGACAGCTAAGAATATGTATTACAAGGCATCATGTATTTAACCCCGTGTATGTTAGAATGGAAAATATTGTTCTTGTTCAGCTCACATTTAGACAGTTATGTTAGTGAGATTTTAAAGGTATAACTTCTGACATTCCTAGGAGACAAACTCTGACAGCAAACACTGTGATCCTCTTATAATTTTTTTCACTCCCTCACTATCACATGGGATAAGTCGTAGGTGTATTCTTTGAGACTGTACTCCACAAATCTGAATTTTGATCAGTTGTTAAATCTAATCAGAAAAAATGGTTGTTTACTCACAGAATGCTGCACCAGTAAGCATGTATTTTCAAGTCTGCTCTCACTGTAGCTCATAGAGTCCATATCTGGATATAATTGATGGTTACTTTTCTTATCTGATAGTTTGTATAGCACCTTGTAGCACGAAGAAAGCTAGCCAGTAAGGACAGAGATTCCAAGTCAGTTCTAGCTTGATTTCTCCATGTTGATGGCAACAGCATCAGTTTTAAAATCAGTTTGTGGAGAGTAGTCAAGAGGAATGGCAATAACATCTACAGTTTTGAGAGTTGATGGTACTAGAATTGCTAACAACTTACAAAGAATTAACTGACCTGTGGGAGTAATGATTGTAACCACAAATCAAAGTATCTCTGAACCTTTATCTGAAAAGTTTCTATTTCAAGTAAGTTAACTCAGAGTTAATAAGTGGCAATCGTGCAGAGAAAAAGAGACTACAGAACTCTAAACCTTAAATAGAACATATATATCATGATCATTGTCATCCTCACCATCATCACCATCATCATCAGGAATGTATCTGTGAAGACAATTTTAACAAATGGTAGGTCAATAGGAAGATTTAACCAATGAATTTACACTTAAACTTTAACAAAATAACAACAAAAGTTTTAAAATATTAAAAACAAATTTTTCAATCTTTATATGATAATAACCCATTCAATCTACTGTGAAGGATGCTGTCACATGGTGGTAATAATAGCACTTAAATTATTTAATAATAATAATTATTAAAATAATAGATAGACATGGCAGAACAGGAGGGTTCAAAGTCTTCCTAGCTTATTGAGTGAGATTGAGGAATGCTTGAATTCTACAATGGAACAAGAAAACAAAAAAGATCATTAAAGTTATTATAAGGCAATGACATTTTAGTAACTATCCTGGCTAATAACTTTTAGTTAAATAAAAAAGGTATCATTACTGAACAAAATATCCTCCTGATTGTTATTCTCTGAACTGCATATATCATGACTAAATGCAAGCGTGTACTAAATGTAAATGCAGGTTTTGTGGTTTCTTTCTCTTTATATTTATATTTCAATATTTATTATTATATTTTAGACTTATTTTGATGCATTTTCAAGCACTGCATTTATTAAGTTTTTGAATTTGAAATAACCTAACAATGATAGCTTGAATTCTTGGAACAACTAAGAAGGTAGAGCCTTGAGTATGATTCTTGATATATTTGAATATTAGGTATGAAAAACTAAGTGTGAACTGAAAAGTATAATTTTCTTTTGACTTTAGAAACTGGAATATCAGTGTTATTATTTACAGTAGTAGAGAAGGCATGTGAAAACTTTGGTAGATTTGGTAGAGACAGGAAAAAGTGATCATTACTTGAACATATGTTGCAAATATGTATTTAGTGTTCATTGACAGATCATAAGTCAATGCCTTTCATAAGCAAGATGTCAAAAGGGAAATCAGTTTGCCATTATCAACAGATATCAAATAAATCCTTCCTTTCTCTGTAATTACTTCTCTTGCCTTGCCCATAGTAACCAACTCTGGCTATTACAGACACCAAAGTGAAATATATGTGCCCTTGTCCTTGTTGAAATTTAACTTTGTGTGGTTAATTGTCAATGTGTACCTATATTTCTGAAGGATTACATGTTCCATTAGGACAGAAGTATTTATTTTATAATTGCATTCCTATCACATAATCTTAATATCCAGATCATAGTATACTATCAGTACCTATCCTCATATTACATATTAACTTAAACATAAGCAAGACATACAACCTGGAATAAGACATTAGTCATTATACTCAAAATTATTTTTCTAAATAATATGTCTAAATAATTAGATAATTGTGAGGCATAACCTTTAAGACTTTACTAGCTAATGAGCCACAAATAGAATAAGATGAGGATGAGACAGTACTAAAAGCAAATAGTATCTGAAATAAAAACTCAATCAAGTTGTGAAGCCTTGATGACTAAGTTAGTGAATTGAATGTGGCTGAAATGTAACATTTATTGCCTTCCTGGCTTAAATGTTTCATGGTAACATGGTTTGTCTTCTTTCTGTTTTCTTAACCATTGCCTTACACCTCAGGAATTACATTTGAGAATGATGGACAGCTAACTGGAGATGCTATGCAAAAGTTTTTCTTTAAATAAATAATTTAATTTGTATATTTTAAATTAAAATAATAACTAATATTCAGTACCAATGACTACACATATAAGTGAGGATATAATAAGTCTCTTGATTATTACAATCACCAGCCTTTTAGGAGTTCCAATAATAAAGGGTAGAAAATATAATTTATTTATAAAATCAAGGCCAGATTCTCACATTCAAGAATGAAAAGTATCACTTTTAAATTTCTACATTTTGTTGAAGGTAATTGAGTATTTACATATTGCTGTAAAATTAAATTTTTAATTTACTCAACTTATATATGAGGGATGATTAAATAATGTGGGAATAACTTATAATATAGTTTATAATGAATTACCGTGGGAGTGGAAAGGAGGAGATATTTACTTTAACTTTTTATTTGAGTGGGTTTATTGTGGTAGGAAATTTGAAACATCATTGCCTAAACTATGTATTTTGAAGGATCTTCATCCTTTCTGAGTATCGAAGCTACTTGTAATGATATGCTCCCTGCACCTCTGGCATATGCATTTCTGGTGCAGCACGTTGAGATAGTATGTGTGAAGTGAGACAATTCAGGGTAAGAGGGCTCATCATTGGGACAACCCTGGGTCTCAGTCTATATTGGGGTTGAAATGTAGGATTTGCAGGCATTTCTAAATGGTCCAGGGGAGATAACACTTTGATTGTCAGTGGCCTCTAAGCTCTTATCGTCCTCAGACTGAAGAGGCAGTGTGAGTTCGGTGAATGCTTATGCACTTGCACTGAGAGCTTTCTGGGCATCCAAGTTCTATGTTTGTCCTCACTTAGCTGGCTCTGGTTTATATAATCATCAATCAGTTTGATGACATATTTGTTGGATCTCTGAGGACACCCTCTCAGCTAGTCCATCATTCATTTTCCTCCTCTTCTTCCTTTTTGTCAGGGAAACAAGAAGACAGCTTTTTGACAGTGGCAGCAAAGTAACAATCCTTTTGGTAGGTATTTGAGAATGTTTGCACAGCTTCTTTATCCAGATATTCCCTGATCATCTTCTCCAGAAGACAATGTAGAATGACATCCAACTTGTTCTGGGCTTGGGGGCTTGGGGCATTCCCATCTTCTATTTCTCTAATTTTACCTTCCCCAGGAACATGGTTTGGATTGTGGTCTGTATCACTGGATCAGAATTCTTAGAGGAGGTTCGGTTCACAAGACATGAAGGAAGGTATGCTGGAAAGGTCAAAATTAACTCTTGATCTTCAGGACTGAACACTTTAAATTACTAAATAATTGTTTAATGATTTGAATAAATTACTTAGTATTGAATCATAGAGCCTATTATAAATCTGTAATGTTAGAAGTACAGATTGTTCACAAATTTTAGATTCACAGCCTTGCCTGATTAATTTATTAAGTAGTTTAATGTTTCTTGAAATTCATGTATCAACCATTTGTTTTCTAAAATACAAAAAAATTTATTAAATCAAAGGTCCATCTAATGTATAACATATATATTAGCTTCTGAGTAAAACCTTTAGACAATTTGTTAATCCAAAACTTAAAGAAAATAGTGTTGCTTTCAAAATAATGTAAAACAATTACAAATAATTATTACTTTCATTTTTATCATTTTGAAGCAAAAAAGAGCCATTACCAGTTTCTTCTATAAATTATTTACTTTCTTCTATAAATTATTCATTTGTCAAAATATTAGCTCTTTCCTAAATCTGCCTTTTAACCACACTGAGGCCTATTTAAAATGTCCCTTTCCCATACTCAAGACTGCATTGCCAAAAATTATGATGACAGTATCTTTACTTTTATATCCTCTCCCTAAACTCAGGAACTACTCCTTTTGAAATTATAGTCTTTTCTCTCTTCCCAACTCCTGGGATTTAATATCATGGATTGCAAGCACTATTAATTAATGAGTTTTATTACAAGATTCACTCTGGCGTGGCATAATCCTGAGTATCAAATGACATGAGAGTCTTTCAAACAGTTAAGGGAAAAAAATCTCAGTTCTCTGTTTTTGCGTTTCTAGGGATAGATGTCAATACCAAAACAGTATTTCCTTTTACCCTAAAGCTCACCCAGTCTGAGGACACACAAGAAGAAAATGCTTAAATTTAGACCATTCTAGTAGTCAAAAATTTGACA
Organism: Myodes glareolus; assembly: GCF_982192425.1. Classification (NCBI taxonomy): domain Eukaryota; kingdom Metazoa; phylum Chordata; class Mammalia; order Rodentia; family Cricetidae; genus Myodes; species Myodes glareolus. The sequence goes on along the minus strand of NC_142053.1, from coordinate 100,754,340 downwards.
TCCCTAAAAAATATTTTTAGAAAGAATAAGAAAATTCTGTGATTCAAATTACTCATGATTGTGTTGAAATGTTTCATAGAAAATTTGCAGAACCCATGATAGCATTCTAAAAATATAGACTATATTTCTAGTCTCCTAGGAAGAAATGCTTTCTGTGCAATTCTGAAATACATATATTTTAAACTTTGTTTTCTAAATTGTCTACAAAAGAAAACAACAAATAATTGTATTGATTCATGAACTTCTATGCAATCAATGAATATATATATATGAACTGATGACAGTACCTAAAACATACATCTAAATTACTGCTGCTCACTAATTTTATAGGAAACTACATTGAACTTCAAGAGAGGCATAATTTTAGTGTAATGTATGTGTGCTATATTTGTAAGATTCTGGGATGCAATTTAACTTAAAACTAAAGTGTTACAGTTAATTACATCATGCTGTTCATATTCAAGGTCAATGGTACATAATACAAATCATTTTGGCTAGTAATCTCAAACTCTTTAATGTAATGTTGTTGGAGATCTTTTATCTTCCCAGTTGAAAATACATTTCAGTGTAGAGTTCTGCAGGTGCTCATGGAAATTTTTTTACTCAAGAAAATATCTTAAATGAACAATATCTAAAATATCTATGGATATGTCAAGGAGTTATCTGTGTATAAGCAGCTCATCTATAGAGAAATAGTTTTATAATCTCCCTTAACGTGAAGGTTTTTGAATAGAAATAATTAGGAAGTTTATATTTTATATCTTTGAAATATATTAGTGTGAACTCAGAATAAAGGAGATTGTAGCAGTCTACATTCCATTGCTTAATCATTTTCACTAGACAGTGTCCATGCAGATTTCAAACTTATTTTTGAAGATGGTTTTAATAGAACAAAATAATAAGCAATATTTTTAGTAACCTAATCTCTCAGTCTTTAGAGGCTTAGGCAGCTCAGAGGCTCACAAATTCTTAATTCACTATTATTAAGTTCCCTCTGTTGTAGCTAGAGAGATGCTTGTGACAGTTGAGTATCCAAGTCACTGGGTCATTTTATGCAGTTAATCTATTTAAATATTGTATTTAGCTATAATTTTCTTGTTTCAGAAAGCATCTCATAAATGTATTTAAAGGTATTTACATGCAATTTGGACCTATACTTATTTTAGCAAAATTTTTGAATAGATTGTTTTGATTAGCTTAGTTTAATAATGTATAATCTAGTATTCCAGAAGGGGTTTTTTTTGGTGTTGTTTTCATTTAACGTACCAGGGATTGAGTATAAAGGCTCTTATCTGCTAGACTGGCACTGTACCACTGCTTCATTGTGAGATAAACTCTAAGTTGTACAGGCTGGTCTTGAATTCACTCTAGCCCAGACAGCTTTTGAAATTCCTACCTCAACCTTCCCCACAAACTGAGCCACCAAGTTTGACTGTGATTTCTTTTATTTCTGAGAGTGTAACAAGTTTTTTGTTCAAATGTCCACTGAAATGGAAAAGGACAATCTGGCAATATAAGTAGATCTGAAAACCTATTTTTCTTAATATAAGGCACTACAATGGGAACTACTACCTGCTGATTTCACCTGTGTACTTGTAGTAACCCTGTTGCCCAGGTAAGAGGCCAAAAGAATTGGTAACTCTTGGGGGTCGGGGTGGAACACAGGAATTAGTGCTTTGTAAAAACCCATAGTCTTTCAAATATATTGCCGTCACTGATGGTCAATTTTTCAACAAAGAATAAACATCTATTCTTAATGGAAATAAAGAGGACAAGAAAATATTCAGTTGTTTCTGGGTCCCTTGTCATGTATCTTTTGTAAAATTAAGTTTAACTCAGTAGATGGTAAATTGTGTATATAAGAGGAGGTGGGTAAATAATTAGGATACTAACCAAATAAGAGTCACTCTGAAGTTTTTACAATATAAAGGCATATGAGCTGTTTATAGTCAAATCTAATTCTAGACTCAGTAGTGGGAGGAAGGGACGGAGGTGGCAGGCAAGAGTGAATATCCACACTGAAAGAAGAGTGGGTAGCTTTGGTGAAATCATCTAAGAATAGTAATTGCCCTTATGTTTTATTTATTTATTTATTTATTTATTTATTTACTTATTTTCAGTTCAATGTACTCAGGTTAGTATAGGGAAATGGAGTACACAGATTTAAGTGACCTAGATAGTGAAAGTGAGTGACTCCTCCCCAGTATAGTCATCTTAGTGGCAATGTTAAATTATTCATGGCTTTATGTGCTGCTTTTGGCAAGCGGCTTCCTAATTGCTCCTGTTTTTTTATCGATTCTGTACTGCGTGAAAAAATAAGTCTCCAACTTACTTGTGCATTTATTGACCACCACTCCCTCTTCAGCTTTCACCTTCCACACCTCACATACTCTGTTGTAGAGCCAGGAGGTAGGGAAAGCACCTATTTCCTCCTAAGGATGGACTGAACATTTTGACAGTGCGCTCTTTCAACCAACCTACACCAAGGTGTCTGTGTTCCTGTATTTTCCAACCTAACTCCCTGTTCTCTTTGCATCCCTGTATCTGTGTCAGAGGGCATCAGGAGGAGGGAAATCTTTCAAATTCACCAGATACCCAGAGAGCTAACTTCTTCTGAGAGCATCCAGGAGATGACAGGAACTGACTTGCCTTCAAAGTTTCGGGTTTGGGGAATTTCAGGACACTTAAAGTGTGGCTATGGCTCAACCAAAAGGTCTGGAAGAGACCCAGAAAAAATGCTGCAGAGGACAGATTCACCAGATTCACCAATGTTATCAAGAGCTGCACTGGTAGCACCCCTGCTGTCTAACTTTCTAATCTGGGTGCTACACATGATTCTGCTACCCTCCACAAAGGCTGTGCCCTAGAAGTTGGCACACTTAGGTAGAGAAAAGTTTTGGGGAGCCAAGAGGAGTGGGAACTGTCATCCTGCCCTCTGGATGGGGAGGAAGGAGAATCCAGCAGGGCCTGCCTGAGGAAAGAGAGAATGCTGCTCTCTGGAAAAGCAAAAACAAGTTTTCTTTGTGGGCTAAGTACATTTCTTGAAGAGTTGATTTCTTAGTGTGTTTTATAACGTTTTTAATTAAAGAAAGCCACAAAATATTGATTTTGATAAAATAGTAACTTGTTTTTTAAGAAAAATAACAAAAAAAGATAACTAGATTGATTTAAAAAATGCTATAGCTTTAGGGGAGAGAGTGATGCTAAATTGTGAGAAGAACACGCTTTGTCAGAATGTGGTGGAGTATAGAGTTTATTCCAGAATGAGTCTTTTTTTTTCCTCATTTTCAGCTGTGCTGACAGAAAATGTCAGAGGGTTAGACATAAGGCTTGAAAGACTAGAGTAGAACAACATGAGTTTTTAATCAGCAAAGTAAAGCAACACAATGGAAAGAATTAAGGTTTTGTATGTCTCTTTCCCTTGCACACAAGTAAATCTCACTTGTCATAAATCTTGGGGTGCTTAGAGTCTGGCCTAAATATGCAAATGGTTGTAAGCCACAATAGGACTTTAAAGCTGAAAATGGAAGCATCTGTTAACCTTTCCCTAAGGATGAAGTTTCAGCTGCATGAATCCTGCCTCTTGTCCTTGGAAACACAGCAAATTGCAGGCAACAAAATAACAAAATACTGATTTCTTCTACTACATTTCTGGAGAAGAAAAAGAACAGAATCATGAAGTCGCCATGCATGCTCTAGGGTTTATGGAGGTGAAATTAAAGGAAGTATTAAAGAGGAAAATAAATGCACAAAAAAGAGTAAGAAGCATATGGAGCTTGCTGAAGTACTATAAAGTAGCGAAGTTGAGAAGGAAATAACTTTAGTTTTAATTTCAAGTAGAACCATTTTATAATGTCTGTATGTCATAAAACAATGCTCATATTATCATTTAGAGTTGAAAATCACACATACCTTTTTTCCTACCATATATATATATATATATATATATATATATATATATATATATATATATATAACTAAATGCTTCTTTGATTTTTTTTTCTTTTTTTTGTAAATTTTATTAAATTATAAAAGTTTCCATTTCTGCCCCCCCTCCCAACACCCTCCCACTCCCCCCACTCCCCCCCTCCTTCCCCTCCGTCCCCCAGGGCAGTCAGGGTTTCCTGCCCTGTGGGAAGCTCCAGCTCCCTCCCCCTCCCTCCAGGTCCAGGAAGGCAAGCGTCCAAACAGACTGGATCCCCAAAATCCAGCATATGCAGAGGAAACAGGTCCCAGTGTGATAGTCAATGGCTTTTCAGAAAGACCCCGGGCCAGCCACAGTCAGAGAATCCGGCCAAATTCCGAGAATCTGGCTAGATCACGTCCTCGTTCAGTCCCAGTCCGACTGGCCCTGGTAAATTCTCATCAGATCCGTTCCCTTGTATCAGTGAGTGATAGCATCCCTCGCAGTACTGATTTCGTCTTTCATGTTCCTCCTCCTTCCGCTCCCCCTCCGGACCTCGGGGGGCTCAATCCGGTGCTCCAATGTGGGCCTCCGACTGCATAGCCGTCCTTCGCCAGATGAAGGATCTATGGTGATAAGCAAAATATACATCAGTATGGTCATGGGCCACGGCCGATTCAGGCACCCTCTCCTCTGTCCAGAGAGCAATCTGGGGGATTTCTCCTTGGACCTGGGATCCCATATATAATCAAGTCTCCTGTAAACCCTAAAATGGCTCCCTTAGTTGAAATATATTCTTCCCTGATCCCATATTCATCCTACCTCCCTCCCCCCCCATCCCCGGCCACCAAGCTTTCCCCGTTCCTCCCCTACTCCCTTCTCTCTAGCCCTCTCCCCCTCCATCGACCCTCCCACCCCCCCATGCACCCGAGGTTACCTGGGACTCTTGTCTATTTCCTACCTCCTGGTGGATAGCTAAATAATCTTCATCAGGTTCATCTTCTTATTTAGCTTCTCTAGGATCACGAATAATAGGCTCAAAGACCTCTAATTATGGTTAGAACCCACTTATGAGTGAATACATACCGTGTTCCTCTTTTTGGGTCTGGCTTACCTCACTCAGTAAAGCGTTTTCTATTTCCATCCATTTGCATCCAAAATTCAAGATGTCATTGTTTTTAACCGCCGAGTAAAACTCTAATGTATATATGTTCCACACCTTTTTTAACCATTCTTCTATTGAGGGGCACCTAGGTTGTTTCCATGTTCTGGCTATTACAAATAGTGCAGCTATGAACATAGTTGAACAAATGCTTTTGTAGTATGTTAGGGAATCTTTAGGGTATATTCCCAAGAGTGGTATTGCTGGGTCCTGAGGGAGGTTGACTCCCAGTTTCCTGAGAAACCGCCACACTGATTTCCACAGTGGCTGCACGAGTTTGCATTCCCACCAACAATGGATGAGTGTTCCCCTCACCCCACATCCTCTCCAGAATAGGCTATCATTGGTGTTTTTGACTTTAGCTATTCTGACAGGTGTAAGATGGTATCTCAAAGTGGTTTTGATTTGCATTTCCCTGATCGCTAAGGAGGTTGAGCATGACCTTAAGTGTCTTCTGGCCATTCGAAGTTCATCTGTTGTGAATTCTCTGTACAGATCAGTACCCCATTTTTTAATTGGGTTAATTAGAGTTTTAGTGTCTAGTTTCTTGAGTTCTTTGTATATTTTGGAGATCAGACCTTTGTCTGATGAGGGGTTGGTGAAGATCTTCTCCCAGTCAGAAGGCAGCCTTTTTGTCCTACTGACAGTGTCCTTTGCTTTACAGAAGCTTCCCAGTTTCAGTAGATCCCATTTATTCATTGTTTCTCTTATTGTCTGTGCTGCTGGGGTCCTACTTAGGAAGAGGCCTCCTGTGCCTAAATCTTGTAGACTACTTCCCACTTTATCTTCTATCAGGTTCAAAGTGGACGGATTAATGTTGATGTCTTTAATCCATTTGGACTTGATTTTTGTGCATGGTGATAGATATGGATCTACTTTCATTTTTTTACAGGTTGACATCCAGTTATGCCAGCACCATTTGTTAAAGATGCTTTCCTTCTTCCATTGTATACCTTTAGCTCCCTTGTCGAAAATTAGGTGTTCATAAGTTTGTGGGTTAATATCTGGGTCTTCTATTCGATTCCATAGGTCGACTTCTCTGTTCTTATGCCAATACCAAGCTGTTTTCAATATTGTAGCTCTATAATAGAGTTTGAAGTCAGGGATGGTAATGCCTCCAGAAGTTCTTTTATTGTATAAGATTGTTTTGGCTATCCTGGGTTTTTTGTTTTGCCATATAAACTTGATTATTGTTCTCTCAAGGTCTGTGAAGAAGTTTGATGGGATTTTGATAGGGATTGTATTGAATCTACAGATTGCTTTTGGTAGAATTGCCATTTTTACTATGTTGATTCTCCCAATCCAAGAGCAGGGGAGGTCTTTCCATTTTCTGGTATCCTCCTCAATTTCTTTCTTCAAAGACTTAAAGTTTTTGTCAAATAGGTCTTTCACTTCCTTGGTTAGAGTAACCCCAAGATATTTTATGCTATTTGTGGCTATCATGAAAGGTGATGCTTCTCTGATTTCCCTCTCTGCTTCTTTATCCTTTGTGTATAGGAGGGCCACTGATTTTTTGGAGTTGATCTTGTATCCTGCCACGTTACTAAAGGTGTTTATCAGCTGTAGGAGTTCTTTGGTAGAGTTTTTGGGGTCGCTTATGTACACTATCATATTGTCAGCAAATAACGAAAGTTTAACTTCATCCTTTCCAATTCGAATCCCCTTGATCCCCTTATGTTGTCTTATTGCTATTGCTAGAACTTCAAGCACTATATTGAAGAGGTATGGAGAGAGTGGACAGCCTTGTCGCGTTCCTGATTTTAGTGGAAAGGCTTTGAGTTTCTCTCCATTCAGTTTGATGTTAGCTGTCGGCTTGGTGTATATTGCTTTTATTATATTTAGGTATGATCCTTGTATCCCCAGTCTCTCCAACACCTTTATCATAAATGGGTGTTGAATTTTGTCAAATGCTTTTTCAGCATCTAGTGAGATGATCATATGGTTTTTTTCTTTCAGTTTATTTATATGATGGATTGCATTGATAGATTTGCGTATGTTGAACCATCCCTGCATCTCTGGAATGAAGCCGACTTGATCATAATGGATAATTTTTCTATTGTGCTCTTGGATTCGGTTTGCCAATATTTTATTGAGAATTTTCGCGTCGATGTTCATGAGTGAGATTGGCCTGTAATTCTCTTTCTTGGTTGTGTCTTTGTGTGGTTTTGGTATTAGGGTAACTGTAGCTTCATAAAAGGAGTTAGGCAGTGACTCTTCTGTTTCTATATTGTGGAATACGTTAAGGAGTATAGGTATTAGCTCTTCCTGGAAGTTCTGGTAGAATTCTGCATTGAAACCATCTGGTCCTGGGCTTTTTTTGGTAGGGAGATTTTTGATAACAGCTTCTAACTCTTCGCGACTAACAGGTCTATTTAGATTGTTCACCTGTTCTTGGTTCAACTTTGGTATATGGTATTTATCTAAAAAAATGTCCATTTCTTTTACATTTTCCAACTTTGTGGCATATAAACTTTCATAGTAAGATCTAATGATTCTCTGAATTTCCTCTGTGTCTGTGGTTATGTCCCCCTTTTCATTTCTGATCTTATTAATTTGCATGTTCTCTCTCTGCTGTTTGATTAACTTGGATAGGGGTTTGTCAATCTTGTTGATTTTCTCCAAGAACCAGCTTTTTCTTTCATTGATTCTTTGGATTGTTTTCTCTGTTTCTATTTTGTTGATTTCAGCCCTCAGTTTGATTATTTCCAGTCTTCTAGACCTCCTGGGTGAATCAGCTTCTTTTTTTTCTAGATCTTTCAAGTGTGCTGTTAAGTCTCCAATGTGTGCTTTCTCCGTTTTCTTTAATTGGGCACTTAGTGCTATGAACTTTCCTCTTAGCAATGCTTTCATAGTGTCCCATAGGTTTGAGTATGTTGTATCTTTGTTTTCATTAAATTCAAGGAAGAGATTAATTTGTTTCTTTATTTCTTCCTTGACCCAGGGGTGATTTAGTAGTTGACTGTTCAGTTTCCATGAGTTTGTTGGCTTCCTGGGGGGAGCATTGTTGTTGAATTCTAATTTTAGTCCATGGTGATCTGACAAGACACAGGTAGTTACTAATATTTTTCTGTATCTGTGGAAGTTTGCTTTGTTACCGAGTATGTGGTCAATTTTCGAGAAGGTTCCATGAGCTGCAGAGAAAAAGGTATATTCTTTCCTATTTGGGTGGAGTGTTCTATAGATGTCTGTTAAGTCCATTTGATTCAATACCTCCAATAGGTCTCTCAATTCTCTGTTTGGTTTCTGTCTGATTGACCTGTCCATTGGTGAGAGAGGAGTGTTGAAGTCTCCTACTATTAGTGTGTGTGGTTTGATGACCGCCTTGAGTTCTAGAAGAGTTTCTTTTACATATGTGGGTGCCTTTATATTAGGAGCATAGATATTCAGGATTGAGACTTCCTCCTGATGAATTGTTCCAGTTATGAGTATGAAATGTCCATCTCCATTTCTTCTGATTGATTTTAGTTTGAAGTCGATTTTGTTAGATATTAGAATGGCCACGCCCGCTTGTTTCTTAGGTCCATTTGCTTGGAAAACCTTTTCCCAACCCTTTACTCTGAGTAAGTGTCTGTCTTTGTGGTTGAGGTGTGTTTCTTGTAAACAGCAGAATGTTGGGTCCTGTTTTCGTATCCAATCTCTAAGTCTGTGCCTCTTTATAGGTGAATTGAGTCCATTGATATTAAGTGATATTAATGACCAGTGGTTGTTGACTCCGGTCATTTTTTTTTTAAGTAGTAGAGTGTATGTGTTTTTCTTCTTTGATTTGTGCTTGTGAATGGTCGCTAGATGTTCGAGTTATTGTAGATCGTGTTGGGAATGTTGGATTCCTTCGGTAGTGATTTTCCTTCTAATATTCTCTGTAAGGCTGGATTAGTAGCTACGTATTGTTTAAATTTGTTTTTATCCTGGAATATTTTGTTTTCTCCGTTGATAGTGAACAATAGCTTGGCTGGGTATAGTAGTCTGGGTTTGCATCCATGGTCTCTTAGTTTCTGCAGTACCTCTATCCAGGATCTTCTGGCTTTCATGGTTTCCATAGAGAAATCCGGTGTAAGCCTGATAGGTTTACCTTCATAAGTTACTTGACCTTTTTCCTTTGCAGCTCTTAAAATTTTTTCTTTAATATTTATGTTTTGTGTTTTGATTATTATATGGCGCGGGGATGTTTTTTTCTGATCCAATCTATTCGGTGTTCTGTATGCTTCTTGAACCTTCATAGGAATATCGTTCTTTAGGTTGGGAAAGTTTTCTTCTATAATTTTGTTGAATATATTTTCTGGGCCTTTGATCTGCAGTTCTTCTCCTTCTTCAATCCCTATTATTCTTAGATTTGGTTTTTTTATTGTGTCCCAGATTTCCTGAATGTTTTGTGAAGAGAATTTGTTGGATTTGCCGTTTTCTCTGACCAGAGCATTTATTTTCTCTATGGTATCTTCAGAATCTGAGATTCGTTCTTCTATCTCTTGTATTCTATTGGTTATGCTTGATTCTGTAGTCTCCACTCGTTTACCTAGGTTTTCCATATCCAGCCGGTTCTCGTTTTGTGTTTTCTTCATTGCCTCCATTTCAGTTTTCAATTCTTGGACTGTTTCCTTTACTTGTTTGATTGTTTTTTCTTGGTTTCTCAGGGTATCACTCACGGATTTTCTTATTTCTTCAAACTTTTTGTTATATTTCTCATCCATTTCTATACTCATTTCTTCAAACTTTTTGTTATACTTCTCGACCAGTTCCTTAAGGGAGTTATTCATATCCTGTTTAAGGGACTCTATTGCTTTCATAATGGCACTTTTTTCCACTTCATCTGGGTTAGAGTGTTGAAATCCTTCTGTTGTAGGGTCGTTGGGATCTGATATTTTCATGTTGTTTTTCAGATTGTTGGAGGAGGTCTTGCCTTGGCGTCTGCCCATCTCTTCGATCAAATGCTCTCTATTGGAACTTCTGGTATCGGGTCAGGTTCCCTTGTTGGGCAGGGAGTTCACTGATAGAATGCCTACCTTTCCCCAAGCAGGGTATTGAACCACAGGCACTGCCTCTTTCCGGGATGCCCCTATAGAGCAGGCCCAGTGTGCAAGGCAGCTGAGCTGGGGAAATTTTATGGGCTCAGTGGGAGGGGAGAAATATAGAAATTTGTACCTGGATGGAAGCTGGGATGGCAGGTGGGAGAGCCTAGCATGGTGGAAACAGCACTGCAGGCTGACCTGGGAGTCTATGGGGTCGGGGAGAGTCCTAGCTCCCCCTCGCCGGGCCCCTGTCGTGGGCCCGAATCAACTCACCACTCCGAAGGCCCTCTGGATGAAAGCTGGGATGGCTGGTGGGGAAGCTAGCAGGGTGGAGCCAGCAGAGCAGGCTGACCTGGGAGTCTATGGGGTCGGGGAGACGGGCCCCTGTCGCGGGCCCGATTCAACTCACCACTCTGAAGGCCCTCTGGATGGAAGCTGGGATGGCTGGCGGGGAAGCTAGCAGGGTGGAGCCAGCAGAGCAGGCTGACCTGGGAGTCTATGGGGTCGGGGAGAGTCCTAGCTCCCCCTCGCCGGGCCTGCGGGGGCTTCTTTGATTTTTAAAAGGAAGAACGGAAGATTGTCTTAACTAGCTTGTCATTGGCATACAAGACTTGAGACAATAGGCTCAATTAAATGCCTTAAAACAAGAACAACAACAGTAGTAATAATATCAAAAGAATCAGGTAGTTTCATAAATTATTTTAAACTTGCTGTTAGTCAAAATTTTTACTGGCCAGTAACTGTGAAGCAATAATTATTTGAAATATGGAGAATGGTATCTACTATTTATCTTATATAGACTGCTGTTTTGGAAAAATATTTATGTTATGGCACATTTTTAAAGTTAAATTTTTTTATTTTATATCCAAACTGAAATTTTCCCTCCCTCCTCTCACCTATACCCTCCCTGTACCTTCTCCTTGTCTCCCCATTAACTCCTCCTCCAGAGAAGGCCTCCTACAGATATGAAAAAACATGGAATATCAAGGATTAATTCTACAACTTAATTATATTTATGTCATGGCACTTTTACACTTGCCACTACATAAGAGGTAAAAGGAAATTCTTCAAAATTATATACTTTTAAGGTAGATACATGTAAGCTTGTTTCTTGCCAGCTTTTCTTAACTTAATTATCCCATCAATCTTTTGACTCTGGGATTCTTCTTTTTCTTACTCTTCTGTAATCTTACTTTCATTCTTATTCCTTGGGCTGGCTCTGTGGCTGTGTGGTTGGTTACTTCTTTCTTTATTCCTTGATCTCTCTTGCTCCTGTTCCTTTTTTATTCCTTGATTCCCCTCTTATGCTCTTCATCTTATATTTAGTCTCTCTTTGCCTGGCAGCCCTGACTATTCTTTTTTCTGTCTTGCTATTGGCTGTCCAGCATGTTATTAGACCCTGAGATGTTTTAGACAGGAAAAGTAACATAGCTTCACAGAGTTAAACAAATGCAACATAAAAGAATGCAACACATCTTTGTGTCATTAAAACAAATACTCCACAACATATACAAATGTAAAACTTCTTAAAATGATATTCTATAACAGAAATATCCCTAGGTTTATTTTTCTAGTTTTTGAACTAGGCTTCAATAACAAGAAAACAATGTAATTGAAGTTGTTTACAGTTTGAACAAATTTTGTTAATTGTGAATGAATGCATGAATGAATGAATGAATGAATGAAATTTATTCCCTGAGAATTCTGGGCAGACTGTATATGGCAGTTCTGTTGAACTTGTTCATATTGAGTTTCATGGTCTAAGTTGATGAGGATGAGTGACCAGGTCTCTTCCTCAAGAGGGTATCATCTCTCATTCCAGATAGTTGTGATCCACCATGTGATTACTAGTATTTGAACTCAGGAACTTTGGAAAACAAGAGTACTCTAAAACACTGAGACATCTTTCTGTTAAATTATACCCATACATTTATTATACCACTAAAAGATGTTTTCAGAATGAAGAAAACATCACATTTACCAAGATACAGGGAATTTTGCAATAGGAAAAATGACCAGAAATCAAAAGACATTTTAAATATTCTTTTACAAATACTAATTATTTTATTTAGAATTATTAAATTACGGAAATACACAGTAGTTAGAGAGACAGTCTAGCAACGAATCCGTTACTTATCCATCCTGAAAAACTATATTCTCATACATCATTAATCCATGGCCTATTTCTCTAGAACTGCTTGTTTAATTACTCAAAACCCAATTTAAAAAATTAAGTTTCAGAGTTTTCTTTGCTTTACGATAGAGGTATTATTCTCTACAAAGACTTCAGTAAGGGGTGCACGCCTGGGCGGCCTGCCTGTCCGGGAAGAGAGCACAGACCTTCCCCCCTCAGTTTCTGCGGCAGGGTCTTCGGTGTTCCACGGGACCCCTCCCTGCCCCCACTACTGCTGACCTGTTGTCTCCTGGGTCCTGGGAAGATCAGCTAGCCCTGTTGCACTGCTGAGGAGCTCTTCCCAGAGAGGTGTGTGGGTGCTCGCCTGGGCGGCCTGCCTGTCCGGGAAGAGAGCACAGCCCCTCCCCCGTCAGCTTCTGCTGCAGGGTCTTCGGTGTTCCACGGGACCCCTCTCTATCCCCACTGCTGCTGACCCTTTGTCTCCTGGGTCCTGGGAAGACCAGCTAGCCCTGTTGCAGTGCTGAGGAGTTCTATCCAGAGAGTGCTGAGGAGCTCTATCCAGAGAGTGCTGAGAAGTCCTACCCATAGAGTGTTGAGGAGTCCTATCCAGAAAGTGTTGAGGAGTTTCATCCAGAGTGGAAGAAATGCAAGAATTCCTCCAACAACCTGAAAGGCAACATGACAACTCCAGAATCCAGGGAGCTCCAAACTAGAAGAATTGAACACCCTATTTCCAGAAGAAATAGAAGAAATCGATTCTAAGCACTTCTTTATGAAAATAATAGAGGAACTTAAACAGGAGGTGAAAATCTGCCGTAAAGAAATGGAAGATAAGTATAACAAAAAGATTGAGGAAATGAGTAAAGAAATAGAAGAGAAATATACCAAAAAGTTTGAAGAAATGAGTAAATCTGTAAATGAAATTCTGGGAAACCAAGAAAAAGCAATCAAACAGGTAATGGAAACAGTTCAAGATTTGAAAACTGAAAGGGAGTCAATGAAGAAATCACAAACCGAGGGCCAGCTGGCTATGGAAAATCTAGGTAAATGAACAGAGACTTCAGAAACAAGCATGACCAACAGAATACAAGAAATAGAAGAAAGAATCTCAGACTCTGAGGACACCATAGAGAAATTAAACACTCTGACCAAAGAAAACTGCAAATCCAACAAATTCTCATCACAAAACATTCAGGAACTGTGGGACACAATAAAAAAAAACAAATCTAAGAATAATAGGAGTAGAAGAAGGACAAGAATTGCAGATCAAAGGTCCAGAAAATATACTCAACAAAATTATAGAAGAAAACTTTCCCATCCTAAAGAACGATATTCCTATGAAGGTTCAAGAAGCATACAGAACACGAAATAGACTGGATCAGAAAAAAACATCCCCTTGCCATATAATAATCAAAACACAAAACATTCAGATTAAAGAAAGAATATTAAGAGCTGCAAAGGAAAAAGGTCAAGTAACTTATGAAGGTAAACCTATCAGACTAACACCAGACTTCTCTATGGAAACCATGAAAGCCAGAAGGTCCTGGATAGAGGTACTGCAGAAACTAAGAGACCATGGATGCAAGCCCAGACTACTTTACCCAGCCAAGCTATTGTTCATTATCAACGGAGAAAACAAAATATTCCAGGATAAAAACAAATTTAAACAATACGTAACTACTAATCCAGCTTTACAGAGAATATTAGAAGAAAAATCACAACCCAAGGAATCCAACATTCCCAACACTGCCTACAATAACTCAGACATCTAGCGACCCTTCACAAGCACAACTCAAAGAAGGAAAACACATACACTCTACTACCCAAAAAAATGATCAGAGTCATCAATCACATAAACTTTACTACACACACAAACACACAAAAAAGTAATAACCGGAATCAACAACCACTGGTCATTAATATCACTTAATATCAATGGACTCAACTCACCTAGAAAGAGGCACAGACTTAGAGACTGGATACGAAAACAGGATCCAACATTCTGCTGTTTACAAGAAACACACCTCAACCACAAAGACAGATACCTACTCAGAGTAAAGGATTAGGAAAATGTTTTCCAAGCAAATGGACCTAAGAAACAAGCTGGTGTGGTCATTCTAATATCTAACAAAATCGACTTCAAACTAAAATCAATCAGAAGAGATGGAGATGGACATTTCATACTCATAACAGGAACAATTCATCAAGGAGAAATCTCAATCTTGAATATCTATGCCCCTAACATAAAGGCACACACATATGTAAAAGAAACTCTTCTAGAACTCAAGGCAGTCATCAAACCACACACACTAAGAGTAGGAGACTTGAACACTCCTCTCTCACCAATGGACAGATCAATCAGACAGAAACCTAACAGAGAAATAACAGATTTATTGGAGGTACTGAATCAAATGAACTTAACAGACATCTATAGAACATTCCACCCAAATAGGAAAGAATATACCTTCTTCTCTGCAGCTCATGGAACCTTCTCGAAAATTGACCACATACTCGGTAACAAAGGAAACTTCCACAGATACAAAAAAATATTAGTAACCACCTGTGTCTTGTCAGATCACAATGGATCAAAATTAGAATTCAACAACACTGCTACCCCCAGGAAACCAACAAACTCATGGAAGTTGAACAGTCAACTACTAAATCACCCCTGGGTCAAGGAAGAAATTAAGAAAGAAATTAAAGTCTTCCTTGAATTTAATGAAAACAAAGACACAACGTATTCAAATCTATGGGACACTATTAAAGCAGTGCTAAGAGGAAAGTTCATAGCACTAAGTGCCCAATCAAAGAAAACGGAGAAAGCACACATTGGAGACTTAACAGCACACTTGAAAGCTCTAGAAAAAAAGGAAGCTGATTCACCCAGGAGGAGTAGAAGACTGGAAATAATCAAACTGAGGGCTGAAATCAACAAAATAAAAACAGAAAACAATCCAAAGAATCAATGAAAGAAAAAGCTGGTTCTTGGAGAAAATCAACAAGATTGACAAACCCCTATCCAAACTAATCAAACGGCAGAGAGAGAACATGCAAATTAATAGGATCAGAAATGAAAAGGGGGTCATAACCACAGACACAGAGGAAATTCAGAGAATCATTAGATCTAACTATGAAAGTTTATATGCCACAAAGTTGGAAAATGTAAAAGAAGTGGACATTTTTTTAGATAAGTACCATATACCAATGTTGAACCAAGAACAGGTGAACAATCGAAATAGAACTGTTAGAAGTGAAAAATTAGAAGCTGTTATCAAAAATCTCCCTACCAACAAAGCCCAGGACCAGATGGTTTCAATGCAGAATTCTACCAGAACTTCCAGGAAGAGATAATACCTATACTCCTTAATGTATTCCACAATATAGAAACAGAAGAGTCACTGCCAAACTCCTTTTATGAAGCTACAGTCACCCTAATACCAAAACCACACAAAGACACAACCAAGAAAGAGAATTACAGGCCAATCTCACTCATGAACATCGATGCGAAAATTCTCAATAAAATACTGGCAAACCAAATCCAGGAACACATTAGAAAAATTATCCATTATGATCAAGTAGGCTTCATCCCAGAGATGCAGGGATGGTTCAACATACGCAAATCTATCAATGTAATCCATCATACAAATAAACTGAAGGAAAAAAAACCATATGATCATTTCATTGGATGCTGAAAAAGCATTTGACAAAATTCAACACCCCATTATGATAAAAGTGTTGGAGAGACTGGGGATACAAGGATCATACTTAAATATAATAAAAACAATATACATCAAGCCGACAGCTAACATCAAATTGAATGGAGAGAAACTCAAAGCCATTCCACTAAAATCAGGAACACGACAAGGCTGTCCACTCTCTCCAAACCTCTTCAATATAGTGCTTGAAGTTCTAGCAATAGCAATAAGACAACATAAGGAGATCAAGGGGATTCGTATTGGAAAGGATGAGGTTAAACTTTCGTTATTTGCTGACGATATGATAGTGTACATGAGAGACCCCAAAAACTCTACCAAAGAACTCCTACAGCTGATAAACACCTTTAGTAACGTGTCAGGATAGAAGATCAACTCCAAAAAATCGGTTGCCCTCCTATACACAAAGGATAAAGAAGCAGAGAGGGAAATCAGAGAAACATCCCCTTTCACAATAGCCACAAATTGCATAAAATATCTTGGGGTTACTCTAACCAAGGAAGTGAAAGATCTATTTGACAAGAACTTTAAGTCTTTGAAGAAAGAAATTGAGGAGGATACCAGAAAATGGAAAGACCTCCCCTGCTCTTGGATTGGGAGAATCAACATAGTAAAAATGGCAATCATACCAAAAGCAATCTATAGATTCTATGCAATCCCCAACAAAATCCCATCAAACTTCCTCACAGACCTTGAGAGAACAATATTCAAGTTTCTATGGCAAAGCAAAAAATCCAGGATAGCCGAAACAATCTTATACAATAAAGGAACTTTGGAGGCATTACCATCCCTGACTTCAAACTCTATTACAGAGCTACAGTATTGAAAACAGCTTGGTATTGGCATAAGAACAGAGAAGTCGACCTATGGAATCGAATAGAAGACCCGAGTACTAACACACAGACCTATGAACACCTAATTTTCAACAAGGGAGCTAAAGGTATACAATGGAAGAAGGAAAGCATCTTTAACAAATGGTGCTGGCATAACTGGATGTCAACCTATAGAAGAATGAAAGTAGATCCATATCTATCACCATGCACAAAACTTAAGTCCAAATGGATTAAAGACATCAACATTAATCTGTCCACTTTGAACCTGATAGAAGAGAAAGTGGGAAATAGTCCACAAGTTATAGGCACAGGAGGCCACTTCCTAAGTAGGACCCCAGTAGCACAGACAATAGGAGAAACAATGAATAAATGGGACCTGCTGAAACTGAGAAGCTTCTGTAAAGCAAAGGCCACTGTCAGTAAGACAAGAAGGCTGCCTTCTGACTGGGAGAAGATCTTCACCAATCCCTCATCAGACAAAGGTCTGATCTCCAAAATATACAAAGAACTCAAGAAACTAGACACTAAAACTCTAAATAACCCAATTAAAAAATGGGGTACTGATCTGTACAGAGAATTCACAACAGATGAACTTCGAATGGCCAGAAGACACTTAAGGACATGCTCAACCTCCTTAGCGATCAGGGAAATGCAAATCAAAATCACTTTGAGATACCATCTTACACCTGTCAGAATAGCTAAAGTCAAAAACACCAATGATAGCCTATGCTGGAGAGGATATGGAATGAGGGGAACACTCATCCATTGTTGTTTGGGATGCAAACTTGTGCAGCCACTGTGGAAATCAGTGTGGCGGTTTCTCAGGAAACTGGGAGTCAACCTCCCTCAGGACCCAGCAATTCCACTATTGGGAATATACCCAAGAGATGCCCTATCATAGTACAAAAGTATTTCTTCAACTATATTCATAGCTGCACTATTTGTAATAGCCAGAACCTGGAAACAACCTAGGTGCCCCTCAACAGAAGAATGGTTAAAGAAGGTGTGGAACATATATACATTAGAGTTTTACTCAGCGGTAAAGAACAATGACATCTTGAATTTTGGATGCAAATGGATGGACATATAAAACGCTTTACTGAGTGAGGTAAGCCAGACCCGAAAAGAGGAATATGGTATGTACTCACTCATAAGTGGATTCTAGTTATAGTTAAAGGTCTTTGAGTCTATAATTTGTGATGCTAGAGAAGCTAAATAAGAAGGCGAACCTGAAGAAAATTTATATAGTTATCCTCCTGGATAATAGAACTAGGCAAGATTGCCAAGCAAAGTCGGGTGCATGGGGGGTGGAGGGGGAAGTAAGGGAAAATGGTTAGGGAGAGGGAAGAGGGTGAGAATTGGGGATGGCTTGGGGGAATGGGGGGGAGGGAGGAAGAATGGTTATGGGAGCAGGGAAGTTTATATCGCAACTAAGGGAGCCATTCTAGGGTTTGCAGGAGACTTGATTCTGGAGGGGTTCCCAGTAAAAATTAAATAAAAAAATAAACAAATAAATAAAAAGAAAAAGAAAACGCTTTACTGAGTCAGGTTAGCCAGACTCTAAAAGAGGAATAAGGTATGTATTCACTTATAAGTGGATTCTAGCCATAATTAAAGGTCTTTGAGCCTATTATTCGTGATCCTAGAGAAGGTAAATAAGAAGGTGAACCTGAAGAAAATTCAGGTAATTTTCCTCCTGGAGATTGGAAATAGACAAGAGTCCCAGGTAACCACGGGTGCATGGAGGGGGGGTGGTGGGAGGGTAGTTAGACGGGGAGAGGGTAAGAGAGAAGGGAGCAGGGGAGGAATGGGGAATGCTGGGGGGACTGGGAGGGGGGAGGGAGGAAGGATAGATATGGGTTCAGGGAAGAATATATCTCAAATATGGAAGTCAGTTTAGGGTTTACTAGAGACTTGATTATAAATGGGATCGCAGGTCCAAGGAGAGATCCCCAGATTGTTCTCTGGACAGAGGAGAGGGTGCCTGAACCGGCCTTGGCCCATAACCATACTGATGAATGTTTTGCTTATCATCATAGATCCTTCATCTGGCAATGGATGAAGATAGAGACGGGGACCCACGTTGGAACACTGGACTTAACTCCCTAGGTCCAAGCGAGAAGCAGAAGGAAGGAGAACGTGAGCAGTGAGGGCAAGATCAGAGGGAACCTTCATCTGACTATGGATGGCGATGCAGATGGAGACCCACATTGGAGCACCGGACTGAGCCCCCCAAGGTCCAAAGGAGGAGCAGAAGGAGGAAGAACATGAAAAAGGAAATCAGGACCGCAAGGGGAACGATCACCCACTGATACAAGGGGACTGATCTAATGCGAGTTCACCAAGGCCAGTTATACTGGAACTGAACAAGCACGTGGTCCAACCAGATTCTCTGAATGTGGCCGGATTCTCTGAATGTGGCTGGCCTGGAGTCTTTCTGAAAAGCCATTGACAATGACTCTGGGACTTGTTTCCTCTGCATATACTGGATTTTTGGGGATCCAGTCTGTTTGGATACTCACCTTCCTGGAGTATACTCACCTGGAGGGAGCAGGGAGGAACTTGAACTACCCACAGGGCAGGAAACCCTGACTGCTCTTAGGGATGGAGAGTGAAGAGGAGGGGGAGTGGGGGGAGTGGGAGGGTGTTGGGAGGAGGGGCGAAAATGGAAACTTTCATATTTTAATTAAAAAAATAAATAAATAAAAAGAAAGAAAAAAAAGACTTCAGTAAGAAAGGTGTGGGGAATAAATAGATTTTAAGTTTTATTTGCTTCAGATAAGCAACCATAATAGCAATGCTTTTGAAAGAATAATTAATTATAAGAGCTGGGAGATGAGAGAATCTTTCAATGTTATTGAGAATACAGGTGGAGAACTCATACTTATGAGAAATAAACATTTTTTCATGGAATTTGGAACATGTAATGGTAATTAAATTTTCTAATGTGTATCATATTTGTTTTTAAAAGTCTCAGATTTTAGTGCATTACATACATTTCTTTATTACTAGGATACAATTGAAAATTGCACATAAATAGTTAATAAATCCACATAGATTGCATTTGAGTACAACTTACCAAATTTTAATCAAGTGTTTTACATAATATATGATCAATGCTCCAAATTTAATAAATTTAATCAATTTATTTGGACATTAATTAATTCTTAGGTCTATGCTACTCTCTGTAGAAACTCCTGTTCTCTGATACAATTAAAATCAAAACAAAATAAATCTTTAATTACTTTTATGAAAACAGAGTTTATTATTAGAGGCATATACAGTGATGTGCTTGAACTGATGAACATTGATTCATCCTACCTGACTTCACATCTAATAACATCTTAATCATGTATTGGAATCAACAGTTTTTAGAATATTGCGCAAAATTGTGAATTGTTTCCATTCAGGAATTCATTCCATAATTTTTAATTTGAGAATCAGTTATTAAATATTTGACAGTACAACACTTGAATCTTAATGATGACAGAAATACAAACTTGAAAATTAAATGTGCTGTTGTGAATGTCTATTTAAATTATATATGCAATCCACTACAGATAGCAGAATAACCAGGTAAATGTGGTCTTAGTGCATTTATCAAAAAAAATATAGAAGTGAGTCTCATTTTGCAATTGGTTTTAAATATCAATGACACTAGAGTTAATTTCTCCAGAGTGGACCTGTCTTTCTGTTTATAATTGCCTATTGAAGCATACTCTTCAGGTAAGAATACAATGTAGTTGTGATATATTTTCAATTTGAATTAATTCAGTTAAGTTATAGCCATACAGTATTAAACCACTAACAATTGGATATTCTCAGAATGAATCAAACATCAAATTAGCCAGAATATGGGGAACTTTGCCATGGAAAAAAAAGGAAGAAATTCATGTTATATTTCTTCTGAAATCTCCCTAAATTTGAATCATAGAAATAACTGAGTGATTTGGCCATTCGTAGGTACAGGGGATGCTAATATGATGAAATTCTAGCTCTTATATCTTACATATAAATTTTCTGAGGAAAATAAAATGTTATTGAGTAAGAGATTAATATAAGCTGATTTATTTTATTTGCATAAATATTTAGTCTTGAGTACTGGTAACATTTATTGTTGTTGATATTCGAGTAGACATCCGTTTATTTTTTGCGTGTATTATGAGTTCTTTCATCTCATTTATGTTAAGTTAATTGAGCACCACATAAAGATAATAGTTATGGTTCTATGTGTACAGTTTAGGAGCATGAATTCTCTCCTATTTCTTACTCTGTGTCTTGTTGTGTAGCTGGGTGACTGGCCCTTGCTGTGCACTCCATTTCTCCTTTAACTTTTAGATCCTCTCCTTCCAGATTTCTCCTCCTATTTATTATTTCTGACTGACAGCCCCACCTATCCTTTCTCTGGCTTTGCTATTGGACATTCAACTCTTTTTTTAGAAAAATCAAGAGTTTTAGAGAGGCAAAGTAACACAATTTCATGTTAAACAAATGGATCATAAAAGAATGCAACAAATCTTTGAACCATTAAGCAGATATTCCACATCATAAACAAATACAATACATTGTCAACTAATATTCTACATTTGCCCATTTTTGTCTAAATATAAATGAAATGCTTTAAGTTTAACATAGTAAAACTAAAAACATTGAAAAGGCTTATCAAGTAAGAATTGCATTTATAATATTCAGTCCATTTGTATTTAGCATATATTCAGATAAAATGTTTCATCATCTCTCCTATTTTAGTGAATACAAAGTTTTATATCTAATTTATTTTCTATCATAACTAAGGTAAACTGCAACTGTATCTACCTAGTCTTCAACGTCATCAAAGACAAAGAAGGATGTAACATTATCTAAAAGAGACATCTGACTGTCTGGACAGACACAGAATGTTCTGCTGTGACATTGGGTATTTGTCTTCAGCCTAGAATATCTGGCAGACTTTTTAATGAAGCAGGAAACTTGAAGGAATGGCCCACCTTGTACAGACAAAGTCCTTAAGCTGCTTTTCTTTGTGTATTACAGGATATCTGGAAAGCTCTTCTGGGAAGGAGGAGTCTTAAAGGACTTTCTTGCTTTGTTTTGGCAAAGTTCGATAGTCACTTTCCTGTGGGTCCTGCATGTCCTGTTTGTACAACATACTGTCAGGCAATCCAGACAAGATCAGTTTCTTTCCCAAATGGCTACCCTTGCCACATTGAAAGAAAAACTTCATACAGACTTTTTTCAATGCCCATCATTCTTTTATGAAGTAAATTGATGTTTCCTGGAGCATATCTGTTCCATTTTCATAAAATGTCTTAGATTGTTTAGCTTCTTAAATGCCATATTCAGTAGGCCTTTGAAGTGTTTGAAAATGATCTGTCTAAAATATATCTGTTTAACCTTGAATACATATCTAATGTGATTACAAATTTGATTATTATGGATTTTTAAGGTGTAATTTTGCTTGCTCAGAGAGGCTGAATAGTAAGTAGACAACTTTCTCTTTTAGCTTGTGTCTCCCAAAATAACAGGGTATCCTGCTCAACTCCCTCTTAACATCCCTAGCTATACATGGTTCCTCCCTATCACTTCCTGTTAGCTAGGTGACTAAGCCTCCTGACTCCAGGTTCATTTTATTTAATCAAATAAATGTAACTCATCTCTGCATCATTTAGCAAATATTCCATAGCATAAACAATGTAACACATTTTCAACTAATATTCTATAACAATTGTATTAAAGGGGTAACACCTCTGAATGTTGCAATTTTTGGGCCTTCTTGAGAGACCACAGTTGCCGGGAAGTCTCATCTGATGCTGTATTTTATAACATCTTGCCAGCTTTCTTAGTATTATGTGGATTTGCATGCCTGAAACTTGGGTGCCAGTTGTATTTGTAATTTTTTGTGAGACTTTCTTTGTATTGCCAGCTCCCCAATAATGAGATGAAGACATATTATTAATTATGAAAAGTTGTCTTTTAGCTTAGGCTTGTTTCCAACTAACCTTTATAAACTTCAATTAGCCTCTTTCTCTTAATCCACATTTTTTCACATGACTTTTTACCTCTCTTGCATTGAGCATATACACTCAATATGCTCCATGTCTTGCCAGCCTCTTTTTCAGGGCAAATTTGTGCCTCTGAGTTCTTCTTTCTCCTGGGTATCCCACTTATCAACTTACTGCCTATCTATGGGCCATTCAACTCTTTAGTAAACCAAACGATGCTTTGACAAAAACACAACTTTGCAGTGTACAAAAATATTATCCCACAACAACAGATGATAACATTGTACACATATGCGACCCTACGACTTCTACTGTGGAACTCCTACAGCTGATAAATAACTTCAGCAAAGTGGCAGGATTCAAGACTAACTTACAAACATCAGTTACCGTCCTATATATGGACAAAGAGATTGAGTAAGAAATCCAGAAAACAACAAATTTCAAAATAACCTAAAAATATCATATGGTAAATGAAATATTTGTACAATAAAAAATTAAGACATTGTCAAAATATACCAAAGAAGGCCTCAAAGATTGAATGACTGCCAATGATAATGGATTGGTAGAATTACTTTAGTGAAAATGGTCATCCTACCAAAAACGGTCTAAAGATTCAAGCCAATCTCCATCAAAAGTCTAACATGATTCCACAGAGAAATTGAAAAAAAAATACTTTCAACTTTCTATGGAAGCACAAAAATCCCAGTAAATCTTATACAATCATGATGAATGAAACTTCTGGAGGTATCATCCATCCCTTATTTCAGGGAAAATATCCTCTCTGAACTGAACATCATTATCACAGCCACTGAGAACAAAAATCAGTCAACAGAATCTCATGAAATTGAAAAGCTTCTGTATGGCAAATATGCTATCATTTGGGCAAGGTTATAGACTACAGAATGACAAAAGTTCCTGAAAAATTATAGATCTGATAGATAGTTAATACCTAAATTATAAAAAGAACTAAGAACACTGAACAGTAAGGAAACAAACAACTTAATTTAAAAAAGATATAGAACCAGAGAATTCTCAAAAAATGAAAAAAAATCTGGGAAACATCTAAAGAAATATTCAACATCATGAGGGAAATGCAAGCTAAAAGCGTGTTTGAGATTTTGTCTTTCAATAGTCAGAATGGCCTATACCAATAAAACAATTTACAACTTGTGTTGGTGAGGATGTGGAGAAAGGGGGATACTTATACAATTCGGATGTGAATACAAACATTCACATTCACTATGGAAACTACTTAAATGGCTCATCAAGACATTGAAAATAGATTTATATCAAGGCCTAGCTATAACAATCTTTGACATATACTCAATTGTTGCTTTATCCTACTCTATCCTGCTATATTCAGCTACATCCTACTGCACAGACACTTGCTCAGTCATGTTCATTACTGATATATTCATAATAGTCAGAAATCGAAAGCCTTCTACAGATCCATCAATGAATGAATTAATAATGAAAATATAGTACATTTATATGATGGTATATTATTCAACTCTTAAAAAATAAAATCATGCATTTTTTGTTAAATGGATAAAATAGAAAAGAGAAATCCTCCAAACTTCAAAAGACAAATGTCATATCATTGTTCTTATATGGTTATGGTAACTTTAAGCCTTAAATATATATGCTACCGTCTGTTAAACCATAGAGGTTAGGTAAAGAATAAGGGGCTAGGGGATCGATGAGGATATCTCAAAGAACATATTATAGAATATACAGTAATGGAAAGACAGCGAAGACAAGCGTGTGAAGTTTAAATGGAGATGGGAAAGAAGTAAAGGTTAAAGGAGGCATTATGAAGAGAAGTATTGAACACTAAGGGTGAATTGAGGATTCATGTGGGAAACTACTACTACTGTATTTTTTTAAAAGTACATATATGTAAAAGGAATCTAAATGGAGCCTTTAAATTATGGGGGAGACAATTCCTCAGCAAGGGTAGCCTCCAGTGCAAGGAATAAGTTGCAACTAATTGAATCATTGTCCCATATGGCCCCATGGAACCCCAAATATCTCAGGCTATTGCCACATCTGTAGTTGCTTTCCACATACTGATAGTAAGACCCTACCACTGAAGACAACTCTTATCTCATTGAATACAGAGAAGTTAAACTGGTGCCAGTCTAGATTCTGCATCTTTACTGGAAGATACTCTGTATGTTATTAGAGGATAAAGTCAATGACCAACACACATACAAACCCGAGAGTTTACAACAGTCACTTGCCTTCATTATATGATACTGAAATACTGGAACAAATGTAGGAGTAACTAATCACCATCCAATTGGGTTTAAGGCTCTCTCCATAATATATACCCTATGAGTATAACCAATGTTTGGATGGCTAAAATCTAAGATTAGATAGGCTATGGTTAAAGCTTCTTTGGGAGTACCAGCCTCCAGTTAATACCAGGGTATGTAAAAAAATCTACAAATGTACAAATGTAGCCATGGCTTTGGGAATTTTCTTATCTATCTAAAGGTTAGACTTTTTCTATTTTAGAGGGAAAAAAAGGAAACAAAGATGCTTTCTGATGGTCACTTTCTCTTTACTATACCTTGGAAAAGTCCTCTTTGCAAAATCTCTCTTGCTCCTCTACATAGTTTCCTAATTAGCTAATTTCCTAATTAGCTCTACATCTCTACTCCAATTGCCCTATGCAGCAGCTTTCTACTGTGTCCACATATCTTTCGACACCCTTCCTTTTCTCTCTCTCTCTCTCTCTCTCTCTCTCTCTCTCTCTCTCTCTCTCTCTCTGTGTGTGTGTGTGTGTGTGTGTGTGTGTGTGAGTGTGTGTGTGTGTGTGTGTCTGTCTGTCTTCATACTGCCACTGCTCTGCTCTCTTTTTCACTGCTTCTCTCTTTTCCTCTTTCCACAGCCAAACTCTGGACAATTTTCAGTTACATTTTCAGGGCCCAATTCATTCTTATAACACAAGTTAAGTCACAGTTTCTCTTAAGTTAGTAATATCTTACTGAACCTTGTGCTTATCTCTAAGTTGGTGAGGGTTCATAGACAGCAAACAATTGGCTGAACATTTAGCCTGATACTGGGACTACATGCGAAAAGTAAATTATTCAGAAAGTTGCTTCTACTCTGACCTTGAATCACAAAGCAACACCTGGGGAAATGACAACATATATTTGTCTCTAGGGATAGCCAGGTATTTGTCTCCAGGGACAACTAGGCTTTTCGAATTTTCTCTGGAGTCTAACATTATCTGTCTGTGTAAAAGTCTGTCTTTGTGATTAAGAATCCTTTGTCAATCTTCCTTGCCATCCTCTGGCCATCTTTATGACTACCCATAGTGATATGTTTGAAATATTTATATAAGATAAACACACAAGCATTAATAATACACCCAAATCTATTCTTAGAGAAGAAATGAAGTGGGTATGAGAGAAATTACAGTCAGAGACAAACAACTATCTACATACAATGATCACACAGCTTTACCATGAATAATCACATGTCTGGTGGTTTGAGTTCTTAAACACTAGTTGACACTTCAGTACATTCCCACAGCTCTCTGCACATGGCCTTAGGGGAAATCAGATACTATCATTCTAACAAATATAACCACAAATGACTATAAATGACTTTTGCTATACCCATAATTAAGTGGATTATTCAGCTGTCACTAAAGGAACTCCCTCTTGCAGTAACTGAGACATAATACAGAGACCCATAAGCTGAATATGTTCAAAGAATGGAAGACTTTGGAAACCCAGCCCTAAACGAGTGCTTCTATCGGGGTTGTGGTAGCTATATGGAAGAGGGGTTCAAGAAATTGTAAGAGGCAGTATGGATGAACTGCACAAATTAAACAATGTCATCCATACTTAACAGTGTAGATGCACACACAACTCACATAGAATGTATCAGAAAGCATGCATCCTCCATACATTCAAGTCAGTCTGGGTCCCAGCAGTGAGAAGTGGACATGAGCTCCCATCCCTAACCAAGAAGCTATCTTCAACGAAGAGCTGTTACAAATGAAAAATTAGTTTTCTCTAATGGAGTGTCACTGGTTATATTAGCCATAGTTAGATTAGGCCCTGTACCCAAGCCAGTAGATGATCAGCAAAACAAACTTGATGGCATTTTGTGTATTGTTTGACTCATATTGTGTTGTTTGTGTAGTTTTTCAGTTACTAGTCTTTTTATTGCCTATTATTATTTTTTATTTTGCATTTTTATGGATTTTCTTAGTTTTGGGGGGTTTCTGTTTGTGTATATGTATATTTCATTTATACTCTGATTTGATTCTCATTTTTACTTGCCCATATATTTTCTTAAGAGTGGAAAGAAAGAAAGAAAGAAAGAAAGAAAGAAGGAAGGAAGGAAGGAAGATATAAAGTAAAAGGGGTGTGTAATTCATTGGGTGAGGAGGTTGAGAGTACCTAGGAGGATTTGGGAAGAAGGAAACATGATGATCAAAATATATTCTTTGAAAAACAATTATTTTCAATATATTTACTTGATAAAAAGAACAAAATTACCATAAATGACACTAAGTGATATAGTTTATGAATCTTTTTTTGAGAAAGGAGTAAAATTATGATTAAGTTTTTCCCTTGCAAAGCTATTTTTATTTTCACATAAGCCTGTGATTGCACAGCTAGGTGTCACATTACAAACTCATTCCATTATAGACTTGGATTTAGAAGTGAGAGTCTGTTTATGAAGTATACTATATTATCCCCAGTTGTATCAATTCATTTTAAAGTCTCTTTCTTTATTCCAATCAGGTCCTCAAGTAGACATGCTGTTTTCTAACATCATTTGAAAAAAGTATACCTATTTTCTCTTTTTTCCCTAATAGTATTTCTATAACCCTGTTTTCCCAAGATTTTTGTTCTTCATCTTAGTCCTTTCACACAGGCATTGCTTTCTTCCACTCTCAGGAATATACTGCTAGATTGTCCTTTGGATTTCACATGAGAATTGATTCACTACATATATACAATATCATATAGAGAAGCAGAATTATTTGACATTTAAACCAGTATTACACAAAGGTTTCATCTGTTTTTAAGGGTTAATTTTGTTTTATACGAAGAATGTTTAACAACACTAACAAGGCATCAATCATGTTAGGACATATTTCAGTACATAGTACAATATTATTATCTATCACACAGCACTGCTCTTGAACTTGTCCATCTTAGACCAAAGAAAGGTTATAACAACTGTAGCGCAAAATTCTTTATTTTTTCCTCCCTGGGTCTCTCACAACTGTCATTCTAGCATTTACTTAGAAAACTATGACTATTATCACTGACAGAAAAAAAGATAAAAAAGGAAAGGGCATGACTAGTCCCAGGTTTCAGCACCAGATAAATGAAAAAGGAATAAAAGGGAAAGACATAACTTCTTTTAGGTATGGTGGAGTAGATAAATTGTTGTAGAAAAAAGCAAGAGCATAGTCAGAGGCAGGGACATCTGGGAGAATTTAGACTGAACATGGCCAGACTGAGCCATGTCATGTAAGGGGAAAGAAAAAGGGAGTGGGAGAAAAGGTGGAGAGTCAGAACAATATGTGAAGTAGGTAAAGGGGAGACCAAAGGATCTGGCACCCAAAATGGTTGAATTATATTGGTAAAGGAAGACCAGTCCCTGGACTGAAAAATTTATGGCAGGAGGTAGTTACACTAGCCATACTGTGTAACAGTTAGAGACTGAGGGCTGCTGTTTCTGGTGTGTGACACAATATTCCAGTCTTTTTGTTGATAATAAAGAAATGATGAGGACTGAAATAATTGTCTATGACAATAGGGCATAATTGTTGGAGACCCAGGAAGAGTGAGGGCAAATGGGTAAACAGCTAAAGTTTCTTCCTTTTCTATCCTTTATATAAGTTGCCACCAGAAAGTGTGGCCCAAGCTGAAGGTGAATTATACACCTTCAAAGTTTTGGATTAAAGTTGGATCTTCCTACTTCAAATGATTTAATTATGAAAAATCCATAAAATTTTATATCTCTGCTTGAGTATTACTTAATTGTAGATGTGATCAAGTTGGCAACTGAGAATAGACATCAGACATCAATAGGTACCCCTGCATAATGTATGTGATTTGGTAGCCATGGAATTTGACCAATTTTTACAGTTCCAGGCATGAAATCCCTCCTGAGGAGGAGGTCTCAGATCCAGTCAAAAGAGAGATTTGTTGCCACCATGAATGTTCTTGTTATTATTGAAACAGTGGGTATATCTTGCATAGCAAGTTAGCATTGTAACTTGCAGAGGTCAGCAATGAATAAAGCTATTGGTGTCTTTTCTTCCTCTGTGGCCTTCTCAGTACCTTCCAGCACTATGAAACATGGGCAACAGAAAAGTTTCCAAGTCAATTCATGTGTAATTTATGTGTATTCTCCAACCAAAATGTATGGTGTCTTCATCAATGGGCCTTATTATCTAGTTATGGTGATCAATTGAGAGCAATGGCAGTAGCTTATATTGTTATGGGTGTCTCTGGAGTTTATCTACTCAGAGAGAGGAAACGCATGCCTTTTTCTGAAATTTTAATTTGTTTCTCGTATCTTCTAGGAGAATCACTGTTCAGGAATGTGGGATAAAAGTCAAAATATCCTTTTATGTATATGATATGATTCAACAAATACGAGAACCTGATATTCCACCAAAGAAATATCTTAGAGGTGATGAATACTTTCAGGAAAGTGGCACATGTTCAAACTAACAAAGACATAAGAACCAATGCTTTCTTATATACTAATGTCAAGCATGCTGAAAAGTAAATTAGGAAAACAATCACAATCACAATAGCCACATATAGAAAACAAAGGAAGTGAGAGACCACTAGAGTGAAAACTTTAATAAGATACTGAAGGATGAAGTGGAGAACAACACCAGAACAGGAAAAGACCTCACATGTTCAAGTATTAACTAGATTCACATTGTATTACCAAACTATACTTATAACTCCTTAATGTAGTATAAAGAAGAATAGAGATTGGGGATTTCTGAAAATAAAACTAGTGTGACAGAATTAAAAGAAAATGTTTGGAAATTTTATCTGAATAGTTCAGGAGATTTATATTAAGAATTCTTACCTTTTAATTGTTTAAAGATTGCTTACATATAAAATATATTAAAATTTGTGCTATTTTGGTTCAGGCCTCTTCAGTGTATAGCTTCCTATGAAATGCACTACTATTAATCACTTATGGAAATTGCAAATTTGACAATATAACATTACAAAATATCGAATTATTGCTATTTAAATTTTTATTGACCTATAATTGACCCTTGGCTCCTGAAAAAACAATTTCTTATACAATATCAGATCTATTTAGAGGATTTACATTGTGATATCTTATATAAAGAATGCATAAGACTATCCCACATGGGATTGCTAGATTATCTGCTTATTCTATCTCAAATAGAAACCATTTATTCTATGGTTCTATGATGCTATGAGCATCAGCATGTTCAATTTTTAAACAGTGGAATATCTGCATTTTAATTGGGTATAATCTACTTTTAAAATCAGCTGAGATTTTTTTTTTCTAGAATGAAACATCTATAATATTCAAAAGTGTCTGGTGCGGGAGTGCACAGCTGTATTATTGCCATCACTAGAAAAAGAAGTCCTATTAAAAACATGTTCAAAATGTGCTCTAATCTCTAGGAAGCAATAGTTTGTATCTTAGAAAACTACTAGCATTTCTTATACGCAATAAAAATTTCATGGCAATCCAGACCAACAATATTAAACAAATGTTCAGACAAGTTAAAATGTTATTACTGATTAATCTGTAGTTATAAATAACTTTCATTGGTCCTGGTTGCCTAAATAAATATGGTAAATTATGGCTTGTGCTATCTTATACAAATATATCTCTCCCTTTGGCCAAATGTGAAGTTATTCTTGAATGCTAAAAACATGAAAAGTCATACCCAGAAATAGGAATTTAGTTTTACCTTTAAAGTATAACACTAATAATCCCAAAATATACAAAAGCTGATATTAAACATTATTTTTACCATATGAGATATTATTTTCAGAATCAAACAATGCATTTTCAAATTTAAGTGACACAAAATAATTCAACATTACAAATTAAGTTTCTATAAAAGCAATAAACACAATGAAGACAAAAATAAAGACAATTAAGTTGAATTTCTGGTTTGATTAGGAAAATTCCTGGCCAGTTTGTATTTGATTTCATAGTCAGGAAATACAACATTATGCGTTGCAAATTAAAGAAATGTTTTTTCAAAGTATTTACTGACAGATTATATAATGTAAAATATATAAATGATTAAAGTATAAATATATAATATATAAATGGTTACAGTCTAAGTATAAAATATTGAAGTGATTAGAATTTATTTAGCATGTAATTAAATATAATTGATATAAAAATTATTAAATGTTATCTTCTGATATTACTAGTAAAGCTAACAATAAATAAATATTTATAATTTTATGTGTTTTAATGTACTATTACAAGTAATTCAGAGACATGCCTAGAAGTAATTGTGTTCTGTTGGACGGGAAGATATAATTGTTATGATCCATAGTATGTAATCAGAATTTATAATAATTTGAATTTTCAAAGAAAGGTTCTCTACCAATGAAAGTTTAAATTATATTTTGTTCAAATTAAAATACTTTTTTCTAAAGGTGTGTGCTTTACATATGGAGATAAAACAGCATAAGAGTTGACTCCAATGTCCAGAAGTATTATTTATGGCTAATTTTGAACAACAATATATTAAGGAACATATATGTATATTCCAATTAAAATGTTGTTCATTAGAATATTTTTGAGCATTTCTACAAAATGTAAGCATTTCAGAGTTTAACATCATGAGAAAAATGCAAAGATTTGAAACAAATAAATATATTTTATAATTTCTACAAAATACATAATAGATTTAGAGTTGAAAACAGATAAAAGGAAACATTATATACTTGAACCTTCAAAATCGTTAAAGTCAATTAGAAATCATACAAATTAGAAAATTCAGATTCTTCAAGTTAATCAGAATGTAAGATTGCTTTTAGTGGGAAGCAGTTTCAGAACACTTGTTCAAGAGTACAAGAATTCTACACTAAAATAATCTGGCCCTGTTTTTTTTGTGATTGGGAGGTTTTTGATGACAGCTTCTACTTCCTTGCAGTTTATAGGTCTATTTAAATTTGTTCACCTGATCTTGACTTAATTTTGGTATATGGTATCTATCTAGAAAATTGTCCTTTTCTATTACATTTTTGAATTTTGTAGAGTACAGGCTTTTGTAATATGACCTAATGATTCTCTGAATTTACTCATTGTCTCTTGTTATGTCCCCCTTTTCATTTCTGATTTTGTTAATTTGGATGTTCTCTCTCTCTGTCTTCTTGATTAGTTTGGATAAAGCTTTTTCTATCTTGTTGATTTTTTCAATGAACCAGCTCTTTGTCTCATTGATTCTTTGTATTGTTTTCTATGTTTTTATTTTGTTGATTTCAGCCCACAATTTGATTATTTCCAGTCTTCTAATCCTCCAGGGTGAGTTTGCTTCTGTTTGTTCTAGAACTTTCAGGTGTGTTATTCAGTCACTGTTGTGAACTTTCTCCATTTTCTTTATGTGGAAACTCAGTGCTATGAACTTTTCTCTTAGCACTGGTTTTATTATGCTCCATCAGTTTGGGTATGTTGTGCCTTCATTTTTGTTGAAATCTAGAAAGTCTTTACTTTCTTTCTTTATTTCTTCCTTGACCCAGGTGTGGTTCAGTAGTCCACTGTTCAACTCCCATAATTTTGTAGGCTTTCTGAGATACTACCAATGTTCCTCAAATGTACCGTATAATAGAAATAGAAGGAACAATGCCAAACTCTATTTATGAGACTGGCATTACCCTGATAGTAAAACCACACAAAGACTCAACCAAGAAAGAAAATTACAGACCAATCTCAATTATGAATATAGATGCAAAAATACTCAATATAATACTGTCAAACCAATTCCGAGATCACATACAAAAACAAAAACAAAAACAAAAACAAAACATGATCAAGTTGGCTTCATCCCAGAGATGCAGGGATGCTTCAACATACAAAAATCTATCAATGTAATCCATCATATAAATAAAATGAAAGAAAAAAACCATTATCATCTCATTAGATGCTGAAAAAGCATTCAACAAAATCAAACACCCTTCATGATAAAGGGCTTGGAAAGATCAGAGATACAATAAAACATACCTAAACATAATAAAAGCAATACACAGCAAGCCGGCATCCAACAACAAATGAAATAGAGAGAAATTCAAAGTGATTCCACTAAAATCAGGGACAAGACAAGACTGTCCCATCACTCCATATCTCTTCAAAATAGTTGTTAAAGTTCAGGATATAGGAAATAAGACATAATAGGAGATCAAGGGGACTCAAGTTGGAAAGAAAGAAATCAAACATTTGTTTTTTGCAGTCAATGTGATAGTATATAGAAGTGATGTCAAAGACTCTACCAGGAAACTCCTACCACTGATAAATAGATTGACTAATGTGCCAGGATTTAAGCTCAATTCAAATAAGTCAGTAGCCCTCTATATACAAATGATAAAGAAGCTGAGAAAGAAATCAGAGAAACATCACCTTTCACAATAGCTATAAATAAAATAAAATATCATGGGGTAACACTAACCAAAGTAGTGAAAGACTTATTTGACAAGAAGTTTAAGTCTTTGAAGAAAGAAAATGAAGAAGATACTAGAAAATGGAAAGATCTCCCATGATCATGGATAGTAGGATCAACAAAGCATAAATGGCAATCCTACCAAAAGCAATCTTCATCAAGACCCCAACACAATCTTTCACAGACCTTGATAAAAAAATAATCAACTTCATATGGAAAAACTAAAAACCTAGGAAGGTCAAAATAATCCTCTACAATAATGGAACTTCCAGAGATATCACCAGCCCTGACATCAAGCTGTATAACAAAACTACATTAAAGAAAACAGCTTGATACTGGCATAAAAACAGAGAGGTTGATCAATGGAATTGATCGAAGACCTGGATATGAATTCATACACCTATGAACACCCGATCTTTGGAAAAGAAACTAAAATGATACAATGGAAAAAAAAGAAAACATCTTTAACAAATATTGTTCGCAAAACTGGATATCAACATGTAGAAGAATAAAAATAGATCCATAAGTATCATCATGCACAAAACTCAAGTCCAAATGCATTAAAGACCTCAATATAAATCAGACCACACTGACCCTGATAGAAGAGAAAGTGGGAAGTAGCATTCAATGCAAGGGCACAGGAGACTACTTCTAAATATAACCCCAGTAGCACATACACTGAGAGCAACAATAAATAAATGGGACCTCCTGAAACTGAAAGGCTTCTCTATAATAAAGGATAGAGTCTATAAGACAAAAAAAGCCGCCTAAAGAATGGGAAAATATCTTCACCAATCCCGCATTAGACAAAGGACTGATCTACAAAAATATATAAAGAACTTAAGAAATTAGACATCAAAATTCTAAATAACCCAACTATAAAATGGGGTACAGAACTAAAAAAAAATTCTCAGTACAAGAATATTGAAATGTCCAAAAGACACTTAAGGAAATGTACAACATACTTAGACATTAGGAAAATGCAAATCAAAACAAATCTGAGTTACCATCATACACTTGTCAGAATGACTAAGATAAAAACACCAATGATAGCTTATGCTGGAGAGGATGTGGAGTAAAGGGAATACTCATCTATTGCCAGTGAGAATGCAAACTTGTACTGCCAATTTGGAAATCAGTATGGCAGTTTCTCAGAAAATTGGGAATCAACCTACCTGAGAATCCAGCAATAACATTCTTGGGCCTACACCTAAAATATGTTCAGCCATGCTACAGAGTCATTTGTTCAACTATGTTCATTGCAGCATTATTTGTAATAGACAAAACCTGAAAACAACCTAGATGCCCCTCAACCAAAAAATGAATAAAAAATGTGGCACATTTACACATTATAGAAATACTCAGCAGTAAAAAACAATGACATCTTGAATTTTGCATGCAAATAGATGGAACTAGAAAACACCATTCTAAATGAGGTAACCCAGAACAAAAAAAGATGAATATGGTATGTCCTCATGCATAAGTGAATACTAGTCATAAACAAAGGATATTGATCCTATATTCCATGATTCTATAGAAGCTAAGTAACAGCGTGACTGCTAAGTAAAACATACAGAGATCCACCTGGAAAGTCAAAATAGACAGGATAACCTGGCAAAATTGGGAGTATAGGGATGGAGGGATAAGGGCAGGTGGAAGGGGAAGAAGAGGGAAAAGGGAGAGGTATGAGAAAAACTTGAGGAAATGGGATAGTCAAGATGGAAAAAGGACAGAAATGAGAGCAAGGAAAGAGATATCTTGATTGAGGCAACCATTATTGGGTTAGCAAGAAACCTGGCACTAGAGAAATTCCCAGCAATACACAAGGATAACCCCAGCTAAGACCTTAAATAATAGAGGAGAGGTTGCCTGAAATTGCCTTGACCTGTATTCAGACTGATGAATATATTAAATATCACCATAGAACCTTCATTTGGAAACTGATGGAAAAAGAGGAGAGACCTTCATCAGAGCACTGGACTGAGCTCACAAAGCCCAGTTGAAGAGTAGGAGGGTTGAGAATATGAGCAAAGAGGTCAGGACTGTGATTGGTACACCCACTGAAACAGTCTACCTTAGTTAATGGGATTTCACCAACACAAGCCTCATTGGGAAGGAACAAGCATAGGACCAAACTACTCCCTCTGAATATGGTTGACAGTTGCATGGCTGGGGCAGACTGCAGCCCTACTGACAGTGACATCAGGATTTATCCCTACTGTTTGTACTGAGATTTTGGAACCCATTGTCCTTGGAGGGATACCTTGCTCAGCCTAAATATAGTAGAGAAAGCCTTGGACTTTCTCCAGAGCAATATGCCTTACTCTCTCAGAAGAGTGGATAGGGATTGGGTGGGATTTATGTGAAGGGAATGGGAGGACAGGAGGGAGTGAGAGCTCCAATTGGTATGTATAATAAAAAAAGATAATTTGTTTTCTTTTTTAAAAAATTAAAGAAAGAAAATAAATAAAAAGAGTATAGCAATGGAATCTGTCAGCATAAATTTCAGGCATTGACATGCTTTCTATGTGTTTGTGGAGTTGTGAGATTTTACCACTTGATCATGCTTATCAATAAAATACTTACTAATATGATCTATGCATAGTTTAATTTTTGCATAGTTTAATTTTGCTATGAATTCTGAACACATCTTTAGTAGTTTATGACCATATCTAGCAACTACATTTTCTCAATTAAAGGCATAAATATTAATATTTTTAGAAATTTATTAGCTCTCCTACAATAGCAACATGCAAAATAATGACACACATGAAGTCAGCAAGGTAGTAATTGCCAGACAATGACAGTTCCTTTTATATTTACATCCCATTGCTAAATATGTCTGTTATTGATTTGATACTGTATTGGTTTGGGAAGGCTGCTTGGTCATTCAGGCCACTTGAAAGCTCAGATCCCAAATAACCACACAGAAACTACTAATTAAATCACTGTTTGGCCCATTATCTCTAGCTTCTTATTGGCTAACACTTACATATTGATTTAACCCATTTTAATTAATGTATGTATCACCACACAACAGTGGCTTAATGGTAAATGAATAAAGTTCCCAGCATCTATCTCTGGCAGGACTACATGGCTTCTCTTTTGACTCCACATCCCTTCTCCCAGAATTCAGCTTAGTTTTCCCCACCCCACCTACCTAAGTTCTGCCCTGCTATAGGCAAATTATATAAACTGTCCAAAGAAGTTTTTTTATTTA
This sequence comes from Myodes glareolus, assembly GCF_982192425.1. Lineage (NCBI taxonomy): Eukaryota > Metazoa > Chordata > Mammalia > Rodentia > Cricetidae > Myodes > Myodes glareolus. The sequence goes on along the minus strand of NC_142053.1, from coordinate 100,717,703 downwards.
TTAATGGTAATCATAGCTTAAAGAGGAAATTCCACATCACCATGTCAATCTTGGTTTATAAATTTACTGCATCCAATAATGCATATATGATTAAAAATGTGGCACTAGGTTTATGACCCTTTATCCCAATTTCCTCTGTGTGTGTGTGTGTGTGTGTGTGTGTGTGTGTATTTGTAAATTTTAGCCAATGATAAGCTGGAATTCACAGAGCACCACTTATCACTGAGTTGATAATGCTGTCAGTGAAGACATATCTCACCGCTACTGGTTTTCCCTGATATTTTAAAATGTTTTCTTTTTTTCAATTTTATTCTACTTATACAAGCCTATTTCCTGCAGGTTGTATATGTGTCATGTATGTGTCTGATACTCATGGAGGTTAGAATATGGCAAATGATTGCCTGGAACTACAATTATGAATGATTCTGTCCTACCACATGGGTTCCAGAAAACAATCTCAAATCCTCTGCAAAAGCAATATGGTATATATAAACACCAAACCATCTCTTCAGAATCTTCTCCTGCTTCTTAAACTTAATGAAGTTAATGACTTCATTCCTTTTATAGTAATGATGGTATCAGTCAGGTTTTTTGACTCAAAATTCTATATTCCCATTACCACCTGTTTTTTTTTAATTATTAAATAACAATGTTAGCATGCTGCTAGTAGGATAAGTAGTGTGGAGGAAAAGATTATTAGGTATAATTGTTAAGTACATAATATGAGAGCTTGCATTTTTCAAAAATGCCTCAGTATTTTTGACTAAAGGCTAGTATTTGTATTGTGAGACTCTACTACAGCGTTAAATTGTCAAGCTTCTAAATGAAACATAGAATTTCTCTTAAATACACTTGCAGTCAGGCATGGTAGCACAAGCCTATAGACTGAGCACTTGAGTTGCAGAATCAAAAGTAACTGACTTTAAAGTAAACCAGGAATTTGTAATTTCTGTCTGCATTTGCCAAAGTTACATAGAGAGAGCCAGTAATGCCTAAAAGTATAATTGTAGCAGTTATGTCTTAGCAATAACTGGCCTAATTGCTTTTATAACCCATGCAATTGGAGAGGAATAAAGTTTGGTACTACAAACCTGCTCCATCACTTGTGGTTTCTTATCTTAGAGATTTCAGAGGAAAACCTACTATAGTCACGTTCCCAACCTGATATCATTGCTAAATGCATTTAAAATACTTATCTTTTGTATGTATGTATGTATGTATGTATGTATGTATGGATGGATGGATGCATATATGTGTAACTTTGTATGTGTAGTTCCTGGAGTTCATCAGAGAGGTTTCTTTTTTAGACAATAGTGATCTTTAGAGAGAGTTAAACTTCAGCCACAAATGAAAAATCTTCAACATAACTCCCAGAGCCCTAGGCCCATTGACCAATGCAAAAGTGGACACAGAAGATTGTAAAACCATAGAATGGGGAGGTCTGCTACATAATTGTATCTTCTAAATAAAAAAGTGAACTTAAACCTGTGAAATCTCAAAAATAGGACTGCTTACACAAGACCTGAATAGCATGCCCTGGGGAAATCGCATCCTATTTGAAGAAGTACAGGTGGCAGAGCTGAAGAGTTCTATCCAGAGAGGTGAGTGGGTGCTTGCCAGGGCGGTCTGTCCCCAAAGAGAGCATAGCCCCTCCCCACTCAGCTTCTGCTGCAGGGGCTTCGGTGTCCCATGGGACCCTTCCCTGCCCCCACTGCTGCTGCTCTTTTGTCTCCTGGGTCCAGGAACCACCAGCTATCCCTGCTGCAGTGCTGAGGAGTTCTGTCCAGAGAGTGCTGAGGAGTTCTAACAAGAGAGTGCTGAGGAGTTTCATCTAGAGGGGAGGAGATGGGCAGGTGCCAATGCAGGAATTCCTCCAACAACCTGAAAGGCAACATGACATCTCCAGAATCCAGGGATCACGAAACTAGAAGAATTGAACACCCTACTCCAGAAGAAATCTAAGAAATTGACTCTAAGTGGATCTTTATGAAAATAATAGAGGAACTTAAACAGGAGGTGAAAATCTGCCACAAAGAAATGGAAGATAAATATAATAAAAAGATTGAGGAAATGAGTAAAGAAATGGAAGAGAAATATACCAAAAAGTTTGAAGAAATGAGTAAATCCGTAAATGAAATTCTGGGAAACCAAGAAAAAACAATCAAACAGGTAATGGAAACAGTTCAAGATTTGAAAACTGAAATGGAGTCAATGAAGAAATCACAAACTGAGGGCCAGCTGGATATGGAAAATCTAGGTAAATGAACAGAGACTTCAGAAACAAGCATAATGAACAGAATACAAGAGATAGAAGAAAGAATCTCAGACACTGAAGACACCATAGAGAAATTAAACGCTCTGACCAAAGAAAACAGCAAATACAACAAATTCTCATCACAAAACATTCAGGAAATGTGGGACACAATAAAAAACCAAATCTAAGAATAATTGGGGTAGAAGAAGGAGAAGAATTGTTGATCTAAGGTTCAGAAAATGTATTCAACAAAATTATCGAAGAAAACTTCCCCAACCTAAAGAACTATATCCCTATGAAGGTTCGAGAAGCATACAGAACACCGAATAGACTGGATCAAAAAAAAAAAAAAAACATCCCTTCGCCATATAATAATCAAACCACAAAGCATTCAGATTAAAGAAAGAATATTAAGAGCAGCAAAGGAAAAAGGTCAAGTAACTTATAAAGGTAAACCTATCAGACTTACACCGGACTTCTCTATGGAAACCATGAAAGACAGAACGTCCTGGATAGAGGTACTGCAGAAACTAAGAGACCATGGATGCAAGCCCAGACTACTATACCCAGCCAAGCTTTCGTTCACAATCAACGGAGAAAACAAAATATTCCAGGATAAAAACAAATTTAAACAATATGTAGCTACAAATCCAGCCTTACAGAAAGTATTAGAAGGCAAATCACAACCCAAGGAATCCAACAATCACAACACCGCCTACAATAACTCAGACATCTAGTGACCCTTCACAAGCACAACTCAAGAAGGGAAAAACGTACACTCTACTACCCCCCTCAAAATAAAATAAATAAAATAACCAGAGTCAACAACCACTGGTCATTAATATCACTTAATATCAATGGACTCAACTCAACTCAACTCAACTCAATTCATTGTTGTTGAATTCAACAACAATGCTACCCCCAGGAAGCCAACAAACTGATGGAAGTTGGACTGTCAACTATTAAATCACCCCTGGGTCAAGGAAGAAATAAAGAAGAAATTAAAGTCTTCCTTGAATTTAAAGAAAATAAAGAAACAACATACTCAAACCTATGGGACACTATGAAAGCAGTGCTAAGAAAAAAGTTCATAGCACTAAGCGCCCAGTTAAAGAAAACGGAGAAAGCACACTTTGGAGACCTAACAGCACGCAGGAAAGGTCTAGAAAAAAAGAAGCTGATTCACCCAGGAGGAGTAGAAGACTGGAAATAATCAAACTGAGGGCTGAAATCAACGAAATAGAAACACAGAAAACAATCCAAAGAATCAATGAAACAAAAAGCTGGTTCTTGGAGAAAATCAACAAGATTGACAAACCCCTAGCCAAACTAATCAAACGGCAGAGAGAGAACATGCAAATTAATAGGATCAGAAATGAAAAGGGGGACATAACCACAGACACAGAGGAAATTCAGAGAATCATTAGATCTAACTACGAAAGTTTACATGCCACACAGTTGGAAAATGTAAAAGAAGTGGACATTTTTAGATAAGTACCATATACCAAAGTTGAACCAAGAACAGGTGAACAATCTAAATAGACCTGTTAGAAGTGAAGAATTAGAAGCTCTTATCAAAAATCTTCCTACCAACAAAGCGCAGGACCACATGGTTTCAATGCAGAATTCTACCAGAACTTCCAGGAAGAGCTAATACCTATACTCCTTAATGTATTCCACAATATAGAAACAGAAGAGTCATTGCCAAACTCTTTTTATGAAGCTACAGTCACCCTAATACCAAAACCACACAAAGTCACAACCAAGAAAGAGAATTACAGGCCAATCTCACTCATGAACATCGATGCGAAAATTCTCAATAAAATACTGGCAAACCAAATCCAAGAACACATTAGAAAAATTATCCATTATGATCAAGTAGGCTTCATCCCAGAGATGCAGGGTTGGTTCAACATACGCAAATCTATCAATGTAATCCATCATATAAATAAACTGAAAGAAAATAACCATATGATCATTTCATTGGATGCTGAAAAAGCATTTGACAAAATTCAACACCCATTTATGGTAAAGGTGTTGGAGAGACTGGGAATACAAGGATCATACCTAAATATAATAAAAGCAATATACAGCAAGCCGACAGCTAACATCAAATTGAATGGAGAGAAACTCAAAACCATTCCACTAAAATCAGGAACACGACAAGGCTGTCCACTCTCTCTATACCTCTTCAATATAGTGCTTGAAGCTCTAGCAACAGCAGTAAGAAAACATAAGGAGATCAAGGGGATTCGATTTGGAAAGGATGAAGTTAGACTTTCGCTATTTGCTGACGATATGATGCTGTACATAAGCGACCCCAAAAACTCTACCAAAGAACTCCTACAGCTGATAAACACCTTTAGTAATGTGACAGGATACAAGATCAATTCCAAAAAATCAGATGCCCTCCTATACACAAAGGATAAAGAAGCAGAGAGAAATCAAAGAAAAATCACCTTTCACGATAGCCACAAATAGCATAAAATACCTTGGGGTTACTCTTACCAAGGAAGTGAAAGACCTATTTGATAAGTACTTTAAGTCTTTGAAGAAAAAAATTGAGGAGGATATCAGAAAATGAAAGACCTCCCCTGCTCTTGGATTTGGAGAATCAACATAGTAAAAATGGCAATTCTACCAAAAGTAATCTATAGATTCAATGCAACCCCCATCAAAATCCCATCAAACTTCTTCACAGACCTTGAGAGAACAATAATCAAGTTTATATGGCAAAACAAAAAACCCAGGATAGCCAAAACAATCTTATGCAATAAAGGAACTTCTGGAGGCATTACCACCCCTGACTTCAAACTCTAATACAGGCTACCAGTATTGAAAACAGCTTGGTATTGGCATAAGAACAGAGAAGTAGAAGTAGACCTATTAAATCGAATAGAAGACCCGGATATTAACCCACAAACCTATGAACACCTAATTTTCGACAAGGGAGCTAAAGGTATACAATGGAAGAAGGAAAGCATCTTTAACAAATGGTGCTGGCATAACTGGATGTCAACCTGTAGAAGAATGAAAGTAGTTCCATATCTATCACCATGCACAAAACTCAAGTCCAAATTGATTAAAGACATCAACATTAATCTATCCACTTTGAACCTGATAGAAGAGAATGTGGGAAGTAGTCTACAAGATATAGGCACAGGAGGCCACTTCCTAAGCAGAACCCCAGTAGCACAGACAATAAGAGAATCAATGAATAAATGGGACCTCCTGTAACTGAGAAGCTTCTGTAAAGCAAAGGACACTGTCAGTAAGACAAAAAGACTACCTTCTGACTGGGAGAAGATCTTCACCAACCCCTCATCAGACAAAGGCTTAATCTCAAAAATATACAAAGAACTCATGAAACCAGACACTAAAACTCTAATTAACCCAATTAAAAAATGGGGTACTGAACTGAAGAGAGAATTCACAACAGATTAACTTCGAATGGCCAGAAGACTCTTAAGGACATGCTCAACCTCCTTAGCGATCAGGGAAATGCAAATCAAAACCACTTTGAGATACCATCTTGCACCTGTCAGAATAGCTAAACTCAAAACACCAATGATAGCCTATACTGGAGAGGATGTGGAGTGAGGGGAACACTCATCCATTGTTGGTGGGAATGCAAATTTGTGCAGCCACTGTGGAAATCAGTGTGGTGGTTTCTCAGAAAACTGGGAGTCAACCTCCCTCACGACCCAGCAGTTCCACTATTGGGAATATACCCAAGAGATGCCCTATCATACTACAAAAGCATTTGTTCAACTATGTTCATAGCTGCACTATTTGTAATAGCCAGAACATGGAAGCAACCTAGGTGCCACTGAATAGAAGAATGGCTAAAAAAGGTGTGGAACATATATACATTAGAGTTTTACTCAGCGGTAAAGAAAAATGACATCTTGAATTTTGCATGCAAATGGATGGAAATAGAAAACGCTTTACTGAGTGAGGTAACCTAGACCCAAAAAGAGGAATATGGTATGTACTCACTCATAAGTGGATTCTAGCCATAGTTAAAGGTCTTTGAGTCTATATTTTGTGATCCTCGAGAAGCTAGATAAAAATGTGAACCCGAAGAATATCATGTAGTTATCCTCCTGGATATTAGAAGTAGGCAAGATTGCCAGGCAAACTTGGGTGCACGGGGGGTGGGGGCGTGGAAGTAAGGGGAGTTGGTTAGGAGAGGGGAGAGGGGGAGAACTGGGGATGGCTTGCGGGAATGGGAGGGGCAGGGAGGAAGGATGGTTATGGGAGCAGGGAAGTTTATATCTCAACTAAGGGACTCATTTTAGGGTTTGCAAGAGACTTGATTCTGGAGGGATTCCCAGGTCCAAGGAGAGGTCCCCAAATGGTACTCTGGGCAGCAGAGGAGAGGGTGCCTGAACTGGCCTTGTCCCATAACCATACTGATGAATATTTTGCTTGTCACCACAGAACCTTCATATGGTGATGGATGGAGATAGAGACAGAGACACATGTTGGAACACTGGACTTAGCTCCCTAGGTCCAAATGAGAAACAGAGGGAGGGAGACCGTGAACAAGGAAAGCAAAATAAGAGGGGGTCTTCATCTGATGATGGATGGAGATAGAGACGGAGACGCACATTGGAGCACTGGAGGTCAGGACCTTGAAGGGTGCGTTCACCCACTGATACAAGGGGACTGGTCGGATGGGAGCTCACCAAGGCCAGCTGGACTGGGATTGAACGAGCCTGTGATCAAACCGGATTCTCTGAACGTGGCTGACATGGGGGCTGACTGAGCCCGCATAGTCCAAATGAAGACTGAGAAGCCATTGACAATGGCACTGGGTCTTGTTTGGTCTGCATGGACTGGCTTTTTGGGATCCTGGCCTGTTTGGATGCTCACCTTCCTGAACCTGGAGGGAGGGGGGAGGATCTTGGATTTCCCACGGGGCAGGAAACCCTGACTGCTCTTGGGAATGGTGAAGGAGGAGGAGAGGGAGTGGGGGAGTGGGATGGTATTGGGAGGAGGGGAGGAAGTGGAAAGAGTGTTTTCGCATACTTGAATAAACAAATCGGAAAAAAAGAGTCAAGAGATTCCTAAGATTATCATGTAATGAGAAATGAAGGACACATGTAAAAATTATGCACACACAATCACACATACATACTTTAAATCAGTTCTTTTAGATTTTCTCTCTGCAAATTGTTATGGCATATGAGTGGTTATGGTGAATAAATAAATTTAAGTATAAAGTTTCTAAGTAACTGTCTGCAAAGATTACTGATTTTTGACTCAGCACGGTTTCCTCCGCTTGATCCTCACCTGTATTTTATTAACTGTGTGACATTAGTGAAACAGCATCATCCAACTTATCTCATTTTTCAAGCTAGAAATTGTGACAGTAACATTTTCCTCAATTAGTCATTCTAAAATTTAAATGCATTTGTATTTGTAAGACATTCATAATATTGCTTGTCATGTATTTATTGCCATGAAAGTCTGTGTAAAATAAAAATAAAAGACTGGAAAATTTAAAAAAAAAAAGAAGTACAGGTAATTTAAACTGCTTAGAAGGGGAGACATAATCTTCCCCCAGTATGAATACTTACCTAATGGCTATCTAATTCAGAGTAATCTGCACCTAAATATATATTCATACATAAAATTGCCTATTTGTGTTTGTTAATGTATAAGTATGTAACAATAATAAAAAATAAGAAACCATAAATTTGAGAAGGAATTAGAGGCACAGAATATGTAAGAGGAAGAAGAGATACATGAGAGAAATAAGAAAATAATGTAATTATATTTTAATTAAGTGAAAAACTAAAACCACAAACAAAAATTGTTTAGAAAATAATCTTTGTGCATCCATCACTTTGATTTGCATAATGAAATAGGTTTTCCTTGATTTAGAAAGCGGCCCAAATAGTACATAAGTCATTGCCTCATAATTTGTCTACTTTCAATACATGATTCATGTTGGTCAAAAAGAGGAAATGGAATTAAAAACAGGGTAGTATTTGTGACTGCATAGATATTTCATTGCTTGTGACTCTGAAACACATTGTAGTCTTTCACTTCCCTACCCTCACTCTTGTTACTTGATATTTTATTTATGTTTGTAGCAATGAGTGGGGAGCATCTATTTCTTTCATTCATTCAACATTATCCTTCTGTGATGAAAAACAAAACACAGACCTTTAAAGCTGTTGTTTTCATATTTCCTGTTATTTACCACTGCTAAAACCTCTTCAGTAAGAACTTCAGGTAATGATTTTAATAACAATGATAATGTCTGCTACTTGCCATAAGTTGGAAAATTTTAGCATACATTGCTCCAATAGCTGAGAATTTTGAATAATTATGAAAGGACCTTTCTTAAAAAAAAGTACTTTAGAAAAGAAATGTCACTAAAATACATTTTAAAATTATAATTATTTCTGAAAACAAAGTTTTCAACTAAAGTTTTCTTTTTAAATATAACTAACGTTAAAAAAAACTACTGATGGTTTTTTAAATAGCTCCTGTTTTTTGATTGTTAATCATCAGAAATGAAAAATATGAAAAGGCTTTAATTAATGTGGGAATGGAACATTTATGTCCAATTTTATAGTGCCATAAAGATCTATTTTTAACTCTCAGAAAATTTCACAATTTACATCCAATGCATACCACCTTTTAGTATATTTGTAATAATATGAACATTTGGAAATCAAAAAATACTTGTCTGTTGGGAATGTGTGCCAGACCTTATGGTAGCATCATTTGATTTGTTAAACTTGGATTTATCCTTTGAGGTAATACATCAGCTTTTGTAGGTGCTGAAATGGTCTTTATATTTAAATGTTCTTCTTAGAAAACTATTCCATCTGTTTTGTGTAGTTTACACAAAGCATTAGTACATTTCCAGGAGTTCAAGCCTTCTAATTCTAAAGGTTAAATTCACACAGAGAGAAGCACAGTGGGATTAGAATTCCTATTTTAGAAAACACATGTCCTTTTGAACTAAGAACATGACTTGCTACTTGGCATTCTCTGACTTCCAAGCCATAACACTAGCACTTATTTTCTCTATAAATTTGTTCCTTATATTTATCGCAATGTGATAGCACAAAAAGATGAGCAAGAGTCCAGACTAGAATAAAGACATCTGCAGATTGTGGTAAGGGACATTCACACACACACACACACACACACACACACACACACACACACACATATATATATATATTTATATTATTTCACAGCCACAGATAGGGCACTTGTACTTTCTAAACAATCTTAGGGAAATTCAGTTTTGAATATATGCTCCTAATGTCAACTTATGAATATAGATAATGAGTTTGAAAATAAAAATTTATCCTTATAAAACCAAAATTATACAATCATAGCAGTGAAGAAATGAAAATTCCATATTTCATTTTAAGAGAAAATATTTATGTAAATATCAAAATTTACAAAAGTGAAAATCAGTTAAAATATGCCACAATTTTTACTAAATACTATAATAAAATCAATTTAAAAGAAATGGGCCAAGTTAACAAAAAACAGTGATTCTATAATAGGCCATTAAGACTTATTTTGAAAAACACTTAGGTTGGTTTCATTTCCTAGTTATTGTGAATAAAGTAGCAATGAGTATGTCTGAACAAATGTCTGTGGAATATGATGTAAAGCCTTTTGGTCACATAATAAAGAGTAGTATAGCCAGATAATGTCATACATTTATTTTTCACATTTTCAGAATTCTCCACACTGATTTGCACTCTGGGTATCAGTTTGCCATCTGAACAACAGTGAATAAAGGTTTCCTTTTCCCCAACTCACCTCCAGCATTTTTTGCCTATTGTGTTGTTGATCTTTGCCAATTTGACTAGAGTAAGATGAACTCTCAAAACTCTTTAGAGTTACATTTGGCTAATTGGTAGGGAAAAGAACAGGTGAGCAGTTTAAATAGACTCGTACGTCGTGAGGAGATAGATGCTGTCATCAGAAACCTCCCTACCAAAAAAGCCCTGGATCAGATGATTTCAATGCAGAATTCTAACAGAACTTCCAAGAAGAGTTAATACCTATACTCCTTAATGTGTTTCACAAAATAGAAACAGAAGAGTCATTGGCAAATTCTTTTTATGAAGCTACAGTTACCCTGATACCAAAATCACACAAAGACACAACCAAGAAAGAGAATTACAGGCCAATCTCACTCATGAACATAGATGTAAAAATTCTCAATAAAATACTGGCAAACCGAATCCAAGAACACATTAGAAAAATCATCCATTATGATCAAGAAGGTTTCATCCCAGAGAGGCAGGGCTGGTTCAAATACCCAAATCAATCAATGTAATCCATCATATAAATAAACTGAAAGAAAAAAAACCCATATAATCATTTCATTGGATGCTGAAAAAGCATTGGACAAAATTCAACACCCCTTTATAATAAAGATGTTGGAGAGACTGGGGATACAAGGATCATACCTAAATATAATAAAAGCTATTTAAAGCAAACTGACAGCTAACATCAAATTGAATGGAGAGAAACTCAAAGGCATTCCACTAAAATCAGGAACATAACAAGGCTGTCTACTCTCACTTCAATATAGTGCTTGAAGTTCTAGCAATAGCAATAAGACAACATAAGGGGATCAAGGGGATTCGAATTGGAAAGGAAGAAGTTAAACGCTCGTTATTTGCAGATGATATGATAGTGTACATAAGCGACCCCAAGAACTCTACCAAAGAACTCCTACAGCTGATCAACACCTTTAGTAATGTGGCAGGATACAAGATCATCTCCAAAAAATCAGTTGCCCTCCAATACACAAAGGATAAAGGAGCAGAGAGGGAAATAAGAGAAACTTCACCTTTCACGATAGCCACAGATAGCATAAAATATCGTGGGGTAACTCTAACCAAGAAAGTGAAAGACCTATTTGACAAGAACTTTAAGTCTTTGAAGAAAGAAATTGAAGAGGATATCAGAAAATGGAAAGTTGTCCCTTGCTCTTGGACTGGGAAGATCAACATAGTAAAAATGGCAATTCTACCAAAAGCAATCTATAGATTCAATGCAATTCCCATCAAAATCCCATCAAAATTCTTCACAGACCTTGAGAGAACAATAATCAACTTTATATGGCAAAATAAAAAACCCAGGATAGCCAAAACAATCTTATGCAATAAAGGAACTTCTGGAGGCATTACCATCCCTGACTTCAAACTCTATTACAGGCTACCAGTATTGAAAACAGCTTGGTATTGGCATAAGAACAGAGAAGTAGAAGTAGACCTATTAAATCGAATAGAAGACCCGGATATTAACCCACAAACCTATGAACACCTAATTTTCGACAAGGGAGCTAAAGGTATACAATGGAAGAAAGAAAGCATCTTTAACAAATGGTGCTGGCATAACTGGATGTCAACCTGTAGAAGAATGAAAGTAGATCCATATCTATCACCATGCACAAAACTCAAATTCAAATGGATTAAAGACCTCAACATTAATCTAACCACATTGAACCTGATAGAAGAGAAAGCGGGAAATAATCAACAAGACATGGGCACAAGAGACCACTTCCTAGGTAGAACCCCAGTAGCACAGACAATAAGAGAATCAATGAATAAATGGGACCTCCTGAAACTGAGAAGATTCTGTAAAGCAAAGGACATTGTCTGTAAGACAAAAATGCTACCTTCTGACTGGGAGAAGATCTTCACCAAACCCTCATCAGACAAAGGTCTGGTCTCCAAAATATACAAAGAACTCATGAAACTAGACACTAAAACTCTAATCAACCCAATTGAAAAATGGGGTACTGGGCTGAGGAGCTCTTCCCAGAGAGATCCTTTATCTGGCAATAGATGGAGATAGAGACAGGGACCCACGTTGGAACACTGGACTTAACTCCCTAGGTCCAACCGAGAAGCAGAAGGAAGAAGAACGTGAGCAGGGAGGGCAAGATCAGAGGGAACCTTCATCCGGCGATGGATGGCGATGCAGACGGAGACCCACATTGGAGCACCGGACTGAGCCCCCCAAGGCCCAAAGGAGGAGCAGAAGGAGGAAGAACATGAAAAAGGAAATCAGAACCGCAAGGGGAGCAATCACCCACTGATACAAGGCGACTGATCTAATGAGAGTTCACCAAGGCCAGTTGACTGGGACTGAAGGAGCGCTTGATCCAACCAGATTCTCTGGAGGAGGGTGAATTCTCTGAATGTGGCTGGCCCGAAGTTTTTCTAAAAAGCCATTGACAATGACTCTGGGACTTGTTTCCTCTGCATATTCTGGAGTTTTTGGGGATCCAGTCTGATTGGATACTCACCTTCCTGGTCCTGGAGGGAGCAGGGAGGAACTTGAACTACCCACAGGGCAGGAAACCCTGACTGCTCTTAGGGATGGAGAGAGAAGAGGAGAGGGAGTGGGGGGAGTAGGAGGGTGTTGGGAGGAGGGGAGAAAATGGAAACTTTTATATTTTAATAAACTTAAAAAAAATGGGGTACTGAACTGAACAGAGAATTCACAACAGAAGATATTCGAATGGCCAAAAGACACTTAAGGTCATGCTCAATCTCCTTAGCGATCAGGGAAATACAAATCGAAACAACTTTGAGATACCATTTTACACCTGTCAGAATAACTAAACTCAAAAATACCAATGATAGCCTATGCTGGAGAGGATGTGGAGTGAGAGGAACACTCATCCATTGTTGGTGGGAATGCAAACTTGTGCAGCCACTGTGGAGTTCAGTGTGGCGGTTTCTCAGGAAACTGGGAGTCAACCTCCCTCAAGACCCAGCAATTCCACCCTTGGGAATATACCTAAGAGATGCCCTATCATACTACAAAAGTATTTGTTCAATGATGTTCATAGCACTATTTGTAATAGCCAGAACCTGGAAACAACTTAGGTGTCCCTCAATAGAAGAGTGGTTAAAGAAGGTGTGGAACATATACACTTTAGAGTTTTACTCAGCAGTAAAAAACAATGACATCTTGAAATTTGCATGCAAATGGATGGAAATAGAAAACGCTTTACTGAGTGAGGTAAGCCAGACCCAAAAAGAGGAATATGGTATGTACTCACTCATAAGTGGATTCTAGCCATAGTTAAAGGTTTTGAGCATATAATTCGTGATCGTAGAGAAGCTAAATAAGAAGGTGAACACAAAGAAAATCATATAGTTATCCTCCTGGATATTGGATGTAGACAAGATTGCCAGGCAAACTTGGGTGCACGGGGGTGGGTGTTGGATGTAAAGGGAGATTGTTAAAGAGAAGGGAGAAGGTGAGGATTCGGTATAGCTTGGGGGAATGGGATGGGAGAGGGAGGAAGGATCGATATGGGAATAGGGATGAATTTATCTCAACTAAGGGTACCATTTTAGGGTTTGCAAGAGACTTGATTATAGAGGGGTTCCCAGGACCAAGGAGAGGTCCCCGGATTTTTCCTGGCAGCAGAGGAGAGGGTGCCTGAACTGGCCTTGGCACATAACCATACTGATGAATATTTTGCATATCATCATAGAACCTTCATCTGGAGATAGATGGAGATAGAGAGAGATACCCACATTGGAGCACTGGACTTAGTTCCCTAGGTCCAAATGGGAAGCAGAAGGAGGGAGAATGTGAGCAAGGAAGTTAGGATCAGAGGGAACCTTCATCTGACAATGGATGGAGATAGAGACAGAGACCCACATTGGAGCACTGGACTGAGCCCCCAAGGTCCAAATGAGGAGCAGAAGAAGGGAGAACATGAACAAGGAATTCAGGACCGCGAGGGGTGTGTTCACCCACTGATACAAGGGAACTGATATAATGAGAGCTCATCAAGGCCAGCTGGACTGGGATTGAACAAGCATGTGATCAAACCAGATTCTCTGAATGTGGCTGATGGTGGAGGCTGACTGAGAAGACACTGATAATGGCACTGGGACTTGTTTCTTCTGCATGTACTGGCTTTTGGGGATCCTAGTCTGTTTGGATGCTCACCTTCCTAGACCTTGAGGGAGGGGGGAGGAACTTGGACTTCCCACAGGGCAGGAAACCCTGACTGCTCTTAGGACTGGAGAGGGAGGAGGAGAGGGAGTGGGGGGAGTGGGAGGGTATTGGGAGGAGGGGAGGAAGTGGAATTTTTTTATAAAGAAAGAAAGAGAAAAAAAGAAAAAATCTTTTAATGCAGTGCTAACTGTTTAATAAAAAAAATCATGAGAAAAGTTTTAAAAATGAAAAAAAAATATTTCTTAAGATCTTTTTCTTTTCTTTTATTGAGAACTCTCTGTTCAGGTCCCAGGCTATTTATTTTGAATGAGTCAACTGCTATTGTGTTTTTTGGTACTGTTGTTTTACTTCTTTACATATTCTGGCTAATAATCCTCTGTCAAAAGTATAACTGACAAAGATTCCCTCACATTCTTTGGATCGACTCCTCACACAGTTCTTTGATTATTTCTGTAGTTATGCAGAAAGTTTTAGGTTCATGAAGTCTTACTTGTCAATTGCTGGCTTTAATTATTGTACTAATGGAATCTTAATCTGGAATTCTTTCTCCATACCTGTGTCATGTAGGATACTGCCCATGTTGTCTTCCAGCAATTTAAGTGTTTCAGGTCTTGTGTGCGTATGTATGTATGTATATGCATATATATATATATATATATATATATATATATATATATATATATATCTTTGATTCATTTATAGTTTTTTGGAGGGGGATCAAGATATTAGATGCTGGCATAATTTCATTCTTCTATGTATGGACGTCCAACTTTTCCAGAAGCAATTATTGAAAATGCTTTCTTTTTCCACCATATATTTCTTGACATTTTCAACTCTTAAATGGCTGAATCTATGTGTACATGCGTTTGTGTTTACAATTTTGTTCCATTGATCTACGTGTCTATTTGTTTTGTCAGTACCATATTGTTTTTGTTGCTATGGCTATGAGATGATCTTGAGATCTGGAATGACAAACCCTCCAGCTTTGGTGTTTTTGAACAGAAATATTTTGGCTTTCTAGGATCATTTGTGCTTCCATACAAATTTTAGGATAGTTATTATATTGCAATTTTTTTCCTATTTCATTGAAGAATGAGATAAGAATTCTAGTATATGCTAAATAAGTTTATAATTGTGGCAGAATAAAAATCAACTTGAACAAATAAATAGCTTTCTATATACACACAATAAATATACAGGGAAAGAGACCATAGATACATTCCCATTCACAATAGTTACAAAGAAAATAAAATACGTCAGGATAACCTAATCAAGAAAGTGAAGAAAACCACAGTGAAGTGAAAACTTTCAACTTCTGAAGAAACAGATAACGACACTAGAAAATGTAAAGATAGATATACACACAAATGCTTAAAGATTAATGGAATTAATAATGTGAAAATGACCATTTTTCTGAACAGGTATTTGTGAAGTAGGCAGTCAAGTTCTTTGGGCATATGCCAAAAAATAGTATAGCTAGGTCATATGGCTTATTTATTTTACGCTTTTTCATAGTTCTCCACACTGATTTTCACAGTGATTGCACAAGTTTGCAATCACACCAACAGTTAATGAATTTTACCTTTTTCCCAAACTTCCCTCCATTATTTGTTGTAGGTTATCTTTCTGATCTTTATCAATCTGTCTGGAGTAATCTATTTAAGTATTAGATCTACTACCAATCACTAGACAAATGAAGAGAGAAATTATGGTATGTACCCATTATGGAATGACATTCAGCTGTAAAAAAAAATAAAATTATGAACATTGCAGGTAATTGGATTCTGACCAAAAAAAATATACTCAATATAATAACCCAAACTCAAAAGATAACCATTACATCTCACATCTCTTCTGATTGTAGTAGATATCAATTTTCAGATGTGAGTACATATTCTGGAGTAACTACAGAAATCAGGAAGTAAAAGGGTACTTTTGCCTGGGAGAATTGAATAGAAGGGTACAAATGATATAATTAGAAAAGTGAGAAAAACCATGAGCCCTAACTATGGAGAGGAAAAAGGAGATAGAAAAGAAAAAGTGGAGATAAATTATAGTAAATATTCTTTCTAAATTTTTATTTTTTTATTTTATTTTACATTCCAACCTCATTTTTCCCTCCCATCTTTCCTCAAGCCTCCCCCCTTGCCTCCATCCAACCTGCCCCTCATCTACTTCTCCCAACAGGTAAGGGCTTCCATGGGGAGTCAACAATATCTGCCACATTAAGTTAGAGCAGGACCAAGATGCTCTCCTCGTCGTTAAGGATGAGCATGCCATTCAACAAGTTAACTCATTAACCAAGGATAGATCCTATTCCTATTGACACATGCCCCTCAGATAGTCCAAGCTTCACTACTGTCTGCCCCATATGGAAGGCCTAGTTTGGTACCCTGGAGATTCCACAGCTGTTGTTCTCGAGTACAAGAGTTGGCACATACTTGGTTCAGCTTTTTCAGTATATTTTTTCAGCATGATCTTGACCTCCTATGTTCGTAAATTTCCCCTCCATCTCTTTGATTTGATTCCTGGAGCTCGGCTGGTTGCATGGTTGTGGATCTCTGAATCTGGTTCTATTAGTTACAGGATGAAGCCTTTATGATAATAGTTAGAGTATCCACCAATTTATTACAGGGGAAGATCAGTTTGGGCACCCACTCCATGGTTTCTAGGAGTCTTACTTGGGACCATACTAGTGCAATCTTTGTAAGTTCCCTAGAATCCAGGTTACTCTTGAACACTATAGTATCTCTCTCTGTCAAGATCTCTTTCATTATTCTCCCACACTTTTCCTCTCCTCCTGGTCTCTCAGGTTCAAATCTCTCATTTCCTCACCTTTACCACTCCTTGCTCTCAGATTACCGAAGAGATTTCATCTAGTTCTGCTTCCCAGGGTTATTCATTTGTCCCTCTTAAGGTTTTCCTTGTTACCTAGCTTCTCTGGAGCTGTGGTTTGTAGTCTGGTTATCCTTTACTCTACATCTAATATCAACTTATAAGTGAGTACATACTGTGTTTGTCTTTCTGAGTCTGGGTTACCTTACTGAGGATGTTTCTGTCTAGTTCCATCCATTTGCCTGTGAATTTCATGATGTCATTGCTTTTTTATAGCTGAGGAATACTGTATTGTGTAAGTGGATCACACTTTCTGTATCCATTCTTCAGTTGAGGGGCTTCTAGGCTGTTTTCAGGTACTGGCTATTACAAGTGGTAGTGCTATAAACATTGCTGAGTATGTGTCTTTGTGGTGTGATTGAATATCCTTTGGGTATATGCCCCAAGAGTGGTATCCCTGGGAGCTCACCAAGGCCAGCTGGACTGGGAATGATGGAGCATGTGATCAAAACGGACACTCTGAATGTGGCTGGCAATGAAGGCTGACTGAGAAGCCAAAGACAATGGTGAGCTCCCACCGTCTCAGTGGGTGGACTCACCAGTCGTGGTCCTGACTTCCATAATTAAAGGACATTGAGTGATCCTAGAGAAGCTAAATAAGAAGATGAACTCAAAGATATCTTGCGTATCACCTGTGGGACCCTGTCCTCCCTGATCCTTGAGACCAAAATACTGGATGCAAATAATGTTTACGCTAACCAGCTAAGCTTCCTGCTAGTTCCGTCCTTGGTTCTGCTACAGCCTGGTACATTAGCCTGAGGGATCTATTTTACTTTAAAATGGTAATTTCTCAATCTGCCTCAAAGAAGCTCAGGCACCAAGGCCCATCTAACCTGTCTGACATTGCCTTGAACCCTGGACCACCTGCCTGGGGAAAAACTCCCACAGAGGCCAGTTTTCCCAGCCCCCTCTGGGTGGGAGGAGTTTTCCTTTACTGGGGCCAAAGGTATTTTAACCCTGGATTTAGTTGAATAAAGGGGCATTCTCTTCTTGAGGATGACTGGAACTCTGTATCTGTGTGTGTGCGTCTTGTGCTTTAACCCCTAGGACAATATGGAACTCGTGGGATGTGGGTGGCGTGGAAGGACGACCCCTACAATCACCATAGAACCTTCGTCTGGCGATGGATGGAGATAGAGACAGAGACACACATTGGAGCACTGGACTGAGTTCCCAAGGTCCAAATGAGGAGCAGAAGGAGGGAGAACATGAGCAAGGAAGTCAGGACCACGAGGGGTGTGTCTTTTAAATTTTCTACTTTTATTGAGTACAGATTTTTGAAGTATGATCTGATGATTCTCTGATTTTCCACAGTGTCTGTTCTTATATTCCCCTTTTCATTTTTGATTTTATTAATTAGGTTCTTCTATCTCTGTCTTTTGGTTAGTTTGGATAAGGGTTTTCATTTTCTTAATGAACCAACTCCTGGTTTCATTGATTCTTTGTATTGTTCTCTTTGTTTCTCTTTTATTGATTTAAGCCCTCAATTTGATTATTTCTTCACATCTACTCCACCTGGGTGGTTTTGATTCTTTTTGTTCTAGAGCTTCCAGGTGTTCTGTTAATTTACTAGTGTGGGATATTTCAAACTTCTTTATGTAGGCATTGAGGGATAAAGAGAAAATTAATCATTATTTTAATCATTTGATAACACATGTTAGTGTATGTTTCTTTGATATTCGGCTAGCCAGCAAGCATTTGATTTATTTCTATTAAACAAGCCAATTCATGTCTTTATTGTCTTGGCCATAGATAACTGAGCTATATGTGGAAGCTTGAACAAACAATATATTTATCTCCAATACCAGAAAATTAGCAGTGAAATAAGAGAGCTATAAAATGTTATAACTCACATGGACTTGATAATTATTGATGGAACATTCCATCCAAATACAAAAGAATATACCCTCTTCTCAGCACCTCAGTGAACCTTCTCTAAAATTAACCACATACTTGGTAACAAACAAATCTCAGCAGCTATAAAATACTGAAATTAGTCCTTGTATCTTATCAGATTAACATAGCTTGAAGATAGAAATTAACAACAATGGAAATTCCTGAAAACATACAAACACATGAAATCTGAATAATGTTCAAATGAATAGACCCTGCCTCCTGGGATTTAAGGCATGCACCACCACCATCTGACTGGAAAGATTTTTGTTATGGCCTCTATGTTTTCTTTTCATACTACATAAACACATAACAAGCTAGTTTTCAAATAAATTTTTAATATTTTAAGTAATTTATAATTAGGATATAAAATTTTATTTTCACCCTGGATTTAGTTAATATGTTTAAAACACATGTGTTACATTTCTATATATCACAGACTTGTTTTCTTTAAATAATATTAATCTAAACACAGCTTCTTTAAAGTATTTTGTATAGCATAACTGTTCATATAATAAAACATATTTGTCTGTTTTCATGGATGTATTCTTCCTCATAGTTATTCCCTATTTAATACTAGAAACATATTCTTCATAAAGAAAGGAAAGACTTAATCATCCAATTTCTTTTTTATTCTGTTCCTGAAAGGGCCTACTCAATCATGTGGTAACATAACATGGACTTCAGAAATACAATCAAGAATATAGATCTTTTATTTTATTTTTATTTATAGGCATAGATATTTTAATTTAAATTTTAAATATTATTTTATTTTTATCTCACACATTATGTTCTGAGTGCATTTTCCCTTCCTTTCATTCTTCCCAGATTTTCTCCCTACAACCCTTCTTCCCAAGTTCTATTCCTCCTTTGCTTCCCTTCAAAATAGAACAGGTCTCCCAGGGACATGCCTTGAACATGCCTAACAAAGTTACAATGACACTAGGCACAAACTCTTATATCAAGACTGGACAAGGTAACCCAGAAGGAGAATAAAGGTCCCAAGTGCAGATAAAGCATCAGAGACATTACCCATTCAAACTATTGGACGTTCCACAGGAATTCTAAGCTATACAAGCATAATGTATATGCAGAGGACCTATGTTAGACCAATACAGGGTCCATGCTTGTCACATCAATCTCTGTTAACTTCTATGAGACTTGCTTAATTGATGCTGTGGTCCATGTAACCATGATATCCTTGACCCCTCTGGTTTCTGTTATCCTTCCTCCCCTTCTGCTGGGTTCTCCTAGCCTCTGCTTAGTGTTTGATCATTGATATCTTCACCTACTCCTGTCAGTTGTTTGATGAAAGGTCTCTGATGACAAGCAGATGAGACACCAGTCTATGAGTATAGCAGAATGTCATTCAGAATAATTTTGTTGCCTTTTGTGTTTGGTTTTATCCTGTGTTTCTGTTGTGTCAAGTGTTGTCTGTGGGCCTCAAGTTTGACCAGTCATGATAGGTCATGAATTAGTCACTCCCTCAACTTCTGTGCCATGACATCTTGCAGGCAGGACAGATTGTAGGTTGCAGGTTTTGTGGCTGGGTTGATGTCCCAGCCCCACTGATATGAGCCTTTCCTGGTTATAGAAGATGGCCAGTTTGGGCTTAGTATCCCTCATTACAAGAAAATCTTCATTGGGTCACTCTTGTGGAGTCAATGGAGTTGCTGTTACAGCAGGTTTTTCCCCCCAAATGTTACCCCCTCTTTTTCTTTTACTTTTTGGTTTTTGGAACTAACACCCAGCACCCAAATAAATACAAAGAGACTTATTCTTACTTATGAATGCCTACTCTTCATTTGCTGATTTCTAACCAGCTTTTTTTAAACTTTAATTATCCCATCCCCATTTTGCCTCTGGGCTTTTACCTCTCTCTACTTTACATACATTTCTCTATTATTTACTCTGTGGCTTGCTGTGTAACTGAGTGGCTTGAACCTGCTGTACTCTCTTCTTCCCCTTTTCTTGTTCCTGCATCTCCTTTTCCCAGATTTCTCTTCCAATCTATTCTTTCTTCCTGCCATCCCTTTCTATCCTTGGTCTTGTCTATCTATTGGCCATTCAGCTGTTTATTAGACCGATCATGTGTTTTAAACAGGCAAAGTAACACAGCTTTACAGAGTTAAACAAATACAACATAAAAGAATTCAACAAATCTTTGACTCACTAATAAGATATTCTACAGGATGAACAAATTTAACAAGCCTTCAGCTAATATTTCACAACACCCTCCAATTCCAATTGTCTCTACCAATTCTTCTACCTCTGTCTCTCCAATCCCTAACTGATCACTAAGTTAAATAATCAAATTTTAAAAATGGAGTATAAGCATAAACACAATCATCAACAGAGGGATATCAAATGGCTGATAAACACTTAAACATATGTTCAACACAATTAACCATCAGGGAAATGCAAATCAAAACTACTCTGAGATTCAATTTTATACCTGTCAGAATGGCTATGATCAAAACCACAAACTGGCTCATGCTAGTGAAGATATGAAGCAAGGGGAAGATTCTTCCAGTGGTGATAGAGGTACAAGCTTGTAAAGTCACTATGGAAATAAAAATGGCAGTTCCTCAGATAATTGGGAATCCCTCTACCTCAAGAACCAGCTATACCACTCTTGCACATATACCAAAGAATGTTCTATCCTACCATAAGAACACTTGCACAATTATGTTCATAGAGGCTTTATTCAAAATATCCAGAATCTCGAAAAAGCTTGATGTCCCTCAACAGATAAACAGGTAAATATAATACACAAGTTTATGTTTTTTCTCATGTATTTTCTTACATTTTTAAAAATTAAATATTTATTCCACACAATTTAGCCAGATAAAATCGGGATTAATACCCAAAATTGCAGAATCCCAGCAAATAGTTCACTGGTTAAAAGAACTTACTGTTCAAAAAAAATGTAACTTTCTTAAGTTGTTTAAGAAATGTGATGAACTTTTGTGCTCTTTATGGGTTCTTGCCTACTTATACATTCATATAAGTATAAGTATAAGTATGCACATACATGTGCATACATAAAAGATCAGTTTTAAAAATTGAATTCCCCTTCAAAATTTCATGACATTTAATTTGTATATCACATGCTTTTACCAAAGAATATAATTGATCAGGGGCATATAATTGTCTTGATGGAATGAGAAATTAAAGATTATCCCTTATGACAGTGAGAAAAAAGTGATGTGGGTTATCTTTCTGCATTTGTGTGACTTTTATTGGTTGGTAAATAACACTGTTTCAGCCAGTGGCTTAGCAGAGTAAAATCAGGTGGGAAATCTGAACAGACAGAGAGAAAGAGGGAGAGAGAGTAGGTAGTATCAGTTTTTTTTAGATGACCTTGCAACCTTATTATATTTTTAAGAATTAAATGATATGTATTGGTTTTCTTGGAGATGGCCATAGTTCCTGAGTATTATGTAATTTTTCTTGGCCTCTATAGACATCACACTTAAATTTATGTTTTTAAGTGTTACCTACACCCACTAGAAAGCACATTTAGCTGAAACACTTGCTTAAAATTTTTTTCCTTAAAATCATAGTATTTCTAAATTACTGCTACTTATGTTCCTATTGTCTCTAATTGAATAGGTTACTTAATGCAGAAATTAGTTTTTTATATAATTACAGTTTTAAAATTTAGCAAAGGATCTTTTACTTTATTTTGTGAAATTGGTACTGAAGTTGAGTGCCCTTTGTGACTGATAATGAAAGAACATTAACTTCCAAAAATCAGTGGCTATGTACTTTAAGAATTCATAAAGTAATCACTAAACTTACTGATTAAAATAAAAATGGACTTTGGCTTCAAATGAAAATAAAACCTAGTAATCCATTTTTAAGAAGCACCCACAACTGTATGCAGTTTTGCATGCCTTTATTTTTAGGAAAGTGACTCTCTTTGATTTCAAGGTCACCCTGCTCTACATACTGAGTTTCCTGAAAGTACAATTAATTAATTAACTAATTAATTAAGGCATCCAGAGAGAAGCAAAACCATAAATATATTTCAACCATTTTTTTAGAAACAAAGCCAATGTGACTGAGATCAGGAAAGGCTTGTGTTTGGAATGTTGATACCTCTTATATATGAGTCTTTATTTCTGAAGTTATTTATTTTTACCTGAAAATATTTTCTTTGAAATTATTATCCTTGGGACATTATTAATTGCTATAGTATATATTTATGAGTAATTTTGTATAAGATATAAGTTGAACATATGATTTTATAGAAATAATCATATTTACATTAAAATTGAAATGATTTCCCAGAACATTTTAACATATTTCATCATCCATCATTGTCACTTTACTATGAATTTAGCTTGTTGATTTAGAACCAATATTGCAATGAGATGTCTTGTCCAAATCACCAAATATAAGGAGAAAAATAATTCTTAGATCATTTTATTAGACTAAAATATCACATGGAGCCATTATTTTAAAGTGTTTTTTATTGATTTTATTGAGCTATATATTTTTCTCTGCTCCCCTCCCTTCCTCTGCCCTCTGCTTCAACCCTCTTCCACGGTCCCCATGCCCCCAATTTACTCAGGAGATCTTGCCTTTTTCTAATTTCCATGTAGATTAGTTGCATGTGTATCTCTCTTAGGGTCCTCTTTGTCATCTAGATACTCTAGGATTGTGAATTGTACACTGGTTTCCTTTGCTGTATGGCTAAAAGCCACTTATGAGTAAATACTTGTGCTTTTTGTCTTTCTGGGTTTTGTTTTTTTTTTTTTTTTTTTTAGTAAATTTTATTAAATTATAAAAGTTTCCATTTCCACCCCCCCTCCCAACATCCTCCCACTCCCCCTACTCCCCCTCCTCCTCCCTCTTCGTCCCCCAGGGCAGTCAGGGTTTCCTGCCCTGTGGGAAGTTCCAGTTCCTTCCCCCTCCCTCCAGGTCTAGGAAGGTGAGTGTCCAAACAGACTGGATCCCCAAAATCCATTATATGTAGAGGAAACAGGTCCCAGTGTCATAGTCAATGGCTTTTCAGAAAGACTTCGGGTCAGCCACAGTCAGAGAATCCGGCCAAATTTGGAGAGTCTGGTTAGATCACGTCCTCTTTCAGTCCCAGTCCAACTGGCCTTGGTAAACTCTCATCAGATCCGTTCCCTTGTATCAGTGGGTGATAGCATCCCTCGCAGTACTGATTTCGTTTTTCATGTTCTTCCTCCTTCTGTTCCTCATTTGGACCTCGGGGGGCTCAGTCCGGTGCTGCAATATGGGTCACCGACTGTATCGCCGTCCTTCGTCAGATGCAGGATCTATGGTGATAAGCAAAATATACATCAGTATGGACATGGGCCACGGCCGATTCAGGCACCCACTCCTCTGTCCAGAGAGCAATCTGGGGGATCTCTCCTTGGACCTGGGATCCCATATATAATCAAGTCTCCTGTAAACCCTAAAATGGGTCCCTTAGTTGAAATATAATCTTCCCTGATCCCATATTCATCCTTCCTCCCTCCCCCCCCCATCCCAGGCCACCAAGCTTTCCCCTTTCTTCCCCTACTCCCTTCTCTCTAACCTTCTCCCCTTCCATCGACCCTCCCTCCCCCCCATGCACCCGAGGTTACCTGGGACTCTTGTCTATTTCCTACCTCCTGGTGGATAGCTAAATAATCTTTATCAGGTTCATCTTCTTATTTAGCTTCTCTAGGATCACGAATAATAGGCTCAAAGACCTTTAATTATGGTTAGAATCCACTTATGAGTGAATACATACCGTGTTCCTCTTTTTGGGTCTGGCTTACCTCACTCAGTAAAGCGTTTTCTATTTCCATCCATTTGCATGCAAAATTCAAGATGTCATTGTTTTTTACCGCTGAGTAAAACTCTAATATGTATATGTTCCACACCTTTTTTAACCATTCTTCTATTGAGGGGCACCTAGGCTGTTTCCAGGTTCTGGCTATTACAAATAGTGCAGCTATGAACATAGTAGAACAAATGCTTTTGTAGTATGATCGGGAATCTTTAGGGTATATTCCCAAGAGTGGAATTGCTGGGTCCTGAGGGAGGTTGACTCCCAGTTTCCTGAGAAACCGCCACACTGATTTCCACAGTGGCTGCACGAGTTTGCATTCCCACCAACAATGGATGAGTGTTCCCCTCACCCCACATCCTCTCCAGCATAGGATATCATTGGTGTTTTTGACTTTAGCTATTCTGACAGGTGTAAGATGGTATCTCAAAGAGGTTTTGATTTGCATTTCCCTGATCGTTAAGG
Source organism: Myodes glareolus (assembly GCF_982192425.1). Lineage (NCBI taxonomy): Eukaryota > Metazoa > Chordata > Mammalia > Rodentia > Cricetidae > Myodes > Myodes glareolus. The sequence continues at coordinate 100,692,414 of NC_142053.1, read as the reverse complement.
AGGTTGAGCATGACCTTAAGTGTCTTCTGGCCATTCGAAGTTCATCTGTTGTGAATTCTCTGTTAAGTTCAGTACCCCATTTTTTAATTGGGTTAATTAGAGTTTTAGTGCCTAGTTTCTTGAGTTCTTTGTATATTTTGGAGATCAGACCTTTGTCTGATGAGGGGGTTGGTGAAGATCTTCTCCCAGTCAGAAGGCAGCCTTTTTGTCCTACTGACAGTGTCCTTTGCTTTACAGAAGCTTCCCAGTTTCAGTAGATCCCATTTATTCATTGTTTCTCTTATTGTCTGTGCTGCTGGGGTCCTGCTTAGGAAGAGGCCTCCTGTGCCTAAATCTTGTAGACTACTTCCCACTTTCTCTTCTATCAGGTTCAAAGTGGACGGATTAATGTTGATGTCTTTAATCCATTTGGACTTGATTTTTGTGCATGGTGATAGATATGGATCTACTTTCATTTTTTTACAGGTTGACATCCAGTTATGCCAGCACCATTTGTTAAAGATGCTTTCCTTCTTCCATTGTATACCTTTAGCTCCCTTGTCGAAAATTAGGTGTTCATAAGTTTGTGGGTTAATATCTGGGTCTTCTATTCGATTCCATAGGTCGACTTCTCTGTTCTTATGCCAATACCAAGCTGTTTTCAATACTGTAGCTCTATAATAGAGTTTGAAGTCAGGGATGGTAATGCCTCCAGAAGTTCTTTTATTGTATAAGATTGTTTTGGCTATCCTGGGTTTTTTGTTTTGCCATATAAACTTGATTATTGTTCTCTCAAGGTCTGTGAAGAAGTTTGATGGGATTTTGATGGGGATTGCATTGAATCTATAGATTGCTTTTGGTAGAATTGCCATTTTTACTATGTTGATTCTCCCAATCCTACAGCAGGGGAGGTCTTTCCATTTTCTGGTATCCTCCTCAATTTCTTTCTTCAAAGACTTAAAGTTTTTGTCAAATAGGTCTTTCACTTCCTTGGTTAGAGTAACCCCAAGATATTTTATGCTATTTGTGGCTATCATGAAAGGTGATGCTTCTCTGATTTCCCTCTCTGCTTCTTTATCCTTTGTGTATAGGAGGGCCACTGATTTTTTGGAGTTGATCTTGTATCCTGCCACGTTACTAAAGGTGTTTATCAGCTGTAGGAGTTCTTTGGTAGAGTTTTTGGGGTCACTTATGTAAACTATCATATCGTCAGCAAATAACGAAAGTTTAACTTCATCCTTTCCAATTCGAATCCCCTTGATCTCCTTATGTTGTCTTATTGCTATTGCTAGAACTTCAAGCACTATATTGAAGAGGTATGGAGAGAGTGGACAGCCTTGTCGCATTCCTGATTTTAGTGGAAAGGCTTTGAGTTTCTCTCCATTCAGTTTGATGTTAGCTGTCGGCTTGCTGTATATTGCTTTTATTATATTTAGGTATGATCCTTGTATCCCCAGTCTCTCCAACACCTTTATCATAAATGGGTGTTGAATTTTGTCAAATGCTTTTTCAGCATCTAGTGAGATGATCATATGGTTTTTTTCTTTCAGTTTATTTATATGATGGATTACATTGATCGATTTGCGTATGTTGAACCAGCCCTGCATCTCTGGAATGAAGCCGACTTGATCATAATGGATAATTTTTCTAATGTGCTCTTGGATTCGGTTTGCCAGTATTTTATTGAGAATTTTCGCATCGATGTTCATGAGTGAGATTGGCCTGTAATTCTCTTTCTTGGTTGTGTCTTTGTGTGGTTTTGGTATTAGGGTAACTGTAGCTTCATAAAAGGAGTTAGGCAGTGACTCTTCTGTTTCTATATTGTGGAATACGTTAAGGAGTATAGGTATTAGCTCTTCCTGGAAGTTCTGGTAGAATTCTGCATTGAAACCATCTGGTCCTGGGCTTTTTTTGGTAGGGAGATTTTTGATAACAGCTTCTAATTCTTCGCGACTAACAGGTCTATTTAGATTGTTCACCTGTTCTTGGTTCAACTTTGGTATATGGTACTTATCTAAAAAAATGTCCATTTCTTTTACATTTTCCAACTTTGTGGCATATAAACTTTCATAGTAAGATCTAATGATTCTCTGAATTTCCTCTGTGTCTGTGGTTATGTCCCCCTTTTCATTTCTGATCTTATTAATTTGCATGTTCTCTCTCTGCCGTTTGATTAACTTGGATAGGGGTTTGTCAATCTTGTTGATTTTCTCCAAGAACCAGCTTTTTGATTCATTGATTCTTTGGATTGTTTTCTCTGTTTCTATTTTGTTGATTTCAGCCCTCAGTTTGATTATTTCCAGTCTTCTAGACCTCCTGGGTGAATCAGCTTCTTTTTTTTCTAGATCTTTCAAGTGTGCTGCTAATTCTCCAATGTGTGCTTTCTCCACTTTCTTTAATTGGGCACTTAGTGCTATGAACTTTCCTCTTAGCACTGCTTTCATAGTGTCCCATAGGTTTGAGTATGTTGTGTCTTTGTTTTCATTAAATTCAAGGAAGAGTTTAATTTCTTTCTTTATTTCTTCCTTGACCCAGGGGTGATTTAGTAGTTGACTGTTCGGTTTCCATGAGTTTGTTGGCTTCCTGGGGGGAGCATTGTTGTTGAATTCTAATTTTAGTCCATGGTGATCTGACAAGACACAGTTAGTTACTAATATCTTTTTGTATCTGTGGAAGTTTACTTTGTTACCGAGTATGTGGTCAATTTTCGAGAAGGTTCCATGAGCTGCAGAGAAAAAGGTATATTCTTTCCTATTTGGGTGGAGTGTTCTATAGATGTCTGTTAAGTCCATTTGATTCAATACCTCCAATAGGTCTCTCAATTCCCTGTTTGATTTCTGTCTGATTGACCTGTCCATTGGTGAGAGAGGAGTGTTGAAGTCTCCTACTATTAGTGTGTGTGGTTTGATGACCGCCTTGAGTTCTAGAAGAGTTTCTTTTACATATGTGGGTGCCTTTATATTAGGAGCATAGATATTCAGGATTGAGACTTCCTCCTGATGAATTGTTCCAGTTATGAGTATGAAATGTCCATCTCCATTTCTTCTGATTGATTTTAGTTTGAAGTCGATTTTGTTAGATATTAGAATGGCCACGCCCGCTTGTTTCTTAGGTCCATTTGCTTGGAAAACCTTTTCCCAACCCTTTACTCTGAGTAGGTGTCTTTCTTTGTGGTTGAGGTGTGTTTCTTGTAAACAGCAGAATGTTGGATCCTGTTTTCGTATCCAATCTCTAAGTCTGTGCCTCTTTATAGGTGAATTGAGTCCATTGATATTAAGTGATATTAATGACCAGTGGTTGTTGACTCCAGTCATTTTTTTTTGTTAGGTAGTAGAGTATATGTGTTTTTCTTCTTTAATTTGTGCTTGTGAATGGTCGCTAGATGTTCGAGTTATTGTAGGCCGTGTTGGGAATGTTGGATTCCTTCGGTAGTGATTTTCCTTCTAATATTCTCTGTAAGGCTGGATTAGTAGCTACGTATTGTTTAAATTTGTTTTTATCCTGGAATATTTTGTTTTCTCCGTTGATAGTGAACAGTAGCTTGACAGGGTATATTAGTCTGGGTTTGCATCCATGGTCTCTTAGTTTCTGCAGTACCTCTATCCAGGATCTTCTGGCTTTCATGGTTTCCATAGAGAAATCCGGTGTAAGCCTGATAGGTTTACCTTTATAAGTTACTTGACCTTTTTCCTTTGCAGCTCTTAAAATTTTTTCTTTAATATTTATGTTTTGTGTTTTGATTATTATATGACGCGGGGATGTTTGATTCTGATCCAATCTATTCGGTGTTCTGTATGCTTCTTGAACCTTCATAGGAATATCGTTCTTTAGGTTGGGAAAGTTTTCTTCTATAATTTTGTTGAATATATTTTCTGGGCCTTTGATCTGCAGTTCTTCTCCTTCTTCAATCCCTATTATTCTTAGATTTGGTTTTTTTATTGTGTCCCAGATTTCCTGAATGTTTTGTGAAGAGAATTTGTTGGATTTGCCATTTTCTCTGACCAGAGCATTTATTTTCTCTATGGTATCTTCAGAATCTGAGATTCGTTCTTCTATCTCTTGTATTCTATTGGTTATGCTTGATTCTGTAGTCTCCGCTCGTTTACCTAGGTTTTCCATATCCAGCCGGTTCTCGTTTTGTGTTTTCTTCATTGCCTCCATTTCAGTTTTCAATTCTTGGACTGTTTCCTTTACTTGTTTGATTGTTTTTTCTTGGTTTCTCAGGGTATCACTCACGGATTTACTTATTTCTTCAAACTTTTTGTTATATTTTTCATCCATTTCTATACTCATTTCTTCAAACTTTTTGTTATACTTCTCGACCAGTTCCTTAAGGGAGTTATTCATATCCTGTTTAAGGGACTCTATTGCTTTCATAATGGCACTTTTTTCCACTTCATCAGGGTTAGAGTGCTCAAATCCTTCTGTTGTAGGGTCGTTGGGATCTGATATTTTCATGTTGTTTTTCAGATTGTTGGAGGAGGTCTTGCCTTGGCGTCTGCCCATCTCTTCGATCCAATGCTCTCTATTGGAACTTCTGGTATCGGGTCAGGTTCCCTTGTTGGGCAGGGAGTTCACTGACAGAATGCCTACCTTTCCCCAGGCAGGGTATTGAAGCACAGGCACTCCCTCTTTCCGGGATGCCCCTACAGAGCAGGCCCAGTGTGCAAGGCAGCTGAACTGGGGAAATTTTATGGCCTCAGTGGGAGGGGAGAAATATAGAAATTTGTACCTGGATGGAAGCTGGGATGGCAGGCGGGAGAGCCTAGCAGGGTGGACACAGCACTGCAGGCTGACCTGGGAGTCTATGGGGTTGGGGAAAGTCCTAGCTCCTCCTTGCTGGGCCCCTGCCGCGGGCCCGAATCACCTCACCACTCCGAAGGCCCTCTGGATGGAAGCTGGGATGGCTGGCGGGAAGCTAGCAGGGTGGAGCAGGTAGAGCAGGCTGACCTGGGGGTCTATGGGGTCGGGGAAAGTCCTAGCTCCCCCTCGCCGGGCCCCTGCCGTGGCCCGAATCAACTCACCACTCGGAAGGCCCTCTGGATGGAAGCTGGGATGGCTGGCGGGAAGCTAGCAGGGTGGAGCCAGCAGGGCAGGCTGACCTGGGAGTCTATGGGGTCGGGGAAAGTCCTAGCTCCCCCTCGCCGGGCCCCTGCCGTGGCCCGAATCAACTCACCACTCGGAAGGCCCTCTGGATGGAAGCTGGGATGGCTGGCGGGAAGCTAGCAGGGTGGAGCCAGCAGGGCAGGCTGACCTGGGAGTCTATGGGGTCAGGGAAAGTCCTAGCTCCTCCTTGCTGGGCCCCTGCCGCGGGCCCGAATCAACTCACCACTCCGAAGGCCCTCTGGATGGAAGCTGGGATGGCTGGCGGGAAGCTAGCAGGGTGGAGCAGGTAGAGCAGGCTGACCTGGGGGTCTATGGGGTCGGGGAAAGTCCTAGCTCCCCCTCGCCGGGCCCCTGCCGTGGCCCGAATCAACTCACCACTCGGAAGGCCCTCTGGATGGAAGCTCTCTTTCTGGGTTTTGGCTACCTCACTCAATATGATATTTTTTTTAGAACAATCCACTTGCCTGCAAATTTCAAGATGTTATTATGTTTTTCTGCTGTGTAGTACTCCATTGTGTAATTGTGCCACATTTTCTTTATCTATTCTTCTGTCGATGGGCATTTAGCTTGTTTCCATGTTTTGACTATGATAAACAATGCTGCTATAAACATAGTTGAGCAAAGGTCTTGTGGTACAATTGAACATCCTTCTGGTATACACCCAAAAGTGGTATTGCTGGGTCTTAAGGAAGAATAAATAAGCCAATAAAAATGGAGTATAGATCTAAACAGAGAAATCTCAATAGAGGAATCTAAAATGACTAAAAGACACTTAAGAAAATGCACAACATCCTTAGCCATCATAAAAAATGCAAATTAAAACAACTTTGAGATTCCATCTAACACATGTAAGAATAGCCAAGATCAAAAACACTGATGACAACATATGCTGGAGAGGTTGTGAGGTATTGTTGGTGGGAGTGCAGACTGGTACAGTCCCTTTGGATATCAGTATGGAGATTTCTCAGAAAATTAGGAGTCATTATTTTTATAGAGTATATTATAGCTAATAACTAGAATCTTTAGAATTATTAACAAAACATGCCCATTTCCCTCAAATTTAGTTTAATGTCATAAGTTATGATCAAGTTAGTGGAAATTCTCCAGAAATTACTTATTTAATGTACATGATGTGGAATTTCCCACTGTACTCTGTAAATCCCATTGGTTAATAAAGAAACTGCTTTGGACCTATGCAGGGAATAAAGGTAGGTGGGTAAAATTAAACTGAAGGCTGGAAGAAAGAAGGAGGAGTTAGGAGAAGCCATGGAGCTGCCTCTGGAGACAGATTTTGTAAAACTTTTCTGGTAGGCCATGACCTCATGGTGATTCACAGATTAATGGAGATGGGTTAAATTAATATGTAAAAGTTAGCCAATAAGAAGGTAGAGCTAATTAGTCAAGCAGTGATTTAAATAACACAGTTTCTGTGTGATTATTTGGGGGCTATGCTGCTGGGAACTAACAGGCTCCTTACTACATGTACACTCTTTTCTTACAATCTCCCTGATAGACCTTGATACATGTCTCCCTTTGCATATTATTGACTTCATTCATTTTATCATGCATAATATTGTAGTTTCTTAGCCATAATATATTGTGTTTATGTGAATAGTTCTGAGAAAATGCTTAAAAAGCATTTTAACAAATTAGGTAATGAATATAAAAATAAGCATACTGCTCTGACATTTTTAACATGTGCATGTAATGAATGACCTAGTAAGTTACTACCAAAAGGTTATAAGCACGAAATAAAAATGTTTAAGATCATTATCCATCAGAAAAATGACAATTAAAGCTCTATTTAAATTTATATTTCCCACTTTTAAAATAACTGTCATTAGGAAAATGAATTTATAAAGCAATTAAATGTAAAAATGAGGCCCTTACATACGGCTACTGGTAATGAAATTATTCCAGTCTCTATATCAGTCACTATGGAATTTCTTCAAAAGTGAAACAAAGAATACTAAAAGATCCATATTTGGTGTGGGAGAATTGTCTGTATTCTGTCAATCATATTTTAATTAAATGCTGATTGTCCAGGCAGGAAGTATAGGCGGGTAAGCCAGACAGAAAGTAGAAGTGGAGCAAAGAGAATGAGAGTATGAGAGTATTCTGGAAAACCAGAAGCTCCCTCTGCAGTTTGCACAGACCACCAGAGAGGCAAGATTTAAGCTGCCCCACTGAGAAAGGTATTGAGCCGTGTGGCTAACATAGATAAAAATAATGGGCACACATAAGTTATAAGAGCTAATAAAGTAGCCTGAGCTAAGGGCCAATCAGTTTATAATCTGATGGAGTCCTCTGTGTGATTTTCTTTGGGCCTTGCCGGTTGTGGGGTACCATGTGAGACAGATACCCCAGCAAGCAGGCCCCTTCAACATGTTACACATATTGAAATATCCATACCACTTTTTAATCTTGACTTTAAAATACTTAGGTCAGCATACCATAGAAATAATTGCATATCCATATTTATTGCTTCATTATTTACAATAAAAAATTATAAAATCATAATTTATTTATCAACATCTGAAGAGCAAAAAACATTGCAACACATAAAATAAATTATAAAATTTACAGAAAAAAGCATGTAACCAGAGAACACTGTATTTGTCACAATGTCAAGCTTATATAATCAAGTATGTAACTTAAAGTTAGAAGAAAAATTTGTAAAATTAAAATGATTAAAAAGAAGGATATTGAAGAGAACAGAAAGATGAAGGAAGGATGAATATTGTAAAGTTATATAACATACATGAAGGAAATTATTTTTTTGAAACCAAGTACTGTGTTTAATGAATATATAATGAAACTATAAAATAACTAAGATGAAGAAACCAAAGGGTTTAAGAGATTGGCAGCTTTTGGGCATAAGAATCTATTCCTTATTGACAACTTATGTTTGATATATATATATCAAATTATTTATGTAGGCTAGATAATACTTTACCATTAAGACAATGAATAAATGTATAATGGTATATATGTGCTCTTGGTGGTCATGTTTACTGTGGAATAATACTCCTATACACTGTAAAGATTTGTCATTCATATTCATTTCATAAAACACTGATTTGGTCAGGAGCCAGGCAGGAAGTGCAGGCAGGCCAAACAGACTACATTAATTCTGTTGGACAAAAGGCAGAGATGCAGTGTCCAGGCAGAAGCAGAGATAGCAAGATGAGAATGCTGTACTGAGAAAATGTACCAAATCAATATTGACGAGAACTATGGGTTTATTTAAGTTATAAGAGCTAGTTAATAATTAGCCATAATTAGCCTTAGCTAGACAAAAGAGTATGTAATTAATATTAAGCCTCAAAGTGATTATTTTATAAGCAGTTTTGGGACCAGTTGGTCGGAGAATATTTGTAGCAATACATGAACTTACATCTGTATATTTGAGTGTCTGTGTGCATGTTTGAGTATATACATTTTTTAATTGTTTTGAAATTGATTTTATTGAGCTATAAATTTTTCTCTGCTCCCCTTCCTTCCCTTCAGCCTTTTCTGGTCAAAGACAAATGTTAAAATAAACTCTCTGAAATAAAAAATAAAACCCAGACAAGCATGCTGTCCTGAGACCAATGGCACAGAATGCTTTATCACCCTTGACTTCTGTCAATCATTCTTTGGAGGGCACTAATTTTTCCTGAGGATCACTGAGATGGTTAAGCATGAAAACTCACAGACTTTAGCTTAAGGTTCAGAGATGAGCATAAGTATCATTGGTTATCATTGGATCATTATGACTTAATTGGACTCTAGACTTGAGACCAGTCTGTCCCTGTGGTACCATTTCTGTGTACATGTTCATGGTCTGATCAGGTTCTTATTCTTTTTTTAAAAAATTGTTTCTATTTTTATTTTTATTACTTTATAAATAATACCAATCAAAATTTCCACTTCTTCCTCTCCTCCCACTTCCTTCCAGCTCCCCCAATCACTCCCTTCCCCCTCCAGTCCTAAGAGAGGGCAGGGTACCCTGCCCTGTGGGAAGCCCAAGGGCCTCCCAGCTACATCCAGGCTTAGGAAGGTATGCATTCAAATAGAACGGGATCCCATAAAGCCAGTACATGCAGTGGATACAAATCCCAGCAGCATTATCATTGGCGTCTCAGTCTGCCTTAATTGTCAGCCACTTTCAGAGGGTCCAGTTTGATCCCATGGTCGTTCAGTACCAGTCCAACTAGATTTGGTGAGCTCCCATTACCTCAGGCACACTGTCTCAGTGAGTGGACCAACCCCTTGTGGTCCTGACTTCCTTGCTCATGTTCTCCCTCCTGCTCTTCAGTTGGACCTTGGGAGCTCAGTCCAGTGCTTGGATGTGGGTCTCTGTCTCTAAAAGCATTTGCTCAACTATATTCATAGCAGCATTATTAGTAATAGCCAGAACCTGGAATCAACCTAAATGTCCCTCAATGGAAGAATGAATAAAGAAAGTGAGGCACATCTACACATTAGTGTATTACTCAGCAGCAAACAACAATGACATCTTGAATTTTGCACGGGAGAGGTGTGGATGCCAAGTTGGTGACTAAGTTGCAGGTGTTACAGTATTCCCCCATCCCTCAGAAAGAGATTATTAATGAATTTCCATCGTGGTTTACCTGGGGAAGTAAAAGGTGTTTGGATATAAATAAATGTGGGTAGATCTTCAGGAATGAATGAAGCCTGAGATGCCCTTCCAATATTGCTGTGTGAACTATGTCTCATTATTTCCCGCACCTCCTTACCAGTTCAGTTAGGGAAAAGTAGTTTTTATGTTGGGGCTTCAGACCCCAACAACCCAAAAATATGAATATGGTATGTACTCACTCATTAGTGGATTCGACCCATAAACAAAGGACATTGAGCCTATAGTTTGAGATCCTAGAGAAGCTAAGTAATAAGGTGAACTCAAAGAACAATATATATAGACCCTCCTGAAAATTGGAAACAGACAAGATTGCCAGGCAAAAGTTGGGAGCATGGGGATGAGGAAAGGAGGAGTGGAAGGGGAGAGGGGAAGAAAGAAGGGAGAAGGGGAGGGTTGGGGATATCTTGGGGAAGTGGGATGATTGAGATGGAGGAAGGATGAATATGGGAGTAAGGAAGGAGATATCTTAATTGAGGGAGCCATCTTGGGGTTGGCAAGAGGCTTGGCTCTGTAGTGGTTTCCAGGAGTTCACGCGGATGATCCCAGCAAGGACCCTGGGCAGTGGAAGAGAGGGTGCCTGAACTGACCTTGTCCCGTAATCAGACTATCACCATAGAACCTTTGTCTGGCGACAGATGGAGATAGAGTGTATGAATTTTAACTTTTGACTGTGATTTCATTTAGACTACAGATCTAAGCATAATTATACTGCCTTTCCTGTGTGCATTTTCATAAATTTTGGATTTCTAGTCTATATTTAAAAGTTGGAAGAATGGTTTGGATTTCTATATTCTCCACAAGTTTCTGTGTTTTTCCAAAGAAAAGATGATAATCACCATTTATCAGTACATTTTAGTTTTTCTTTGTATTATATATAAGCTGATATACTGTTTCTTTGGCTATTATCTCTCTCCTTCAGTCTCAAATACCTCTAATTTAGGAGGATATATTTAGGTACATATGAGTACATTAAGAGATTATAGTTGATAACCTCAATTTTGGAGATAAATTTGATGAAGTTCTGAATTCTCACAATATCTATGAGAATAAATTTTACTAAAACACTTTACATAATAATATCCATATATATCACATTATATTTTATCATATAACGCACAGATCCATAGTATCTTTGTGTTATTGTATATGTGTGCATATGTATGTATTTGTATGTGTGAAGATGCATTTACTTATGTGTTCACATGTGATCATAGGTCAACATTTTGAGTGTGGGATCTCCATCTTATTATTTGGGGCAATATTCTTCCCTGAATCTGTAGTTCATATTTATAGTAGACTGGCTGTCCAAAGAGTCCCTGAATTATTCCTGTCTCACACCTAATTTCTATCAGTATTTAGATTAGATATATATGCAATGTACTTGATTTTACAGGGGTTCTTGGAATACAAAGTCAGGTCCTCATGCCTCTGAAGGAAACATTTTAACCACTTAATTATGTCTCCACCTCTCTTTTTTCACTATAATATATATGTGGTGTGTGTGTGTGTATGTGTGTGTGTGTGTGTGTGTGTGTATTTTTGATGTGTGTATATGGGCAAGCATCAGAAGAATTGCTATTGGTCTGTGATGGGTCAGTTCTTTGACTCAGGTGAGTATCTGGTGTTTGGTTTCTGTCTGATAAGTACCTGCCTAGTGAAAAAGAAATCATGATCCTATATGTTCTCAGGGACACAAGACTAGTGCACAAATATGGTCATGATTGTATTGTAGATACAAAATATATACTTTCAACTATTACTGCAATCTCCAAATCTAGGCTGAGGCTAAACATGGCTGTTAAAGATATGGATAATGGACATCTATGGGGCAATCAGTCTCAGGATAAGGAAGTTAAACTTCCCTCTGACAGAAAAGTTATTGGTATTGATAAAATATATCAAACATTTGAAAAAAGCACTTTCTATTCACTGATACCTATATATACTATGAGTATGACTGTGAGAAGACTATGAGTTTGTTAAAGAATAAATTTTTATCTGACCATATATTAGAGAAAATATACTTACCTTATACTCTCTCTCTGCCTTCTAAGTGCAGGAATTAATGGTATGCACCAGTATACCCAGCAATACTGTTAGGAGTGACCTTTGGGTGTGATTTCTGCTGAGATCCTAGCCATGGCTGGTTTGCATGTTCCAGGGTAGAGGCATGAGAATTAGGAATGTTAGGTAGGAGGAACAGAGATAAGAAAGAATCACAAAAGGAGTGGATAGTAATGGGAGAGAGGCAACTCAATGAATACTGAATGCTGAATTCTTCTCCTGGCTTCTTATTTTTCCTGTGTTTAATTTTCCATACACTTTAATACCCCAATACAAAAGGGGAGGAAAAGGCAAATGACTAATTTGACGATACCAAGGACAACTAGAACAGCTATTTGCCCCAACAATTAAGATGTAAAGTCATTAATTCTTGAGAAAATCATTCTCTTATTTAGGCAGTAAACCCACTCTAGAACAAGTGTTATGAGGGCAACCACTCCCTAGGTCAAACCTCCTATTTCAAAAGAAGGAGCAGAAGTATGCTTGAATTATCTGACTTTTCGTCAAGGTGGAGTGGATCTATTTCTATGGGCTATCTTAATGTAGAAAACACCAAATATCTACACCCTAGGTCAGGGTACATAGCCACAGTTGTTATCAACAACCTTGAATAAGCTAAAATTCTCTAACCTTAAGAAAAGTTATTATAGGCTCATATTTTTGGGTCTCCATACTAGGTGCTTGAATTTTATGACTTCTTAGAACTCAATTGATAAATAAATAACCATTGAATATTCTAAAATTATCTCTGATATTACATGCAATTTAACTCTCTTAAAATTTTGACATAGTACTTTTTGTTTATTTCTTTCATTATCTGAAACATAACACATTTTGATTTACCACTTTCCTGGGGTTGCTTAATAGCTGTGTACTCCAAATTTCTAAGTTCTTATTTTATTTTATCTATGTCCATTTTCATCTCCATATGTTTTAAGTCATTTCATACCTATTTGGAGATCATCTTTCAATATTCTCTTAATGAGACATTTAAGAATGTCCATATCACTACTTGTTTGTACATTTCACTTTTTGTTGCAGAGTCATGAATGTGTGTTTCTTTTCTTTTTAAAGTTTAAAAAAATACATGATTTTTTTAGAATTGTTATAAAATTTAAAATGCTTTCTAACAAACACTAAAAATTATTCTTGATGTAACTTGTTTATTTGCATTTAGGAAACAATTTACTTAACTAGGAATATATATTGGTTAAACCTTATGGTCTTCTTTTACCATGAATATATTATGAGTACTCCCAAATTGTATGATATGAGTTCAATATAAGAAATTAGGGGTAAACATCAAGTAAGCATATAGACACAGTGATAACATACTGCATAAAATGCTAAGGTCTATTGACACATTCGATCTTCATTTCTTTTCCAAGATATACCAACTTTTCAAGCTTCTGATAACTTTCAGGTTAACCACCAGATTTTGTTTCTTTGAATAAGAAATAAAGTGAAAATTGTTATTTCCCTTTCTAATTCTCTTATCTTCTGATTTGGAGTTTTATCAAAATAGTGAAGACTTAATCATATATTATTCATCTTTTTAGCATAATGTGGTTTCTATCATATGTGCAAGAAAATTCAATTCTTATTTAGAAATGAACCTAATAGTCATTTCATTTAATAATGTCTTCTGATATGTATTCTAAAGAATAAATGAAAGTCAGAATCATATATCTCTCTTGGAATATAATTAAACATTTGTCTAAAATGGAATTAAATAATTTTATTTATTAAACATTCCGGAAGACAGTGAGGAGCAACACTCAGGAAAGCAGGCCATGTGCCTCACATCAGCAACACAGTAGATCAGACCCTGTGAATGGGTGTGTGTGTGAGCTGGTTCAAGAACATAAGCATGAGATTTGTTCCAATCCCTCATCTGCCATACAATGATGTGGGCAAGGGAGAGTAACCCAGTGCCTCCTGCACCCTTGCCACGTGTGGCAGGTAGCAAAGTTATCACTGAGGTACTAAGAGCAAGTCCTGACTCTCACCAACTGCTGCACTCAAGAGAGTGGTCCCTGCACCTGAACTGGGCAACATTGTAGAGCTAGCCCTGTATTGCAGTAGTATAGGTGTTGTTGAGTTTGCCTCAGGGCATGAGAGTAGGAGAACCAGCCCCAGCCCTTGCAGCTTAATGCATAGTGTGAGTTGGTGGGGAGATTTTGGAAAGCTCATTCGGTTATTGAGGATGAGGGAGAGCTGCCATATTGGCAAACCCAGCAACCACCTAGGCTTAGAAGCAGGTTTATGATTTGGTCCTTTCTAACAACCACATGAAGGGGCCAGTCCTGCAGACTCAAAATTGTAGGAGCTTAATGACACAGGACAAATGGGTATCTAAGAGGACTCTCAGTATAATTTGGGTGTTAGAAACCAGAGGGCTCAAACCAGACTGATTGTAAAGAATACTTGCAAGTAAAATGTTTGCACAAAGGGTCTACTGTGTGACTCATCATGAACAGTACAACTTCCATGATGAGAATTTTCTTTTTCTTATTTCTTTTAATATATATATATATATATATGTGTGTGTGTGTGTGTATAATATATATAAGATATCTATAATAAGATATATATCAACTTCTGAATTAAATCAGCTCGTGTGTTTTAATGATGTGCTGACTTCAGAATGGAAACCAGGAGATGTGCTACATTGGTGAAGGGGTTTCACTCTTGTTTCCACAGTAGAAGAAAAGCTATGTAAACTATTGAAATTAATCAAAATTTTATTTGAAAAGAAAAACCTCCTGGTAAAGAGAAATAACAGCTCATCCACAGAGGTGACAATCCTACAAGCTATAAGAATACCACATAAGGGTTGAGGAAAAGGTTGTGTTCTTGTTTGTGCAGGAAAATAGAAAATACCTACCTTAAAGAAGTAAAGAGATTTTGGACATCTAAACACTTAAAAAAGAAAAGACAGTTATCAAGAAAGAATCACCAACAATAAAAAAATCTGATATATGATACCAATATTCTCTGCGGGGTAAAATCACACTATCTAAACATACATATATCCTTACTTCTCAATATAATAATAGTTCTGACTGATTTAAAAATCTCTCCTCTTATAAATCCAAGCATGTTATTATTATTAAAGAAAAAATTCAGAATTTCTGTCTCATAACAGGAGAGGCACCAGGTGTAGAAAAGAAGGAAGATAAAGTTCTGGGGACTAGCTTATCAAAACTCTGCTTTCAAATGTTCTACTTCTCCCCATACCTACTTTTTTCTCTATAGTACCTTTCTTTTAATACATATTTATCAAAATTTCCATTTTGATATAAATAATGTTTGAGTATTCCACAGTGAACAATAGAATTTTCTACAGTAATCAATGAAGTCTCCAGGAAGAAGAAAGGGCCCTACAACAATTTCACATAGTTCATATGATGCCATTCAGCTGATAGCCCCACTTAAAGAGCAGCTTTGTACTATAAACTGCTGAGAATAATTTGGAGGTATCTGAGATGATCCAGTCTAGCAGACTACTCCAGCCAGACTTTAAGACAAGCCTTGAACTTTCCCATTACACATAGATTATACCAAAATAGTTTTACAGCTACCTCACCCAGGACTTGACAATTAACTCAAATTATTATTTTCAGGATTCCATAAAGACACTGTTTGTCCCAGAGAGCAGGAAGTAAATTTCAGAATATGGTGCCCACATTCCCAAGAGGTGTGGTAGGTAGCTTTTGGACATTCAATGGATCATGGATATTTGTCACTGTTTAGTGGGGATAGTTACAAGTTATGATTGGTAATGGTCAGGAAAAAAACAAAAGATTTTGGATTCACAATTCTTGTTTTGAAAAGAAAAAAGGGGGATAAAGATATGATAATATAAAAGGGTATATTATTGAATCTACTTTAAAAAGCAACTACTAGTTTTAAATATTTTAAATCATTTAAATATATGATTGGACTTTTGTATATTGTATACAAATTTTGTATATTGTTAAAAACTTTGAGATTAATTTTGTTAGAACATAATGTACATATATTTTCACTCTTATTCAAGATATTTCCCCTACATAACTCATTTAACAATGTAAAATAAATTTCTAATACTTGAAGTTATTACCAAATGTTTAAGATAATGAGGAAACATGGGTTAGTAAATAATCATCTATTATAATTTAACTTGTGATCACATTACACATGTTTTCAAGGTCAAAGATATATTTTAGATAGAGAAATCATCTTCACATACTTCAAAGATCTATGGAATATGGCGTTTAACATATTTTAATAACATAGGCTCATTTTATGACAATAAAAAAGTCTGCTCCTGACAGCACCAATCTACTTCAAAGAAGTTAATGAGCCTCAAAGAAACTCCACATTGAGTTCACTTTTTTGTGTGTAAAATGTAAGCTGCTGGTCCCAAACATGCCCTTGCCTCAACTGCTGACAGTATGATGTTCTAATTGGATAAAGAGGACACACACAAAAAGAATAAAACAAACAGTGTTTAGAAGGGACAGCCCTTCATAATATCATGCTTCACAGAAAAGTCTATTGATTTCCGAAATACCTTTGCTAGAGGACCTGGCAGACACATAAGGGATCAGATGTGTGCTTTATATGTCAGATGGTGCCTATAACTGTTTATATGTTATAAGTTGTAAGTAGATAATAATAAAGTTAATGTTGTAACATCTTGTATAAATTAAGTGCTTTCAACATGCAAAACAATTATTTCTTTATGTTGTGCATTGGCAACTATGTTGAGAGTTTCTTTAAATTCCCTTAGAACCATCAGAATAGCATAAAATTATGACTTTTGGACAGAATCATAAGTGATTGTTCCACTTTACTTGAATTTTCTCATTTGTAACAGGCCTTTCCTGATTAGTTGTATCAGCATAGAATGTAGCACCTCCAGTTATTGGTGTGTCCTATATAATGCAAGAAAGAATCCAAATATCTCTTATCATATGTCAAATTCTTTCACTGATTGTTGTTAATCTTTCCCAAAAAATTACTACAAGCTCTTTGGTAGGGCTCAATTTCTTCCAATAATTTATTAATTTCATTATTAGTGAATGGAATTGCAATTTCTGCGGGATCTAATCCTGCTAATTGTCAAAGTCTCAATTTTCCTTTTATAATTAACTCAGAGACATTTTCCAACAAAGTTTTTAAATTTTTATTCAGTTTAAGTGGTAAAAAGATCCATTGAAATTACTGTAGGGGATTATTTGAAGGTAATATGGCCATAATTCAGTTAATATTTGGATCCACGTGATCCACATGTGCCTTCTATAATTTCTCTTGAATCAAAGTTAATTGTCTCTCAGCTTCAGATGATAATACCCTGGCATTATTTAAGTCATTGTCACCAGTGTTGCTTAATTTAATAAATTTATAAGGTTTTATCTCAGTAGGGGACCATATCATAGCAATCATTGGAAGTCATTTAGAGGTGGTGGTACACACCTTTAATACTAGCATTCAGAAGGCAGAGAAAGGCATATTTCTGTGAGTTCAAGGCTATCCTGGTCCACAGAGAGAGAGTTCCAGGGCTTGTTACAAAAAAAAAACACTGTCTTGAAAAACAAAATCAAAAACAAAAGCATCTGCAATAAATCTCTTCTAATTTCCACCTTTTGTGGTCTAATTTTCTGTGAACCTATTTTATAACTAAATAATTAATAGAATCTCTTCTTTGTATTTTTTTTGCAGGAGCAATTTGTAATCCCCAAAAAAGCAAAACATTTTTTGCTTCTTCAAACATTCTTTCTAAAGTATCTACATTTAAATCATATAGCAAAATATCATCCACGTAATGGTAAAATACAGATTCAGGAAATTGATTATGTAACACTTTTAATAGCTGACTTACAATTTTTTAGTGCAGGGTAGGGCTATTGTTTGATGTTCTTTTCGAAAGAATCTACCATTGATATATTTTAGCAGGCTGAGAATTATTATAAGTAGGCACTGTAAAGGTAAAATTTTCTGTCTTTTGTTGTAGAGAGGGGCCGCTTGCTAGCTTACACCTGAAATAACCACACAAAAACTGTATTAATTAAAACACTGCTTGGCCATAAGCTCTAACTTCTTATTGGCTAACTCTTAAATATTAGTTTAACACATCTCCATTAATTTGTGTATTGCCAGGTGGCAGTGGCTTACTGGAAATTCTAAATGGCATCCATCTCAGGCAGAGGATCCATGGCTTCTCTGACTTTGCCCTTCTTCCTCCCAGTATTTAGTTCTGTTTTCTCCACCTACCTGTGCTTTGCCTTATCAACTGAACTAAGGTAGTTTTTTTTTATTCATGAAAGCAACACACAAACAGAAGGCACTCCTATACCAGTCTTTTTCTTTTTAAAGGTATAGTAAATAAACAATCTTTTAAATCAGTAGCTATAAGAGGCCATCCTTTAAGCAATAGGAAAGGTAAAGGAATTCCAGATTATAGAGGACTCATTAGTTGAATCACCTTATTAACAAATATTGAATCTGTTACCATTCTTCATTTCCCAGATATCTTTTTGACAATAAATATAGGAGAATTCCAGGGCTCATTGATTCTTCAATGTGTTGTGAATCTAGTTGCTCCTGTACCAACTGTTCTAAAGCCTGCAGTATCTTTACCTTTAAAAGCTTAATCCATACAGGTTTGTGTATCAACCATTTTAAAGGTAGGGCCAATGGTACCTCGGAGAGTTTTCCGGTTGCTGTGTTGTGTTTTTGTACAGCCTAAATAGTCCATGAACACTTATTTTTATAGTATCTTATAATATACTTCCCAGAAACTTGAGTTGTTTGGAGGCTTGTTTCCGAGACTGCAGGAATACTAATCTGGATATTCCATTGTTATAAAAGATCATGACTCCTTAGATTCATTGTTATATTAACTACATATGGCCTCAGTCTTCCTTTCTGTCCTTCTAGCCCTATACATTCAATCCATATCTTGCTTTGTTTTATCTGAGAAAGGGTTGTAATTCATAGGAATTGAACATCTACCTCCTGAAGAGGCCAATTTGGATGCCAAGATTCTGAAGTAAAAATAGTCACATATGCACCTGTGTCTAACAATACTTCAAATATGTTATTTATTGGTACTCTCAGCTTTTGTCTGTAATCATTTGTAGGTGTGTGCCAAAGTAGACATTTTTTTATTTTCTATTGAAATTCATCCTCCATGGTAATTGTATCATTCAGATCAGTATGTTTTTTTTTCTACAACAGGCATTGGGTTTTATAATTTTCCTGGTGAGGCATATCCTCTACAATGACTGGTAATGACTGGATCACTTATGACCTAGGAGCCTCTAACAGGGCCCCTCAAGGCATTTCCTGATTGTAACAGGTGGCCTTATTTGTCCCTCTTTTATCTAAGTGGCAATTGCAGCATCTTCTGCATAATCCAGAAGGTTGGGGCCATCTATTTGGGTCATTGTGAGAAGAAACATTATTTCTATAATGCCCTGTCTACAATCCCTTCTCAAATGGTCTATTCTACTGCTATTAAACCATTTGGTCTTTTGATACTTTTTCATACCTTTGGAAATCATTTCTACTGAAGCATCAGTGTGAAGGGACTCAGCATTGACTGTGTATGATCCATTATTTCATTGGTGCTAATCTGATGTTTAAGAGCTAAAAGTATCGTTTTGTATTCTAAATTGGGATTTTCAAAAGCTAATGAATTAATAAAAACTAATCTAGCTTCTGGACCAGCAGCTTAATTGTATAGCTTTAGTTAGTCTTTGCAAAGAGTCACTAAATGATTCTCTTGGACCTTCTATAGCATTAGTATATTATTCAAATATTTTTTCTTTGTTCTTGAATCTTGTCCAAAGAATTCATTACTGCTGTTTGTCTTAGGGACAAGAAGACTTCATAGTATATAGCTTGACTATCTGGATCACCATTTTCAGACTGAGGGCAAGGTAAAAGGCAGTGGCTTGCTGTTTTGCTTTTCTGATTCTCAGCTTGAACCCCAATATCTGTATTTGAGTTATTAATTGCTCTTCATTTGTCACACAACATTTAGGACACAAATTTACAAAAAAAAGCTGTTTTCCTGAGCCATTTTAGCCACTGGAAAAGGTCAGAGCTGGACCTAAAACTAGCCACGTGGGTTTGGAAGAAAATCTAACATTCCTGTCCCCCATCTGCCCCAGCTTATCTTCCATGTAAGAGGGAAAATACACAGAGAATCTGGTAACTGCGTATTATTGTTTTGTCTTTTAATTGTTTTACTATGAGGAATGAGCAATGACTACTAGAAGAAATTTGATTATGAATGCTGCTGAATTAATCTAACCTATATATTTTGAAAATACCTTGACTTCAAAATTTAATTAGAAAGGTATGTTTCTTTGGAGAACAGGTTTTGCTTTTGTTTCCTCAGGAAATGAGAGGCTGTGGATTCATTCTTGGTTAAAAAAATAAAGTTTGATCAAGGAAGACCTCCTGAAAAATCTCCAGGCAGACCATTGGCCCAGATGTCCCAATGTTTCAGAGTACCTCTCTTGCTGTTTCTTCTGAGTTCTTCATCCAGAGTAGCTTCAAGGCTGCTGATTGAGATGATCCAGCTTCACAGAATACTCCAGTGAGGATTTTAACATAATCATAAATTTCCTTTGGTTTACCAGTCATCAGGAAATAGCCTAAAACCCTGTGCACACATTTCCACAAAATGGATGATAGCTGTTTTGCTTTGTTTGGTGTATTGGTTATAAATTGTTATGAACAATAGTCAGGAAAAAAGCTAAAAAAGACAGTAGATTCACTATCTTATTTTGAAAAGGAAAAAGGGGACATAGATATGATAAGATAAAAAGTTAGATAAGTTAGATTATTGAATCTACTTTGTTTTTCTTTTACTTGTTTTTTATTATTTTTAAAAAAGAAAATAAACTATTTTTTATTATACATACCAATACAAGTTCCCACTCCCTCCCTTCTTCCTATTCCCTCCACACAGCTTCCCACCTGACTCCATCCAATCCTCAAACAGGATAAGGCACATTGCTATGAGGAAGGTCTAAGGCCCTCCCTACTATATTTAGGCTGAGCAAGGTTTCCATCTAAAGATATGAAAAAAGAGAAAGACAGTACATGCAATAGGGATAAGTCCTGTTGCCACTTTTTATAAGCAACTAATAGTTTTATATGTTTTACATTGGTTTTACTTTTGTATATTGTTAACAAATTTGTATATTTATTAAAATTTGAGATTAATTTTGTTAGAACATACTGTACATATATTTCTACTCTTATTCAAGATATAATACCTGTATAAATCATTTAACAATGTAATGCAAATTTCTATGTTTTGAAAGTTCTTCTTACCAACTGTTTAGGATAGTAAGGAAATATAGGTTAGTAACTAGTCACCTAGAAAAATTGAACTTCTAGTCACATAAGGTATGTTTTCAAGGTTAAGCAACAAAATATTTTAGATAGACAGGTCATCTTCAAATGCTTCAGAGATCTACAGAATATGTAATTCATGATATTTTAATAACCTAGGTTCTTCTTCCATTTTATGACAATAAGACATGTCTGCTACTGGCAGCACTAATCTACTTCAGAGAAAATAATGAGCATGAATGAAACTCCACACAGTGTTTGCTTTCTTTGTAGCCAAAATAAGCCACTGGGTAAAAAAATGTCCCTGTCTCAACTTCTGACAGTATGCTGTCCTAAATAGACAAGCAGAACACTGAATAAATTGACTGCCAAAAATTGTCAAGACAAGGAGAGACAGCCCTTCAAAATGTCCTGTTTTACCAAAAAGTTTCTCAGTTATGTTAGACCTATAGGTCACATGCAGATACTGCAATGTTACAGGGGAAATTTAGGTGACTATCCAGACAGCCAGACATTTCTGTCATTACTCATATTTTTTGAAAGTCACTTTCTTGCAATTCCTGCTTACTCAGTTAATATTATTTACCTCTTGGATCTCTGAGGGAGCTGAAAAATAGATAGTTATATACTTCCTTATTTACCTGATGCAGAAAGCAAGTTATGGAAAGTACATGAGAAAGACTTTAGATTTACCAAGATAGGATAGATATGATGTATTTCCTCTGAATTTGTCAAATGCAGATGGACTAGACATTTTTCATGTAATTATTGCTTATGTATATTACATATAGTTATTATACATATTATATATAATTGTTCTTATATTAGTCATAGCCTTCTTTTATATTTTTGACTAGAGGGGAAATGTAGTGTGTTTTAATATTTTTCTTCACTTCTGTTTATATTTGGTAATGACTATGAATATATTTTTATGTGACATAAAGATATTATATTTGAACTTTTATCTGTGTATGTCAATATTAATCTAATGCTATTAGTGCTTTATTGTTGAACATATGGAAATTATTTTTAAAATACAATATTAGATATTACAATGATTACTCACCAGTTGAAATATCTAAGCTATAACTTAAAGTCATCATTTTACATCTAAAAGATGCAGGAAAACATGTTACAAGATCTAGTAAGCAAGTTATAGATCAATGAAGTTTACATTTTCACATGTGTTGTGTCCTATATTACCTGTGTTCTAAATTTGCAAATATTCTATGAGATGAATATATTTATGCAAATACAATTATATTTATATTATTGATGGTGTAATTTGTATAATATACTCCATTTCATTCATATATCTTGTATATTTTATTGCTTTTCTTTGGTTGTTTCTTTTTTAAATAAAATATCACTCAAACTTAAGCTCACATGGCTTACAAGATTTCTTAAAATTTTCAGATACTAAATCAAATATTTATTTATATGGGTATCATATTCTTTCTTATGACATTTAAATTCAAAATTTATTTTTCTCTCCTTCTCCATAATGTATATTCATTGTTCAAAGGATGGACTTCAAATGAAATTTTTGTAAATGTATTTAAACTACTTTGTTCACATTAAACCACCTTATCAAATCTTGTTCTCTTTTCTCCTCCCCCCAAAAAATATAGCCATCAAGAAAGCAAATAATTTTTAAAAGGCATAGATCTAAACATAGAGTTCTTACTTATTTTCAACTATAAGTCATGCTGTTGTTTTCTTTCAGAAAATTAACCCCTTAAAACTGTTTGTCTTAAATTGTTTGTTTCTCATGTTTGGGTGTGAATGTGTATGAGTAGAAGAAGTATTGAGTATGTATGGAAAAACTAAACAAATGGATAGGCAGAGGCCCTGATGCACTGTGCTTCAATAATAATTAAGAAGACTGTTACTAACTTGGTATGTATTAAGTTCCAACCAGCAGAGCAAGCTTCCTAACCTAATTTGTTTCAATAATTGTTAAGTATAGTGTTACCAGGCAAAAAGTTAATGTACTTTATAGACCTGGATGGAGGGGGGAGGACCTTGGACTTCCCATTGGGCAGGGAACCCTGACTGCTCTTAGGACTAGAGAGGGAGGGGGAGGTGGGAAGGGGGAGAGAAAAGGGAGGCAGGGATGAGGTGGAAATTTTTAATAAAAAATAGTTAATGTACTCTCTGGCATCCCTGTTTTATATTTCAAAAGAAAAATGTATGGCTATTCTTTAGAGAAACTGTGGATAGTTAATAAATTTCAAATATACACAATATAAACTATAAAGCATATATTCCGAAAAGCATACTTAAATAAAAAACATCTTGTAACATATTTGTACTTGAACTTTACATAATATTTTTACAACAGGATTTATCAGAAGGTCACTTTAAAGTCAAAACTGCCTCAAGCCCGCCATAAAATGGAGAAATCTTTCCACAAATTCAATTCCCAGTTGTCTTACTCACACTTATTTTTTGTCAATGTGATCTATCATATAAACAAACTGATAAAAAATGATCATTTCATTAGATGCTGCAAAAGTCTTTGACAAAATCTAACACTCCTTCATTATAAAGGTCTAAGAGCAAGGATACAAGGAGCACACTTAAACATAATACAAGCAATACACTGCAATCTAACAGCCAACATCAAACTGAATGGTGAGAAACTCAAAAGACCCCACTAAAATCAGGAACAAGACAGGGTTGTCCACTCTCTGCATATCTATTCAATATAGTACTTCAGGTTCTAGCTAGAGCAATAAGACAACAAAATGAAATCAAGAGAAAACAAATCATAAAAGAAGAAGTTAATCTCACTATTTGCAGATGATATGATAGTTTACATAAGTGACCCCAAAAATTCTACCAAGGATCTTCTGCCATTCATAAACGCCTTCGGTATTGTAACAGGATGCAAGATTAACTCAAAAAAATATGTTTTCCTCCTTTACACAGATAATAAATGGGCTGAGGAAGAAATCAGAGAAACATTACCCTTCATAATATCCACAAATAACAAAGTATTTTGGAGTAACAATAACCAAACAAATGGAAGACCTTTATGACAAGAACATTAAATATTTAAAGAAAGAAAGAAGAAGACACCAGGAAATAGAAACATCTCCCATTCTCTTGGATAAGTACAATTAACCTAATAAAAATGGCAAGCTTACCAAAAGCAATCTGCCAATACAATGCAATATCCATCAAAATCCCACTAAAACTCTTCAGAGACCTCAAAAGAACAATACTTAACTTCATATAGAAAAGCAAAAACCCTAGGAAAGATAAAACAATCCTGTGCAATAAAGGAACTTCTGGAGGCATTATAATCTATGACTTTGAAATCCACTACAGAGGTATAGTACTGAAAACAGCCTTGTTATTAGCATAAAACAGACAGGAAGATCAATGGAACAGAACCCAAGACCCAGATATCAATCCACACACCTAAGAACACCTGATTTTTGACAAATAAGCAGAAAATATCAGTTGTAAAAAAGAAAGCATATTCAACAAATGGTGCTGGCATAACTGGATATCAACATGTAGAAGAATAAAAATAAGTCCATATCTATCACCATGCAAAAGACTCAAGCGCAAATAGATCAAAGACCTCAACATAAATCCAAACACACTGAGTCTCATAGAAGAGAAACCGGGAAGTACACTTGAACACAGGAGAGAGTGCACAGGAGAGCACTTCATAAATGTAACCCCAATAGCACAGACACTGAAAGAAACAACTAATAAATGGTACTTCATGAAACTGAGAAGCTTCTGTAAAGGATAGGACATTGTCCAAAAGAAGAATGGGAAAAGATCTTCACCAACCTGACATTGGATAGAGGGATAATCTCCAAAATATACGAAGAACTCAAGAAATTGATCATCAAAAGAAAAAGAACAAATAATCCAATAAAAATGGGATATATAACTAAACAGAGATCTCTCAACAAAGAACTCTAAAATGGTTGAAAGACACATAAAGAAATGCTCAACATCCTTAGCCATCAGAGAAAAGCAAATCAAAACAACTCTGAGATTCCATCTTACACCTGTAAGAATGACCAATATCAAAAACACTGATGACGACTTATGCTGAAGAGGATGTGGAGCAAAGGGTATGCTCTTCCATTGCTGGTGGGAGTGCTAACTGTACAGCTGCTTTGGATTTAAGTGTGAGTGATTTCTAAAAAAATTAGGAATCAACTTTCCTCAAATCCAGCAATACCACTTTTGTGTATATACCCAAAAGATGTTCAACTGTACCACAAGGACATATACTCATCTATGTTCATAGCAGCATTGTTTGTTATAGCCAGAACCTTGAAACAACCTAAATGTCCCTTGACTAAAGAATGGATAAAGGAAATGTGGTACCCAATGGAGTGCTTTACATCAGAAAAGAATAATGGCCTCTTGAAGTTTGTAGACAAATGGATGGATCTAGAAAACATACTGAGTGAGGTAACCTATACCCAGAAAGACAAATATCATATGTATTCACTCATAAGAGCTTTTAGACATAAAGCCAAAAAAAATAAACAGTCTACAATTCACAGTCCCAGAGAACATAGACAATAAAAAGAACTCCCCAAGAGAGACATACACGGATCTAATGCACATGAAAAATAGAAAAACTCAAGATTTCCTGTGTAAATTTGGAGCATGGGTACCATGTGAGATTGTAGGAGGGCAGGGAAGAACTAGGTAGGAGAGAGGAGAAAAATATACAGTTCAAAATATCAAGGTGCAATGAAACTACCAAGCACACCTTCCTTGACACAATACACCATACCTTTAAAATCTCTAAACCATAATAATGTTTCTTTCCTTGAGTGACTTCTGACAGATATTTAGTTGGAGCACAAAGAAAAACAATTAATATGCCACGTAAGTTTCAAGTGAAGTAGTCTGAAATCCATTCATAAACAAGCAGAAATACAGTGTGTCAACTGTTCAATTACCTTTTTTTTGGCCTTTTTGAAAGTACATTTCAATATATTAAGGTTCAAAGTACTTTCCATAGAATATCGATTATAATAGAAACTTGTTTTTTTTTAAATTATCCAAATAGTGTAAGGAAGAGTAGTTCCTCAGGGCTTCCTTACTGGATTCTCATTCTGTTTTCCCACAATGTAGATATGCCCTTCATTAATTCATTTTAAATACTAACTGGAACCATTGTTAGTAAATATTTGCTGAATTAGAAGATTCATATTATAACATGAATTTATGTTATTTATAGAAGGCCTCTAACTGAGGGAAAAGTCCAGGTCAGAGAGAAAACCAATGAACCTAACTTCTTGAAATACAAATTTCTCATGGATTCTGTTCCTTCATAAATAACCTCTGGTACATTGAATTCAAGTCTTGACCAATTAGTATTCTACCATTCCTACAAACTTACATTTCCTGAGGTATTCTAAGGCTAAATGACCTGGAAACATAAATGTATGTGAATTTATACATGTGGATTCAAGCTACTGTTCTGAAATCCTTCTCGTATTCAGCACATATTTCACACATTTGTTTGAAAAGAAAAGGGATTAATGGTACATATTGTATGTTTTACCCTTTTATTAAACATAAATTCTTTTCTCATACAATACAATCTAAATACAGTTTCACATCCCGTTATTCCTCCAAGTTCCCCCACACCTCCTGTACTATTCCAATCTATTCTGTTTGTTTCTCATTAGAAAGATAACACAGTTCTATAAGATAACAAAACATATAACAAAAATATAATAAGATGAAATAAACACTATCATATTGAATTTGGATAGAACAAGCCAATGGAAAAGTAACAGTCCAAGTGGAAGGTATAAGAATCAGAGGTTCACTCAGTTATACACTCAGGTATTCCATACAATTACTAAACAAAAACTTTAACATATATGCCTAGGACCTGCTACATACCTGTGTAAGCCCTGTAAATGCTGTTTTATTATTTGTTTCGGAAGATATTGTTCTCCTGGTGTACACCTTCATGGGGTTCCTGAACTCTCAGGGTATTTGATGGAAATGCCCCATTTAGAACTTTGTGTTTTCATGTCTCTTTCTCTCTCTGCATAATATCTTGCTGTGTGTCTCTATATTTTTACCCACCTGCTGAAAGAGGAAGCCTCTGTAATGATGGCAGAATAAGGCATTAATCTATAAGTAAAGTAGACTATCATTAGAAGTTGTTTTATTGATACTTTAAAAAAACAAATAGTATTTGGCTTTACCCCAGCACTCTGGGGTATCTAGACTCTGGCTCTTGGAGACCTAAGCAGTGTTTTGTATGAGTTCCAACTCATGAAGTTAGTCTTAAGTCCAACTAGACATTGGTGGATTACTTCCCCAAGGTTTGTGCCACCATTGCCCTAGAAAAATGATGCTGGAAGAACAGATTGTAGATTGTTTTGTGATTTGTTTGAGTATTGTCTTTGTATTTTTGTACTCTGCAGAGTACCCTTCCTTGTTGTAGATATTAAAACATGGAGGTGAAGATTCTATGTTGGCACAAGATCACCCTCTGCATGTTCAATGAGTTGCGTGGATATTGTCTTTAGTAATATGGCCTTGGTGCCATTTTGTGGAAAGAAACTTATTGTCTTGGCAACAGCCTGAATTGTTACAGGATTTCTGTGGAACACTTTCATTCAGCAATTCAATTTTGATCAAATCCAGTTCAGACATGGGAAGCTTTTCTGGTGAAAAGAGAAGGCCAGTAGGGGTTCCATCTTCCTCATTGTTAAAACTTCATTAGGATTGCCTTCATATATTATAAGAAGTTTCTATTGTACTAGGTTTTCATACCACCACTCAAATGTTCTTCAATTCTAGTTGTATCTCCCCTTATTCACTCCCCCAAATCATTTCCCCACCCCATCCAAACCTCATCTTTATGTTCTCCCCTTACCCCTCCTTTATTACACCTACAAAATCTAATCATTTTTCCCTTAACAGGGAGGTCAATGTGCCCTCCACTTTTAACTCTCCTTGTTACTTATCTTCTCTGATCTATGGATTGTAGTATGATTATCCTTTACATTATAACGAATGTCCACTAATAATTGAGTGGATACTCTTGTCTATGTGGGTTTGTGTTACCTCACTCAGCATAATTTTTTCTAGTTCCATACATATTCTGCAAATTTCATGATATTATTGTTTTTTACAGCAGAGTAATTCTTTATTGTGTAAATGTACCAAATTTTCTTTATCTATTCTTTGGATGAAGTTGAGGGAAATCTAGGTAGTTTCCCTCTTCTGGTTATTAGAAACAAAGATGCTATCAACATGGTCAAGCAAGTGTTCTTTTGGTAGGATATAATGTCCTTTAGTTATATGTGCAGGAATGATATAGCTGAGTTTGAGGTAGATTGCTTCAGAAGCTTTCAAAATAGAAATTCTTTCCATTTCAGAGTAGTCATACTGAATTATTATTGATATTAATGCCTGAACTATTTATTTATTTATTTATTTATTTATCAGTTCAGAAAGTTATTTCCTGTACCAGTGATCTCAATGATATTTCTCACTTTCTCTTCTAACAGGTTCAGTTTTTCTGGATTTATGTTGAGACCTTTGCATCACTAAAGTTTGTTTAGAGTGATAGATTTGGATCTGCTGCATTTTATATATGTCATTTTTAACCTGTTGATCTGTTTAGATCAACAATACAATGGAAGCATTTGGCTCCAGTAAATATAAAAATTAAAGTCTCATTCTTATATTGAAATTTGATTTGTTCAATGTAAAATTTCTTAAACACTTATCAGTACATCAATAGTTTCATGGGGCCCTGAGTGCTCATCTTTTTTTTTATTAAATTATAAAAGTTTCCATTTCAGCCCCTCCTCCCAACACCCTCACACTCCCCCCACTCCCTCTCCTCCTCCCTCTCCATCCCCTAGAGCAGTCAGGGTTTCCTGCCCTGTGGGAAGTTCAAGTTCCTCCCCCCTCCCTCCAGGTCCAGGAAAGGTGAGAGTCCAAACAGACTGGAGCACCAAAATCCAGTATATGCAGAGGAAGCAAGTCCCAGTATCATTGTCAATGGCTTTTCAAAAAGGCTCCGGGCCAGCCACATTCAGAGAATCTGGTTGGATCACGACCTCGTTCAGTCCCAGTCCAACAGGCCTTGGTGAACTCTCATTATATCAGTTCCCTTGTATCAGTGGGTGCTCGCATCCCTCGCAGTCCTGATTACTTTTTTTATTTTCTTCATCTTTCTGTTCCTCATTTGGACCGTGGAGTGCTCAGTTCGGTGTTCCAATATGGGTCTCCATCTGTAACACCATCCAACGTCGGATGAAGGTTTCCTCTGCCTTGCCTTCTTTGCTCACGTTCTTTTTCCTTCTGTCTCTTATTTGGACCTAGGGAGCTAGGTCCAGTGTTCCAACGTGGTTCTCCGCCTCCATCTCCATCCATCGCCAGATGAGGGTTCTATGGTGACATGCAAAATATTCATCAGTATGGTTGTGGGCCAAGGTCGGTTCAGGCACCCTCTCCTCTGTCCAGAGAACCATCTGGGGATCTCTCCTTGGACCGGGGATCCCCTTTATAATCAAGTCTCTTGTAAACCCTAAAATGATTCCCTTAGTTGAGGTATATACTTGCCTGATCCCATATCCATCCTTCCTCCCTCCCCCCCATCCCAGTCCCCCGATCTTTCCCCAATCCTCCCCTACTCCCTTCTCTCTAACCCTCTCCCTTTCTGACAACCCTCCCACCCCCCACGCACCCAAGGTTACCTGGGACTCTTGTCTATTTCCTACCTCCTGGCGGATAGCTAAATAATCTTCATCAGGTTCATCTTCTTATTTAGCTTCTCTAGGATCACGAATAATAGGCTCAAAGACCTTTAAATATGGTTAGAATCCACTTATGAGTGAATACATACCGTGTTCCTCTTTTTGGGTCTGGCTTACCTCGCTCAGTAAAGCGTTTTCTATTTCCATCCATTTGCATGCAAAATTCAAGATGTCATTGTTTTTTACCGCTGAGTAAAACTCTAATGTGTATATGTTCCACACCTTTTTTAACCATTCTTCTATTGAGGGGCACCTAGGCTGTTTCCAGGTTCTGGCTATGACAAATAGTGCTGCTATGAACATAGTTGAACAAACGCTTTTGTAGTATGTTAGGGAATCTCTAGGGTATATTCCCAAGAGAGGAATTGCTGGGTCCTGAGGGAGGTTGACTCCCAGTTTCCTGAGAAACCGCCACACTGATTTCCACAATGGCTGCACAAGTTTGCATTCCCAGAAACAATGGATGAGTGTTCCCCTCATTCCACATCCTCTCCAGCATAGGCTATCATTGGTGTTTTTGAGTTTGGCTATTCTGACAGGTATAAGATGATATCTCAAAGTTGTTTTGATTTGCATTTCCCTGATCGCTAAGGAGGTTGAGCATGACCTTAAGTGCTTTTTAGCCATTCGAAGTTCATCTGTTGTGACTTCTCTGTTCAGTTCAGTACCCCATTTTTTAATTGGGTTAATTAGAGTTTTAGTGTCTAATTTCTTGAGTTCTTTGTATATTTTGGAAATCAGACCTTTATCTGTTACAGGGTTTGTGAAGATCTTTTCCCAGTCAGAAGGTAGCCTTTTTGTCTTACTGACAGTGTCCTTTGCTTTACAGAAGCTTCTCAGTTTCAGTAGGTCCCATTTATTTATTGTTTCTCTTATTGTCTGCGCTCCTGGGGTTCTGCTTAGGAAGTGGTCTCCTGTGCCTATATCTTGTAGACTACTTCCCACTTTTTCTTCTATCAGGTTCAAAGTGGTCGGATTAATGTTGATGTCTTTTATCCATTTGGACCTGAGTTTTGTGCATGGTGATAGATATGGATCTATTTTCATTCTTCTACAGGTTGACATCCAGTTATGCCAGCACGATTTGTTAAAGATGCTATCTTTCTTCCATTGTATAGCTTTAGCTCCCTTGTCAAAAATCAGGTGTTCATAAGTTTGTGGGTTAATACCCGGGTCTTCTATTCGATTCCATAGGTCGACTTCACTGTTGTTATGCCAATACCAAGCTGTTTTCAATACTGTTGCTCTGTAATAGAGTTTGAAGTCAGGGATGGTAATGCCTCCAGAGGTTCCTTTATTGTATAAGATTGTTTTGGCTATCCTGGGTTTTTTGTTTTTCCATATAAACTTGATTATTGTTCTCTCAAGGTCTGTAAAGAAGTTTAATGGGATTTTGATGGGAATTGCATTGAATCTATAAATTGCTTTTGGTAGAATTGCCATTTTTACTATGTTGATTCTCCCTATCCAAGAGCAGGGAAGGTCTTTCCATTTTCTGGTATCCTCCTCAATGTCTTTCTTCAAAGACTTAAAGTTCTTGTCAAATAGGTCTTTCACATCCTTGGTTAGAGTTACCCCAAGATATTTATGCTATTTGTGGCTATCATGAAAGGTGATGTTTCTCTGATTTCCCTCTCGGCTTCTTTATCCTTTGTGTATAGGAGGGCTACCGATTTTTTGGAGTTGATCTTGTGTCCTGCCACATTACTAAAGGTGTTTATCAACTGTAGGAGTTCTTTGGTAGAGTTTTTGGGGTCGCTGATGTACACTATCATATCGTCTGCAAATAACAAAAGTTTAACTTCATCTTTTCCAATTTGAATCCCCTTGATCTCCTTATGTTGTCTTATTGCTATTGCTAGAAATTCAAGCACTATATTGAAGAGGAATGGTGAGAGTGGACAGCCTTGTCGTGTTCCTGATTTTAGTGGAAAGGCTTTGAGTTTCTCTCCATTCAATTTGATGTTAGCTGACGGTTTGCTGTATATTGCTTTTATTATATTTAGGTATGATCCTTGTATCCCCAGTCTCTCCAACACCTTTATCATAAATGGGTGTTGAATTTTGTCAAATGCTTTTTCAGCATCCAATGAAATGATCATATGTTTTTTTTCTTTCAGTTTATTTATATGATGGATTACATTGATAGATTTGCATATGTTGAACCAGACCTGCATCTCTGGGATGAAGCCCACTTGATCATAATGGATAATTTTTCTAATGTGTTCTTGGATTCGGTTTGCCAGTATTTTATTGAGTATTTTTGCGTCAATGTTCATGAGTGAGTTTGGTCTGTAATTCTCTTTCCTGGTTGTGTCTTTGTGTGGTTTTGGTATCAGGGTAACTGTAGCTTTATAAAAAGAGTTTGGCAGTGATTCTTCTGTTTCTATATTGTGAAATACATTAAGGAGTATAGGTATTAGCTCTTCCTGGAAGTTCCGGTAGAATTCTGCATTGAAACCATCTGGTCCTGGGCTTTTTTTTGTAGGGAGATTTTTAATAACAGCTTCTAATTCTTCACGACTGACAGGTCTATTTAGATTGTTCGCCTGTTCTTGGTTCAACTTTGGTATATGGTACTTATCTAAAAAATGTCCATGTCTTTTACATTTTCCAACTTTGTGGCATATAAATTTTCATAGTAAGACCTAATGATTCTCTGAATTTCCTCTGTGTCTGTGGTTATGTCCCCCTTTTCATTTCTGATCTTATTAATTTGCATGTTCTCTCTCTGCCGTTTGATTAATTTGGATAGGGGTTTGTCGATCTTGTTGATTTTCTCCAAGAACCAGCTTTTTGATTCATTGATTCTTTGGATTGTTTTCTGTGTTTCTATTTTGTTGATTTCAGCCCTCAGTTTGATTATTTCCAGTCTTCTACTCCTCCTGGGTGAATCAGCTTCCTTTTTTTCTAGAGCTTTCAAGTGTGCTGTTAAGTCTCCAATGTGTGCTTTCTCCGTTTTCTTTAATTGGGCACTTAGTGCTATGAACTTTCCTCTTAGCACTGCTTTCAAAGTGTCCCATAGGTTTGAGTATGTTGTGTCTTTATTTTCATTAAATTCAAGGAAGACTTTAATTTCTTTCTTTATTTCTTCATTGACCCAGGGGTGATTCAGCAGTTGACTGTTCAACTTCCATGAATTTGTTGGCTTCCTGGGGGTAGCACTGTTCTTGAATTCTAACTTTAATCCATGGTGGTCTGACAAGACACAGGTGGTTACTAATATTTTTTTGTATCTGTGGAAGTTTGCTTTGTTACCCAGTATGTGGTCAATTTTCGAGAAGGTTCCATGAGCTGCAGAGAAGAAGGTATATTCTTTCCTATTTGGGTGGAATGTTCTATAGATGTCTGTTAAGTCCATTTGATTCAATACCTCCAATAATTCTCTTAATTCTCTGTTAGGTTTCTGTCTGATTGTCCTGTCCATTGATGAGAGAGGAGTGTTGAAGTCTCCTACTATTAGTGTGTGTGGTTTGATGACTGCCTTGAGTTCTAGAAGTGTTTCTTTTACATAAGTAGGAGGCTTTATATTAGGGGCGTAGATATTCAGGATTGAGACTTCCTCCTGATGAATTGTTCCTGTTATGAGTATAAAATGTCCATCTCCATCTCTTCTGATTGATTTTAGTTTGAAGTCAATTTTGTTGGAGATTAGAATGGCCATGCCTGCTTGTTTCTTAGGTCCGTTTGCTTGAAAAACATTTTCCCAACCCTTTACTCTGAGTAAATGTCTGTCTTAGTGGTTGAGGTGTGTTTCTTGTAAACAGCAGAATGTTGGATCCTGTTTTCGTATCCGGTCTCTTAGTCTGTGCCTTTTTATAGGTGAATTGAGTCCATTAATATTAAGTGATATTAATGACCAGTGGTTGTTGACTCCGGTTATTATTAATTTTTGTTGGTTTGATTAATAGAGTTTGTATGTGTCCCTTCTTTGAGTTAAGCTCGTGAAGGGTCGCTAGATGTCTGAGTTATTGTAAGCATTGCTGGCAATGTTGGACTCCTTTGGTTGCAATTTTCCTTCTATTACTTTCTGTAAGGCTGTGTTTGTGGCTGCGAATTGTTTAAATTTGTTCTTATCCTGGAATATTTTGTTTTCTCCATTGATAGTGAATGATAGCTTGGCTGGGTATATTAGTCTGGGCTTGCATCCATGGTCTCTTAGTTTCTGCAGTACCTCTATCCAGGACCTTCTGGTTTTCATGGTTTCCATAGAGAAGTCCGGTGTGAGTCTGATAGGTTTACCTTTATAAGTTACTTGACCTTTTTCCTTTGCAGCTCTTAATATTCTTTCTTTAATCTGTATGTTTTGTGTTTTGATTATTATATGGCGAGAGGATTTTTTTTTTTGATCAAGCCTATTTGGTGCTCTGTATGCTTCTTGAACCTTCATAGGAATATCATTCTTTAGATTGGGAAAGTTTTCTTCTATAATTTTGTTGAATATATTTTCTGGTCCTTTGATCTGCAGTTCTTCTCCTTCTTCAATCCCTATTATTCTTAGATTTGGTTTTTTATTGTGTCCCAGATTTCTTGAATGTTTTGTGATGAGAATTTATTGGATTTGCTGTTTTCTTTGATCAGAGTATTTATTTTCTCTATGGTATCTTCAGACTCTGAGATTCGTTCTTCCATCTCTTGTATCCTATTGGTTATGCTTGATTCTGTAGTCTCTGTTCGTTTACCTAGATTTTCCATATCCAGCCGGCCCTCGTTTTGTGTTTTCTTCATTGCCTCCATTTCAGTTTTCAATTCTTGAACTGTTTCCATTACCTGTTTGATTGTTTTTTCTTGGTTTCCAATATATCATTCATGGATTTACTCATTTCTTCGATGTTTTTTTTATATTTTTCATCCATTTCTTTACTCATTTCTTCAATCTTTTTGTTATACTTCTCATCCAGTTCTTTAAGGGAGTTATTCATATCCTGTTTAAGGGACTCTATTGCTTTCATAATGGCATTTTTTCCCGCTTCTTCTGAATTAAGAGTTTCAAGTCCTTCTATTGTAGGGTCATTGGGTTCTGGTGTTTTCATGTTGTTTTTTAGATTGTTGGAGGAGTTCTTGCCTTGGCGTCTGCCCATCTCTTCCTTCAAATGCTCTCTACTGGATCTTCTAGTACCAGGTCAGGTTCCCTTGTTGGGCAGGGAATTCACTGACAGAAGGCCTACCTTTCCTCAGGCAGTCTATTGAAACACAGGCACTCCCTACTACCGGGTTGTACTCACAACCCAGGCCCAGCGAGCAAGGGAGTTGCTCTGGGGAGATCTTGTGGCCCCAGAGGGAAGGGGGGAAGAGAGGAAGGTGTACCTGGATAAAGGCTGGGATGGGATTCGGGAGAGCTCCGCAGGGAGGAGTCGCCTCTGTCTGGTGACCAGATTGTCGAGGGGGGCGGGGAAAGGCTGAATTCCTCCTAGCCGAAGCCCTCTGGCTAGGAGAAAACTCACCCCTCCTCCAATGGAAGTCTGCTAGAAGTTCACTCTCTCTTGCTGGCCAGGAATGTGATTGAGCTGAGACAGGGCTTGCCTTTCCTCAGGCAGGCTCTCAAAGCACCAGA
Source organism: Myodes glareolus (assembly GCF_982192425.1). Lineage (NCBI taxonomy): Eukaryota > Metazoa > Chordata > Mammalia > Rodentia > Cricetidae > Myodes > Myodes glareolus. The sequence continues at coordinate 100,656,920 of NC_142053.1, read as the reverse complement.
GCTGCCCCTACCAGACTGAGTCCACAGTCCAGGCCCAGCGTGCAAGGGAGCAGCTCTGGTGAGATCTTGTGTCTCCAGAGGGGAGGGGGGGAGAGAGGAAGGTGTACCTGGATAAAGGCTGGGACTGGAATCAGGAGAGCTCCGCCTGAGTGCTCATCTTTTGAATAATCACCCTCATTTATCTTTATAAGTCCTCTGAGAGTGTGACAGTAAGTACTGACTTGTTCAGTGATTTTCTTTAGTTTGTAAATTGATTTTGAAAGAAGGTTTCCCACCCGGATACCTTTCTGTCCATTCATATTGACCTTGTAGCTTTGCTATAACTGAGGATTTAGTGTTTGTTAGGTTAAGATTTATAGAATGATGCATAAATTTACTAATTCAGTTGAGGTAGTTCTTTCCCTGATTGTGTATATGAAAAGTTTCATTTTAAGTATTCACTTAATCCTTACATTTATTTTTATTAATGATTTTCTCTCAAGTAAAATACAGTTATACAATTTTCTCTCTTCCTGTTCCTGTGATTATACCTCCATTATCCTTTTCCTCCAATCCTTCTCATATTTCCTCCCCAAATTCATATGCTCGTTTTTAAAAATACTGTTTTAATAGGCAAATAGAATTTGTGGCAAACACTTGTTCCATATAAACAATTTGATAAATTGTGCTGCCTTTTTATTCTTCCCTGCTAAATCTCGAAGATAATAATACTAACGGTGTCCAGAGATTAATTTTCCTCATTTGCGAGGGAAATGAACATCCTGTTATGCTACGAGCTTCTTAATAAGAAATATTTATCACAGACATGGGAAAAACATTGAAACTGGCATGTAGTTCCTGCTCATGATATTTTGATTGTGGTTTTTTATTTTCATCTTTTTTCTGTACTTACCATTTTCTCATAGGGTGGTCAGTTAAAATGAAAAAAGATAGGAGTTACAAAGATTCCTCGCCTTTACTTATTATGTGTGAAGAAGGGCATAAATGACTAGTTCATTCAATGATTAAGTAAGCAAATGGATGGTGATGTCAACGTATCACAAATTTAGAAGTACATATTTAGTTTGGATGAAAATGTATTAATTTAACCACCTGACCTTTAAAAGGAACTGTTATTATATTTTGCACAATTCATTTAAAATCCATGATGGGACAAAGTAAGGAATTAATCATAGTTAAGCAGAAAACCTGCCAACAACCTGAAATTGTTCTAATTCCATAGCTTATATTTTAATCAATTTATTTACTTATTTATTCATTTATTTTATATTCCAGCTGCAGTTTCCCCTCCGTCATCCTCTTCAAGTTCTTTCCTCATCCCCATCTGTTCCCAGCCTATAACCCACTCCTATATTTCTGTTCAGGAAAGGGCACACCCCACATGGATATCAACAAAAAATGGTATATCAAGTTGCAGTAAGACTAAATACCTCCCTATGTATTAAAGGCTGGACATGGCAGCTCAGTATGAGTAGTAGGATCCCAAAAGACAGTAAAAGTGTCAGAGACACCCCCTACTCCCACCGTTAAGCATCTCACAACTGTCACATATATGCCAAGGGCCTAACTCTCTTTTTCCCATGCAGGCTCTCCAGTGATCAATTCAGTCTCTGTAAACCACCACGACCCCAGATTAGTTTATTCTGTTTTTCACTTGTGGTATCCTTGACCCCTCTGGCTCCTACAATCTTTCATCCCCCTCTTCTGCAGGATCCCTTGAGTTCTCCCTAATGTTTGGTCTGCATCTGTTTTCATCAATTGCTGGATGAACCTCTCTGATGACAATTGGGATAGGAACCAATATGAGTACATCAGAATATCATTAGGCATCATTACATTGGTATTTTTTGCCCAGTCATATTTTGTTCTTTCACTGGACTCTGTCATCCAACCTATGGGTCCTAAGTGATCCATGCAGTGTCAAGGATGGGCTTACTATCCTAGTATGGGTTTTAGGCTAGACCAGTCATTGGTTGACAATTCCCGCAATCTGTAGGTCACTTTTACCTCAGCATATACCATATGGAGGACAAGTTGGAGATTATGTGGTTGGATTAGTTTCCTCCTACCTCCACTTGAAATCTTGCCTGGTCACATGAGATGGCCAACTCAGGCTATAAATCCCCTATGGTTAGTAGTCTTATCTGGGGTAGGCCTTGTAAATTACTGGGGGATTACCTTTTGCCTGGCTTTTATCTGATCCCCAAATGACCCCATTTTCCAGTAGTCTCCTTTAGTACACTCTCTGTTTACCCCTGTAACATGATTACTCATGTTCCCATCCCAACCTTCCTCCTATCTACTCATTATACCTCTTCTTTTTCCCCTTCGCAGGGAAAATCATGTATCCCACTTTGGGCCCTCCTTGTTATCTAGTTTCTCTAGGTCTGAATTGGAGCATAGTTACCCTTTATTTTATAACTACTATCAATTTATGAATGAGTACATACCATTCTTTTGTCTTTTGGGGACTGGTTACCTCATTTAACATGATTTTTTTCTAAGTCCACACATTTGATTTCAAATTTCATGATGTCTTTGTTTTTAACAGCTGAATAATACTCCATTGTGTAAATGTACCACATTTTCTTTATCCATTCCTTTGTTAAGGAACATCTAAGTTGTTTCTAGTTTCTGGCTTCTACAAACAAAGCTGCTGTGAACTTAGTTGAGCAAGTTTCCTTCTCGTATCATTGAACATCTCTTACATATATGCCCAAGAATAGCACAGCTGGGTCTTGTGATAGATTAATTCCCAGTTTTTTGAGAAACCATTCTTTTAATTTCCAAAATGTCTGTACAAATGTTCACTCCCATGAGCAATGGAGGAGTGTTCCTCTTGCTCCACATATGCCCCAGCAGGAGCTATATCTTGAGCTTCTTCTCTTAGCCTTTCTGACAGGTATAAGATGGAATCACAAAAGCATTTTGATTTATATTTCCTTAATGACTAATGACATCAAATATCATTTATTTAAATATTTCTTGGCCAGATGAGATTCCTTGTTTGAGAATTCTTTGTTTAGATCTGTACCAAATATTTTAATTGGGTTGTTTGTTTGGTTTGTAAATATCTACATTCCTGAGGGTACACACACACACAAACACACACACACACACACACACACACACACACACACACACACACTTTGGAAATCAGCCCTTTGTTAGATGTTAAGTTGGTGAAAATATTTTCTCATCCTGTGTGTTCCACTTTGTCCTATTGGCAGTGTCCTGTGCTTTACAGAAACTATTTAGTTTCATGAGGTCGCTAAGTATTGATCTTATTTTCTGACATTTTTGGTGTTCTGTTTAGGATGTTGTCTCCTGTGCCACTGCATTCAATGCTCTTTCCTACTTTCTCTTCTATGGGGTTCAGTGTATCAGAAGTTTAAAATTGAGGTCTTTTATTCACTTGCACTTGAGATTTGTTCAGGGTGACTGATATGAATTTATTTGCATTCTTTTGTATTCTGAAATCCAGTTATACCAGCAACATTTGTTGAAGATGATATTTTTCCATTGTATAATTTTTGCTTCTTTGTTGAAAATAAGGCATGCATAGGAGTGTGGATTTATGTCTGTGTCTTCAGTTCAATTCATTTGATGCACCTGCCTGTTTTTATGCCAATACCATGCCGGTTTTATTACTATTGTACTTTGGTAGAGCTTGAAATAAGGGATGGTGATACCTCTGGAATTTCATGCATTGTACAGGGTTGTTTTTGCTACCCTGGTGATTTTGTTTTGATTTGATTTCAGTATGAAATCAACATTGTTCTATGTTTGGATTATATTTGGGATTGCATTGAATCTGTAGATTGTTTTTGGTAAGATAGCCATCTTTACTGTCCACCTACTGGTCACTGAGAATGAGAGATCTTTCAATCTTCTAAAATCTTCTCAAATTTCTTTTTTTAAAGACTTGTTATTCTTGTCATACAGGTCTTTCACTGTATGAGTTACAGTTAGAATTGCATTAAGATATTTTTTTATTAATTGAGGATATTGTGAAGGATGATGTTTCCCTGATTTCTTTCTCAGATGATTTAACATTTGTATATAGGAGGGCTACTGATGTTTTTGAGTTAATTTTGTATTCTGTCACTTGACTAAAGGTATGCATCAACTATAGGAGTTTCTTGGTAGAATTTTTGAGGATTTCTTAGATATTTTGTCATATCATCTGTGAAGTATAATACTTTAACTTCTTCCTTTCTGATTTGTATTCACTTAATTTCTTTTATATGTCTTATTACTCTATCTAGAACATCACGTACTATATTGAATAAATTTGTAGATAGTGTACAATAGTATCTTGCTTCTGATTTTAGTGGAATTGCATTGAGTTTCTTTCCATTTAACTGAATGTTAGAAATTGGCTTGTTGTATGTTTCTTTAATCATGATTTGGTATGTCCATTGTATACCTGATCTCTCCAAGACTTTTATCATGAAGGGGTGATGGATTTTCCCAAAGGCCTTTTCACCATCTAATGAGATGATCATGTGGTTTTTTTATCCAGTTTTTTATATGGAGGAAGAATTTCACATTTTGAACCATCTCTGCAACTCTGGGATAAAGCATAATTGATCATGGTGGATGATCTTTTTTACGTGGTTTTTTTTTTTTGATTCTGTTTGTCAGTATTTTTGATTATTTTTGCATCAATACTAATGTGTGTAATTAGGCTGTACTTTTCTCTTTGTTTAATTTGTGTACTTTGGGTGTCAGGGTGACTGTGCCCTCAAAGAAAGAATTTGGCAATGTTCCTTCTGTTACTACTTGTATAATAACTTGAGTAATATTAGTACTGGCTCTTCTTTGAAAGTCTGGTAGAATTATGTGCTAAAACCTGCTGCCTTTGAGCTCTTATTAGTCACAAAACTTTTAATGACCGTTTCTTTGTCTTTAGTAGGAGTGTAGGTCCCTTTTTTTGTCCAGGCTGCCCAGCTAGCTTAACCCCTGAAATAATCACACAGAAACTGTATTCATTTAAACACTGTCTGGGCCCTTAGCTCTAGCCTCTCATTGGCTTGCTCTCACATCTTAATTCAACTCATTTTTATTAATCTGTATGTCACCATGAGGTCGTAGCTTACCAGGAAAGATTCAGCATGTCTAACCTGGCATCTCCTTGGTGGCTCTCTCACTCTTTCTCACAACATTTAATTCTGTCTTCTCGCTTTGTCTCCCGGGTCCTGGGAAGACCAGCTAGCCCTGTTGCAGTGCTTAGGAGTTCTTCCCAGAGAGGTGAGTGGGTGCTCACCTGGGCAGCCTGCCTTCCCGGGAAGAGAGCACAGCCCCCCCCAGCTCCTGCAGCAGGGTCTTCAGTGTTCCAAGGTACCCCTCCCCTCCCCCCCACTGCTGCGGGCCCTCTGTCTCCCGGGTCCTGGGAAGACCAGCTAGCCCTGTTGCACTGCTGAGGAGTTCTTCCCAGAGAGGGTTGAGGAGCTCTATCCAGAGAGTGCTATGAAGTCGTACCCAGAGAGTGCTGAGGAGTTCTATCCAGAAAGTGCTGAGGAGTTTCATCCAGAGTGGAGGAGATGGGCACGCGCAATGCAAGAATTCCTCCAACAACCTGAAAGGCAACATGACATCGCCAGAATCCAGGGAGCTCGAAACTAGAAGAATTGAACACCCTACTCCAGAAGAAATAGAAGAAATCGACTCTAAGCACTTCTTTATGAAAATAATAGAGGAACTTAAACAGGAGGTGAAAATCTGCCGTAAAGAAATGGAAGATAAGTATAACAAAAAAATTGACGAAATGAGTAAAGAAATGGAAGAGAAATATACCAAAAAGTTTGAAGAAATGAGTAAATCCGTAAATGAAATTCTGGGAAACCAAGAAAAAACAATCAAACAGGTAATAGAAACAGTTCAAGATTTGAAAACTGAAATGGAGTCAATGAAGAAATCACAAAGCGAGGGCCGGCTGGCTATGGAAAATCTGGGTAAACGAACAGAGACTTCAGAAACAAGTTTAACCAATAGAATACAAGAGATAGAAGAAAGAATCTCAGACTCTGAGGACACCATAGAGAAATTAAACACCCTGACCAAAGAAAACAGCAAATCCAACAAATTCTCATCACAAAACATTCAGGAATTGTGGCACACAATGAAAAAACCAAATCTAAGAATAATAGGAGTAGAAGAAGGAGAAGAATTGCATTTCAAAGGTCCAGAAAATATACTCAACAAAATTATAGAAGAAAACTTTCCCATCTTAAATAACAATATTCCTATGAAGGTTCAAGAGGCATACAGAACACCGAATAGACTGGATCAGAAAAAAACATCCCCTCGTCATATAATAATCAAAACACAAAGCATTCAGACTAAAGAAAGGATATTGAGAGCTGCAAAGGAAAAAGGTCAAGTAACTTATAAAGGTAAACCTATTAGACTTACACCAGACTTCTCGATGGAAACCATGAAAGCCAGAAGGTCCTGGATAGAGGTACTGCAGAAACTAAGAGACAATGGATGCAAGCCCAGACTATTTTACCCAGCCAAGCTATTGTTCACTATAAATGGAGAAAACAAAATATTCCAGGATAAAAACAAATTTAAACAATACGTAGCTACTAATCCAGCCTTGCAGAGAATACTAGAAGGAAAATCACAACCCAAGGAATCCAACATTCCCAACACTGCTTACATTAACTCAGACATCTAGCGACCCTTCACAAGCACAACTCTAAGAAGGAAAACACATACACTCTACTACCCAAAAAAATGACCGGAGTCATCAATCACTGGTCATTAATATCACTTAATATTAATGGACTCAACTCACCTATAAAGAGGCACAGACTTAGAGATTGGATACGAAAACAGGATCCAACATTCTGCTGTCTACAAGAAACACACCTCAACCACAAAGACAGACACCTACTCAGAGTAAAGGGTTGGGAAAAGGTTTTCCAAGCAAATGGACCTAAGAAAAAAGCGGGTGTGGCCATTCTAATATCTAACAAAATTGACTTCAAACTAAAATCAATCAGAAGAGATGGAGATGGACATTTCATACTCATAACAGGAACAATTCATCAAGAAGAAGTCTCAATCTTGAATATCTATGCCCCTAATATAAAGGCACCCACATATGTAAAAGAAACTCTTCCAGAATTCAAGGCAGTTATTAAACCACACACACTAATAGTAGGAGACTTCAACACTCCTCTCTCACCAATGGACAGGTCAACCAGACAGAAACCTAACAGAGAAATAAGAGATTTATTGGAGGTACTGAATCAAATGGACTTAACAGACATCTATAGAACACTCCACCCAAATAGGAAAGAGTATACCTTCTTCTCTGCAGCTCATGGAACCTTCTCGAAAATTGACCACATACTTGGTAACAAAGCAAACTTCCACAGATACAAAAAAATATTAGTAACCACCTGTGTCTTGTCAGATCACCATGGATTAAAATTAGAATTCAACAACAATGCTACCCCCAGGAAGCCAACAAACTCATGGAAGTTGAACAGTCAAGTACTAAATCACCCCTGGGTCAAGGAAGAAATAAAGAAAGAAATTAAAGTCTTCCTTGAATATAATGAAAACAAAGACACAACATATTCAAACCTATGGGACACAATGAAAGCAGTGCTAAGAGGAAAGTTCATAGCACAAAGTGCCCACATAAAGAAATCGGAGAAAGCACACATTGGAGTCTTAACAACACACTTGAAAGCTCTAGAAAAAAAAGAAACTGATTTACCCAGGAGGAGTAGAAGACTGGAAATAATCAAACCGAGGGCTGAAATCAACAAAATAGAAAAAGAGAAAACAATTCAAAGAATCAATGAAGCAAAAAGCTGGTTCTTGGAGAAAATTAACAAGATTGACAAACCCCTATCCAAACTAATCAAACGGCAGAGAGAACTTGCAAATTAATAGGATCAGAAATGAAAAGGGGGACATAACCACAGACACAGAAGAAATTCAGAGAATCATTAGATCTTACTACGAAAGTTTATATGCCACAAAGTTGGAAAATGTAAAAGAAATGGACATTTTTTTAGATAAGTACCATATACCAAAGTTGAACCAAGACCAGGTGAACAATCTAAATAGACCTGTTAGTCGTGAAGAACTAGAAGCTGTTATCAAAAAGCTCCCTACCAAAAAAAGCCCAGGACCAGATGGTTTCAATGCAGAATTCTACCAGAACTTCCAGGAAGAGCTAATACCTATACTCCTTAATGTATTCCACAATATAGAAAAAGAAAAGTCACTGCCAAACTCCTTTTATGAAGCTACAGTCACCCAATACCAAGACCACACAAAGACACAACCAAGAAAGAGAATTACAGGCCAATCTCATGCATGAACATTGATGCGAAAATTCTCAATAAAATACTGGGAAACCAAATCCAGGAACACATTAGAAAAATTATCCATTATGATCAAGTGGGCTTCATCCCAGAGATGCAGGTCTGGTTCAACATATGCAAATCTATCAATGTAATCCATCATATAAATAAAATGAAAGAAAAAAACCATATGATCATTTCATTGGATGCTGAAAAAGCGTTTGACAAAATTCAAAACCCATTTATGATAAAGGTGTTGGAGAGACAGTGGATACAAGGATCATACCTAAATATAATAAAAGCAATATACAGCAAGCCGACAGCTAACATCAAATTGAATGGAGAAAAACTCAAAGCCATTCCACTAAAATCAGGAACACGACAAGGCTGTCCACTCTCTCCATACCTCTTCAATATAGTGCTTGAAGTTCTAGCAATAGCAATAAGACAACATAAGGAGATCAAGGGGATTCGAATTGGAAAGGATGAAGTTAAACTTTCGTTATTTGCTGACGATATGTTAGTGTACATAAGCAACCCCAAAAACTCTACCAAAGAACTCCTACAGCTGATAAACACCTTTAGTAACGTGACAGGATACAAGATCAACTCCAAAAAATCAGTGGCACTCCTATACACAAAGGATAAAGAAACGGAGAGGGAAATCAGAGAAACATCACCTTTCACGATAGCCACAAATAGCATAAAATATCTTGGGGTTACTCTAACCAAGGATGTGAAAGACCTATTTGACAAGAACTTTAAGCCTTTGAAAAGAGAAATTGAGGAGGATACCAGAAAATGGAAAGACCTCCCCTGCTCTTGGATTGGGAGAATCAACATAGTAAAAATGGCAATTCTACCAAAAGCAATCTATAGATTCAATGCAATCCCCATCAAAATCCCATCAAACTTCTTCACAGACCTTGAGAGAAAAATAATCAAGTTTATTTAGAAAAACAAAAAACCCAGGATAGCCAAAACAATCTTATACCATAAAGGACCTTCTGGAGGCATTACTATCCCTGACTTCAAACTCTATTACAGAGCTACAGTATTGAAAACAGCCTGGTATTGGCATATGAACAGAGAAGTCGACCTATGGAATCAAATAGAAGACCCAGATACTAACCCTCAAACCTATGAACACCTAATTTTTGACAAGGGAGCTAAAGGTATACAATGGAAGAAGGAAAGCGTCTTTAACAAATGGTGCTGGCATAACTGGATGTCAACCTGTAGAAGAATGAAAATAGATCCATATCTATCACCATGCACAAAACTCAAGTCCAAATGGATTAAAGACATCAACATCAATCTGTCCACTTTGAACCTGATAGAAGAGAAAGTGGGAAGTAGTCTACAAGATATAGGCACAGGAGGCTACTTCCTAAGTAGGACCCCAGTAGCACAGACAATAAGAGAAACAATGAATAAATGGGACCTGCTGAAACTGAGAAGCTTCTGTAAAGCAAAGGACACTGTCAGTAAGACAAAAAGGCTACCTTCTGACTGGGAGAAGATCTTCACCAACCCCTCATCAGACAAAGGTCTGATCTCCAGAATATACAAAGAACTCAAGAAACTAGACACTAAAACTCTAATTAACCCAATTAAAAAATGGGGTACTGATCTGAACAGAGAATTCACAACACATGAACTTCGAATGGCCAGAAGACACTTAAGGTCATGCTCAATCTCCTTAGCAATCAGGGAAATGCAAATCAAAACCACTTTGAGATACCATCTTACACCTGTCAGAATAGCTAAACTCAAAAACACCAATGATAGCCTATGCTGGAGAGGATGTGGAATGAGGGGAACACTCATCCATTGTTGGTGGGAATGCAAACTTGTGCAGCCACTGTGGAAATCAGTGAGGCGGTTTCTCAGGAAACTGAGAGTCAACCTCCCTCAGGACCCAGCAATTCCTCTCTTGGGAATATACCCTAGAGATTCCCTAACATACTACAAAAGCGTTTGTTCAACTATGTTCATAGCAGCACTATTTGTAATAGCCAGAACCTGGAAACAGCCTAGGTGCCCCTCAATAGAAGAATGGTTAAAAAAGGTGTGGAACATATACACATTAGAGTTTTACTCAGCGGTAAAAAATAATGACATCTTGAATTTTGCATGCAAATGGATGGACATAGAAAACGCTTTACTGAGTGAGGTAAGCCAGACCCAAAAAGAGGAACACGGTATGTATTCACTCATAAGTGGATTCTAACCATAATTAAAGGTCTTTGAGCCTATTATTCGTGATCCTAGGGAAGCTAAATAAGAAGACGAACCTGATGAAGATTATTTAGCTATCCGCCAGGAGGTAGGAAATAGTCAAGAGTCCCAGGTAACCTTGGGTGTGTGGGGGGAGGGGTGGGAGGGTTGTTGGAAGGGGAGAGGGTTAGAGAGAAGGGAGTAGGGGAAGAATGGAGAAAGCTCGGTTGACCGGGATAGGGGGAAGGGCGGAAGGATGGATATGAGATCAGGGAAGAATATATCTCAACTAAGGGAGTCATTTTAGGGTTTACAGGAAACTTGATTATATATGGGATCCCAGGTCCAAGGAGAGATCCCCAGATTGTTCTCTGGACAGAGGAGAGGGTGCCTGAACCAGCCTTGGCCCATAACCATACTGATGAATATTTTACTTATCACCATAGATCCTCATCTGGCGTTGGATGGCGATACAGACGGAGACCCACATTGGAGCACCGGACTGAGCCCCCCAAGATCCAAATGAGGAGCAGAAGGACGAAGAAAATGACGAAGGACTGCGAGGGATGCTATCACCCACTGATACAAGGGGTCGGATCTAATGAGAGTTTACCATGGCCAGTTGGACTGCGACTGAACGAGCACGTGATCCAACCAGATTCTTTGAATGTGGCCGGATTCTCTGAATGTGGCTGGCCTGGAGTCTTTCTGAGAAGCCATTGACAATGACACTGGGACTAGTTTCCTCTGCATATACTGGATTTTTGGGATCCAGTCTGATTGGATACTCACCTTCCTGGACCTGGAGGGAGGGGGGAGGAACTTGAACTTCCCACAGGGCAGGAAACCCTGACTGCCCTTAAGGACAAAGAGGGAGGAGGAGAGGGAGGGGGGGAGTGGGAGGGTGTTGGGAAGAGGGGCGTAAATGGAAACTTTTATAATTTAATAAAATTACTTTCAAAAAAAATAAATAAATAAAAATAAAAATAAATAAATAAAATGAGCAAACCCTCATGTAATTTGCATCGGAAAAAAACAGTATTAGTGAAAGGATGCATCTCTGCAACACTCCTAAAATTGTCTTAAATTGATCAATGCAAAGTTATCTTTATAGACATTTTGTAGTACTCTTACGATTTTCTCTAGGTACCTGTAGAACCTCATTGTTTCCCAGAGTTCTTTCCTCTGCTATTTGAATGCCTTCCGGAAATCGATGTAGCAGACATACAAGTCTTTCCCAAATTCTTCGTATTTTTCTGCCAGTTGCCTCAAGGTTAAGATCTGATCATTTTTACTCCTTTTAGGTGTAAATCTTCACTGGGCCTCTCCTTGGATTTCCTCTGTCCTGCACTTGATCATTTGCAGGAATATGGAGGAGTAGATCTTGCTGCTATGGCACAGCAAACTAATGCCCCTGTAATTTCCACGGTCCAACTTGTCCTTCTTCTTGTGTATGGGAATTATGTCTGAGTGCTTCCATTCTGTGGAAATCACTTCATGTTCCCATACAGCTGCAAAGAATCTGAGAGGTGCCTTGGCCCCTGAACATACTGTAGCCACCTCCAGTTCCTCCACCATGATGTCATCTACTCCTGGGGTCTTCCTGCATTTCTCTCTCTTGAAAGATTCCTCTATCTTGCTCCTTTCATTATTTAATATTTTCTCATTGTCTTTGGTATTCAAGTGACTGTCAACGTGTTTCTCATTGTAGTCTACTATGTTGACAGCATTAGGGTTATTTTATAGGGTATCAAAGTATTGTCTCCATCTTTGCTTTACTTCCCCTAGTTCTGCCAATGAATGACCTTTCCCATCTTTAATCACCTGAATCTGAGGAGCATATCTGACGGTTACACACACACACACACACACACACACACACACACACACACACATGCTTAATTGAAGATCCTCACATAAATCGACACATACTCTGACACTGTTTTTTCTTATAAAGAAGATGTAAATACACATTTGAGAAAAGAAAGAATTAGCAAAGAAAAATGCTATTCAAACTAGATGTCTGCATATATAATAATCCAATTGGATCCATAATTACCATCCTATCAGAAACAACACCAAATGGATTAAAAGCCTCAACGTGAAACCAGACACAATGAAACTGTGAAAAGAGAAATTTGGGAATAGCATAAGAACTAAGATCAACAATTACTAAATGCCACCTCATGAAACTAAAAAACTGCAAGGCAAAGGACAGCATCATTTAGACAGAAGAGAAGTCTATAAAACAGTAAAAGAGTTTTTCCCCAATATACATCCAACAGTGGGCTGATATCTAAAATATTTAATGAAATAAAAAAATCTAAATACTAAGAAAACAACCCAATTAAAATATGTAGAACTGATCTAAACAGAATTGTCAATAGAGAACACTCAAATTGCTGAGAAGCACTTAAAGAGCTGTTCAACATCCTTACTCATCAGGTAAATGCAGGTCAAACCTGCTTTGAGATTCCATCATACGTCTGTCAGAAAGGTATGATTAATAAAGCAAGTGGCAGCTTGTGCAGGAGAGGATATGGAGTAAGGGGAATATGTGTCCATTGCTGGTGGAAATTAAAAAAAAAATAGCTACTCTAAATTAATTTTATGGTTACTCAGAATATAGGAACCAATGTATTTCAAGATTCAGTCATATCACTCTTAGCCATACATCCAAAGTATGCTTCATCCTGTCAAAGACACTTGCTAAATAATGTTTATTGAAGATGAATTCACAATAGCCAGAAAACCTAGATATTCTTCAACAGAATAATGAATATAGAAAACATGCCACATTTAATCAATAGAGTATTACCTAGCCTTTAAATAAAACTGAAATTGTGATTTTGTAGACAAATGGATGAAACACATAAAAAATTATTCTAAATGGTGTAACCCATACCCATAAAGACATATAAAATATATATGCATTTATATGTGAATATTAGTGGTTAAGTCAATGATAAAGCAGATAAAATCTATAGAACAATATAGGTTAGGTATAAAGTAAAGGACCAGCATGGATATATCTACTTAAAAAATGGAGAGAGGATAGATATTTATGGAGAGATAAGGAGCTGAAATCAGATCAAATGGAGAGGAAAAGGGGAAAGGAAAACAAGGAGAGATATCTATAATTAAGGACCTTTGACATAAGGTCCATTCCACCAGACGTATTCCATGCTTTACTATTTGGGTGACCGTGAAATTAGATAGCCCAAGAACCTTGGATAAAACCAAATATATTTCAATAGAAGGAGAGGTGGGAAGGAACTGGGAGGAGGGAAGGGAAGCTCTAATCAGAGTATAGGAATTAAGAAAAAAATCTCTTTCTAATAAAACTTTAAAAATAAGTTTAAAAGTGGGTCTGGAAAGATATGTCCATGGTTAAGAGCATTGACACTTATTCCAGAAAATTTTTGTTTGATTCTGTGTATCCTCATGGTGTCTCACAACAATCTGTTATTCTAGTTCCAGGTGAGCCCTATGGGACCCTATGTACACATAATAAAAATATATATACTCACGTACACTTCAATCATTTTTTATGTGTGTGAATATTTTCCCTGCCTGTATGTCTGTGTACTACATGTATTCAGTACTGACAGAGGAGAGGAATGAAAATCAGATACCCTGGAACTAGAGTTACAGATGGTTGTGAGTCACCATGAAGGTGCTAGGAACAAAACCCTAGTCCTGTGGTAGAGAAGCTAGTATACTTAGACACTGAGAAATCTCTCCAGCCCCCATAAAATATTTTCAAGAAAATAAAGATTAGATTGGGGAGCAGATGCCCTAGAAATAGCATAGCCATGGATGAAGAACTCCTGTGCAAAGAAACTGACTTTGTCCCCACCAAGGACTTTTGTGACTATCTCATGAATATTCACTTCTGGGACTCTGTTGTCAGGGCGCTCTCCCTGTTGCTATTATCAATGGTAAGAAGTCACCAGAGATTATTAGTTGGAAGATGTCTTTCACCCTCTCTTGCTATTCTTTGACAGTCATGAGATATGCCTACACATTGCAAACTCAACACGGACTTATGTTTGTCACATAACAAATGAAGGATCTCAGATACTTCACTAAGAATGGCTTATCAGCCATGATAAGTGAATCATGCATCTGTGCAGAAGTGTGAAAATCATTTTTTAAAAGGACAATACCCAAGCCACTGCTGCCAAACCGCAGATCACAATATAAATAATCTTGTCAATTGGAAAACATGAAATGATGTCTTTAATATTCATACCATCTTTATAGAAAGAACCAAGAAGCCTCTCTCTTGCAACTGTTAAAATGTATTTCTCTTCACCACAAGAAGTTAAAGATGTGAAAAATTTAATAATTTTGATTCATTTTTTGCCACTAATTTATAGTGATGTGTATAGTATCTATTTGAATTTGCTTAAGAAAAACCAAAGATAATGAAGTTTCTTAACTATAAAGATAAAAAGTATATTTAGCAATAATTGACTGATATTTATTAGCATTAGGTAAATACCTAAATAATAACATCATGCAAAAACATTTGACCAAAAATTACTAAACTTTTTTGGATTTTCTCATTTTATTTATATGTTTCTCGAGTTTTTGGCTTGAATTTCTGTAATGCATGAATGCTACATATAAGCCTAGTACCCAAATAGTTTAGCTGAGGGCAAGAAATTCCATGGAACTGGAGTTACAGATGGTTGGAATCTATTAGGAGGTTGCTGATAATCAAACTCCCAGATCTTCTGCAAGAGTATCAAGTATTTACAAATACTGAACCATTTTTCCAAGCCCCTAATAAATACACTGTAGGTAAATATTTATCTGATAACGGGATGCCATGAATTAAGTTATACTGGCTGTGTGATTTTACTTTTTTTAGTGATTAATATTGAACCCAGGGACTCCTGTAGAATAGTGAGCTCTATATCTCAGAGATGCAATGCATCCCCAATTGTATTATTTCAGTCATTAGTTTGAGACCTTTTGCCAAAGATTGTCAAAAATCACAACCATAAGTGATTCAAATGTGAGAGTGGTTTGCCAATTTACTAAAGGTTAAGAAGTTGGAAGAATTGATTAGAAGATGGTGAATCAATATATTGGGAACTAATACTCTCATGAATAGGGCAGAATCTGAGAATGATAAATGCCGGTTGGCTTGGTTTCAGCTGTCAGCTGCTTCTTGATATTGTCTTATAATTAGAAATGAATCCTAGGATTAATTTCAAGGTAATATCTTTAATTTAAATTTGTTAATTTACTTATACAAAAGTAAATATTTCACCTATAACTTTTTGCTCTTTAGAGCATGGGCAATAAAATAAAAGAGATTTTCAGAATTGTTTTATTTGATAAAAAAGGCTTTCATGTTTATGACATCTTTTTTGGATTTTTTAAACAATAAAATCTTTTTTCACACAATATATCCTGGTTTTTGTTTTTCCTCTCTCTACTCCTCCAAATTCTTCTTCAAAACCTCTCGCCTCCAGATCTATTTCAGTTATGTTCATCATTAGAAAAGAATAGGTTTCTAAGAGATAACAACCAAATGTAAGAAAATAAAACATAATAAGATGAAGCAGAAACTATTATATCAAAGTTGAGCATTTAAACACAACAGGAAGGAGAGTCCCAGGAGTAGTCACAAGAGTAAGAGATCCACTTGTTTTCAAAATCAACAGTTTCATAAAAATACTTAAGCTCATAGCTATAATATAGAAAAAGGGACCTGGTTTAGACATATGTAGGCCCTGTGCTTTCTCTTTTGGTCTGTTTTGGCTGATATGTACCATGCATAGTTGATGTAGAGGGACATGTTCTTCTGGTGTCCTCCATCCCCTTCAGTTCTTACTCTTTTTTACTTCCTCTTCTTGTCGATTGTCTGAGTTCAGAGATGAGGGTTTCTCTCTGTCTGTCTGTGTGTCTGTGTGTCTGTGTGTCTGTGTGTCTGTCTGTCTGTCTGACTGTCTCTCTCTCTCTCTCTCTCTCTCTCTGAGTAATGCTAGTTTGTGGGTGTCTATATCTAATCCTACCTGCTACCATAAGATGCCTCTCTAATTATTTCTCTAATGATGAAGGAAAAATGCACTGACCTATGACTATAGAAAGGTATAATTCAGAATCATTTTATTGATACCTTTTGTTTTTTGGAGAAATAGTTTTGGCCTTATCCTTTGTATCTGGACTATCTAGTCTCTGTTTCTTGGTTACCAAAGCAATGCTATATATAGGTTCCTCCTTAATAGGTGGACTTTAGCTCAAAACAGATATTGATTGCCACTCCCAATAGTTTTGCACCACCACTGTACTAGCATATTTTGCTGGCAGGACAAAAATTGTAGGTCAAAGTTTAGTAGATGGGTTGGAATCTACATTTAATTTTTTGTTAATCTGTAAAATAATTTCCCTCACTAATGATGATGGAACTTAGGGGTGAAGGAAACCAGTTTTAGTTCTACATGTTGAATGCGTTGTGTGAATGTTGTCCTCCACAGTGGGGACCCACTATTAGTTTGCAAAGAGTAACCATTTGTCTGAGAAACAAACTAGGCTGTTCAGGGATTTTCATAGAACTCCCTTGGTCAACAACACAAATGAACACAAGTCAGTCCAACACCTGAAAGTTTGCCTGGCTACACCAGTTGAGATTCTGTATCCCATATCTTGGATTCCTCATTAGGATCAACTTCATATTGTTAAGGTAGTTTCCACAGCACTACCTAAAGCCCCTCAAATACGGTTGTCTCTCCCCACACTCTTTTTCTACTCCATCTCCAACATGATTCTCCTTCTGCTCTTCCCCATGCCTCCACTCCACCCACAAAATCCATTCCATTTCCCTCCCAGGAAGATGCATGCTTCCTCCATACTCCTCTTTAACTACCTATCCCAGGTTGAAAAATTATACCTTAGCTATCATTTATTTACTGGCTAATATCCACTTTTAGGGAAATACATACAATATTATCTTTCTGAGCTTTGGTTTCTGCACTCAAAATAATATTTTGCTTGTTCTGTCTATTTCCATGCAAATCTAATGCTGCCATATTTTTAAAATTTATAATATTCCATTGTGTAAATATACCCATTTTCTTTCTGTTTTCTTCAGTTGAGGGACAACTAAGTTGCTTCTATTTTCTGATTATTGTCAATAAAATTGCAATGAAAATGTTTGAGCAAGTGTTCTGATGGTAAGATGGAGGAGGATTCTTTGGGTATATGCCCGAGAGTTATGTAGTTGGGTCTTAGGGTAGATCAATTCCCAACTTTCTTTGAACTTGTTATATTAATTTTTCTAGTAGTTACACAACTTTGCACTCAAATAAGCAATGAAGGAGTGTTCAATTTGATCCAAATCCATACCAGCATGCTCTGTCATCTGTGTTATTGATCTTAGCCATACTTACAGGTATAAGTTGTAATTTCAAAGTACTTTTGATTTGCGTGTCACTGACGCCTAAAAATACTGAACAGTTCTTTAAGTGTTTCTCAGTTGTAGTTGGAGACTGCTCGTTTGTTTCCTGACTGCTCAAATCTGAATAATCATGCATAAATTATATTAATTACAACACTATTCAGTCAATGGTTAAGGCATATTTCTAGCTAACTCTTACATCTTGAATTAACATATTTCTATTAATCTATGTGTCTCCACAAGACTGTGACCTACCAGGTAAGGTTCTGTCATTTGCTGTCTGTCTCTTTTGGCAGTTATATAGTGTCTCCTTGACTCTTCCAACTCTCTCTATATATCTCTGTTCATATTTTCCACCTGGCTATGTTCTACCCTGCCATAGGACCAAAGTGGTTGCTTTATTAACCAATGGCAATAAAAAATATTCAGAGCATACAGAGGAGAATCTCACATCACCTCAACCTTTCTTTCTAAATAAAAAGGAAGGTTTAAACTTTAATATTAAAATTATATATAACAAAACATGTATCAAGCAAGAATTATAGTGACATTATTTAATCCATTTGCATTTGGCAAATAAAGGAAAATATATTATTCCTCTCTTTGTGAGTCTAAAGTTGTATATCTAATTTATCTTTTATAATTATAACTATCTTTTTTCAACTCCATCAAAGACTGTAGAAGGATATAATAATACCTAAATAAACAGGAAGTATACTGTAAGCAATTTACAAAACTCTAGAATTGACAGAGACATCTCACTACATGGACAGTCACCCAAAGGTCTTTTGTAACATTGGAGCATCCATATTCATCTTACAGGCCCTTAGGATCTGGTAGACTTTCCCATAAAGCAGGAAATTTGAAGATCTGTTTTGACTTATAATGACAAAGTTCATCAAATGCTTTCTTATGTGTCCTGTAAAATGTCAGGTAGTTCTTTCATGAAGCAGGAACCCTGAAGGAACATCTCACCTTTAAGCAAGTTCTCAGCAATTATTTTTTTCTGTGGTTCTTGAATGTTCAGTTCATACAATATAATATCAAGCAGTCCAGGCAAGTGCAGTTTCTTGTCCAAATCTCTAACAAATATTGTAACAAAACTCTTCAATGCCTATCATCCCCTTGAAGTAGATTGGTACTGCCAGGAGCAAATTGGTCTCATTGTCATGAAAAGTCCTAAGCTCTTAAAACATTTTAAATGCCACATTTTGAAAATCTTTGAAAAATTTGAAGAATCCATATCCATCTGAAATATATTTAGAAAATCTATCTAAATTGACTACATGTTTGACTATTATAGATGACTATCTATTAATCTATATTTCTTGAATTATATAATACATTTTTAAGCACGCTACATAAACATAATACCTTAATCAAGAGAAGAAATATACATATAACAAAATTGACCTTAAGTTTGTATCGATAAACCACAGTCCATACCAATGAAAATATTCCTCTCAATAGCATATCCCACTTTAAATATAAACAAACATTTATAAACAATCATTTATGGAATTTGGGCATTGTTCTCTAGACTATTTCCTGCTGATCGAGGGTGCTATTAATAAGGTCTTTCAAGGGGTATCCTGTGTGTTAGGTCCATCTCAGTCAGTTGACCTGAAGCTGTCATGGATGTTGGATCACCTAAGCCATTGCTTCAGGGGTTCTTGTTTGATCAAACCATATTAGCCAGTAAGGAATCCACAGTGTTCCATACTCTGTGGAAACAAATGCAGAACCTCTTTTCCAAGGAAACATATTCTTAGCCCCAAATTTTGAAGTCAATGTTTCTTTTAAATATGTATGTTGTTTTAGCTTACGATGATGTAAATAAGATATCTCTCTGTACTTAACTTATTCACAGTCAAAAATTAAAATAAAATACAATAATATACATTATCCAGACTCTCCATGTAATTTTTGTGTTTACATGGCTTAATTTTCTTTACTCCTTTAATCTATGACTATCTGTAACTTGTCTTTTTTGCATATTTCTGTCTGGGTCTTCAGTTTGATTTTATTGATCAACATATCTGTTAATATACTAATACCATGCAGGCTTTATCAATATTCCTCTGTGCTACAAATTGAAATCTGAGTTAGTAAAAACTACAGTGTTTTTTTTTAATTTATTGTTCAGGATTTTTTTGCTACCCTGAGTTTTTGTTTTTCATATGAAGTGGAAACTTGTCCTTTCAAGGTCTGTAAGAATTGTGTTGGAATTTTTATAGGGATTGCATTGAATATGTATATTTCTATTGATAAGAGGTCCATTTTCTCTATGTTAATCTTACAGATATGTTAGGGTTGTATATTTTTCTATATTCTGATATCTTCTTTCAATTTCTTTTTCAAAGATTTGAAGTTTTATAATACAGGTATTTAATTTACTTGATTAGAGTAACCCTATGATATTCTACAATAGTTGAGAGGCTGTTGTAAAAGCAGTTATTTCCATGATATCTTTCTCAGTAAGTTTGTCATTTGTATGTATGGGGCAACTGATATATTTGACTTAATTTTGCATCCTGCCACTTTGCTAATAGTGTTCAGAAAGTGCAGAAGTTCCCTGGTGGGAATTTAAAGTTCATGTATGTATGATAAATCATCTGCAAATAACAGTTCTTTGACCCCTTTTTTTTGATTTATGTACTCTAAATTTCCTTCTGTTTTCTCATTGCTCAGATAAAACCAGACTTCCTGCCCAGCTACAAGCCAATCAACCTTTTATTAAACATGAGCATAGGTTACAGCATTGTCTCCTTATTGTCTAATTAAAAGGAAGGTTTTAATATTACCATAAGAAAATTATATACAACAAAGCAATTATTAAGTAAGAATTACAGTAACAGTATCCAATCTACCTATACTTGGCAAGTTTAGAGAAAATATTCTATTATCTATTTTTTTCTCTGTGAGTTTAAAGTTTTATACCTAATTTACTTTTATCATAACTAAGGAAAAAAAAACTGTGAGGCACCTAGTGTTACTCTGTAATATCATAACATCTTACTCTGGCTTCAAGGCGTAGCATATCTGATAGATAGATAAATTTAAAAGACTTCCCTAACAAGTCTTGGCAAAATTTAACAGTCATTTTTGGCTTTTGCTGGTCCAGTTTAGACAGTAGCTATCAGCAATTGAGTCAAAGGAAGCTTATTTTGACACATGGTTATCTCTTTCTATAAAGAAAACAAACTCCATATGGTGTTTCTTTGATGCCCACCATCCCCTTTGAAGTAATTGGTGCTTCCAGGAGTAGACATGTCTCACAATAAAGAAAAGTCTAAGTTCATAAAACATTTTAAATTTCATATTCTATAGGCCTTTGAAGTAATTGAAGATTGCCTATCTTTCTGAAATAAATCTCTGTATGACCTTAAAAACTTCACTATGATAACTATAATTTTGTATTATAGATGACTATTAATATTTCTTAATCATATATTACAATTATAAATAAGTTACATAAACATAATATCCTAAACAAGATTAAAAATGTACATACAGTACAACAAAATTAACTTTTAATTTTCATCAAATGAAAATCCATACTAGTGCAAAATATGTAAGATTAGGAACTATTTATTGGATTAAAGTAGATTCAGTAATCTACCCTTTCATCCTATCATTTCTATGTACCTTCTTTTTCTTTCAGAACAAGATTCCAGAAACTAATCTTCTTTGATTATTTTTTTCCTGACCATTATCCAAAACAACTTGTAACCAATCACCCTAAACAAGTAGAAACATTCAGAATAAATTCTTTGAGAATGTGAGTGTAGTTCTCTAGATTACTTCCTGCTTAATGGGGACACTTTCATTTTTTGGGAGTACCCTGAGAAAATTCACCATTGTGATCAAGTACTGATTGGTGTATTCTGTGAGACTAGATTATCTTATCCAACAACCTTGAAGCTGTTCTGAATGTAGAACTCTGAGTAAATGACAACAAAGGCATTCTGAGATGTTGGAACATTTGCCCCATCTGTTTTCAATGATGTCTGGTCTCCTTGATCTGAAAATACATAAACGTTTAAAGGTAAAATATGTATTTGCATCAATTAATTATAGATTATGCATTATACACACATCAGCCAAAGATTTTTATTTCTAATGTGTCTGAGCAGGTAAAATATATATCACATATTTTGTAGCACTTTTAGGTTTATTTCTTTATATCTGCAGTTATAATTTCAGGAGGTTTTTTTCAAACAGACATAATATCCTTTCATCTGTAATGAATCTACAGCCTCTCATTTCCCATGGAAACAAAAGCATAAACACTCCCACAAAGAAACATATCTTTGGTTTAAATTTAACATAAAGATAATTTAAAAATATAGGTTAGTTTATTAAAGCAGTTCTCATAATCTAAGGTCTTTCAGCAGCTATAAATTTTAAAGACAACACAATAATGTACATAATCCAGATTTGCTATGTAATGTCCATCACTATGTAGCATATTATATTTTTTAATTCTCATTCCTATTTTAAGCACTTTCTCTACTCCTTTTCTTTTCCTTCACAAACCTACATATATTTTTAAACATACTGTAACTCATTTAGAGGCTAGTTTTTTTTCTAAATCTGACTTTACAGCTGACCACATGAATCTTTATATATGTAGCAGAATGGCTAGGACCAAAGTGGTGGCTTTAGCAGCTGGCTCTGCCTCATTGCTTGGTTGTTGAGAGGATAGTCTTATAATGGAGGTACATTTACTGCCAGTTCTGAGAGCCATGTTTAGCGCTCCAACTCTGGTAAATTTCTGGGTGCACACCATCACCAAGTAGGGTCCAAGCTAGAGCTCATTAATCCCATTTAAGTGTTTGGCAGCAGGGTCTCTTAAAAGAGTCTCATATGCTTGATTCTGTTCTTGAATGTCTAGATTCTTAACCTTTGTCAGGTTTTATGTAGAAATTTTAGCCACACATTGAAATGTTATATGTAAACAAATGTTTCCTGTCCACACAGCCTGTCTCCAAATAATTGACTCAAAGGATGAAAATGAATTACAAATGCTCAGGCTTTTGCTAACTAGTTCTTACATCTTAAGTTAGCCCATATATTTTATTTATCCTCTGCCATATAGTGATACATTTATTAGCAAAGAATGTTTATCTCCAGCTCCTTCCGCATCTGGCTCTCATCTCCCTTCACTCCAACCTCATTCTTCCCATCATGCTCAGTTCGGATTTCCTACATAACTTCCTGTTTACCTATTGGTCAATCACCTTTTTATTAATGATGAGAATAATTCACAGCAAAAGATAATTTCTGCTTCTAGTGATAAGATCATGTGTATTTTTTTCCTTTCAGATTGTTTATAACATTGATTATATTTGTTGATTCTTATATGTTGAATCATCTCTACCTCTCAGGGATGAAACCTACTTGATCATGATGGATGATTTTTTTGATGTGTTCTTGGATTTGGTTTGCCAGTATTTTATTGTTTTTTGTTTTTTTTAATGTGTGTTTATAAGGGAATTTGGTCTCTAATTCTCTTTCTTTGTTGAGATTTTATGTGGATTCTGTATTAGAGTAACCATGATATTATAAAATGAAATGAGCAATGTTCTTTCTGTTCATATATTGTAGAATAACTTGAATCATGCTGGTTGTCATCAACTCTTCTTTCAAAGTCTAGTTGATTTCTGTATTAATTCCATGTGATCCTGGGATTTCTTTGCTTGACAAATCTTTAGTGACCTACTTTCTGTTTTTGTTGGTTGCTTTCTTTTTTATATTTATTTATTTACTTATTATTATGTATACAATATTCTGTCTGTAGACCAGAAGAGGGCACCAGACCTCATTACAGATGGTTGTGAACCCCCATGTGGTTTCTGGGAATGGAACTCAGGACCTCTGGAAGAACAGGCAATGCTCTTAACCGCTGAGCCATTTCTTCAGCCCTGTTGGTTGCTCTCAATGCATAAGCTTGGCTTTCCTGAACATTGATCTGTAGGCCTGACTGGTCTCAAATTCAGAGGTCCACCAGCCTGTGTTTTGGGATTAAGACATGCACCACAATGTTTGGATCTAAACTTTTCTTTAATTATTTCTCATAATTTGGAAACTTACCTGGGAGAACTCTGCCTCTCTTTGCCTCAGTAGTGCTGGGATTATAGGTGCCTGCCACAACTGGCCTTCTTAAACTTGTATTTCTTTTCAAAACCTGGAAACCTAGCTGAGTCAGATCTTGCCATGAGGTCCCCATTCCTTTTATTCCATTTCTTAATTTTTTTATTTCATTGAACACAGGACTTAGCTCCATTTTACTTCCTGGTGCCCCTTTTATCCAAAAAGTTTATATATTTTGCTTCTTATCATTATAGATCTGTACACAAACAACAATTAATAACCACACAAGAGAGTCAATACCTGACATTTTTGAGATTTTAATTATCATCTGAATAAATACAAAACTCTTCACTTTAGGCTCAGACAGAAAAAGCAGTTATATTCTTTATGAAAATATTGCAAGACTGGTTTCTAGGTCAGATAAAAACATTATTCTCCTCTGAAATATTTTGTCCAAGGCACCCACAATTCAAATCACCCATAGAACCAATGTCTTCCATTGGGTACTTAGGTAGTTCACTATGCAGCAGGTAAGGTATTCAACTACTTTTATAATCCATAGTGCCAAGGTTCATATTCCTTCAAATGAAAGTATGGTCAGGCCTATCACAAAAATACTCCAGTCACTGGTGCCAAATTCTGTCTTAGTTATGGTTTCTATTGCTATGAACTTACACCATAGCAACTCTTTTAAAGGAAAAACTTTTAATTGCAGTGCCATAAATTCTCATAGATTTAGTCCATCATCATTATGGTGCAACTTGGTGACATGCCTACAGACTTGGTACAGAAATAGTACCAAAATTCTAAATCTTTACTCAAAGGTGAAAGAAAGCGCTCTATCTCACTAGGTATGGATTGAGCAAATATGAAATCTCAAAGTTCTATTCCAAAGTGGTAAATTTCTTCCAATAAGGTCAAATCTTCTAATCATTCCATTTGGGGGCTATTTTCTTTGACACCACCACAACCTTGAGGGAATGCTTTCCTCGATATTGAAGTGTATTTCTTGGATGGAGCAAAAGGATGGATGCTGATTTCACATTCATTCTATTACTCTGTATCTTTTTATTGGGTAATTGAGGCCATTTATATTGAGGGATATAAATTAGCAATGATTGTTGATTCAATTCATGTTATTTGTTGTTGTTTGTAGTGGTGGTAGTAATGGCAGTATGTGTGTATGTGCCTGTGCGTGTGTGTGTTCCTTTCTTTTGATTTTGCTGGCATGAGATTGTTTTATGATGTGACAGGTCCTTCTGTATGATATGAACATATGATGCTTTTATGGGTAAATGAATAAAGTTGCTATGGCCAATGACAGGGGAAACTATAGCATGGCAGGAGAGTCAAACTGAATGAATACAGGAAGCAAAAAGACAGGATCAAGAGAGATGACAGCAGCAGCTTCAGGAGTGGGCAGGACACAGAAAAGCCTCCACCTAGAGTTTCATGTGTTTTTATGGACATAGTTTAGATACATAGGTATAGTTTTCCACCTAGCACATTCTATAGTGCTGCATTTGTAGATCGATATTGTTTAAATTTAACTTATCATGTAATGTCTTCTTTTATCCATCAATTTTGATTGAATCATTTGCTGGTTATAGTAGTCTGGGTTTGTGTGTTTTGGCTTTTAGAGTCTGTAGCAATCTGTCTACTGTTTTCTGGCTTTTGTAATCTCCACTGAGAAATCAGTTGTAATTCAAAGTGTTAGGTCTTTATATGTTACTCAGTTTTTTTTCCTTGTAACTATTAATAATATTTCTTTGTTTTCTGTAGGAAATCCTACAGCCAGTAGCTTTTAAGAAATGCACCCACTTGGACGTGGCCTCATATACTATTTTGCCAATGTAAAGCATGCCTCTGGCCTCTTTTCCAGCTGCAGGATTTGGTTGTTGTTTTCCATTCCAGCAGAGCATATTGATTTGTGAGTCTGACCTTACATAAGTATCTATTATTCTCAATTCTGAGCTAATGTGGGATTTCTATTAAGCATCCTTCTTCATCTAACACCCACATGGATTCGGATTTCACACCTACTGGGTGAATGGCCTAAAGGCCTAGCAGGTCCATGGCCCAGAAAGTCTCCCAACCCTGCCTGTTGGCCTTGCTTTTACCTAAGCATTTGTTAGAACCCATGCTACAGTGGGGCTTACTGTGTGTGGCAACTTGGAAATTTCACAAATGCATGCAAGACTGCTGCATTCCCTGTTTCAGCTACTTTTCACATGGCTTTCCGCATGGCATGCAGCTTCTGGTCTATGCTCTCTGCCCGTGAGTTCTAGGTTTCTTGCTCTGTGTATGGAATTGATTTAATTGCTTTTAATTTGTCAAGCAAAGCATATTTCTCAGTATTTATCAAGTACTAAGGTGGGAAACTAAAGCAGTTCAGGACTATTCCTGTAACCACTGAGTGGCATTGCTGCTAGTTGTGACTCTGCAACCACAACATTTGCTGGACAATAAAGATTATTACACCTCAAACAATTTACTGGATCTCATAACAAGTAATTAATAAATCAATATAACAGATTATATTAACATTGAAAATTTAGTAAATTTTATAATACTACAGATTGTATTCTGCAAGGCTTATATGGTTATGATAATACTTTAATTTATTGAGTATTGGGACCCAGTTTTTTTCTTCATATTATATCATGAAGAAAGAATGTGGCACTTTTAGGGATGATACAGTCTTTACAGACTAATAATAAACACACAGTTGACAGGATTAATGCCATCAAAAATCAAAAGTTACCTTAAAAAATACTATTATAAAGGGTAACATTAAATTGATAGACAAAATTGAATCCATATCTAAGTGTACTGAGAAATTATCTGGAAGAATTAATACTGTTGAACTTGACAATCATAGTTAAAAGTTATGATATATTAGAAGATAGAGTATCTATCCAAGATGACAATCTGCACACTATCCAAGTAATGTCTAAGGATGAGGTGTTATCTTTAAAGGAGAAACTTCAGACTTTAAAATCATATATGCAGAATGGGGACCATAAGCTAGGTGCCTCAATAAAATCACTAGAAATATATCCTGGATAGGAGATTCAGATTTAACAAAAGACAATAGTAAAGAGATTTGAATTGATTGAGGAAATTATTGGAGCTGAAGAACAGGTAAAGAAGGCACAAGGATAGGATTCAACATCACCAGTAGCTGTCAGAGATAACTTACAAAAGGGTTTTAGCTTCATACCCTGTAATCTACTCTGACAAAGTATCAAGTTCTAAAAGTCCAAAAGGATTCAAAGAACGTAGATGGATACCTATAGGAATGAATGATCTAAAAGAAATTAAGCAAGCTGTTGTAATTTATGGCCTGCATTCCACCTTTGTTAGTGAGATGATAAAGACATGGACTTCTAGCATCAAGGCAACAACAAATGAATTGATTCAGTTTCATCAGACATGGATGATGGGCCCCAGTTAATGTTTTGATGTTATTTCAGGTAAGAGGTGAAAATTTTAGAACAGGGAATAGCAAAAGAATTTGAGACATTGCAATATCAAATTATTGATGAGGGCTCTTAACCTGACCCACAGGTACAAGCTCCTTACGATTTACAAATCTTGTCTCAATTCCACAAAGTAGCCTTAAATGCTTGGGACAGGATTCAAGAACTAGGAAAATTAATTGAATCATATACCAGGGTTAAACAGGGCCAGAGAGACCCATTTAGTGACTTTTTATAAAGATTAACTAAGGCTGTAGAAATAGGAGTAAAAACCCAGATGATAGGTGAGTACTTACTAAATCTCTGGCTTTTGAAAATGTTAAGTTAGAATGCAAAAAGACACTTGGGCCTTTAAAGGTTAGATCAGCACCTGTGGATGAATGGATCCTGCATACAATGAACACTGAGACATTTGACTCATACTGAATCTTGGGTAGGAGAAGCAATTTCCAAAGGAATGAGAAAACATCAAAATACCAAATGTTTAATTGTGGTAAAATAGAACATCTGAGAAGGGATTGTAGACAAAGAATTCCTAGGAATAATATCTCCTCTGGGAAGAGCAAGAATAGGAGGATTCAGCCTTTGGGTATATGTAGAAGGTATGACAAAGGCCAACATTGGAACAATGAATGCAGATCAACAAAAAACAAACATCCTCCCTGCCCCCGACCATCCCCCCCCAACATCAGGAATCACCTCAGCCAGAGACCCCAGGTGGACCTGGAAGAAGAAGAACCATCAGAGTCACAGGCCCCAATTGCAACTGGAGGAAAAGATGTGTAGACAGAAACATAAGAATGCATTCAACAAGATAAAGAGCAATATGGAAAACAACAAAGACAGCACTCATGGTTCTACCACTCCAAGACCTGACTATCCCAACACAGATAAAGAATCAACAGAATGCAAGAGATGGAAGAGAGAATCTCAGTCAATAAAGATACAGTAGAGGAAGTAGACTTATCAGTCAAAGAAAATGTTAAATTCAATAAATTTTTACTAAAAAAAAAAAACCATCTAGGAAATTGGGGACACCATGAGAAAACCAAGCCTCAACATAATAGAGATAGAAGAAGAATTCCAGCTGAAAGGCAAAGAAAATATATTCAATAAAATCATAAAAGAAAACTTTCTTAACAAAAAGAATGACATGACTATGAAGGCAAAAGAAGCTTATATAATACAAAACAGACTAGAACAAAACTTAAAAAGTCCCGTAGTCAGATAAAAATCAAAACACAAAACATTCAAAATAAAGAAAGACTATTAAGAGTACAAAGGAAAAAGTCAATACTAATAGATCATGAATGCCAGCCTAGATTTCTATACCCAGTAAACATTTCAATCACCATGGGAGGAGAAAACAATCGATTCTATGAACAAATCAGATTTAAATGACACATATCCACAAATCCAGCCCTTCATAAAGTCCTAGAAGAAATACTCCAACCTAAGGAAGTTAGCTGCAACCACAAAAATACAGATAATGAAAAACCTCACACCAGCAAATTCCAAAGAAAGGAAATACACAACCACTACTACCACCACCACTAAACAAAACAAAAATAACAGGTATTAACAGTCACTGGTCATTAATATCTCTTGATATCAGTGGACTCAATCCACCTCTAAAAAGACACTGGATAACAGAATGGGTACAAAAACAGGCACCATCCTCCTGCTGAACAGAAGACATATACCTAAAACTCAAAGGCAGACATTACCTCAGAGTAAAGGGTTAGAAATGTTTTCCAGTCAAATGGACATAATAAAAAAAATAACTTGTGTAGCTATGCTAATATCTAACAAAATAGTCAACAAACTATAATTAATTAAAAATATGTAAAAGGATATTTTATATGCATAACAGGAAAAATCCATCAAGATGACATATTCTGAACATTTATGTCCCAAATTCAAGGCCACATACATTTGAAAAAGAAATTTTACTAAAGCTTAAATCACACATCAAACCCTAGACACCAATACTGAGAGATGTCAACAGCTCAGTCTCACCAATGGAAAGGTCTACCAGACAGAAACTTAACAGAGAATTAAGGGAACTAAAAGATATTATGAATTAAAAAGACTTAAAAACATTTATAGAAGAATTTACCCAAACACAAAAGTAACAAATCAAAACTCATCAGATACAAAATAACTGGAATAATCCCCTGTATCTTATCATATCACCATGGTTTAAAGTTAGAAGTCAACAGAAACACTAATTGCAGAAAGCCTACAAATTCATGGAAATTGAATAATACTAAAATGGATAAATACTGAGACAAGGAAGAATAAAAGAAAGAAACTGAAGACTTTCTAGAATTCAGTGAAAGTTAAAGCACAACATCCCCTGCATCAAGGGACACTATGAAAGAAGTGCTGAGAGTTAAGTTCATAGCAATAAATGCCAACATAAAGAATGTAGAAAATAACTCATATCATTGTTGGAGAGGGTGTTGCTTCTTTGTCCCAGCTGCCCAGAACCAAAATATGACACAGAACTGTATTAATTAAGTCACTGATTGGCCCATTAGCTCTAGCTTTTTATTGGCTACTCTTACATATTAATTTAACCCACTTCTATTAATCTGTATATTACCATGAGGTCGTGGCCCACCAGCAAAGTTTCAACAATCTATATCAGGCAGCAAATCTATGGCATCCCTCTCTCCACCTTCCTTCTGACAGTACTCAATTCGATCTTCCCCATCTACCTAAGTTCTGCCCTGTCAACAGGCCAAGGCAGTTTTTTAAAATTCATTAATGGTAATCATAGCACACAGAGGGGACTCCAACATCACCTTGCCTTTTCTGTTTAAATAAAAACGGAAGGTTTTAACTTTAACATAGTAAAATTACATATAACAAAACAGGTATAAAACAAGAATTCCAGTTACAAAATTTATATCTACTTTATCTTTGATCATAACTAAGGAAATCTATAACTATAAATAAAGTTTCTTCAATTCCTTCAAAGACTCCAGAAGGATATTATATTACCTAAGTAAACAGGAAGTACATTATAAACAACTTCCTAAACTCTAGAATTGACAGAGACATCTCACTGCCTGGACAGTCACCTAAAGTGCTTTTATACCATTGGGGTATCCATCTACAGCCTACAGGCCCATAGTATTCAGTAGACATTTCCATGAGGCAGGAAATTTCAAAGGAAGGTCTATCTATATTGGCAGTTTGCCAGTCACTTTCTTCTGTATCCTACAGCATGTCTCACAGATTCTTTCATGAAACAGGAAACTTGAAGGATTGTCTCATCTTTAAGCAAGTTCAGCAGTCATTTCTCTGTGGATCCTGCATGTCCAGTTAATCTAACAAACTCCATAAGGAGCTTCTTCGATGCCCATCTTCCTCTTGAACTAACTGGTGCTGCTAGGATCATTGTCATGAAAAGTCCTAAGTTATTAAAACATTTTAAATGTCATAGTCTGAAGGTCTGAAGGTCTCTGAAAGATATGAAGAATATCAATCTAATGGAAATACATCTCTATAAATCTAGAAAACATAATTAACACGACTACAATCTTGACTATAACAGATGACTATTAACATATATTTCTTAATTATACATTACATTTTAAAAATATACATAAACAGTATATCAAAATTTACCTTAAATTTGTATCAATAAACCAAGATCTATACCAAAGCAAATTATTTATCTTTATAGCCTATCCCCCTTTAAATGTAAAAAACCAAATATAGACAATATTTGTTTATATGGGTGTAGTTCTGTCCATACTGCTTCCTGCTATTTGTGGGCATTGTTAGTCAGGTCTTTTATGGTGTATCCTTTGTACTAGGTTCATTTCAGTCAGTAGTTGGGCAAAGTAATTTTTGGTGGGTGTTCATGGTAACCTTTCAGGGGATCTTGATCTATCAAACCATATTGATGTGGAAGCAGCACACAGGTTCTCATCTTCTGTGGAGACAAAATCAACACCCCATTTCCAATGCAACATATCCCTAGACTCAAATTTTGAAGTCAAGTTGCCTTTATCATATACATGCTGGTTTAGTTTAGCAGCCCATACAATGAAATGTCTCCCTGTACTTAGCTCCTTCTCAGTCAAAAACCTCAAAGAAAACACAGTAATATACAGAATCCAGACTCTCCGTAAATTTTTCATCTTTACATGGCTTGTTTATTTTTACTGTATTACTTCTGTACTCTGTCTCTTTAAAGACTTTACCCCCTTTTTTAAGCATGAATTTTATTTTATGACACTCTATCCTCTTTTTCTTCTCTCTCCCAAGGCTATGTACATTTATTCAACACTGTGATGAGCTGTGGGCATGGTCTCAGCTACTTTCCTCCCAACCCCAAGTACTGTATGAAAACCTTTTTAAAGTAAAAATAAACAACTGATGCAAAGCACAAATAAATTCTAAAATTGTGCCAAGATTATTCTACATAAAATTAATTTAGAGACACATATTTGGCATTATATTATGTGATAAGTTGTAATCATTTTTTGTCAATTGACTTAG
Source organism: Myodes glareolus (assembly GCF_982192425.1). NCBI lineage: Eukaryota > Metazoa > Chordata > Mammalia > Rodentia > Cricetidae > Myodes > Myodes glareolus. Next base: position 100,624,857 of record NC_142053.1, on the reverse strand, counting down.
TGTTTTATTACAGATAACAGGAGATATAAAAATGGATTTCTTTGAGAATTGAAAAATGTTTTCCTTCCATTTCTATAATTATTTAAACTCTAAACCAAGCAAAAGAAAGAGGGCTGAAAAGCAATTTCATTTTATCTTTTGAAAGTATACAAAAATTGCATTTCATGCCGGGATGCGCCTACAGCCCAGGCCCAGTGCGCAAGGCAACTGAGCTGGGGAAATTTTATGGCCCCAGGGGGAAGGGAGAAATAAAGGAAGGTGTACCTGGATGGAAGGTGGGATGGCAGGCAGGAGAGCTTAGCAGGGTGGAGCCACTACTGCATGGTGACAGAGTCTAGGGGGTCAGGGAAAGTCTGAACTCTTCCTCGCTGGACTCCTGCCCTGGGCCAGAAGCAAACTCACCCCTCTGATGGCTGTCTTCTAGAAGTCAGTGCCCGATGCTGGTCAGGAATGTCGCTGAGCTGACACACCAAAAACTTATGAACACTTGATTTTCGACAAGGGAGCAAAAGGTATGCAATGGAAGAAGGAAAGCATCTTTAACAAATGGTGTTGGCCTAACTGAATGTCAACCTGTAGAAGAATGAAAGTAGATCCATATCTATCACCATGCACAAAACTCAAGTCCAAATGGATTAAAGACCTCAACATTAATCTAACCACTTTGAACCTGATAGAAGAGAAAGTGGGAAGTAGTCTACAAGACATAGGCACAGGAGACCACTTCCTAGATAGAACCCCAGTAGCACAGACAATAAGAGAATCAATGAATAAATGGGACCTCCTGAAACTGAGAAACTTCTGTAAAGCAAAGGACACTGTCAGTAAGACAAAAAGGCTACCTTCTGACTGGGAGAAGATCTTCACCAACCCCTCATCAGACAAAAGCCTGATCTCCAAAATATACAAAGAACTCAAGAAACTAGACACTAAAACTCTAATTAACCCAATTAAAAATGGGGTGCTGATCTGAACAGAGAATTCTCAACAGAAGAACTTCGAATGTCCAAAAGACACTTAAGGTCATGCTCAACATCCTTAGCGATCAGGGAAATGCAAATCAAAACAACTATGAGATACCATCTTACACCTGTCAGAATAGCTAAAGTCAAAAACACCAATGATAGCCCATGCTGGAGAGGATGTGGAGAGAGGGGAACACTCATCCATTGTTAGTGGTAATGCAAACTTGAGCAGCCACTGTAGAAATCAGTGTGGCGGTTTCTCAGGAAACTGGGAGTCAACCTCCCTCAGGACCCAGCAATTCCACTCTCGGGAATATACCCAAGAGATGCCCTATAATACTACAAAAGCATTTGTTCAACTATGTTCAGAGCAGCACTATTTGTAATAGCCAGAACCTGGAAACAACCTAGGTGCCCCTCAATAGAAGAAGGGTTAAAAAAGGTGTAAAACATATATACATTAGAGTTTTACTCAGCGGTAAAAAACAATGACATCTTGAATTTTGGATGCAAATGGATGGACATAGAAAACGCTTTACTGAGTGAGGTAACCCAGACCCAAGAAGAGGAATATGGTATGTATTCACTCATAAGTGGATTCTAGCCATAATTAAGTCTTTGAGCCTTTTATTTGTGATCCTAGAGAAGCTAAATAAGAAAGTGAACCTGAAGAAAATCATGTAGTTATCCTCCTGGAGATTGGAAGTAGACAAGAGTGCCAGGTAACCTCGGGTGCATGGGGGGTGGGGGTTATTGGAAGGGGAGAGGGTTAGAGAGAAGGGAGTAGAGGAGAAATGGGGAAAGCTCGGGGGATTGGGATGGGGGGAGGGAGGAAGGATGGATATGGGATAAGGGAAGTATATATCTCAACTAAGGGAGTCATTTTAGGGTTTACAAGGGACTTGATTATGAAGGGGATCCCAGGTCCAAGGAGAGATACCCAGATTGTTCTCTGGACAGAGGGGAGGGTGCCTGAACTGGCCTTGGCCCATAACCATACTGATGAATATTTTGCATATCACCATAGAACCTTCATCTGGCGATGGCTGGAGATAGAGACAGAGACCCACATCGGAACACTGGACTTAACTCCCTAGGTCCAAACGAGAAATAGAAGGAAAGAGAACGTGAGCAAAGAAGGCAAGACCAGAGGGAACCTTCGCCCATTGATGGATGGAGATTGAGACAGAGACCCACATTGGAGCACTGGACTGAGCCCCCAAGGTCTAAATGAGGAGCAGAAGGAGGGAGAACATGAACAAGAAAGGCAGGACCATGAGGAGTGCGTTCACCCACTGATACAAAGGGACTGACCTAATGAGAGTTCACCAAGGCCAGTTGGACTGGGACTGAACGAGCACGTGATCCAACCAGATTCTCCGAATGTGGCTGGATTCTCTGAATGTGGCTAGCACGGGGTCTTTCTGAAAAGCCATTGACAATGACACTGGGACTTGTTTCCTCTGCATATACTGGATTTTTGAGATCCAGTCTGTTTGGATGCTCACCTTCCTGGACCTGGAGGGAGGGGGAGGAACTTGAACTTCCCACAGGGCAGGAAACCCTGACTGCTCTTAGGGATGGAGAGGGAGGAGGAGAGGTAGTGGGGGAAGTGGGAGGGTGTTGGGAGGAGGGGCGGAAATGGAAACTTTTAATAATTAATAAACTTTTATAAATAAAAAGAAAGAAAATTCAAGGTTAATAAAGCATTATGTAATCTAAAAAAAAAGAAAACTAACCGATGTAATAAACCAAATGGACCTAACAGACATATATATAACATTCCACCCAAACTGAAAAGAATATACCTTCTTCTCAGCATCTCATGGAGCCTTCTCAAAAATTGATCATTTAATTGGTAACAAAATAAATATCATAGATATAAAGAAATTGTAATAATCACCTGTGTACTATCGGATCACCATGGAATAAAGTTAGAATTCAACAACAATTCTAACACCAGAAAGCTGCCAAGCTCATGAAAACTGGACAGTCAACTACTGAATCATCCCTGGGAAAAAAATGTAATGTAATGTATAGTTATAAAATACAGATTAATAGATAGTCATTTATAATATTCAAAATAGTAGTCAAGTAGATAGATTTTCTAGATATATAGAGATATATTTAAGTTACATAGATAATCTTCAATACTCCAAAGAATATGGAATATGGCACTTAAAATTTTTTAAGAATTTAGACTTTTCATGACAATGAGACACATCTGGCAGTACCAATCTACTTCCAGTGGATGATGAGCATAGAAGAGACTCCTTAAGGAAGAAGGAGTCAAACTCTCGCTCTTTGCTGATGCTATGATAGTTTGCATAAAGGACCTCAAAAATTCTACCAGGCGCTTCTACAACTCATAAACACCTTCAGTAATGCAGCAGGATACAAGATTAACTAAACAAAATCAGTAGCCCTCCTTTATGCATATGATAAATGGTATGAGAAAGAAATCAAAGAAACACCACCCTAACAATAGCCACAAATAGTATTAAATATCTCAGAGTAAATCTAACCAAACAAGTGGAAGACCTGTTTGACAAGAACTTTAAATCTTTGAAGAAAGAAATTGAAGAAGACACCAGAAAAAGGAAAGATCTCTCATACTCTTGTGTAGGTAGAATTAACATAGTAAAAATGGCAATCTTACCAAAAACAATCTACTAATTCAGTGAAATGACCATCAAAAGCCCAGTAATATTCTTCACTTCACAGACCTCGAAAGGACAATATTAAACTCCATCTTCATAAGGAAAAGCAAGAAACCCAGGATAACTAAAACAATCCTGTACAATAAAGGAAGTTCTGAAGGTATCACCATCCCTGAGTTCAAACTGTACTACAGAGCAACAGTACTGAAAACATCCTGGTATTTGCATAAAAACAAACAGAAGGACCAATGGAAGCAAACTGAAGGTGTGGAAATCAACCCACACAACTATGAACACCCTATATTTGACAAAGAAGCAAAAAATATAAAATGTAAAATATAAGCATATTTAACAAATGGTGTGGTATAGCTAGATATCAACATGTAGAAGAATCAAAATAGGTCCATATCTATCACCATGCACAAAACTCAAATCCAAATGGATCAAATACCTCAACATAAAACCAACCAAACTGAACCTCATAGAAGAGAAAGTGGAAAGTATAGTTGAATGCATTGGCACAGGAGACCACTTCCTAAATATAACCCCAGTAACACAGAAACTGAGAAAAACAATTCGTAAAAGGAACCTCCTGAAACTGAGAAACTTCTGCAAGTCTAAGGACATAATCAAGAAGAAAAAAAATTGTAGCCTAAAGAATAGAAAAATATCTTTACCTACCCTACATAAGAGGGCTGATCTCAAATATATACAAAGAACTTAAGAAGTTGGTCATCAAAAGAATAAATAACCAATAAACAATAGGGTACAGACCTAAACAGAGAACTCTCAACAGAGGAATCTAAAATGGCTAGAAGACACTTAAGGAAATGTACAACATCCTTAGCCATCAGAGAAATTCAAATCACAAACAATACTGAGATTTGATCTTATATCTATAAGAATGGGCAAAATTAAAAACTGATGGCACTTATTCTGCTGAGGATCTGGGATAAAGGGAACACTTCTCCATTGCTGGGAAGAATGTAAACTGGCAAAGCTGCTTTGGAAATCAGTATGGAGATTTCTCAGAAAATTACAAAACAGCCTACCCAAAGAGCCAGCAATATTGCTTTTGGGTTTATACTGAAAGGATGCTCAATCATATCACTAGGACATGTACTCAACTATGTTCATAGCAGTATTATCTATCATAGTCAGAACCTGAAAACAATATAAATGCCTCTCAACCAATGAACAGATAAAGAAGATGTGGTACATTTACGCAATGGAATACTACTCAGATGAAAAAACAATGACATCTTGAAATTTGCAGGCAAATAGATGGATCTAGAAGACATCATATTGAGTGAGGTAACCCAGAACCAGAAAGACAAATATCATATGTACTCACTCCTAAGTGACTTTTAGACATAAAGCAAGGATAATCCAGTCTACAATTCACAATCCCAGAAAATCTAGTCAACAAAGAGAACACTAAGAAAGACATATATGGATCTAATCTACATGGAAAGTAGTAAAAGACATGATATCGATATCCTGAGTAAATTGGGAGCAGAGGGGATCATGCAAGAGGACAGAAGGGGAAGAGTGAGTAATGAAGGGGACCAGAGAAATACATATATCTCAATGAAGCAATAAAAAAATAGAAAATAAAATATAAATCACATTTGCTGCTGTTACAAAGGTATGTACAAATTGTCATTTGTAAATGAAGGCAACATGAGAATATAATGTAAAAAGAATTGTTATTTTATTCCCAGTTCCATCCAAATTTACAGAAATCTTTCATTTTTCTTGCTTTACATTAGCTTTTCAGAACTTTTCATATACAATGAAATATCTGTCTTCCCAGAGAATAATATAGATTGAATGAAAAGAAAGATTGTTCAGTAGTTAAGAACACCAGCTGCTTTTCAGGAAAATCTAGATTTAATTCCCTTACATTACCCATATATTGGCTCACATTCATTTCTAATTCCATTTCAGTAGATCTAATGCCCTCTTATGTCCTCTGCAGCCACCTGCTGTACAAAAATATACTTAGAAAACCTGTTCTGCAGAGAAAATAAATTAAATAAATTATTTTGTAAAGTATGAACAGATGCAGTTATACAATCAAATAAAATTATAAGTTATTTCTGTGTTGTTAAACATGCAGTATATTTTTCTCTCACTCAGGGTTGTTTCAATATTTTGCACTTTATTCTTGGAAGATTTACATATATGCAAATTTTATATATGTCTTGAAGACATCCATCTTCCATTCTCCAACTCTCTCTAGCCAACTGCAATTCATTTCACTCCATACTTCATGTCCTTTTTTCTATTTAAAATCCATTGAGTATGATTAGCAATGTTCCTTTACATACAGTTGTCGGGTCATCCTCTAGCATATGAGTGACATACTAGTTAGTTTTACTGGGTCCATTAGATTCAAGAATTAAATCACAATTCTCTTTTTAGTTTTCTTTTGGAATTTTTAAATTATTTGCTGTCACTATGATCATGAGTTTATATTCTCTATACCTAGTATTGTTGGTGTATTATTAGAGATTTTTTTATGAATATTCACTCTTAAACCCAGTCCCACAATTGACAAGTTAGAAGATGAACTATTAAGAATAACTGGGGGAAAAAAACAGAGTAGTCCTGCATGAGAATTAACTTGTCTAAAAGGCCAATGGATATAGTATAAAACGTTATACTATTAAACTAAACTCAGTAAAACTGATTAAGAAGTAAAGCTTTCCTCCTAATTCAAAAATAAATGATTAGTAAATCATATTAATGATCCATAAAGCATTAGGTTATCTTTTCTCTCCATCATTATAAGTAAACAGATTTATCACAAATGTTCTCTCATTTAAATAGATCTATTTTTGTCTTTGTTTTGTTTTATTTTCTCAGACTTCCCTGTAACAGTCCTGTCTGTCCTGAAACTCACTTTGTAGACCAGTCTGACCTCAAACTCACAGAGATTCATGTACCTCTTCTTCATAAGTTTTGGAAGTAAAGGCATATGCCACTACTGCTCAGTTGAATAAATATCTTAAAACCATCAACATATCACCTATCATCTTACAACACAGAACATTGCTGCAAACATGATAATCCTTACTCTCAATTTAGGAGCTATTTTTATTGAGAGTATCCTTTCTTTATGTTTGTCAGGCTATTATAGAATATTATTTGAACTATGTAAAAATATGTTATATTTGTTTATGCTCTAGGATATGTTATATTTGTTTATGCTGTGAATATTACTTTAAATCTGCAAAAGTGTATTACATTTGCTTAATAATGTAAGGATGTGTGTTTAATTATGTAAAGATATGTTGCATTTGTCTCACCTTGCCTTCCTAAGCACCTTATTGGTCTAATAAAGAGATGAATGCCCAATAGCTAGGCAGGAAAAAGGATAGGCAGGACTGCTGGGCAGCGAGAATAAATAGGAGAAGAAGTCTAGTCCAAGAAAGAGAATGAAAGAAAAAAAGGAGGAGAGAGAGGGCTATGCCAGTGGGTAGGCAGCCAGGCACGCAGCCTTCTGTAGGATAAGAAATAAAGAAAGACATATAGAATAAAGAGAAGGTAAAAAAAATCCACAGTCAAAACAGAGAAGAAGAGCACAGGAGACTTTAAGTTAGAAAAGTTGTCTAAAAATAAGCTAAACTAAGACCAATCATTTGTAACTAAGAATAAGTTTTCATGTCTTTATTTGCAAGCTGGGTGGAGCCCCCCAAAACAGAAAAAGTAAACTACGTTTGCCATCAAACAATGGGCTCATATTTTCATTTAAGTCCTGAGGAAGCTGAGATAAAAGAAAAGAATATGTCTCCTTAAAAAAACAAAAAGCTCCATTTGCATGCAAAATTCAAGATGTCATTGTTCTTTACCGCTGAGTAAAACTCTAATGTGTATATGTTCCACACCTTCTTTAACCATTCTTCTATTGAGGGGCACCTAGGTTGTTTCCAGGTTCTGGCTATTACAAATAGTGCTGCTCTGAACATAGTTGAACAAATGCTTTTGTAGTATGATAGGGCATCTCTTGGGTATATTCCCAAGAGTGGAATTGCTGGGTCATGAGGGAGGTTGACTCCCAGTTTCCTGAGAAATCACCACACTGATTTCCACAGTGGCTGCACAAGTTTGCATTACCACCAACAATGGATGAGAGTTCCCCTCTCTCCACATCCTCTCCAGCATAGGCTATCATTGGTGTTTTTGACTTTAGCTAATCTGACCGGTGTAAAATAGTAGGAGCAATATCCTCATGAGTATTCTTGTAGTGCAATTCTAAGAAAGAGGCCATTGATAGGAAAGAAAAAGAAAGATAATAGAAGGCAGACAGTAGAACTCTATTGATAAGAAGTGGAAAGGAGAAAGAAAAGGGATGGGTGAGAGATTGGAGGAAAGGGCTGTGAAGGGACCAAAGAGATAAATAACACTAAGGATGTTTGAAAACCATATGGAAACATTGTTGTATCTCAGTTTTTTTCCCTGCTCCTGGAGGCCAAAGCACAGGATGCAAGAACTGTTTAAGCTAAATCAGCTTAGCTTCCTGTTAACTTCTGCTTGATTCTGCCAGCGTGGGGGATTTAGCATAGAGACTTGTTTTGTCTTTGGCATGGTAATTTCACCTGCAAATTCGCCTGATCTTCCCCTTAACTGTCTTTCATGGCTCCCAGGCCGGTATCCCCTGCCAGGGAACTACCTGCCACTCGGTGCCAGGCGCTCAACACTGTGATCTCACTTCTGGCTGGGAGGGGTTTCCTTTACTGGGGCAAAAGGGCATATTAACCCCAAATAAAGCTGAATAAACTTGACATTCACCTCGTGGCGAATGACCCGGACTCTTTATATGTGTGTGTGTCTTATGTTTAACCCTTAGGATCTCGCCCCAAGGTCGTGATGGTATGGAGCCGCGGTCCATACCGGGTGGGTGGTGATGCAGACCTCCGGGGGTTTCCCACAAAACATCTTAAATATATGCATATGCATGCAAAAAGTATGTGTGCATGTGTGCAACCAAATAAATCTGAGTCACTATGAAAGTCAGGAAAGAGCACTCGATGCCCTGGATTGGGGCTATATATGATTGTGAACACCTGACTGCTATGAAAATGCTGGGAAGAAAAATTTGGTCATGGGCAAGACCAGCTGGTACTTTTAACCATTGAGCATTCTCTTTAGCACAGAACCTGGCATTTTATAGATAAAGGTTTCTTAGTATTTATTCTTTGACACTTGAATGAACTGGAATTTTTTAAATTATGCCAGACTATTCTGAGACTATCAGAAGAAACTATCAATAGTGGCATTTATAAAAGTCCTCTAGTTACATAAACTTTTATGAAATAAATTTGAAAATAATGTAGACATTTTATGAACTCATACTAAAAGATAAATATATTAAATTGTTTCTTACAAAAAAGTAAATCTGTGAAATGTTAAAGAATGTATGAAATTTCCTTTCTGTTTCTAAAAATGGAAAATATAGATAAAAACCTTTAAATTGTGTTAATTTGAAATGTTTTACTTCATTATTCAAATATTTGAATTATAAAGTATTATCTTTGGTTTAACTATTTTAATACATTTGAAACATTTTTGTCATGAAAATATTTTTACTTTTATATGACTTTAAGGAAAAAACTTTCTTCTTCCCATTGTCCTCTATGTCTGACTGCCATACCTATATATGCTGTCTGACTTATGGATGTTTACCTTTTTATTAAGCCAATCAAAACATACCTTCACAAAGGCCAATCTTCACTGTGAACAAAAATATTATTTCACAATAATTCAAAGCTTTCCTAGAGTAGTAATTATCTCAGTACATTATTCAAATAGCTTATTTTGAAATATTTAAAATTTGGAATGTATCTATTTTGATGTTAATTTTGAGAAATTTAAAAAGAAGAAACATTATCTTGTTACCTAGATTCTCTGAGATTGTGGACCATAGACTTAGTATTCTTTACTTTATATCTAATATCTACTTATGAGTGAGTACATATGTTGTTTGTCTATCTGGGTCAGTGTCACCTCACTCAGTAGTTTTTTTTTAGTTTCATCCATTAGCATGCAAATTTCAAGATGTCATTTTTTTTCTTTTTTACTGCTGAGTATACACCACTGTGTAAATGTTCCATTCCACCTGAAGGACACTTGCAAAATCATGTTCATTGCAGTTTTATTATAAAAACTAGAAACTGAAATCAACCTAGATGTCCCTCGACTGAGGAATGGATAAAGAAAACATGGTACATTTACACAATAGAATATTACTGAGCTGTTAAAAATGACATCATGCAATTTTAAAGCAAACTGATACAACTAGAAAAATCCATCTGCAATAAGGCAATACAGACACAGAAAGAAAGTATAGTATTCAGTCACTTATAAGTGAATATTAGCTATCAAGTAAATGGAAATCGAGGTACAATATACAGATCGAAAGAAGTAAGGTAAAGAGGAAGACTGGATGGAGGGGCATGTGGGTCCATCTGCCTGGGAAGGGGAGAGTAAATAGGTTTTGTGAGTGTACTGGGGGCAGGTAAAGGCTGGAGCTGGAAAAATCAGGTGGAGGAAGCGACAAAGAGAAAGAGTACAATGAGAGACACCTAGAACTGGGGAGCATTTGGGATACAGTGTGGAAAAAAAATAGTGTCGTTGAAACTCCCTGGAAACTATGAGGGTGGGTGGCTCTAGTGAGGACCCCTAGTAATCAAAAATACTGAATTTTAACTTTTTAAAACTTTTATAGCCTTCCAGTGGTGGGCCCAGGTTGTACTAGTTTGAGTTGTTGCCAAGGTGATCCTATTGAAATCTGTAAACAACCAAGGCTGATTCTAGGATAGAGGGTGATTCTCTGAAAACTGACAGTAGGTACCCATTTCAGACAACATTCACATATCTCACTGACCTTAGAAAGGTTGAAATAGTGCCTTTATGGAGCCTTCCACCCTACACCCTAGTCTCTTTGGTGCATGAAAGTACTCTTCAGGCTATGAAAAAAATACCTGGACACCAACACGGGCACCAAAACTCCAATCTGTGATCTGTCCTGTTTAAAATTATGGTGGGACAATGATGGTACAGAACTTATGGTAGTGGACTATCAACATTTGGTTTAACTTGAGGCATATGTCTTGGGAGGGAGCCCGTGACTTATACTGCTTGAATGTCCAGTAACTGGAGACTGGATAGCACATATACCAAGGGTAGGAGCAAGCAGGACTTAAAAAAAATACTTACTAGTGATATTATTCTATACTTCTAGTAATCAGTGAAGCTTCCTCCAGCAGCAATTGGGAGTGGGTACAAAGACCCATAGCCAGACATTATGCAGAGGGAAAGTCTGATTTGGAGGTCTCCATTGAGTCCTTGCCTTTGGAGTTGAGGCATCCATGGAAGAAAGTGAAACAAAATTGTAAGAATCAGAGGAAATAGAAGACTTCAGGACAACATGTTCCTCTAAATCAACTAAATAGGGCTCATATGGGCTCACAGAAACTGAAGCAACACACAGAGTCCACATGAGTATGAAACAGGTATTCTTCATATATGTTATGAATGTTAGCTTGCTGTTTTTATGGGACTCCTAACAGTGAAATTTGGTGTATCTCTGACTCTTTTGCATATGCTTTGAACTCCTTTTCTCTTACAGGGTCACCTTATCAAGCCTTGATAGGAATGCTTTTTACTTGTCATATTGTATCTTGTTTTACATGTTTGACTGTCTCTCTTGAAGGCCTGATCCTTTCTGAAGTGGGTATGTATATGGTAAAGAGGGAAAATGGGGGAAGATGGGGGCTCAGAAGAGTAGACGGAAAGGAAACTGTAGTCAGGATATATTGTATTAGAGAAGAATCTATTTTCAATTTAAAAAGCAGATATTCTTGAAAGAATGCAGTGCTGACAGGCTTGGTTATTTTTTTTTTGCATATTTAAAGAAAATTTAGCAGACAAAAAGAGACTCATATCCTGCACATGATATGAGCTTTTGAAAGCTTTCTCTACCATTTAGAAAATGTATGTGGTTTGTAATTTGGATATCTATCTGAGATATTCTAGAGAGGTGCTTTCACAGGAATGGTTAATGCGCTTCCTGTAACCTGGTTGTCAATTCTGTTACTTACAATAAAACAATTCCAAGATGTGCTCTAATGCCTATTTAATCAAATTATCAAGTAGGTTTTGTTACCTTGTAGGTTTTAAATATGACTCATCTTCCTAATATAAAAAAAAGCCAAATGGCTATCCCAATAATAGAAGTGATAATGTATTTTATTGATAAGTTGGTTTTCAGATGATTCATTAAACTCCACTGGTTACTTTGTAGCTAAGCAACAAGGCCTATAGAAAGCCATCTGATTTACTGAAGAGAGAGAAATATGAAAGGCAGCTATGCCACTTATTGTACTCTGAAATTATATTGAACTTTGTTGAATAGTCTCTCACAAAATGTGTCTCTTAGAACACAAGATCCATTAAATGTCCATGAAAAAAATAAAGCCTTTGGCTACTTAAGCTTTTAACAATACTACATATTCCTTTCCTGCTAATGGAAATTTACTATGTACTTTAAATTTCTTAGTAAAATTTCTGGGAGCAGACATCCTAAACTAGTTTTATATCCACAGTATTTTTAAGCTTGTTTTTTCAATAAGAATTATCTACTCATCCATCTTACTGACATGATAATCTCAGAAGCATGCATAGTGAATGCTTTAGCTAAGAAATTATCAAACAAAAATTATTAATTGATGCAATACAATATAAATGTCACTCCCAGATCTGTGCCTCAGTGCCTGGGAAAGACTGGAATGGAAATGGTAAAATTATACCCATTCTTACTGTTAGTCAAACAAGTAAAAGACACCAAGTAAGTCTGGTCTCTTGTATGGTAACTGCTGAACTCAGTAGGCATAAGCTTTTTTGTTTTATAAAAAATCCAAATTTGTTTTCATACATTAAGGAAGAAATTCTCTACAAATAAGAATATTAATACTAATGCTTAAGATTTATTCAATTTTTTCTTTGCTTTTTTGAAACATGGTCCCTCTGTGCAATAGCCCTGGCTGTTCTGATTCTCATGTTGTATACTAGACTAGCCTTAAACTCACAGAGATCCATCTGCCTCTGTTTCCTTAATGCTGGGAATAAAGGCATACACCTTCATGCGTGGTTGGTTTTTTATCCTTTGTTCTTTGTAAAGATAATACAATGTATTTCAATCATATTCACCCTTTCCTTATACCCCTCAAGTTCTACCTCCCTTCCCTACCCATCCAACTTTCTGTGTTCATTTTATTTATAAGTCTAATGAGTCCAGTTTGTGCTACCAAATACTCTTGGATGTATAACCTCCACTGGACCACTGTTAATATGCAGGTATATACCATTACTGAAAGCTGACTTTTCCCCTTACAGCATCCATCAGTTGCTGATAGAGCCTCAGGATTTTGTGTCTAGCACCCTTGCCCATGTTGGAATTTTGTTTGGCATTAGCTTCTACATGTCTGATGTTTGAATTTATGTGCCCAACTGCCCTCTTGTGTCTAGGAAACATTATTTCTTCATAGTACTTCATGACATCTTGTTGGGATAATCTTTATATATACTGTAAAAATGTGTCTCTATTTTCTGTCACCTGCCTAAGGTACCTTTAGAATGGTTTTATAAAGGCTTAATGACCAAGAGTTAGGCAGGAGAGGATACGTGAGACTTCTTGACTGATGGGAAATCTGGAAAAGAATCTGAGTTTCAGGAGTTTAATCAGGAATATGTGGAGGAAGTAGGATGCACAGTAGTGAGGAGAGGTAACAGACCATGTAACAGAATGTAGATGAATATAAACATATTAATATGTTTTAAGAGATTGGTGGGAACCATAATAACCAAATATCAAGTTTTCATACTTAATATGAAGCCTCTGTGTCATTATTCAGGAGCTGGCACTTGTGTTCTTTTCATCCTGTCTTCTGCAATGATACGTGAAATGTATGAGGAAAGTGAAAATTACCCATATCCCATTCAATTTTGAACAAGCCACTGTATCTTCTTTTTGGCACCTTGAGCAATTATGGGCCTCTATGTTATTTGAAACCAAATGCAAAAAGAAACTTGTCTCTTTAAATTAACCCTCATCTTAAGGGATGAGGATTAATCAATGTGTTAGTCTATGAATATAAAATAAGTCATTGGGATCTGATTTTTCCCTCTAATTAAGAATAGATTATTTTCTCATACAATATATCTTGTTACACTTTCACTTCCCTCTACCACCAGTTCCTTGACCCCTCATCTTCTATCCAGATCCTCTTCCATTTTGTCTCTCATTAGAAAAGTACAGGCCTCTAAGAAGAAATAACAACAAAACATAACTGGGCCACAAGTCTTATTCTACTAATCTGAATGTTTGTTTCTTATGTGATTATAATGGTGTTTTCATTATTATATCATTGTGATATGTTAGAAAATTCACTAGCTTGATGCCTTCAGTTTGGTTCCTTTTGTCCAGATGGCCTTGGTTATTTAAAATTGTATGGGATTCATGTAAACTTTAAGCAGTTCTGTTAGTAAAGAGGCAGAACTAGGTCTTGTTCTAAGGTCCATGGCCTCATTGGGCACATGTACTTGGCTAGGTTTGCAGTACCAGAATAAGTACCTTATAGTCATCTCCAAGATTTAATTGCCACTTTTGCATCCTTTGAGATATTTTGTCGTGATGACTATTGTTGTGATTCATAGATGATATAGCTGAGTAGGAATATTTGATGCTTTCTTTTTATCTATAAACTTCCCACAGTATAAAAACTAGTCCTCAGGGAAAAGGATTTCAGACAATTTCTATATCATATTTTCTGAGTCAAGTTTTAAAAATATATGGTGTCTTTAGTAATAAGGTTTTACCTTCAACATCTGTCAGGAAATCAAGATCAATATCAATAACTAGTATTATTTTCAAAATTTACCCAGCTCTTCAGCAACTAAATTGGTAGTCTATTATGCTTGGTACTAGGTTTTAGGTTTTCTGTATGACAGTCTATGACACTTATCAGGAGTACTATCATCCCATCTGGCATATATATATATATATATATATATATATATATATATATATATATGTATATATATATGGATGGGTGGGGGTGTAGGGGATGGGGAGATGGGGGGTGTATGTGTGTTTGTGTGTGTGTGTGATGTGGTATGTGTGTGTGGGTGTGTTGACAGAGTTTCTGTCCTGCTCGTTTCTCGCAGTCATAAGGTCCCAAAGAAATCACACAGAGGTCTCCATTAAACATAAAACTGATTGGCCCATTAGCTCAGGCTTCTTATTAATTCTTATAACTTACATTAGCCTATTCTTCCTATCTGTGTTAGCTACATGGCTCAGTACCTATTTCAGCAGCATAGTCACATCTTGCTTTTCCTGTTTCTGTACAGGACTACAGAGGGAGGTTCCCTCTTTCCAGAATTCTCCTATTCTCATTGACCCACCTCTACTTCCTGTCTGGTTGTTCTGCCTATACTTCCTGCCTAGCTACTGACCAATCAGTGTTTACTTAAAATACAGTTGAAAGAATATAGACAGTTGTTCCACACTCTGTGTGTGTGTGTGTGTGCGTGTGTGTGTGTAGCATGAATTATATATAATTTGGAGTAAATATAAAATAATGATTCAATATCTCTTTTAAGCATTCTCAGTGTTTTATGGCTCCCCTCCCTACCTCTACTTCTTTATTATCCTCCCTTCCAACTGTTAACTTTAAAGGGCAGAGTCAGAGACAATACATGCAGCCCTGCCTGAGATGGATCCCGGAACATTAGCCAGTAAGCTACAGCCACATGGTGATACACAGATTAATAGAAATAAGTTAAATTAATATGTAAGAGTTAGCCATTAAGAAGCTAGTGCTAATGGGCTGAGCATTGATTTAATTAATACAGTATCTGTGTAGTCATTTTTGGGCTGAGTAGCTGGGAACGAAGCAAGCAGCTCCTCCAACAAATTGGCACACCAACATGGCCAACTAAATCCACTTAAAAATCCGAGAGCTTGAAAAGGAATTATAGACAAAAATATACAGAGTTTAACACAGCTACTTGGTGTCTGCTGGCAGCATGCTACAGCTCCTTTAAGAAAAATCTTCCTGATTTATTAGTAGCAGAAATAAAAGCCATGCCGTTTTGAAATGCCAGCTTCCTGGGCTGTGCTGCCAGAGTGTCCTTTGGCTCTTTCAGGATACTGAGCATTTGAATGGGTTTATGAGTAACCTGCTATGGCTTGCTTGGTGGCAACATGGACTGGCAGTGTGCATAGAGATGGAGCAGTGTGTATGGCTCTCAGAGGTGGTGAGCAGCTCTGCTATGCTTAACTGTGTGGATCGAGCAGGCAGTACCATATTTCCCCTAGGAATGGCTCCAATTTAGTTCATAAGAAGGGCTTAGCATTTTAAGACGAACTCCTGGATGGTAAAGAATTATAAATACATAATAAAGAGAGATTCAGATATAAAGGACCTCTAAATAGGTCATAATGTTAGAAAAATGTATGCAGCATTGTGAGAGAAAAGAAAAAGAATATAGACAGTTATAAAAGGAAGTAAATGTTTTTTTAAAAAAGGTAAAGTCTATGAAGAGACAGAGTACAAACAGTCATGGATTGAAGGAGTAAAGCTAATAAAATAAATATTAAATCTAATAGATTAAAAATAAATGAGTCATGTAAAGATGGAATATACACAGAGAGTCTGGATCATGTATATTATTGTGTCTTCTTTGAATTTTTGACTTTGAAGGAGCTAAGTAAAGAGAGACTTTTCAATGTATGGGCTGCTAAGCTAAACTAGCATGTATATTATAAAGGTATCTTGACTTCAAATTTGTATCTAAGGATATTTTGCTTTGGAAAAGATGTTCTTCTTTTGTTTCCACAGAGAATGAGAACCTATGGATTGCTTCCAGACTAATATGATTTGATGCACTAAGACCCCATGAAAGGTCACTGTGAACACCACCCCAAAATTTCTTCACCCAACTGATGACTGAGATGAACCTAGCAGACAGGATACATCATGAAATACCTGATTAACAGTGCCCCAATTAACAGGAAGTAGTCTAGAGAACTACAAGCAAATTCTCAAATACTGTTTATAAACTTTTTTTTTACATTTAAAGGGGGAAATGCTATAGAGATTGATACTTTGTATTGGTATGGATTTGGGTATATTGATATAGATTTAAAGTCAATTTTTATATGTATATTTCTGCTCTTGATTAAGGTATTGCATTTGTGCAGCTCTTTTAAAAATGTAATGTATAATTAATAAATATAGGTAAATAGAGAGTCATCAATAATAGTCAACCTTGTAGTCATGTTAGGTTTTCTAGATAGATAGACAGACAGATAGATAGATAGATAGATAGATAGATAGATAGATAGATAGATAGATAGATAGATAAGTTTTAGATAGGTATTCTTCAAACCTTTCAAAGGCTACAGCATATGGCATTTAAGGTGGTTAAAAATATAGGACTTTTTATGACAGTGAGACACATATGCTCCTGGCAGAACCAATCTACTTCAAGAGAAAGATAGGCATTGAAGAGACTCCTTATGGAGTTGGTTAGCCATTTTGCCAAGAAATTGATCGTGCCTGGAATGTTTATTTAACTTGACATACAGGACCCACAGAGAGATGACTGCTGAACTTGTCTAAAGGTGGGACCATCCTTCTGGGTTCCTGCTGCATCAAAGAGTCTGACAGACATTATGCAAGATACAGAAGAAAGTGACTAGCAAACTGCCAATATAGGCAGAACTGTCTTTAAAACTTCCTGCTTCATGGGAAAGTCTTTTGGTCACTATGGGCCTGTAGGATGAAAGTGGATGCCCCAGTGGTACAGAACAATTTTGAATGACTGTCCAGGTATCAAGATTTCTCTGTCGATCCTAGAATTTGGGAAGTTGATTTCAATGAACTTACTGTTTACTTAGGTAATGTTATATCTTTCTGGAGTCTTTGATGGAGTTGAAATATTTGTAGTTATAGTTTTCCTTAGTTATGATAAAAATCTAAAGTATATATAAATATTGTAACTATAATTCTTACTTGATACCTGTAAAATATAAAATGTAATTATGCTATGTTAAAGTTAAAACCTTCCTTTTTATTCAAACAGAAAAGGGGACGTGAACTGGGATTCCCCTCTGTATATTGTGAATACCATTGGTGAATAAAGAAATTGCCTTGGACCTATAGCAGGGCAGAACTTATGTAGGCAGGGAAAACTAAAATGAATCATGGGAGGAAAAGAGCAGAGTCAGAGAGAAGACATGTAGCCCTGCCTGAGACGGATCCTGGAATGTTAGCCGGTAAGCCTCAGCCACATGTTGATGCACAGATTAATAGAAATGGGTTAAATTAATATGAAAGAGTTAGCAAATAAGAAGCTAGAGCTAATGGGCCAAGCAGTGATTTAATTAATATATCTGTGTGGTTATTTCAGGGCTCAGCAGCCAGGAATAAAACAAGTGGCCTCCTCCAGCAAATTTTAAAATGACTCTCAGTTTTCTCAACTCCATTCATATCACCTGTTTTCAATTATTCTCTTTTCTATGGTTCCATCCTCAATACTGTTTTAATTTTCTTGTTTCTGCTTTCAACCCAGATTATATATATTTGAAGATGTGGAGATGAAAATGAGAGATAAGAGGAGACATGCTGCATTTTTCTTCCTGGGTCTAACATAATAAACTTCACAATACAATATTGTCTAGCTCCATCCAAGTATTAACAAATTTCTTGATTTTACTTTGCTTTATAGCTAAACACTAAATCATTGTGTACGTAGACCTCATTTCCAGTATCCACTCATCAGTTTGAGAACATTTAATTTGTTTCCATTCTTATCCAGGATGAATATGGTAACCATAAATATTCCTGACCTGTGGAGCAGGAAACTATGTCTTATGGTCATATACAAGGAATTCAATAGCTAGAACATATTAATTTATTTTTAGCTTTTTGAGAATTACACACACTGATTTTCAGAATGGATATACCAGTGTCCCATTCCACTAACATGGAAGGAGGATTCCCTACCTCCAGCCCCTTACTGCATTTATTGTTGGTTGGTTGTTGATCTTGGTCTTTTTGACTTCTCCAAGTTGTTTTACCTTACATCTCCCTAATTACTCATGACAGTGAGCATTTTTTAGGTAAATTTCTTAACTGTTTTTCATTCTTATTTTTATAATTCCTGTTCAAATCTATAGTCCATATTTATTATGTTTAAGAAGAAACAGAATTACATTAGTTCCCCAATTTCCTCTCTCCAGCCCATAGTGGCCCTTCTTCAACCTCCTACGTGTCTTACACCTAACTCTCAAGATAATAGCATTATTTTCTTTGATTATGTTATTGTGCAAATACGTATATTATGTACACATGTTTATATATGTACATATATGTACATATATAAAACAACCTGTAGAGTATATTTTTCTTGTTTGTGTGTATAAACATTAAAGGATGAACACCTTCCATTGAACAACCAGTAAAGGCTATCATCTCTTGGATATGATAAATATCCTTCTTTGAGCAGTCATTCAATGCTTGTAGTTCTAAGTCTAGATGTGTGACCGATGAAAATTTTCCCTTCCACATATTCACTGATACATTGTTCTGGTCTTGTTTATGCAGTCACTTCTAGGAAAGACTGTTTCACAGAAGACTTCCTGGTAATCTTACTCTTAAAATCTTTTCTCACATTTACTGAGCAATAGACATAGGAACAGTGATATAAATAGTTTCAATAGTACCTAGCTCCCTACAATTTGTTGATATCTGCATTTTGTCCATTTGTGGTTTTCTTTGTTGATCTACATTTGCTATAAACAGGTGCTTCTTTAATGAGCAGTAGTAGTAACAATTAGCTTCTAACAAAATAAAAAGATTTAAAATGTAGTAAGGAATTGTTCTGGTCTAGTATAGTAGTGATAGTTGGTTCCTTTCTAAAGTCTGCAACCTTACTAGATAAAAATAGATGGCTAGATTTCCAGTATGAGGCATGAATTCTCTCCTGTTCACTGGGTTGAATTTAAGGTCAATTCAAAATGGGAATGAAGAACAAGGAAAAATAGCACCAAGTTTGCTAGATAAAGCTTTAAAGAATCATATTGTTCCATAGCTACTTAAAATTATATATAATACATATAAATATATGTACATATAAACTTATAAATGTGTTGTTTAGATATATATAGATGTGTGTAAGTCTATATATGTATTATGATTACATACATCTTGGTTAAGATTTCTGTTGTTGTGAAGAGTTACTATGACCATAACAGCTCTTATAAAGAAAAATATTTAATTGATGATTGCATGGTGGCATGCAGGCACCACAGATAGTACTAGATAAGGGATTGATAGCTTTACATCCATATCAGCAATCAGCAGGAAGAGACTGTGAGACATTGGCCTGGCTTAACCACAAAATTCGGACTGACTTTCTGAGACCACAAAATTACCCTCTGAAGACACACCTCTTCTAAGTCACACCTACTCTAACAAGGCCACAACTCCTAATAGTGCCAATTCCTATGGGCTCATGAGAAACATTTTTATTGAAACCACTACATGATTCTGCTTTGTTAGGGTTTCTATTGCTTTGAAGTGATACCATGTCTATGACAATTCTTATAAATGAATGCATTTAATTGGCTTGCTTGCAATTCAGAGGTCTAATCCATTGTCATCATAGTGGAAAGCATGGTGGTACACAGGCATACATGATGCAAGAAGAGGTAACTGAGAGCTCTTTATTTGGATTCAAGGGTAACAGAAATAGAGAATGACACTGGCCTTGGCTTAAGCATCTCAAAACTCAAAGCACATTCCCAGTGACATACTTCCTCAAACAAAGCCATACCTACTCCAAAAAAACCATATATTCTAAAGCTGCCACTCCCTATGTGGGCCATTTTCATTCAAACCATCAGAATATACAGTATATTACATTATAAAAGTATTAAATACCTATTTTATTGATTATATTATGAATATATATGCATGCATTCATGAAATATATATTATATATGTATGTGTGTCTGTGTGTATAAAAAGAATACATATATATATTATATATGAATATATATTATATATGAATATGAAAGAATACATACATATATATATATATATATATATATATATATATATATAGTTCAAGAAATTTAAGTCAGAGTGACAATGTTGTTTCCCACAAGAAACATAGACTAACAAAAACCCCAGTACTAGGCATGAGAAGCTTCTTTCAGGTGATAGGTCAGAGTCTTTCAAGTGATTCCCAAAACAATAAAGATTATATTTACAGCACTTGGTTACTGTTCAGTGATTGAGGATGCACACCTAATGGCAAAGACACCACACCACATACTTAAGAAAAATGACTCAAATGATTAGAGCTGTTTTTTACTTAAAAGTATTTGTCCTGAGGCCTAGCTTCTATGGTTACAGAAATACTATGAAAGCTGCTTTTAAGGGAGGGAAGCAATCAGTCTTACCCAGTTGCAGCACCAATGAGGTGTAGGATATTTTGATCAGGCTCTGGTACATCTAAGATTAATAATAAAGTTTAACTTGAATGATAGTGTGGAGCTAGCTACTAGCTGACCAAAACTAATTATAGTAGTTCTATAGTACTCAAGACATACAGAGTCACACAAGAAGTAGTAGCGAGGGACTTAAGAGATCGATCCTTTTGGACTGAGGAAGGAGAAAGAGAAAGAGGTGGTCTCTGATTTTCTCTCCACTACTTCTCTGATCAACCACTTTTTACTCTGTTATCTGAATCCTGAATCATTTTGATAAAAGAATAAGATAAATGCTTTACCTATGAACCATACCTGTTACCAGCATGACAAAATTAGTATATAATTGCAGCAAGGTACATTCACATATATTTTTTCTTTTTTCTTTTCTTCTTTTATTGTTATTATTTAGCTGTATTTTTTCTCCACTCCCCCTGTTTCCTTTCCTTTATTCTTCTACACATTGTCCTCATGCTTCAAATTTACTCAGGAGATCTTTTGTTTTTCTACTTCCTATGTAGATTACATCCATATATGTCTCTCTTAGGGTCCTCTTTGTTGTCTAGGCTATCTGGGATTGTGAATTATATACTGTTTTTTTTTCTTTAAAGACATTTGCATATTGGTGACTACCAACATCTGTCTAATCAAACTTAAGGCACATAACTAATTTTTAATTGAATTGCATTTCTTAACTAATTAATTTTCTGGTTCTTTATATATCTTGGGTATTAATACTTTGTCATAAGTATAACTGGGAAAAACTGTAACTATTCAAAATGTGCTTTCCAACCTCTATCTCTATGCTCTATCTATGTTTTTTCTAGCAGTCCCAGTGTTTCAGGTTTCAAGTTATGTCTTTCATTTATTTGGAGTTACTTATTGTATGAGATAATAAATCTAGTCTTCTTAGTTTAGGATTGTTTAGAATATTTGAGATGTTGTGGTTTCATATAAATTTAGGATAACTTTCTGTAAAATTATTGTTGCTAAATTGATGAAAATGTGTTTGGTCTATAATTGCATTTTGTAGAATGTTCACAGAATATTAATTGTGCCAACCCATGTGTGTGTCAAATTTTATCATTTTCTAGTGTCCCTTTGAATCTCTTTCTTTGGAAATTTAAGCTTGTATTACGTATTGAGATCTTAATATATCATTTACATTCATTACCTTTCCTTCCTTTAACTCCATTATACCACTCTTTTGCCCTCTTTTTTAGGTCTATTCCAAAAAATTTTATTTTATTTGAGGCTATTGTAAATAAGGATGTATTTATAGTCTCTTTCACAGCTTGTTTGAAAAAGAAAGTATTTCTTCAAGCTTTATGTTGTGGTGGGGTACTTAAAATTTGAAACAGATTTAATTTAATCCATAGATGTTTCTGGGTATTATGGAAATCTTTTTTCATATACTGAATAAAGAACTAGTCTTCAAAATATGCATTTAAAACACATTATTCAATATCATCAAAAAAACTTATTAAAAATTGGCAAATAATTATGAATATACATGTTTCCAAAGAAATTATACAAATAGTCTGCAGGTATAAGAACATCCCCAAATCATCAGAGAGATATTAAATTAGAACCATGAAACCATATACTTTGCCACATAATTTACATAAGCTAATGTGAAATATAAATACTACTCTTGGTAAGGATTAATTTTTAGCATAAGTCAGACAATGATGGTTCTATTCATAATTAGTATAATCTTTTTAAAAACAATATCAAATTTTTATAACTTTAAATAGAATTATTAAATTATATAAAAATTTCTACTTCTGATAATATATTGAATAAGTTGAAACTAATATTTTAAAGAAATTTCTTTTGCCATATTCACTGCCACTGTATTTATGAATGAAAATATGAAATTAGCCTAAGTCCACATAAGTTGGTAAATAAATTAAAAATTGGAGTACATGTATATATTTCTGGGCCCTAATAATGGAAACTGTATAATTTGAGACAATGTAATGGACCTTGAATTCTTATATGTAAACTCAACAGATGTGGTTTTATCTGGGGTTTCTGTCCTGCCCAGTTCCCACAGTCATTAAGTCCCAAAGAAATCACACAGAGGTCTACATTAATCATAAACTAATTGTCCCATTAGCTCAGGCTTCTTATTAACTCGTATAAGTTACATTAGCCCATTATTCTTATCTGTGTTAGACACATGGTTCAGTACCATTTTCAGTATCATAGTCATATTTTGCTGCTTTTGTGTCTGGACAAGACTGAAGAGGAATGTGCTTCCAACTTCCCAGAATTCTTTTCTCATTGACCTGCCTTTACTTATTGTCGGGTTGTTCCACCTATACTTTCTGCCTGGCTACTAGCCAATAAACATTTATTTAAAATATAATTGACACAATACATACCATGGTCCCATACCACTTCCCCCTCTTGAAAAAAAAAAAAAGAAACATGAACATCCATAGTCCATTTTTTGGGAATGTGAGTGTAGTTTCCCAGACTACTTACTGCTAGTTAGAGGCATTGGTAATCTTATGAGGACATAAAGAAAATTTAGAGTCATGATCAAGTCCTAACTGGAGTATCCTTTGAGGCTTAATCATCTCAGTCAGCAGTCTTGAATCTGTTCTGGATGTAGAACTCAGACATCTGGGTCATCTGTTCCTACCGGAGATTTCTCAGATGGTCTTTCTTGATCAAATATAATTTTTCCTAACTCAGAATGAATACACAGCCTCTAACTTCCTTTGGAAACAAAATCAAAATCATTTCTCCAAGATAACATCCCTTTTGACTTCAATTTTGAAGTCAAGGTATTTTCAAAATATCTATATTTGATTAATTCAGCAGCATTTATGAATAAATATGTTTTAGCAGATGTTGTTTCTTCCTCTGCATTCAGACAATTCAAAGAGCATAATATCATACAATATCCAGATTCTTTGTGTATTTTTCATCTTCACCTGGCTTTATTTTTACCTCTATTTCTTGTATTTTTACTTTTAAGTTTTGGCTTATTGAGACAGTTTCTCTGTATCTTTGGCTGTTTTGGAACTCCCTCTCTAGACCAGGCTGTCCTTGAAGTCACAGAGATCTCCCTGCTTCTGCCTCCCATGGGCTGGGATTAAAGGTGGATACCACCACACCTTGAACTCACAGAGATATACATGCCTCTGTCTCTCAAGTGTGGGTATTAAAGGCCTGTGCCACCACACCTTGAACTCAATGAGGACCATAAACCTCTGCCTCCCAAGTGTTGGGATTAAAGGTGTATGCCACCACACCTTGAACTCACAGAGGTCTCTCTGCCTCTGTTTCCCAAGTGTTGGAATTAAAGGTGTGTAGCA
This sequence comes from Myodes glareolus, assembly GCF_982192425.1. Lineage (NCBI taxonomy): Eukaryota > Metazoa > Chordata > Mammalia > Rodentia > Cricetidae > Myodes > Myodes glareolus. Next base: position 100,600,331 of record NC_142053.1, on the reverse strand, counting down.
CCACACCCAAATATTCTCTTTCTTTTTTTATTGTAAGAACTTTAAGCTTTTTCTTTACTCTCCCAAGCTTGCATATATTTTTAACACACTGTAAAACATTTTGAGGGTTTTTTCATCTTTAATCTTTCTTTACTGTACATTTCTCTCTTTTTTCTGACCACAAGAGTCTTTAATTTGCTAGGCAATAATGATAGGATAAAAGCTGTAGCTTTGACAGCTGGATCCATCCCAATTCCTTAGCTTTCTGAGATTCCAACCTCATGGCTGAGGTACTGGCTGTAGACACATTTATTGGCATAACTCTATGGCATTTCAAGGTCCTTGCCATTAAGCAAGTTGCAGCAGTCTGCTCACAAACTATACTCAAATGATCTGTAGCTAGACCTCTTGGATGAAAGAGTCAGAGTTTGTGCAGGCAGGTCGGCCAAGAAAGCCAGCATTTTAAAATGGTGCAGTTTTTTCTGCTATGTCTGAAAACTAAAAAAAAAAAATCATGTGGTCAGCTTTTCATCAACATCATTTAAGTGTCTTGTGGTGGCAGGACCTCTTAAAAGACCTGCAAGGTTTTACAGCTAAAGCTGAGTCAGGAAGTCTCTCTTAAATGAGAGCCCTTGCCTCTAGAAAGAAGAGGCCACATGAGAAAATACTGCCATCAATAAGCCATGCTTAAATCTATTCTTTTCATCTAGAATTATTTCCCAGGTAATTTATGTGGATGCAGTTGTCTATGTGGTCGCCATTTGTTGTCTGAAGTTTTTGTCCTGCCCAGTTCCCACAGTTGTTAAGTCCCAAAGAAATCACACAGAGGTTTACATTAGTCATAAACTAATTTGCCCATTAGCCCAGGCTTCTTATTAACTCTTATAACTTACATTAGCACATTATTCTTATCTGTGTTAACCACATGACTCAGTACCTTTTTCAGTGTTGTAGTCACATCTTGCTTCTTCTGTGTCTGAACAGGACTGCAGAGGAATTGGCTTCCTCCTTCCCAGAATTCTCCTGTTCTCATTGATCTGTCTCTACTTACTGTATGGTTGCCCCACCTATACTTCTTGCCTGGCTACTGGCCAATCATTTATTTAAAATATAATTGGCATAATACAGACTATGGTCCCACACTACTGTAGGACCCTTCTATGCGCTGTGAATACCCATTGGTTTATAAAGAAGTTGTTTTAAGTCTACACAGGGCAGAATAGAGCTAGATAGGAAAAACTAAACTGAATGCTGAGAAAAAGAGTCAGTAGAAGTCATTTAGCCTCTTCTGTGGACAGATGCCTCTGCTGAAGCCTGCTGAAATTTTGCCAGTAGGCTGTGATGTCAGGGTGATGCGCAGATTAATAGAAATGGGTTAGTTTAATATGCTTAAGCTATTGGCCAAACAGTATTACAAACAATATGGTTTCTGTGTGATTATTTTGAGAGTCTGGGCAGCTGGGAAACAAACAAGCTGGCTCCCCCACAAATAGGCATACCAATATAGTTGAGTATATCCACACAAAACCTGAGAAATCTTAAAAAGGAATCTAGACAGAAAAGAACACAGTTCACTATAACTTTTTTGTTGCAGCATTTTGTTCCGGTGGGCCATGATTTCCAGAAGCAAGCAGATGCATGAGTCCTTTAAGAGAGGTAGGTCTACCTGATTCAGCAGTAGAAAAAGAAAGATACAGTTTTGAAATAATGGCTTCCTTGACTGTGCTGCCAACATTAGTTCTGACTCTTTCAGGAGGCCGAGTATTTAAATAGAGTTTGTGATCAGCATTTCACAAACTGTTAAATGGTATGACACAGACCTGTTGCGTAACTTGAACTTGTGTCATGTACATGGCACACAGAAGCAGTGAACATAATTTTACTATGTTGGACTGGGCAGAGCAAGCAGGAAGAGCTGTTTTGGTCTTAACCATACCTGCTTAGTATATTTTTTAAAAGGTGTTTCTGGTCATAAAATAATTACATGTACACAATAAAGACCGATTCAGGTTAAAAAGGCAGATATAGCGATCAATACTTTGCATTGGTACAGGTCTTGGTTTATTAATACAAATTTCTGATCAATTTTGTTATATATATATATGTATATGTATATATGTATATATATATATATTTCTACACTTGAATAAGGTATTGTGTTTGTGTAGCTTATTTTGAAATGTAATGCACAATTACGAAGTATAGGTCAATAGATAACTATCTATTATAGTGAAGCTTGTAGTCATATTAGGTTAGGTTTTCTAGAAATATAGTTATATATTTCAGTTAGAGATTCATCAAACCTTTCAAAGAAGAAGAGAATATGGCATTTAAAATGTTTTACTAACTTAGAACTTTTCATGACAGGATACATATCTGCTCCTGGCAGCACCTCTCCTTTTGTGTCTAAATAAAAAGGAAGATTTTAGCTTAATATAATAAAATTACATATAACAAAACAGGTATCAAGTAAGAAATACATTTATAATATTTATATCTACTTTATCTTTGATCATAACTAAGGAAATCTATATGTATTCTTCAACTCCATCAAAGACTCAAGAATGATATAATATTACCTAAGTAAACAGGAAGTGCATTGTAAGCAAATTCCAAAACTCTGCAATTGACAGAAACTGCTTTTTTACTGTATGTTTTAAACTTTTTTATTGACAGTTGCCAAAAGAAGATTAAACCAAGTTCAGTATTTCTTTGCTATTTTGAGAAAAAAAATGTTTAAATAGTGCGTTATAATTTCACAACTATACTTTCATATTATCAGAGTAAGATAATTTATAAAAAGCAAGTAGCAAAATGCTTAGTGATAATAACTCAGTAACTGGTGAAGAAGTGTCTCTTTCTGCACTTTTTTAACATATAAAATCGAAGCCTTAGATTCCATGTATTGTAGAGCCTACCTTCTTAAATTTCATTGTGATTTTTTCTGGAATATATATTTATTGCATATATATAGATAAATATGTATATATATGTAATAAAATTGATAATATATTTTGCAAAAGCTGGGACTGGGACTGGCCACTGGAGAATAAATATATTGCTGCACTAAATGTTTAAGGAACAATGAAGTTCAGACACTTCCCATCAATAATATACTTTAAGAAATACATAGCAAGGTGATTTCATTCTTAGGGAAACACCAGAATATATTCATACAAAATAGGAACGAGCATGTGATCAAACCAGAGTCTCTAAATGTGACTGACATGGGGGCTGACTGAGAAGCCATTGTCAATGGCACTGGGTCTTGTTTTGTCTGCATGTACTAGCTTTCTGGGATCCTAGTCTGTTTGGATGCTCACCTTCCTAGACCTGGAGGGAGAAGGGAGGAACTTGAACTTCCCACAGGGCAGGAAACCCTGACTGTTCTTAGGACTAGAGAGGAAGGATGGGAGGGAGCTGGGGGGGAGGAGGAGAGGGAGTGGGGGAAATGGGAGGGTATGGGGAGGAGGGGAGGAAGTGGAAATTTTTATAAACAAATAAATAAATAAATAAATAACAAAAAGAGATTAGTTTGTAGGGGGTACATATATATTTAGTAAACAAGGACTTCTTCATCTACTGCCTATCTGTTTTGTAATCATAATGTATAATTTCCATCACCTTGAAAAAAATGTTATTAAGTAGACAAATGAGAAATACATTTACAAAGATAGCAGACTTGAAAAAAATAGCAACGAAAATATGTAATGATTGATGTTCCTCTTGGGAATATAGCACAGCATAATGGTAGACTATAAATTTTGTTTCTAACTATGATTTTACTTTAAAAATATGACAAAAGTATATTATCATAGATACAGTTGGTTATTGTTATTTTTAAGGATAGGTACTTAATTGCATGCACTGTTCTTAGGAGTACAAGTGAACATATTTTCTTATCATAGTATCTTAGAGTAACATATTGCACTGTGACAATAGGATGACTGAGACATTAATAAGTGATAAAAATTTTCATTCCCATTATAATGTTCTAGCATCAGCATTATATATTTGGATGCAAAGGACTGAAAATTTATTATAAGATATGTAACTGTAGTTTACTTTTAGAACTACTTGATTCTCTTTTCTCAGAAAAATCTATTTATATCCTTCCACATAAGTTAGTATTTCTGCTTGGAGATTCATATTAAAATAATAAGATCCTATATTATAATGAGTTCTTTCCTTATATCAGCAAATTGTCAAGCGTTTTATATACATTGCCATGGTTAATGCCTAAATACCTTTAAAGGCAAACGTTTCAATTTTCATACTAATGAAAGTTTAGAGAAGTGAGTCTTCCAAAATTTTCTGGTTAATAAGTTGAAAAGCTAAAAAGAAAAGCATATCAGCTGAAGAATATTATAGCATAATGTGTTCTGCATTTCAAATTACAAGTGATACTGGTAAATTTCTAACAAAAGGATGCCCAAGACAACAAAACTCAGAAAATGTAGTCTCCACTTGGGTAGGTGGAGACCTATTATCTTTGTAAGCTGGAAATAATTATTTCGATAACAAGATAATCATTTTTAACCATAAAATTGAAACAATAGACTTTGTCAAGAATATCAAATTTTGGTATGGGAAAAAGATTTAGCATATTCATTGTGGCTACAAATACATATTAAATTTTGTGGCATGGTAAAATAATTTTGAGGTCTCATATATCTTTACTACATCTCTGTCAAATGAAGGAGATTTCAAAGAAAACAAATAGCAGTAAAAATTAATAGAAAATTATTGCACAATTAGTACATACATAGGAATATTCCATAGCTGAATCCAACATTTTTGACTGGAATATGAAAAATTACAGAACAAAGATTGTAGATATAGGAAGGAAGGAACAGTTATTGGTAGATCTAAAACAACCAGGTGATTTAAATACATCAAAATGAATTAAAAATCTGAATACTGTTTAGGAACTCATCATTGAGCACCAGAATGGCATTGTGTCAAATGTGGATTTATTAAAAGAAAGAAAGAAATGCCTTTAAAATGCATGAAGTAAACATGAAGGAAATTTTGGTAAGAAAACAAACATAATCAGAAATTTAGAACATTCTGTTAAAAAATGACACTTTAGTCTATTATTTGATTTATAGGCTTACAATTTGAAAAATTTATGTAAACATATCTAGTTGTGCTCATTTGATATCCATTTTTAAATACATGAAAGCTAGCTAAATATCCAATTTTTATTTATAAGTGTCTTACCCATGCAGTAAGTATGTATGTATGTGGGTTTGTATGTATTATGAATATATATGTATATATAGAGAGACTACTAATCAAAGAAATTTTTTTTAGTAAATTTTATTAAATTATAAAAGTTTCCATTTCCGCCCCCCCTCCCAACACCCTCCCACTCCCCCCACTCCCCCCCTCCTTCCCCTCCGTCCCCCAGGGCAGTCAGGGTTTCCTGCCCTGTGGGAAGCTACAGCTCCCTTCCCCTCCCTCCAGGTCCAGGAAGGCGAGCTTCCAAACAGACTGGATCCCCAAAATCCAGCATATGCAGAGGAAACAGGTCCCAGTGTCATAGCCAATGGCTTTTCAGAAAGACCCCGGGCCAGCCACAGTCAGAGAATCCGGCCAAATTCCGAGAATCTGGCTAGATCACGTCCTCGTTCAGTCCCAGTCCCTCTGGCCCTGGTAAATTCTCATCAGATCCGTTCCCTTGTATCAGTGGGTGATAGCATCCCTCGCAGTACTGATTTCGTCTTTCATGTTCCTCCTCCTTCCGCTCCCCCTCCGGACCTCGGGGGGCTCAATCCTTTGCTCCAATGTGGGCCTCCGACTGCATAGCCGTCCTTCGCCAGACGAAGGATCTATGGTGATAAGCAAAATATACATCAGTATGGTCATGGGCCACGGCCGATTCAGGCACCCTCTCCTCTGTCCAGAGAGCAATCTGGGGGATCTCTCCTTGGACCTGGGATGCCATATATAATCAAGTCTCCTGTAAACCCTAAAATGGCTCCCTTAGTTGAAATATATTGTTCCCTGATCCCATATTCATCCTACCTCCCTCCCCCCACATCCCCGGCCACCACAGAAGAATGGTTAAAAAAGGTGTGGAACATATATACATTAGAGTTTTACTCGGCGGTTAAAAACAATGACATCTTGAATTTTGCATGCAAATGGATGGAAATAGAAAACGCTTTACTGAGTGAGGTAAGCCAGACCCAAAAAGAGGAACACGGTATGTATTCACTCATAAGTGGATTCTAACCATAATTAAAGGTCTTTGAGCCTATTATTCGTGATCCTAGAGAAGCTAAATAAGAAGATGAACCTGATGAAGATTATTTAGCTATCCACCAGGAGGTAGGAAATAGACAAGAGTCCCAGGTAACCTCGGGTGCATGGGGGGGTGGGAGGGTCGATGGAGGGAGAGAGGGCTAGAGAGAAGGGAGTAGGGGAGGAACGGGGAAAGCTTAATCAAAGAAATTTAATAGTAATAAGTAGGAAATGGAAATTTATTCCATGGGGTCACATTGAAAAGATGGGCAAAACGATCTAGTGACTGTCTCTATCCATCTTTTGGAACATGGTATGAGGTGATTGCTATCTGCTGTCCTGTTTTCAGAAATGGGTCACAGCTTTTGTCTCAATAAGCCAGGTTTGGCCAAATATACTCAATAAGTAATTTAAACAGTCAAATTTGTAGTAAGAAGAAGAAAAATCAGATTTATTCAATGGGGAAACAGACAAAGGGATCCAATAAAACCCCCAAATCCATCTTCTTGAATTTCATTAATAAATATGAATCTTAGAAAAATGTAATTTAGACATTAGTTTCATATTGTCTTATTACCTAATAGATATAAGTATTAAAACAGTGCTTAAAGTGGTTGATTACACTGAAAGAAATTTAGATTGTTATCATAAACATAGTATATATGAACCTCTGTTATATTATAAATTTCATACATATCCTTATAATAATTTGTACTTCAAGAAGAAAACATTATTTGTGTGTGTGTGTGTGTGTGTGTGTGTGTGTGTGTGTGTGTACAAATACAGACCACTGGATTAATTTAGTGATTTCTGTTTATATGTGTACTACTTGAGATCTGAGAGGTGGTGGGGGATACACAGTAATAACTGAAAGTAGGAGAGAGTAGAATAGAAATTATAGAAACCTCTAGATTGTTTCATGAAGATATAAACTTTTTCTGTGCATTTTGAGTATTTATTGAGTCTCCAGTCAACAGTTAACATCCCTGTAGAAATCATATCAAAGTGTTGGGAACTGAGTTCTCATTCTTTTAAGTTTAAAAGACTTCAGTTGAAGGAGGTAAGACGAAAACACCCATTAAAATGTCCAAAAGGTAAGTATTTCACTCTGAGACACCTATTTGAACATGGCCTTTCTTTTTTGGCATTTCATTTTCTATCCTATTTCTAAACATCTAAAACTGAGTTTTGACCTTGGTTTTATAGTTCTCCTGATTTCTCCCTGACTTTCTCATGTGGTGCAATATCTTTATAAAGAGACCTTTATCTCCAATATGAGGATAATATTTCATGTGTAACTTCTGCAAAAAATGTAGAAATATCTTAAGAGGAATTATTTGTTGTTTAGTACATAAGTACAAACACTCCTAAAATAGAGGTGTCCCTATTTGATGGAATCCTCAAAAGCAGTGTTGCATGTGCTTCATACAGAGCCAGTAAGTCTTGTTATTAGTGAAGGCTTTATTCTCAAAAGAAAGCACTAAGATGGAAATTCAGGAATATAAAGGACTTCATGAATTAATAAGTAGATTTTATGTAATGTATTTCAGCAAATGTGAAAAACAAAGCATGGAAAATGAACTTTTTCTTCATATTAAAATCAAGATTCCTCAAAAACTTAATATAACAAACATAAATTGTGACCCAAAACTTTCATTTTAAAAATGTTTATTTTATGTCATCTTTGGATTGGGATTAGATCTTTGTCACAGGAGACCTATGTGGAAGAGATGTTTCTCATGAAATATCTTGCTCTCCAAGCAGCATAAAAAATTTTGAAAAAGGTTTCAACCATTTAAAAATTTGAGAATCACCATATAATTTAATTTCACAGTTTTCTTAACCTCTACTAATTCAAAAAAAATCTTTGAACTTTAAAATTAGTAATGTACAAACAATAAATATCTTATATCCTTTCATCATATTGTATAACATAATCACCACTATTTTATAAATATATCTATGCCTCATTCCATTCCTTTGACTTTTAGCTAAAGTATTTTAAATTTCTGTCAAAAATATGATATTGGTATTATGTCTTATCTTAAAGAAAAACATTAACATTTTTATAAAGGAAACATTTTAGAAAGATTTTATTAATCTAACCCAGTTCAGTTATCTAGAGGACATAAAGTAAATCCATTATGGTGTTATTTATTCATTAAACATAAAGTTTTATCTTATGCATAGTATATAAAGTCAATGTGTATTGTTTAAAAATTATGCCAGGAATAATTTGACTCTATAGATCTTTAAATAAATTAGCTGCTTTTATGTGCATGGGTGAATGATTGTGTACTAGAGATAGTGTAGCCTCTAAGTGTATGCATTCATAAAGAATATTAACTATCCTTCCCTAGACATCATAAATTGCAAATAGATAGAAGTTGGGCTTGATAAGTTTCTCTCTCATATATTCTGGGATTTTGGATGGTTTGGCCAAGTGAAGACTTTGTGCATCTGCTCACAGCCTTTGTAACTTCATATTTGCATTGAAACATTGTCATATCAGCAAATAGTGTCTCGTTGCCCAATCCACTATCTTTAGCTCTTATGGACTTTATACTTCTCCTACTATGACTCCTCAGGCTCACATATAAATATTGCATTTTAGATGTTCCATGTAGAGCTTGTAATATATTGTTTCTTATGCTCTGAACATTAAACAATTGCAAATTTCTGTACAAATTATCATCTACTATATAAAAGGAGTTTTTTGATGAGTACTGAAGGATCCATGTAGTAATATATGGGCAGAAAGAATTTATTGGATCATTTATTACTGTATATTTAATTTTTTATATGGTGAGATTATAATTAACCCTCCCATATACATGCCTTTGTTTTTTATTGATTTAATTGAGTTATAAATTTCTCTATGCTCCCCTCCCTTTCTCTCCCCTCCGTTCAACCCTTTCCCATGGTTCCCTAGCTCCCAATTTACTTAGGTAATCTTGTCTTTTTTCTACTCCTCATAATTGTCTAGGTTCTCTGGCATTGTGAACTGTAGGGTATTTTTCTTTGCTTTATGTCTAAAACCCACTGATGAGTCAGTACATGTATTTGTCTTTCTGGGTCTGGGCTACCTCACTCAATATGAGGTTTTCTAGATCCATCAATTTACATGTAAATTTCAAGATGTCATATTTTTTTGCTGTGTAGTACTCCATTGTATAAGTGTACCATATTTTCCTTATCCATTTTTTGGTCAAGGGGCATTTGGGTTGTTTTCAGGTTCTGGCTATGACAGACAATGCTGCTATGAATGTGGTTGAACACAGATCTTTGTGGTACAACTTAGCATCCTTTGGATATATTCCCAAAAGTGGTATTGCTAGATCTTGAGGAAAGTTGTTTCCATATTTTATGAGAAATTGCCATAGTGATATCCAAAGAGACTGTACCAGTTTGTACTCCCACAAGCAATGCAGGAGTTTTCCTTTTACCTCACATCCTATCCAGCATTAGTTGTCATCAGTGTTTTTGATATTGGTCATTTTTATAGGTATAAGGTGAAATCTCAGTATTGTTTTGATTTGAATTTCGCTGATGGCTAATGATGTTGAACATTTCCTTAAGTGTCTTTCAGCTATTTTAGATTCTTCAGTTGAGAGTTCTCTGTTTAGGTCTGTACTCTAGTTTTAATTAGATTATTGTTCTTTTGATGACCAATTTCTTGAGCTCTTTGTATATTTTAGACACCAATCCTCTATCTGATGTAGGGTTGATGAAGGTATTTTGCAATTTTGTAGGCTGCTGTTTTGTCTTCTTAATCATGTCCTTTGCATTACAGAATATTTTCAGTTTCAGTAGGTCCATTACTTGTTTCTCTCACTTTCTATGCTACTGGGGTTATATTTAGGAAGTGGTCTCCTGTGCCAATGCATTTAAGTATACTTTCGACTTTCTCTTCTATGATGTTCATTGTGGTTGGCTTTATTTTGAAGTCTTTGTTCCATTTGTACTTGAGTTTTGTGCATAGTGATAGGTATGTCTATTTTCATTCCTCTACATATTGATATCCTGTTATGGAAGCACCATTTCTTGAATATGCTTTCATGTTTTGTTGTAAGAACAGCAGTGGTCCTTTGTTTGTCCCCGCTGTCCAGCTAGCTTACACCCAAAATAATTACACTGCCTGGCCCATTAGCTGTAACTTTTATTGGCTAATTATTGCATCTTAATTTAATGCATTTCTGTTAATCTGTGTATTGTCAGATAACTGTGGATTACTGGCAAGATTCGAACCAGTGTCTGTCCTAGGCAGAAGATCCATGGCATCTGCCACTCTGCCCTTCTTCCCAGGATTCAGTTCTGTCTACTTTACCTATCTAAGTTTGGTCCTATCAACTAGGCCAAGGCAGTTTCTTTATTCATTATCCAATGAAAGCAACACACAAACAGAAGAAACTCCTACATCATTTCGCCTTTTCTGTTTAAACAAAAAAAATTTTAACTTTAACATAGTAAAATTACACATAACAAAACAGTTATCAAGCAAGAATTAGAATTACAATATTTATATCTGCTTTATCTTTTATCATAACTAAGGAAAACTATAACTATAATTTTAAGTACTTCAACTCCATCAATGACTCCAGAAGGATATAATATTACCTAAGTTAACAGGAATTGCATTGTAAGCAAATTCCAAATCTCTAGAATTGACAGAGACATCTCACTGCCTGGACAGTCACCCAAAGTTCTTCTGTACTGTTGGAGCATCCATCTTCAGCCTACAAGCCTATAATATCCAGGAGACATTTCCATGAAACAGGAAATTTTAAAAACAGTTCAGTCACTTTCTTCTGTGTCCTGCAGAATGTCTCACAGTCTCTTTCATGAAACAGGAACCCTGAAGGATCATCTCACATTTAGGCAAGTTTAGCAGTCATCTCTCTGCAGGTTCTTCATGTCCAGTTTATGCATCAGTATACACAAGAGCAGTTTCTTGCCCAAATGGCTAACCAACTCCATAAGGTGCCTCTTCGATGTCCATCTTCCTCTTGAAGTAGATTGGTACTGTCAGGAGTTGACATATCTCATTGTCATGAAAAGCCCTAAATTATAAAACCATTTTAAATGTCAATATGTTTAAATTCTGTAGTCTTGAACAATATAAAAAATGCCTATCTAACTGAAATATATCTCTATATGTCTAGAAAGTCTAACTAACATGACTATAAGCTTGACTACTATTGATGATTATTCATTAACAAACTATATTTCCTAATTATACATTATATTTTTAAATGAACTACACAATCACAATTCCTTAATCGAGAATAAAAATATACATATAACAAGATTGACCTTAAATTTTTATCAATAAAGCACAATCCTTACCAATGCAAATTATTCATATCTATATCATATCCCCTTTAAATGTAAACAGTTATAAACAATATTTGGAAATATAGACATAGTTATATCTCTCCAAACTTGTTCCCCAACATGTTACAGAATGGCACCAACATGTAGACAACAGCATCCACATAAAGCCTGAGATAGCTTGAGAATTAATTTGAGAACAAAATAACAGCATTATGCATGGTTTCTTGGTAGCAGCAATTTCTCAGATCTGCTCTTCTTGCTAGAGGCAATGTTATCATTTAAGAGAGGCTTCCTGACTCAACTTTAGCTGCAAAACCTTGCAGCTCTTTAAAGAGTTCCTTCCACAGAACCTTAAATGGTGTTGACAAAAAGCTGACCGCATGCTTTTTGGGTTTTAGCTATATTAGGAAAAAAGCCACACTGTTTTAAAATGCTGGCTTTCTGAGCCATCCTGCCAACGCAAACTCTGACATTTTGAGGCAGGAGGTCTGTCTACGGAGAAAGCATTTGAGTGTTGTTTGTGGGCACACTGATGCAGCTTGCTTACTGGCAAGGATCTTAAATGCCATAGAGTTGTGGAAATAAACATGGCCCCAGCGGTACTTCTGCCATAAGACTAGAATCTCATTAATCTAAGGAATGGGCTGAATCCAGTCGTCAAAGCCATGGTTTTAACCCTACCCATATTGCTTAGCAAATTAAAGACTCATGTTGTTAGAAAAAGTGAGAGAGATACAGTAAAAAGAAATTGAAAGAAGAGAAAACCACTAAATGGTTTACAGTATGTTGAAAATATATGCAGGCTTGAAAGAAAAAGGTTAAATGTCCTTAAAATAAAAAAAAAAGAAAGAAAGAGAGTAGTTGGGTGTGGTGGTACACACCTTTAATCCCAACACTTGGGAGGCAGAAGCAGACAGACCTCTGTGAATTCAAGGTGTGATAGCATACACCTTTAATCCCAGCACTTGGAAAGCAGAGGCAGGTGGATCTCTATGAGTTCAAAGACAGCCAAACCCTGACTCAAAAAGACAAAAATAAAGTTAAAAGAAATAGAGGTTAAAATAAAGCCACATAAAGATGAAAAATACACAGAGAATCTTGATACTGTATGTTATTATACACTCTTTGAATTGTTTGAATGCTGAAGGAGGAAGAGGTGCTAAAAGATATTTGTTTATAAATGCTGCTGAATTAATCCATGATAGGTGTTTTGAAAATACCTTGACTTCAAAATTGAAGTCAAAAGGTATGTTACTTTGGAGAAAAGGTTTTGCTTTTGTTTCCATACTAATTGAGAGGCTGTGGTTTCATTCTGACCTAAGAAAAATCATGTTTGATCAAGGAAGACCACCTGAAAAATTTCCGGTAGGAACAGATGGCACAGATGTCTGAGTTCTACATCCAGAACAAATTCAACACTGCTGCCTGAGATGATCAAGACTGACAGTAAAATCCAATCAGGACTTGATCATAATTCAAAATTTTCTTTAGGGACCCATAAGATTATAAGTGCCTTCAACCAGCAGGAAGTCCCTGGAATAGTACACCCACTTCCAAAAAATGGACTATAGATATTTTCCTTTGTTTAAAACAAAAAAAGAGGGGAAAATTGTGTAGGAAAATTATGTGTTCTGTCAATTATCTTTTAAATAAATGCTTATTGGCCAGTAGCCATGCAGGAAGTATAGGCGGGACAACCAGATAGGAAGTAGAGGCGGGGCAATAAGAATAGGAGTATTCTGGGAAAAAGGAAGCTCTTCCTGCAGTCTTGTTCAGATACTGAAGAAGCAGGATGTGACCTGCCCCACTGACAAAGGTACCAAGCCATGTGGCTAACATAGATAAGAATAGTGGATTTATATGTTATAAGAGTTAATATAAAGCCTGAGCTAATGGGTCAATCAGTTTATAACTTATGGAGACCTCTGTGTGATTTTCTTTGGTGCTAAATGATGTGGGACCTAGTGGGAGGACAGAAACCCCAACAAGCAGACCCTTATGTTACATTTTTTTCATTTCATATTTTTTTTTGCTTCTATCTCAAAAATCAGGCATTTGAAGGTGTGTGGATTAATATCTAGATCTTTGATTTCATTCTATTGGTCCTCCTACCTGTTTTATGTTAATACCAGGATGTTTTCAGTACTGAAGCTCTGTAGTAAAGACTGAAGTCAGGGATTATGATTCCTCCAGAAGATCCTTTATTGTACAGGATTGTTTTAGCTATTCTGGGTGTTTTACTTTTCCATATGAAGATGAAGTTTAGCATTGTTCTTTCGAGGTCTACGAAGAATTTTGATGGGCTTTTGATTGGCATTGCATTGAATATGTTGATCGCTTAAGGTAAGATTGCCATTTTTACTATGTGAATTCTACATACCCAAGAGCATGGGAGATCTTTCCATTTTCTGGTGTCTTCTTCAACTTCCTTCTTCAAAAATTTAAAGTTCTTGCCTAACAGATCTTCTACTTGTTTGGTTAGAGTTACTCTGAGATATTTTCTGCTATTTGTGACTATTATGAAGGGTGATGTCTGTTTGATTTCTTTTTCAGACCATTTATCATCTGTGTAAAGGAGGGCTACTAATTTTTTTGAGTTAATCTTGTATCCTTCTACAATATGGAAAGTGTTTGTCAGTTGTAGAAGTTCAATATTAGAATTTTGGGTCACTTATGTGAACTCTTATACCATCAGCAAATAGTGAGAGTTTGACATCTCCTTTTCTGATTTCTATCCCCTTAATCTCTTTTTGTTGTCCTATTGTTCTATCTAGAACCTCTTGATATATATTTAATAAATATAAAGAGAGTGGACAACCTTGTCTTGTTCTTGATTTCAGTGGGATTGCTGTGAGTTTCTATCCATTTAGTTCAATGTTGGCTGTTGGCTTGCTGTATATTGCCTTTATTATGTTTAGGTATGTTCCTTGTTTCCCTGCTCACTTCACGAATTTCCATGAAGAAATGTTGTATTTTGTCAAGGCTTTTTCAGCATCATGAAGGGATGTTGTATTTTGTTGAAAGCTTTATCAGCATCTAATTAGATGATCATGTAATTTTTCTTCTTCACTTTGTTAATATTGTGGGTTATATTGACAGTTTTCATGTGTGTTGAACCATTCCTGCACCTCTGGGATGAGGCCAACTTGATCATACTTTGATGATTTTTGATATGTTCTTGGATTCAATTTGCCAGTATTTTATTGAGTACTTTTGCAACAGTGTTCATGAGTGAGGTTGGCCTGTAATTCTTCTTCATAGTATTGTCCTTGTGTGGTTTGTTTTTCAGGATAATTGCAGCCTCATAAAAAGAGTTTGACAGTTTTCCTTCTGTATGTATTATATGGAACAATTTGAGGAGTATTGGTATTAGTTCTTCTTTGAAAATCTCATAGAATTCTGAGTCAAAACCATATTGTCCTGGGATTTTTTTTTGGTTGAGAGACTTTTGATAACTGTTTCTGTTTCTTTAGCAGTTATAGGTCTATTTGATTTGCTTATCTGATATTGATTTAATTTTGGTAAGTGATATTTATCCAGAAAGTGTCCATTTCCTTTATGTTTTCCTATTTTGTGGAGTACAGGTTTTCAAAATATGTCCCAATAATTCTCTGAATTTCGCCTGTGTCTGATGTTACTTTGCACTTTTTATTTCTGATTTTGTTAATTTGCACCTTGTCTCTCTGCCTTTTATAAGTTTAGATAAAGGTTTGTGTGCTTTGTTGATTTTCGCAAAGAACCAACTCTTTGTCTCATTGATTGTTTCTTCCTCTCTTTTTTAATCAAGTTCACGTCTTTCATTTTATGTTTTATTTAATGGTTAATATTCACATATAAGTGAAAAAACAACATTTTCTTTTTTTCTGATATGAGTTTTCACATTCAGGTGTTTTTTTTTCTAGTTCCATTCCTTTTCAAGCTTCATGATATCATGTTTAATGTATTTGTTTTACATCCTGACCCCAATTTCACTCTCTTTTGTCTTCTCAGTTCCTCACCTCTATTCTCTGTCACATTCACTCCTTCTCCATTTCTATTCAAAAAAGTCAAGACTCCAATAAGTATTAACAAAATATCGCACATCAACGTGCAACAAAATAAAAACCTTCCATTGTATTAAGCCTGGCAATACATACGAATATGAGTAATAGAGTCCCATAAGCCAGGAAAAGAGTCAAGGACAGCTCCTGCTTCCACTCTTAGGCCTCTCACAGGAAGACCAATCTTCACAGCTGTCACATCTACAGGAGATCCTAGGTTAATCCCCTGCAGCCTGCCTGGTTGGTGATTCAGTCTCTGTGAGCACCTATGATCCCAGGTTTGGTTCTCTTCTTGTTCCCAGACCATCCAGCCTCAGGGTTCTGTTATTTCATGCAGTGTCAAAGGCGGGCTTGGGTCTGAGTCTATCATTAGTTTACTACTGCCACAATCTCTGTGCCACCCTTAAACCAGTACATCCCATATGCAGGACAGATTATAGTCCAAAGGATATTTTTTGGTGTCCCAGTTCCTCCACTAGAAGTCTTGTCTATTTATAGCAGATGCTGGCTACTATCCTCTACTACTAGGAGCCTTATATGGTGTCATACCTGTACATTTTTGGGGAATTTCTCTTGCACCAGATTTCTTCTTTACCCTGAAATGCCTTCCATTTCTAGTCACTTCTTTAATTACTCAGTCTATACCCCCAACCTGATTCCTTATGTTCCCATCTCCATCAAACCCTAGTCCAGTCAAAATACCTCAACTATTTTCACTTTCCAGGAAGAACTGACAATGCATATTTCTTGAGACATCAGCATTTCATAGCCTCTCTGGGTCTGTGGGTTATAGCATATTTCTCCTTTACTTTACAGCTAATATCCACTTATAAGTGGGGATGTTCTTTGTTTTCCTTCCTGGGTCTAGTGTTCCTCACTCAGAATGATATTTTTTCTAGTTCCATCCAATTTTATGATGTTATTGTTTTTAAAAGATGAGTAATAGTCCATTGTGTAAATGTAACACATTTTTTTATTCATTTTTTACTCAAGTGATGTCTAACTTCTTTCCAGGTTTCCATTGGGAAATTGAGTTTATAGATTTGAGAGATTTTAATGACAAATGATTGTATACATACATATATATATGTTAATTATATATAATGATTGTATGCATACATTTATATTCATATAATGCTTATATAAATGCATATCACATAATACTTTACCGATTCTTGGTAATTTAACATCATGCATCCTAATCCTTCTCACCTCTCTGTTCCTTATTATCCACTCCTTATCCCTGCAGCATTCCCCCAATGAATCCCCTCAAATTTATTGAAAACAAACCAAAACATACAGCAAAAACACACTGACTCCCATTTTTACTGTTTCTTTAACATCTCCTAATTTTTCCTAGGGTCATTGGGAGTTGTGGTCTGTTATGCAATCCCTTTTGTTCAATCACCCACAACTGTTCATTGCAATGAGTTATTGCTCTGGCTCACGATCTCTTGTCCCTGGCACACCATAATCATTGTACCCTCACTAAAGCTCCTCTTGGACATCCTGCTGTTACTCTGAGTCATAATGATCCTGCAGCTGTAGTTCAGCATGAGCAGTCCCTTCCACAATCCAGTAGGTCATAGATGGAGTAGATAATTAGGGTCATTCAAGCCAATGCAGAAGATATGGGTCTGAGTGATAACTAATATGGTCAGTCTGGACAACTGGAAACACCCCCTCAGGCAAAGGACAATACCAGTCCTCCTAGGCCCATATCACTGAGGTCAGCTCTGCCATTTCCATGATGAGGAATGGGGGTATCTCTCCTGAGTGTAGGGCAAACTCTTCCATGAAGGACTGGATGGGCTCAATGAGGTCTTCCAATTTCAATGCTCCTAGTTCCCATGGCCCCATATGGTTACATAGACCATGGACATAAATACAGACCCCAGCTACAGTAGGACTACAAACCTAGACATAGCCAGCAGCAGCTCAGGTCTGGACATCACCATAACCCCAGGTGGCAGCATTGCCTTTGGAAACTAATATGATAATGCACCAAAATATGTTTATTTGTGTGATCTTCTGTAGGAATAGGAGCTACAAACATCAATATATACCTTGGCTGTGGTAGGGCCCAGTCATCACCATGGCCCCAGTTGGCAGCACAGACTCTCAGAAACCAACATAGGAATCAGGTGGCTCACTAGACTCCAGGCATTCATATGGCCTTCAGTGGTTACTGAAGACAAAGACTTCAATAAAGACCCTGGCTTATGTAGGGCCACAGACCAAGACATGTCTCTTGGTAGTAGATCGGATGTGGATATCATCATAGTCCCAGGTGGAAGCACAGGCCTACAGGTCATTTAGATCAACTTGGCACAAGCAGTGACATCATGTCTATTGCTGTTGTCCTTATTCAACTCACATGTAGAAACTCATCGTGGTGGTACTATATGAGTATAGTTTCTGAAAAATCCCAGTATACACCATCGCATAATGAACTAGATGTTACTCTGTCTCTTACAATCTCCCTCTTCCTCAATATTCCGTAAGCCCTTGATGATGGACTAGTAGTGTAGATATATCCATTGGGACTGATATCTCAAACTATGCACTTGGATTGGGTATATTTTTCTATAATGGTTACTGTCCATTTCAAAGTGATCTTTCCTTAAGAAGAGCTGAGTCCTACATTTATCTTTTGGCTTTAGAAGAGATATTTAGAGTACAGTTATGGGGTATGCCAGTTTGGTAAAGTGGCAGTTGTACATTCTCCTCTTAGAACAATGACTTCACTAACTTTGGATAACCATTTCATTAAATCTTAATATTTATATTAGATACTTACACTTGAAAGAATAGTGCAATGTGATTGAAATAAACACCATTGTTCTCAGATCATAGTAATTAAGGAGCCTGCTTGTTTCATGGGGCAGCCCAGAAAGCATCTCTGAGAACTACTAATCTTACTTATTCATAGGACATTCACTGAAGTTCAATCAAGGCTTATAAATATATGATATGTTTTTGATTGAGATTGTGAAGTGGTATAGAATATATATATTTGTGGATACTTCATTTTCATGTTTAATAATGTGGGTAAATTAATATGCAATTGGGTAACAAGTGGCACTGATACTAATGTAAACCTTGTAAACATTTTTTTCTGAATCCATTATTTAATTTGTTTATAAGAAAACACACTAGAGGAAAGACAATGCAGTGTCTGAGAAAAATGTCCACAATTGTGAGACATTAATGTATATTAGACCTATACTTGACAACAAAAAAAACAGAAGGAAAAAATTAGCTTCTTTAATAAATTTTGCAATTCCATTTAAAGCTCCAACATTTAAAATACAATTGGTAGAGTATTATTTTAAAGTAACAGAAATATCAATAAACTTAAGACAGTGAAAATGCTAACACCACATAGTGTAATTAAAATAATTCATCAGGAAAATTTTCAGAATAAAGCAAGAACCAGAAAATTTAACCAATACAGGAGTGAATTAATACACAAATCCTTTTGAAATACATACAGAAAAGGAGACTACACATGCAAATAATATAGAGAAAAGACATACAAGAATATTTTATTATGTAGTTTTGTGGGAAAAATTATGAAACCCTTCACATTCAAGAAAGAGAAAAATCAGATTGGCATACATGAGGTTGTTTTGAATATTTTGAAAGCATTTATTTGACATTTTTAAATTGTTAATTCTTTAAAATATATAATATATCAATAAAAATAATGAAACATGGGCAGGTAAGATTACTCCATAGGTAAGGAAACATACTGTCAAACATGATGATCCACATTGTACTAGATTATGAATGCATGAACATCTGGATATTATAGTGTAGAAGAAGAGCAACAATCCCTCATATTATATTGTGACCTCCAGTTTCATGGTATTGTATGTATACATACACAAAGACATACACAACATATTTAAGAACAAAAAGTATCACTCAAACTTGTATTTAACTGTCCTATCAAAAAAGCACTGAAGAAATAAGTAATATTTTTATAAAGAACACATGAGTTTTATAAAAATTTTGGGAAATTTTTATTTGTTTGTAATTACACACCAATTCCTTTTGTAAAACCTTTGGAGATATTTATTTTTATGTATGCTTGCCTGAATGTGTGTATGTGCACCACATGTGTGCCTGAGGAGGTAGGAGAGTGAACCCCTAGAACTGGAGTTACAGATAGTTACATCAACATTTTTGTGTAGGGAATCAAGCGTAAGTCATCTGTGTAAGCAATACAGCTTTGAGGGGAATGGTTTCCCCAGTGCAAGTGTCACAGTTCTGAGGAAAAATAATTCTACCATGCAATTGTTGTAGCTCTGAAGGGAAAGCTTTTCTGGAAGCTGGGGGCCAAGGAATACTACAAAGTCCCACTGTTAACAAACCACAATCAAGAAATTGGCTGGTAAAGACAAAAGTGGGTGGCTGTCTCTCCTTGGGCAGGAAGTAGCAAAAAAAATGAGGAGACAGGCTTAATATAGGATTTCCTGGGGGACAGAACATTTTCAGGGGCGTCTGGAACTGCATCATGATGCAAGCTCGTGGATTAGTGGGATTCTGTGGCCTGATCTTGGGCTTCTTTTTCTGCAGGTCAATGTTTTGCCGCCTGTGTCTTGAGGGATTGGAAAAGGCTATTTAAATCTTTAGAATAGTCTGAAAGGTGGGGTCTGGCCACTTGCCTACCTTGAGAGGCTGGGCCTAGAGTAGTCTGGGGGCACGTTGTGGTTTATATTCTGTAAGAACAACAAATGCTTTCAATTGTGGAACCACATTTCCAGACCCTTGAGAATCATGTGCAATATGGTTCAAGAAATAAAGACCCAGTAATACTACTTTTGGGTATATATCCAAAGGATTCTCAATCGTGCCAAGAGGACGTGTGCTCAACTATGTTCACTGCAGCATTGTTTGTCATAGCCATAACCTGGAAACAACCTAAATGTCCCTCAAGCGAAGAATGAATAAGAAAAATGTGGTACATTTACACAATGGAATACTACACAGCAGAAAAAAATGACATCTTGAATTTTGCAGGAAAATGGATGGAGCTAGAAAACATTACTTTGAGTGAGGCAACTCAGGTACAGAAAGACAATTATCACATGCACTCATTCATAGGTGGTTTTTAAACATAAAGAAAACCAGCCTACAAAACACGAGACCCAGTGGTGGTCCAATCATTTGGCTACAAACACGGTATAATTTACATAGGACTACCGATTGGTTGAAGGGCATAAGCCCGTCCCCAAGATAACGTTTGTGTACAGATAGTTTCCAGAGAAACCTCACTTTGTGCTGGCAGTTGGACAAGAGGAGTGCTGCTCCTCTATCGTCCTTAAAAGAGAGCTAAATTTGGTAAACAATCGGGAGATTTGATCCTGGTTGTAGAACCAATTCAGACAACAGACTTCTGGAATGTGCTCCGAGTCCATTTTCCCATATAATATCAGAAAATCTGGGAATTTATTACTACTACTTAAATGACTTCCAGAAAGAAAGGACCTCATGTTTGTGACCAACATTTTGGGGAAGAAGATGACTTTATGAAGCAGACACCAAGCTTCAGGCAGGTCAGAAAGGGGAGAAATCGGTCCTCAGATCAAAAGTCAGATGAGCTGAGGAATCTTCAACCAGCTCTTCCAGGAAGACCACAGAATTGTCCTGCCACAAGTCGCTCCGTGGAGAGAGGTCGTTCCTATGAGAAAACCTGTAGAAGAGAGAAAAATCCCTCCCCTGAGAAGTATCATGTTACAGATAAAAGCCCCACTGCTGAGAAGCACTGCTCTGCAGTTAAAAGCACCTTGGCTGAGAAGCTTTTGTTAGCTGAAAAACATCGTGCTACAGAGAAGAGTTCCTCTGCCAGGAAACACCATTCTGTTGAAAAAAGTCATACTATAGGGAAATTTTCCTCTGCCGGAAAGTATCCCTCTAGGAAGAGGCGCCACTTTTCTGAGAAAAGTCATTCACCTGAGAGGCATCTCTCTGTTGAGCAAGATCTTCCTACAGAGAGAGGTCGCCTTATCAAGAAAAGCCGTCTTAAAGAAAACCGACACTCTACAGAGGAACATGGTTTGGCTGAGAGAGGCCCCTATGGTGAGAGAGGCCGTCCTGTCATGAGAGGTCAACCTGCAAAGAAAGGACTTTCTACTAAGAAGAGTTTATCTACTGAGAAAAGTTACTTGGATGGGAGAGGTGCCTCTACTGAGAACCATCATGCTGAAGAGAAAGACCTCTCAGTCAAGAAAGTTATTTCTGCCCAGAGATATCACCAGGTAGAGACAGGCCCCTTTGTGAAGAGAGGACACTCTACAGAGAAAAATCACCCCATCGGGACAGTTCGGCCAGCTGAAAAAAGTCACCTGACAGGGAAGGGTCATTCACCAGAGAAGAGTCTACCTCTGCAGTGAGAGGTGACCTCATCCAAAGCTACCCTGTAGAGGAGGGTCGTTTATCTAAGAAGGGCAACTCTGCTAAGGGAGAACCCTCTCCTGGGAAAGATCGCTGCAGAGGGAGGCCTCACCTCAGAAAAGGGTACCCTGAAGAGGAGGGTTACTCATTCGAGTTGGGTAACTCGGCTGGGAAAAGAACCTCTGTAGGTGAAGATCTCCCTGCAGGGAGAGGTCAATCCATCAAAAGCCGACCCGCCTAGAGTCACTCAGTGGAAACAGGTAACTTGACAGCAAGAGGACCCTCTGTAGGTAAAGATGGTCCTGAATGGAGAGATCACCTCATCAAAATCCCCTCCGCAGAGAAAGGCTATTCATCTGAGAAGGCTAACTCAGCAAACAGCGGACCTTCTCCAGGGAAAGGTCGCTGCACAGAAAGGCGTCACCTCAGAAAAAGGTACCCCGAAGAGGAGGGTTACTCATTCCAGTGGGGTAACCCTGAGGAGAGCGGATCCTCTGCAGGCGAAGATCTCCCTGCAGGGAGAGGTCTATCCATCAAAAACAGCCCTGCAGAAGAGGGTCACTTATCTAAGAAAGGTAACTCTGCAAAGAGGGAGCGCTCTCCTGTGAAAGATCACCGCCTGGGAAGACGCCATCACAGAAAAAGCTATCCTGCAGAGGAGGGTTACTCATTTGAGTGGGGGCAACTCGACTGCAAGTGAAGATCGCACTGGAGGGAGAGGTCATCCCATCAAAATTCCCCCTGCAGAGGAGATTAATTCGTCTGAGAAGCATAACTCAACAAACAGCGGACCTTCTCCTGGGAAATATCGCCGCACAGAGAGGCATTGCCTCAGAAAAAGTTATCCTACAGAGGAGGGTTACTTATTCCAATGGGATCACTCTGAGGAGAGAGGATCCTCTATAGATGAAGATCGCCCTGAAGGGAGAGGTCATCCCATCAAAACTCCCCCTGCAGAGGAGGATCATTCATCTAGGAAGCGGAACTCTGCAGAGAGAGAACCCTCTCCTAGGAAAGATAGCCACACAGGGAGGTTTTGCCTCAGAAAAAGATACCCTGGAGAGGAGGGTTACTTA
This sequence comes from Myodes glareolus, assembly GCF_982192425.1. Classification (NCBI taxonomy): domain Eukaryota; kingdom Metazoa; phylum Chordata; class Mammalia; order Rodentia; family Cricetidae; genus Myodes; species Myodes glareolus. The sequence goes on along the minus strand of NC_142053.1, from coordinate 100,577,251 downwards.
TTCCAATGGGGTCACTCTGAGGAGAGAGAACCCTCTGCAGGTGAAGATCACCCTCCAAGGAGAGGTCAGCCCATCAAAATTCCCCCTGCAGGGGAGGGTCATTCATCTAGGAAGCCTAACTCTGCAGAGAGAGAACCCTCTCCTGGGAAAGATCGCCACACAGGGAGGCTTTGCCTCAGAAAAAGATACCCTGGAGAGAGGTACCCATTTGAGAGAGGCAACTCTGAGGAGACAGTACACTCTGCAGGTGAACATAGTCCCACAGGGAGAGATCTGCCTCAGAAGAAAAGCTGTCCTGCACAGGAGGGTCTCTCTGTGGAAAGGGGTAACTATGTGGAGAGAGGCCCCTCTACATGGAAAGAGGACCCGACAGGAAGATGTAGGCCTCCAAAGAAAAGTCGACATGCAGAGAAACATCTATTTGCCGAGGAAAGTTGCCCTCCCAAAAAAAGCTGTCCTGCAGAGAAAAGTCTATCTTCCAGGAGAGTCTGCCTTGCAGAGAAAGTGCACTCTGGGAAGAGGGGACACTTTGTTAAGAAAAGATACCGTGCAAAGAGACAGCTCTCTGCTGAGAAAGGTCGGATTGAAAATAAAGGCATCTGTTTGGAGAAAGTTTATTCTGAGGAGAGAGGTCAGTCTTCCCAAAGCAGCTATACCTCTGAGGGTAACAGAGTAGAGAACGGGTACCCTGTGACTGAAGGTCTTCATTCCACGGAAAAAAGCTTTCCTGTAGAGGAACCCTCTTCCTCAGGATCTGTGCCTATCATGCCAGTGCCAAACAGCATGCAGAATACTCCAGAAAACCTAGCTGTCAGTGGTCCTAGTACAGTACCACAGATTCCTCACCAGAATGTGCCTGGGACTGTCACCACTGGTCAATCTGAGCAGGTATGGAAGGTGCGATATACAGTTAAATTCAAGTTTTCTAAAGAACTTAAGTCATTTCTTGTTCAGGACTGGGACCTGATAAACAAGCATAAGCAGTTATTCCAACTCCCTGCTAATAAGGATGTAGATACTATTCTCGCGGAGTATGTCACTTTTGTGAAATCGCAGGGAAAAGGTGATAATAAGAAATATTCTGTTGACGAACTTGTATATGGAATAAGAAAGTATTTCAACAAGATGCTGGCCACCCAGCTGCTCTGCCAGTTTGAAAAACCCCAATATGCAGAAAACCACCTGGCTTATCCTCATATCCCAATGTCTAAGATTTATAGGGCTCCACACCTCCTGCGATTATTTGTTCATATTGGGACTGTATTGTCCCATTCGCGCCTTAGTAGGCGCAGTCTTGTGCGAGTGTGTAACAATGTGCATTATTTCCTTAAACACCTAACTGAGAATTCCACTTCTCTATTTAGTGCCAGCAATTACAAAGTGGCTTCTGCTGAGTATTGTTGTAAAGCCCTGTGACCACTCCTTGTTATGACCTGGTTCAGTAAACATGTCCATGTTTGCTGTTTTCACTGTAGTTGTGCTTGAAAATTGTCAAAAGTACAACAGGGTTTAATACTCCAGTTTGCTTATTGTTGTGGACAGGAATAAAAATATTAAATGCTTTATCACTATTTCAACAACAAATAAATGTTCATTAAAAAAAACCACACAAGCCCCGAGAATTTAGACAACAGTGAGAACACTAAGAGAGACTTAATAGATCTAATCTATATGGGAAGTAGAAAAAGACAAGATCACTTGAATAAATTGGGAGCATGGGCACCTTGAGGGGAGAGGCAGGGAGTGGATCAGAGAAAAAGCAAATTTGACATGGTGGAGGCTTTAAAATCTTAAAGCCTGCCCCCAGTTATGTACTGCTTCCAGTTAGGCTGTACCCCCTAAACCTTACCAAACAACAGTGTCAACTGGGGCCGAAGCCGCAAATATTTGAACTTTTGAGGGTCATTCTCATTCAAATCACTATGAACAAGAAAGAGCTTAGTCACCTTTTTCAATTCTTTTCCTGCTGAGTTCCAGGTTCACAATGGCTGGAATATCCATATCATATCAGCTGTCTCGTAACCCATTTGTCAATGTTTAACTCTGCCAGTGTTTTCATGATACCAGGCTTCACACTGCCTCTGAAGAAAGACACAGAGAATGAGAGGGTCTTGGCTTCTTTGTTTGTTTGTATGTATTTTCAGTTTGTGGGGCCTGGTATGCTTCATGGTCCTTATATGCTAATTTAATCCTGCCTACCCCACTTCAATTATATAGTTATATTCTATTTGCATTATCACAGTGATGGTAGATGCACACAAGGAGAACTAAGAGACCTTTCAACTACATCATAGAAGATATGCCAAAACCAGTTTAAAAATTATATTGTTCTTACTCTTTAAACTGAATCGCGCATTATATAGGAATGTTTTAAATGCTAAAAATAGGCTATAATGTTGTGAGACAAAAATATTATTTGAAAATTCGAAATATGTATGAATACATTTTCTTACATATAACCAAAACCATACATTATGTTTCTACTATATATACTATTAAAGTAAGTAATGCCATTGACCCTCCTGTTACAAGTTACTAAGATTTATAAAAATACTTTATAAAATGAATACAGTTTGATGAATTTCTGGATATGAAGAACATGAAAGAACATGAACAAAGTAATCAAATATCACGTAGGTCAGATTCCCATTTAATACATAAAACAATGAACTTTTCTATAGGGATAGAACAAAAGCAAAAACCCTCACTGATGTAACTGAGAAGAAAATATCTGAAACATCTAATGGAAGACACATTTACTATCAAAATTCCTAATGTTTGTGAAATTCAACTAATGAATAAGAAAATTAATAATAAAGAGTAAATGGTGTATGAAAGTAAAGATAATATTTATTCAACTGTGCATTCTTGTTTAAAATTAAGAATTTATATAGACAGTATAAAATTAATAGATTAATGTTCACATTGAGTTTGGAACAGTCACCACAATCAAAGTAATTGATTGCTAATAGTTTTTATTGTGAGAAGATACACTTTTCTATGTTGCAAATTTTAAATATAAAATGTAGCATCACAAATTTTTGGTGTTTTATAATTATATTGCTTATGGCTGTTTTTACAAATAAGCAAATTTTATGCCTCTGGATTTGCTCTTATGTTCCCTTAGCCTCTAGTAGCAGTAACTACATTATATTTAAATTATTACATACATTATTCTCTCCCTTTCCTACCACAGAAACTATTATAAAATCCGTATGGAAGAAGCGTTGTATAATATAAAATGACATGTTATAAACTGAAACAGTCAGAGCAAGATATTTTTCATGTAAAAATAGACAAGTAGACTTATAGAAATAATAAAGCAGATTCTGTGAAAAATGTTACTTGGTTGCTTACCAAAGGAACACCACAGCAGTGGAGAGGATGGATATCCCTTCTCAAAAGAATGAAAACACAGAGGCAAAACAAGAAAATTCATATGAAGTCAAGCATGCAGGGTCTAGAGAAGATCTGTAAACAGGTCACAGGACAAATAAAAAGGACTTTAGTAAGGAATTACGTGATAAATACAGATATACAAAAAAAGGTGGAAATGCCTCAAATAAAGTATATGAAAATTGAATATAGGGACCACAATGGGTCTTGTATGTGACAGGAAATAAGTTGAAATTTATTTAAGGTAGTGGGAAAGCTCTATATGATTAAAAATGGTGAAGGAAAAGTGAATTATTTAACTTTCTTCTGGAAATGTTTATACATTTTTGGTTTCATATATATATGAAAGACAAATATTTGTGTATCTTAATATTCAGGAACAAATTGAAGCTATAGCAAATATAACTCAATGGTAAGCCAGCCGGACTATGATTAAGTTTTAAAGGGGAGACATGATTCACAGTTACGTAAATTTTGTGTATATGTATGTGGTGTGACTTTTTATGTATAGTGTGTTGGCATATGTATAGGTGCACATTTGTACACAAGTATCTGGATTCCAGAGTTTGATAACCAAGGTCTTCTTTGATTACTTACTGTCCTTCATATATAGGCAGAATATACTCATTGAATCTAGAAATCAATCTGTTCTGTGTAACCATCTTTTTTCTACTTCCCAAATGCTGAGTTGACAGGCAGGACACGCTGTCCCCAACTGTTTTACTATATGGGTTCTGGTTTTCTAGCTCCCATTCTAACACTTGTTTATCAATTGTTTCATCTTCTGTATTAACCATCACTTTCTCAATCATGAGACTTTTGAGATCTTTTCCAGTGTTTTCTAAATTAAGTAGCATTAAACCAGGATGTTAGACAACACTGTCTTCTCAGCAGTCCAAGAGGATAGCAAGTTCCAGAGCTAGGATCTGACCCATCTTTTTAATAAAAAATCCAAAATTAATAAATAAACCCAGTTGATACAGCCTGTGAAATAATTATTTGTTTGGGTTTTATTTATATGGTGATCAACTTCTAGACCCAAAATTGTCTTTTGAATCATTCACAAATTTAGTATTATTCTGCTTCTATTATGCCTTAGGCTTAATGGTCTATTTTTGGTGTGCTTTGCATTATATTTACAGTACAAACATTGCATGCTTTCTTTATTAAGGACACTGAAATAGAATTCATGGGTCAATACAGAATAACTTTTTATATTTAATATATTTTTCTTGTGTAGTCATTCTTACTAGATTATTTAAACATTCTTGGACTAAGTAGGGAGTTTGATCACATAAAAATGTATTTCAGCTAACAAGCAAATTTACAAAATAACACCAACATATTCTGATTTTGGAAACATTCAGGTAACCATTATTACAATACTAGACTGATGAAATTAATTTTCCTTATCACACACTTTACGTTTCTTCTTTCCCTTAACCCCAAATAGCAACAAATCTCTAAGTATAATTGTATGCTAAGTATATTCAATTGATATTGATTTTTGAAATAATATTTATGTCAAATCAATATATAGCCATAGAGTTGGTTAAATACAATTTGAAATGCTCTATTATCTCTATAATACTTTGTGATAATAAAAATCGTTCTTATTTTTAAATACTTTAAATTAAAATAAAGGATTTATGAATAATGGAGTAAAAGAAAAATGTATCAAACATTAAAAATACCTAGTCAAGTTTATTATGCTTAAATTTTTACAATGTTAACATAAGTGCAAGTGCACTACATTGAAACAAATGACTCATTTTGTAGAGGTCTCAATTTACTTGAGAAAGTGATCATTTTATGATATTACAGTGAAAGACATGAGAAGCAAGTTTTAATGCTAGATACCATTGGAAGTAAATCTAAGTAGGAGTTAAGTACATGTTCTGTGTGCTCTTTAATGACTTGAGTCACTGTAATACTATTTTCTGAGTTCAGTTCACCAAGTAGTTCTCATGAATAAATTTGCAAAAATATAGCATATAATTGTTGTTATGCTCAAATTATTTCAAATTGTGTTGAAAGAAATTTATGTGCTCAAAACATGTGGTGCAGCAATACTCAAGGCAGTCTCTTCTCTCTCATAAATTTGACAGAATCCAAATAAAATTCACTGAGTGGGTATACTTTGCTCATATTTATATTTCCAGTGGGTTTCTCCACATAAATGTGTTATCACAGTCAAATAATTTCAAATTTATTGCTTTTACAGCAGTGGAAGCATCTCTGAAAATTTATATGGGCTAGTGTATTTTATTCAACCTGTACACAACTGCACATTAATGAAATTTGACACATTCTAGGGAGAAAAGTGCATATATACTGTGAGCCACAGATTTTGCTGTTTTAAAAGTGAGATTTTTATGGTGCAATGTACGGACACAAGAAATTATGTAATTCCTAAAATGAATAAATTTAACAACAGTTCCAGAGTCCACCTTTAGGTGTAATCTTTCAATAGACTATGGGAACTGAGTTCTTAAAGAAATTGAGTTACTGATAACAGAATGTATATCCAAGAACTAAAATCAGTCATAACAGTGGAAAGGGGTATAATGTTCTTAGAATCAATAAGTTGCTAAGTGCTTTGTTAAAATACTGGCTTTGTTAGCATTCTTTGTTTTTGATAGATTACTGAAATATGAAATACTGCATTTCCATATGGAGTTCTGTCTCTCATAACAAAAATACAGATATCAAAAGGGGAACTTAATCTCTCAGAGAGACTTAGGGCTTTTATTCTTCCCCAGAAAGGTATTATGGAACAAAAAAAGCAAAAACAAAAAATACAAAAAGTTAATTTGGAAATGGTCAAAACTAATAGAATGATAAAGGCGAGCTGCACCCATGTGTGCAATATAATTAAAATAATAAGAAATGTCTTTTATAAATATTTAAAAGAGTGTATTTTCCAATATTCAAAATTGTAATTAGAGAAACTATGTTTAAAAATCATAATATTTTCTTGGCTTTTTGGTTGGATTACATTATTTATTTCCCCAAATTTCTAACACATTTTAAAATAATACTTTATTTATTTAGATAGATTCATTACTATTTATTTTGATCTCACTGATTCTGCCACCTCCCTCTAACTTTTACCCATTCAGACTACATTCACATGACACCACTTCTGAATTCATTTAGTACTGTACAGATAATATCCATTGTACATGAGCAACTTAACAGAGACATGCCCCTGAAGAAAGCAAGCTCTTCCTCCCCCAATAGAAACCAATTACCAATAAATGCTCATTTATGGATGGGAGCATGTGTGCCCTTCTCTTATCTATGACAGAATACTGATTGACTTGATTTTGAACAAGTAACAGAGCTGTTATGTGTCCATAAGAATAAAAACCCTGTAATGTATTGAAGATACTTATTTTCAGCTTCCCCCCCCCCAACTCTGGCTCTTATAATTTTTCTGTCATGTCTTCTGAGATGTTCCATCAGCTTTGCCAGGAGAAATTATATAAATGTCAATTTATAACTTACTGCTCTACAGTCAACTATTCTTGGCATTTTTCTTAATTTCTATTTTTTTCATATTTTCCCCATTCCTTCTCAAAACTTTTCTATAGTTATTATTTTAACACAACACACATACATATATATGTATGTATATATGCATAAATGTATATATATATACGTGTATATGCGTTATAGGTTATTTGTATATGTTTATAATATGTATATATGATAAATTTATATCATATATTTATAATACTTTATGAGTATAGTTTAGGTATATATATTTAAACTACAAATTAGTGAGCCCAAATTAGGCTACAAATTAGAATAGCTCTTATTGATGTATTTAGTTTAGGGTTGACACCTTGAGATTTTATGATCTATCAACGTACTTGTCTTTCAAGGAGTTTAGTTTCCCTGTCTTAGTAGTCATTGATTGTCTATGCTTTCACAGTTAGTGGCAGGGCCTTGTGAAAGTTTCAGTTTCTGTATTAGTATGTTGATGGATGTTGTTATAATACATATGTTCTTTAGGAAACCATTATGTAAAGAAGACACTATCTTGTAGAAGACATCTATATTTCTGGCTCATGTACTGTGATGTTCCCTAAGATTGAGGTATGGGAGCTAAATAATCGTTATACAAGTTGGGATTTTGCACACCACAGTCACTTGTTCTCTTCATTTTAAGCAATTGTGGATTTTTCTCCTAGCCCCTTTCTGTTGGAAAAAAAAAGCACTTTGGACAAGGGGTGAGAGTTACATGTATCTGTGAAAACATGAAGAAATGTTTAGAATAAACATAAAATTACATTGATTTAATGAAAATTGCAAGACTAGATTATGCTTTTGGTATATGATATCTTCTGTTATAAATAGATGGCTAAGATTATATTGCCAGACATTATAAATTTCCTCTCATTGACTTGCCTTTAAGTACAACTTGAGAGTTCTTGATTGTCCCAAGATAATAGTATTACAGTTACATCACTGGGGATATGTTGTAGGTAAGGAATTTCTCTGGTTCATCAAGCTTTTCTTAATAATTTCCAGAAAAAGAAGCATATTAGCATCAATCCATTAATAGTAGGTGACTTCAATACCCCAATTTATCAAATATGTTGGCCATATGAACAAAAAGTAGGGTTCAGGAGAACTTGAGGGAATGGGATAGTCGAGATGGAGGAATGAGAGACATGAGAGCAAGAAAAGAGATATATTGATTGAGGGAACCATTATGAGATTAGCAAGAAACCAGGCTCTAGAAAAATACCCAGAAATTCAAAAAAAGGACCCCAGCTAAGACCCTAAGCCATAGAGGATAGGGTGTCTGAACTGGCCTTACCCTCTAGTAAGACTGATGATTATCTTAAATATCACCATAGAACCTTTGTCCAACAACAGATAGAAACAGAGGCAGAGACCCACATCAGAGCACTGGAGTGAGAGTATGAGCAAGGAAGTCAAGACCATGAGGGGTTCATCCACTGAGACAGTTTGCCTGAGCTAATGGTAGCTCACCAACTCCAACTGGACTGGGAGTGAACAAACATGGGAACAACTAGTCCATCTGAATGTGCTTGACAGTTGGAGCAGAATGAGGGTCCACTGATAGTGGCAATGGGATTTGTCTCTATTGCATGAACTGGCTTCTTGGAATCCTATTCTCTTTGAATGTATACCTTGTTCAACCTAGATGTAGTAGGGAGGGCCTTGGACTTTCCACAGGGTGAGATAATTGCTTTCTCTAAGAAATGGAAAGGTGGGTGGGAGGATGTGTAGAAGGTGTGATGGGGGAGAGGGAGAAGGGTAGGGAGTGGGAATTTGGATTGGTATCTATTAAGTAATAAAATAAAATTTAAAAAAAGAAATCAAGTATGTTGCCTGGAAATTGTTCATGTGATATTTTGGCAAAAATAGGACTACTTTTTGACTTTGTCAAAAGAGTTTGCCTGAGGTTAAAGTGAAAAAAAATAGAATAATTCCATTGCAAGATGAAATATCAAAACAGTCTAGTATAAACTCTGTCATGTGGTTATTCATGTTAACTCTAATGAAGATTTATAATGAAAAGGAACAAGTTGAGCAAGTAAAAATGCAAAATGTACAGTGTCAGTAAAATGGGACACTCAGAAATTGAGTGGTTCTAAATTCTGTGTTAAAAGAGATAAACAGATTGAGAAATGGAATAAAGACAGTAGTGTCCTCAGGGCAAGACCCCACTCAGCTAAGTTTCCAATTTATGAAAAGGAATTAGAGAAAAACTTAGAGCTGGGTATGGTAGCACATGCCTTTAATCCCATTACTCCAGAGGCAGAGACAGGTGGATCTCTGATTTTGAGGACAGTATAGTCCCCAGATCCAATTTCTAGACAACACAGCTTAAACAGTGAAACAAATCATTATAAATAGAAAACTGGTGAAGATGTAATTGAATAATGGAGCCATATTCCAGCTCCAGCAAGCAACAGAATTTAGCAGCTTCAGTCACTGGTTCTGGCTTTAGAGCCTAGGATAGAAGAAAGGGGATATGGAATCTTCCTCTATGACTAAGGAAAGAAACTGAGGAGAGGAAGGTTTCAGGGTGTCGTGAATGCAGGCCTAGAGAGACAAATTATTTGAAGTTCTGAAAGTGAAGTCAGGCTTGCCTTGGAGACAACAAGAGGTTGGAGAGCCAAGAAAACTACCAATTCAACTGCAAATAAAGAGTGGAAACAGCCAAAAGGAGATAAGTATGTTCCAGTCAACAAAGCTGAAAGGAGTAGGAAATCTAAAGAGTACTTTTACAACAGCAAAGGAGATGCAGCAGTTGGAGTTTGCTTAGCTGGGTTTTGGTCTTATTTTGGTACAGTGCCTTCTCACTGTGCTTTCTTTCCTCCATTTTTTAATGGTAATGTATATCCTGTCTCATTATATGTTGGAAGTACGTGATTTCCTAAATTTATTAATTATTTATTTATATTTATACTTATTTTATTTATATTTATTTATTAATAAATTATTTATTATTTAATTTAACAGGGATTACAATTATATTGCAAGAATCACAGAAGAGATTTTGAACATTGGACTTTTAAACAGGGTTGAGGCCATGATAGACTCTAGGGACTTTTGTAGTTGGGCTGAATGCATTTCTTTATTATGTTATGGCTATAAGACTATGGGGTCAGAGAGTGGAATGGAATTGTTTGAATAGGCATGATTCCACAGACTAACATGTTTGTGTAACAGAAGAGAGCCAACTGCTCGTCATCCCAGCTGCCCCACTAGCTTACACCCAAAATAACCACACAGAAACTGTATTCATTTAAGCACTCTCTGGCCCGTTATTTTTAGCCTCTTATTGACTAACTCTCACATCTTGATTTAACCCATTTCCACTAAATCTGTATGCCACCAAGAGCTCATGGCTTGCCCAGAAAGATTTAGCATGTCTGACCTGGCAGCTCCATGATGGTTTTCTGTCTGCCCTTTTTCCCAGAAATCAGATCTATCTACTCTGCCTATCTAAGTACTGCTCTATCAAAAGCCCAAGGCAGTTTCTTTATTAACCAATGAAAGCAACACAAAGACAGAGGACCTCCTACATAATTTCCCCTTTTCTGTTTAAACAAAAAGAAAGGCTTTTACTTTAACATAGCAAAATTACATATAACAAAACATTTATCAAATAAGAATTACAGTTACATTATTTATATCTATTTTATATTTTAGCATAACAAAGGAAAACTATAACTATTTATTCTTTAACTCTATCAAAGACTTCAGAAGGATATAATATTACCTATGTAAACTGGAAGTAAGCAACTTCCAAAACTCTAGAAATGACAGAGACATCTTCTGCCTGTACAGTCACCTAAAGTTATTTTGTATCTTTAGGACATTCTTCTTCAGCCTACAAGCCCATAGTATCCATCAGACTTTTTCATGAAGCTGGAAATTTCAAAGACAGTTCAGTCACTTTCTTTTGTGTCCTGTAGAATGTCTCACAGACTCTTTTATGAAGCAGGAACCCCGAAGGATCATCGCACCTTTAGGCAAGTTCAGCAATCATCTCTCTGTGGGTACTGCATGTCCAGTTAAGCAGTGCAGACAAGAGCAATTTCTTGCCCAAATGGCTAGCAAACTCCGTAAGGAGTCTCTTCAATACCCATCTTCCTCAGGACATAGCTTGGTGCTGCCAGGAGTAGAATTGTCTCTGTGTCAGGAAAAGCCCTAAGTTATTAAAACATTTAAATGCATTAAATTTAAACAATTTAAATATTCTGTAGTCTTTGAAAGATATGAAGAATGCCTATCCATCTGAAATGCACATCTAGAAGATTTAATTAACATGATTACAAACTTGACTATTATAGGGATTATCTCTTAACCTATATTTCTTAATTATACATTACATTTTTAAATGAGCTGCACAATCATAATACCTTAATCAAGATCAGAAATATACATATAACAAGATTGACCTTAAATTTATATTAATAAAGCCAAATTCATACCAATTCAAATTATTCATATCTATATCATGTTTGAATGCTTTGTCTATATGGAATAGCACTATTATGATATGTGACCTTTTGGAGGAAGTGTATCATTGTAGGGGTGGGATTTGAGGTCTCTTATGCTCAGATTATGCTTAGTTTGTTCCACAGTTTACTTGTAATGGGTTACAGATCAAGATGTAGAAATCTCAGTTCCTTCTCCAATACCATGTCTACTGGCATGCTGCCATGCTTACTGCCATGATGATAATGCATTTAACTGCAATCCAGTTCCAGTTAAATATTTTCCTTTATTAGAATTCCCATGGTGTTTCTTCATAGCAATAGAAAGTCAAACTAAAATAGAGAGAGTGGTCCAGCTCGTCCAACAATGGCTTCCTAACAACTGAAGGTCCAGTAATCCCAGAAATAGTTGTTTGGTCTCTAAGATTGGATATTTCAGATGGTCTTCAGTATGCACCAGAATCCCAAAGAAGTAGGCTTTAATGAAAGTGAAGGAATGGACTTATTGGTATGAATGAGAGCAAGCAGGAAAAGAGAGAGTGCTTCCTCTTCTATCCTTTTTAGTATCCTTTTTATATACTTGCAGAAGATGTGTGAACCAGATTAAAATATGAGTCTTCCCAACTCAGAGATCTTAATAATGATTGGTTCTTTTCACTTTGAATGATTTCATCAAGAAAAAAAAACCCTCACAGGAATACCCAGATATTTGCATTTCAATAAATTCCACAAGTAGTCAATTTGATTTCTAAGGAAAATCATCACAATGGAATACTATTAAGCTCTAAAGAAAAATAAAATCATGAATTTTTCAGTGAAATTGGTGGAACTAGTATCAATCATATTGCATGAGGCAACACAGACTCAAAAAGGTAAACCCTACATATTTTCTCTTCTTGGAGACTCCTACATCCAAATCTTCGGATGTGAGTACATAACCTTGTAGTAACTGCAAAAACTAAGAAAATAAAATGAGACTATTGCCAGTGTAGGGAAGTTGAGGAGCATTGAAGAAGACAAAATCAGTTTACAAATAATCTGATCAGAGAAAGGGGTAAAGAAAACCCCTTTAGGATGATAAAGTAAACACAGAAGAAGGTGGAAAGTTTGTAAAGGAGAATAACAGGATATAAGTTACCTGATAGAAAAAATGGAAAATAGTAGCTACTTAGGGAATTATGGAAACACAGGAGAAGAGAGGAGAGTAGTATATCAATATCTAAAAATACCACAATGAATCATAAATTAACTGATTACCCTAAAACTATCATTCACTTAATTCAGTGAATAAATAGTCATATATTTATTAATTTTTTCATATTTCAACTGATGGTGGTTCTTCTAAGAGCCAAAAATCACCTAACAAAATTCCTAATACCAGATGTAAGAAGCCCTCTTTTATGTTGTTGGCCAGGGTTGTCTATGAGACTTCTGAAACACAGTGTATTGCTCTTGCTCTTTGTTATCCCTTACAGGTAGAATGTAAATTTCTATTGTTGACAACACTTTAACTTAAGAAATAGGGCCAAGAGATCCCTGAGAAAGTAGTCACCTGAATGCTCACTCCCTAAGGACTAGCATTTATGGTAACAGAAGGTGATAACCAACAGCTCTCTAATACACACTTAACGCATACTCATCAAGTGATACCATGCCTGGTCCTGGAAAACTAGATAACTACTCAAAATTAGTGAAATTATGGAATTTATACCCACTAATTTACTAAACAACCATAATCCCTAATAACCTACAAACATCTGTTCCTGTATGTCAGAGCTGAGAAATATAGGCCCATCTCTCACCATTGTCTGTATAGGTAGGCTTTGAAGTTTTCTGTTATACTGTGTTTTAGTCTTTTGGATTTTTAGGGACCCACCACCAAGCTCCCAAATAAATCACAGGCAGAGTCTTATTTTTAGGAATGACTGTCCTTAGCTTGACTTGTTTCTTGCCACCTTTTAACTTACATTATCCTGCCTACTTTTTGCTCTGGGGCTTTTATCTTTCTCTATTTCTGTATACCTTTCTTTATTTCTTTCCCCATGACATGCTGTGCAGTTGGGTGCCTGGCCCCTGATGTTCCTTGTTCTCTTTTTGTTCCTCTTTCTCTTCCTCATTTTTCCTCTTATTTATACTCTCTGCCTCCCAGCCCTGTCTATCCTTGCTCCTCTTTGCTATTGGCCATTTAGCTCTATATTAGACCATCCATCAGGTATTTTAGATAGGTAAAGACCCACATATTCACAGAGTTAAACAAATGCAGCATAATCAAAAGAAACACACCTTGAAATAATATTCCCCAAGAGCTTCCTGTGCTCGGGATAACCCCAAGTGTGCCATTTGACATCCTGTTGACTGCTTGTAGTACTCTTAGCTCCAGCACCACATCTACCTACATGTCACTATGCTCCCAGTCATGATGAAAATGGACCTTTTAAACTGTGAATGAACTATCCCAATTATTTTTTTTTAATTTTTCATGGTAGTGGTTTCCCTTCATAGCAATAAAAACCCTAACTAAGACAGACACATATATGAAATGTACTGTGATCACATTTGCCATTACACCTTATTATTCTTGTTTTGTTTCATGTAAATATCCTTTGTCAACATGCATAAACAACCTATTATCTCTCTTACACACACATACACACCCACACACATACATATATACAATCATACTCACTCACTTATTCACTCATTTCAGAATGGTACATCTGTTGATTTATTAAGAATATTTTTTTCTAAATTTAGACAGTATATTTTAATTGGAAAAATAACAGAATTCAATAAAAAATAATAAAGTCCACAAGTCTGAAGGAAACAAGAGAGAATAATTGAAGAGGAGAGGGAGAAGAAAGATAGAGGTCAACATGGATGGATGGGGGGAGAATACCAACAGGTAGAAAATGAATATTACTTTCCTTGAATACCAAAGACAGATGGAGGGAAATTTATATGGAGTAAAGATTGGAAGGCTAAAAAAATTCTAGTTCATAATTGTCCTATACCTCTGTAGGACAAGTAAGCTATGATAATATAACTAGTAGAAATCTCATCTTTACAGATCTGAATATTGAAATCATAGGTCTAATATTAAATTCTTACCCTGGTAAAGATTTCTTACTAAAGTGTAAGTTTCTATTTTAAGTTATATTGGAAGATTTAAAAAGAGAATGTATATCATGTCTGGTACTGGCGCTTAGTAAAGCATGTATCTAATATGTGAAACTTTTACTATAGTACAAGCCAAGAGATGAAATTAAAATATTAGTATGGGCCTGATCCCTCCTCTTATTCAAAAGTATATATCCAGGAGGAAGTTTGAGGCAAGAGATGTGAATATGCTATTTTCTAAGAACATTGAATTTCTACATAATTTTCATAATGGGAGTACTTTGAATCCATCATTATAGAACCTAAGAATTAACCAATTGATTAAATTTCTGACACTTTACTTGTCTTAGTTAGGGTTTCTATTGCAGTAACAAAAGATTATGAAAAAAATGAAAGTTGTGGGGAAAGGTTTATTAGGCTGACACTTCAGCATTGCTATTCATTGCTAAAGGAAGTCAGGACAGGGCAGGATCCCAGACCAGGAGATGATTCACAGGCCATGGATCAGTGTTGCTTACTGGCTTGCTTCTCATGACTTGCACATTCTACATTCTTATAGAAGCTAGGACCACCAGCCAGGAACAGTACCACCAACCTAGGACTGTACTCTCACTCCCTCGCATTGTTTGCTAAATGAGAAAAAGTTTTACAACTAGATATCATCAAGGCATTTCCTCAGCTGAGGTCTCTTCCTCTGGTGACACTAACCTGTGCAAAGTTCACATACAAAACAAGACAGTATAACTGACCCCTTGTCAACATGAAACACAAACATCATTTTAAGTCACAACCCTTCGTTTCTTATTCATCCTCAAAATCTTACATAACTTTAAAAGTCACAAAGTCTTTACAAACTAAAACACATTTTAACTGTCAGTTCCTTTAACATAGTCAATCTCTTTTAAACTGTAGTCTTTTAAAATTTAAATCTCTCTACTGTTGTCTCCAATAAAATGCATTCTTACTTCAAGAGGGAAAACCAGGACACAGTCATAATCAAATAAAAGAAAAGCAAATGAGAATTGTCTGTATTTTGTCAATCATATTTTAAATAAATGCTGATTGACTGATAGATAGGCAGGAAGTATAGGTGGGGAAGCTAGATAGGAAGTATAGGTAGGACAATAAAAACAGGAGTATTCTGGGAAGAAGGAAGTTTTCCCCCAGTCCTTTCTCAGCCACCAAAGAAGGAAGATGTGACCTGCTCCACTGAAAAAGGTACCGAGCCTTGTGGTTAACATAGATAAGAATAATGGGTTGATATAAGTTATGAGTTAGTAAGAAGCCTGAGATAATGGGCCAATCAGTTTATAATCTTCTGCAGACCTCTGTGTGGTTTTCTTTGGGGCTAAATGGCTGTAGGAACTGGGCAGGATGGAAACCCCAATGAGCAGGTCCTCATGTTACAGAATGGTGCCCACGTGGATAACTGCATGCACAGAAAACCTGAGAAAGCTTGGGAAAGAAGAGAGTAAAGCATAGTTTCTTAGAAGCAGCAGTTTCTCAGGTCTGCTCTGCTTGCTAGAGGCAAGCAAGCACTCATATCTAAGAGAGGCTTCCTGACTCAGCTTTAGCTGCAAAACCTTGCAGCTCTTTTAATTGGTTCTGCCATGAAACACTTAAATGGTGTTGATGAAAAGCTGAACACATGATTTTTGGTATTCAGCCATAGCAGGAAAAAAGCTGCACCATTTTAAAATACCAGCTTTCTGGGCCATCCTGTCAGGGCAAACTCTTGACTCTTTCAAGCTGGCAGTAGGACTATGGAGCATTTGAGTATTGTTTATGGACACACCTATGCAGCTTGCTTGCTGGCAAGGACCTTGAAATGCAATAAAGCTGTGGCAATAAACATGGTTGTAGCCAGTAACTCTGCCATGAGGCTGGAATCTCAGCAAGCTAAGAAATGGTCTGGATCCAACCCTCAAAGCCACAGCTTTAATTCTACCCATATTTCTTAGTAAATTAAAGACTCATATGGTCATAAAAAGAGATAGAGATACAGTGAAGAGAGATTCAAAGAGGAAGAAAACCTCTAAATGGTTTACAGGGTGTTAAAAATAGATGCAGGTTAAAGATTAAAGTCCTTAAAATAAAAAAGAAAGAAAGACAGTAGTTGGGTGTGGTGGTACACACCTTTAATTCCAGCATTTGACAGAAAGAGATAGACTGACATCTGTGACTTCAAGGTGTGGTAGCACACACCTTTAATCTCAATGCCTGGGAGGCAGAGACAGACAGATCTCTGTGAGTTAAAGGTGTGGTAGCACACACCTTTAATCTAATCCCTGGGGAGGCAGAGACAAGTGGATCTCTGTGAGTTCAAAGAAAGCCTGGTCTACAGAGGGAGTTACAGGACAAAGATACACAGAGAACCTGTCTCAAAAAGCCAAAAATAAAAATAATAGAAATAGAGGTTAAAATAAAGCCACGTAAAGATGAAAAATACACAGATAATTTTGATACTGCATGTTATTATGCTCTCTTTGAATTGTTTAAATGCTGAGGAAGGAGCAACAGCTGTTAAAATACATTTGTTTATAAATGCTGCTGAACTAATCCAAGATAGGCATTTTGAAAATACCTTGACTTCAAAATTGAAGTCAAAAGGTATGTTACTCCCAGACCCAAAAAGAGGAATATGGTATGTCCTCACTCATAAGTGGATTCTAGCCATAGTTAAAGGTCTTTGAGTCTATACTTTGTGATCCTAGAGAAGCTAAATAAGAAGGTGAACCTGAAGAAAATCATATAGTTATCCTCCTGGATATTAGAACTAAGCAAGATTGCCAGGCAAACTCGGGTGCATGGAGGGTGGGGGGTGGAAGTAGGGGAAGATGGTTAGGGAGAGGGGAGAGGGGGAGGATTGGGGATGGCTTGGGGGAGTGGGAGGGGGGAGGGAGGAAGGATGGTTCTCGGAGCAGGGAAGTTTATATCTCAACTAAGGGACCCATTTTAGGGTTTGTAAGAGACTTGATTCTGGAGGGGTTCCCAGGCCCAACGAGAGGTCCCCAGATTGTACTCTGGGCAGCAGAGGAGAGGGTGCCTGAACTGGCCTTGGCCCATAACCATACTGACAAATATTTTGCATGTCACCACAGAACCTTCATATGGCGATGGATGGAGATAGAGACAGAGACACATATTGGAACACTGGACTTAACTCCCTAGGTCCAAATGAGAAGCAGAAGGAGGGAGATCGTGAGCAAGGAAAGCAAAATCAGAGGGGGCCTTCATCCAAGGATGGATCGAGATAGAGACGGAGACCCACATTGGAGCACTGGAAGTCAGGACCGCGAAGGGTGCATTCACCCACTGATACAAGGGGACTGATCGAATGCGAGCTCACCAAGGCAGCTGGACTGGGATTGAATGAGCATTTGATCAAACCGGTTTCTCTGAATGTGGCTGACATGGGGGCTGACTGAGCCCCCGAGGTCCAAATGAAGACTGAGAAGCCATTGACAATGGCACTGGGTCTTGTTTGGTCTGCATGGACTGGCTTTTTGGGATCCTGGCCTGTTTGGATGCTCACCTTCCTGGACCTGGAGAAAGGGGGAAGGAACTTGGATTTCCCACAGGACAGGAAACCCTGACTGCTCTTGGGAATGATGAGGGAGTGGGGGGAGTAGGAGGGTATTGGGAGGAGGGGAGGAAGTGGAAAGAGTGTTTTCGGATACTTGAATAAACAAACAAACAAAAAAAAAGGTATGTTACTTTGGAGAAGAGATTTTGCTTTTGTTTCCACAGGAAATGAGAGGCTGTGGATTCATTCTGAATTAAGAAAGCTCAGATTTGATGAAGAAAGACCACCTGAGAAATCTCTGGTAGGAACAGATGGCCTGGATCTGACAAGTTCTACAACCAGAATAGATTCACAATGCTGCCTGAGATGATCAAGTCTCACAGGATACTCCAGTCATAACTTTAAATTTTCTTTATGTCCCCATAAGATTATCAGTGCCCCCAAACAGCCAGAAGTATCCTGGAATACCACATCTACATTCCCAAAAAATGGACTATGGATATTTTCCTTTGTTTAAAAAAAAAAAGAGAAGGAAGTTGTGCTGGAGAATTGTCTGTATTCTGTCAACCCAACCATGTTTTAAATAAATGCTGATTGGCCAGGCAGAAAGTATAGGTAGGTCAACCAAACAGGAACTAGAGGCAGGGCGATGAGATCAGAATGCTGGGAAGAAGGGCAATGTGGCATGTGCCATGAATCTCTGGCCTGAGACGAATGTAGGTTAGAATCTTGCTGGTAAGCCACGGTCATGTGGAGATACACAGATTTAATAGAAATGGGTTAATCAAGATGTGAGAATAAAGAAGAGACTAGAGCTAATGGGCCAGGCAGTAATTTAATTAATACAATTTCTATGTGATTATTTCGGTGGTTAAGCTAGCCAAGAGGTGGGACACAACTCCCTACTCCTCCTACAACACCATCCAATTCCTGAATGCATTCATGATCTTCTGGACTCTTCCAAATGGCTTAGAGCACTACTTGGGCTTGCCCACTGAAGCACATACAGCTTTGCTTCTTGGCACCAAATGACTCCACCCCAATGTTGTCCTTGACGGTTTTCCCACTGTACTGGCATCTTTAATATGCTAGGGTTCCTTGCTGTAACTGGGCTGAATTTTCACCAATAATTTTCATAAGTTCTCCTCACAGTACCCATTCTTTGCATGATCCCTTCAGTCTTGGGCCTTCAACTGCCACTGAAGCTGCACCTTCATCAAAGATCTTTCCTGGCCTCTCATAGCACCAGTCCTCAGCTGCACTCCATGACCTCTTCATGTCTTCAAATCTAGTACTACCTGGGTGAAACCTACACATTACTTAGTTAAGTTGTCAGTTGAGGTACAACCTTGACCACTTCTGGAATACAGCTTCCCTGTGCTATTAGAAAATACATTCCAGAAAATTTAAGCTCAGTGATGCTGATCTCTTCTTAATCACTACCAATTTCTTATCTCCGGGTAACCAATATCAATTATCCCAACAAAGCAAAAATTTGCCTTATTAATTCTGGTACATTGTTAATCACAGCTGATTCTTCAGCCCCAGATATCCAGAACCACAATATCTTATTTAAAAATAATAAATGACCCTGGTAGAGTCTATAAACTTCTCTCTGAATTGTTGCAAGTCATGTCTCCATCCTCTGCACTAATCATAGCATTTTTTCTTTATTTATTTTTAATTCATTAATTAACTATTAAAATAAAACCATCTTTTCTCATTTTACATACCAATACCAGTTCCTACTCTTCCCCTCCTCTTGCTTCCTCCACCTCCCCACACCCATACACATCTCAGAGAGAATAAGGCTTCCCATGGAGAGTCAACAAAGTCAAGCACATTGTTTTGAGACAGGACCAAGGCCTTCCCTACTATATCTAGGCTGAGCAAGTTATCCCTCCAAAAATAAGGGATTTCAAAAAGGGATAAGTACTGGTCTCACTGTTTGTGGTACCACAGACCGTCAGATCTATACAATTGTCAATCACATTCAGAGGGCCAAGTTTGGCCCTATGTTGTTTTCCTCACTTTCAGGCCAGAGTTGGAGGGCTCCCATTAGTTCAGGTAAGCTATTTCAGTGGCTATCCCCATCATGGTCCTCTTTGACCTCTTTGCTTGTATTCTCACTCTTTCCACCCTTCGAAAGGAAATTGGGAGCTCAGTCCAGTGGTTCACTGTGGATCTCTGCATCTGCTTCCATCAGTTACTGGATGAAAGTTCTATGATGACATTTAAGAAAAACATTAATCTGACTACAGGGCAAGGCCTGTTCAGGCACCCTCTCCAATTGCTTAGGGTCTTAACTGTCCTTGTAGATTCCTGGGAATTTCTCTAGTGTAGGTTTCTTGCTAGTCCCATTATGGCTCCCTCAATCAAGATATCTCTTTCCTTGCTCTTCATCTCTGATCTTCCCCAATCTTGACCATCCCCTTCCCTCAAGTTCCCTTTCCACTTTCCCTTCTCCCCCACCCCCATGCACCCAATTTTATAAGGAGATCGTGTTGATTTTCCCTTCCCAGGAGGATACATGTTTCTCTCAGGATTCCCCCTGTTACTTAGTTTCTCTGGGGTTGTGGACTATAGGCTCATTATGCTTTGCTTTACAGATAGTATCCACTTATGAGTGAATATATACTGAGTTAAAGTTTCTGGGTCTGGGTTTCCTCATTCAGGATGGTTTCTTCTAGTTCCATCCATTTGCATGCATATTCCAAGATGCCATTGCTTTTCACCACTGAGTAGTACACTATTGTGTAAATGTACCACATTTTCTTCATTTTCTTTATCCATTCTTCGTTTTAGGGGCTCCTAGGTTGTTTCCAGGTTCTATCATCTGATATTCGCAGATGATATGATATAATATAATATAATATAATATAATATAATATAATAGCAACTCAAAAACCTCTACCATGGGACTCCTATAGCTGATAAATACCATTATTAATGTGGCAGGATACAAGATATACTAAAAAATCAGTAGCCCTCCTATATACAAATGATAAAGAAGTTGAAAAAGAAATCAGAGAAACATTACCATTCACAATAGTCATAAATAACATAAAATAACTTTGGGTAACACTAAGCAAAGAAGTAAAAGACCTATTTAACAAGAACTTTAAGTCTGTGAAAAAGGAGATTGAAGAAGGTAATCAGAAAATGGAAAGATCACCAATGCTCTTGGAAAGGTAGGATCAACACAGTAAAAATTGCAATCTGACCAAGCAACTTAACATGTTTATTTCACAAGTTCCCACAGAAAATTTCATTGACGTCTCTCCACTCAGTGGCATTTCTATCCTATTTTTCCAAAGTTGTTCTATAATCCTCCCCAGAGCATGGTCAGATTGGAAACAGAAATACTGCACTCCTGGTACAAACCCAATTTGTCTTAGGGTTTCAGTTGCTGTGATGAAACACCATGACCAAAAAGCAAGTTGGGAGGAAAGGGTTTAATAGGCTAACACTTCAGCATTGCTTTTCATCACAAAAGAAAACCAGAACAGGAACTCAAACAGGGAAGTTTTCTAGAGGAAAAAGCTACTGCAGAGTTCATGGAGTGGTGCTGCTTACTGGTTTACTTCCCATGACTTGCTCAGCCCAACTTCTTATAGAACCTAGGACCAGCATCCCAGCAATGACACTACACAACAAGGGCTGGGCCCTCTCCTATTTATTACTAAATGAAAAAATATCTTACAACTGTATCTCATCAAAGCATTTCCTCAACTGAGGCTCCTTCCTTTGATGACTTTAGCTTGTGTCACGTTGACACACAAAACAAGTCAGTATATTACTAAATAAATTGCCATTTATATCAATGCTGATACTGTAGAAAATTAAGTATCTGGTTATCACTAATAATAACAGTCTAGCCTCTGTTGCATTACTTGAACAATGTTGATTTCAGCAACACATTTGAGTAAGGGACTTAATTGTCAATTTGGTTATGTATATCATTTTCCTTTTGTTTTTAGGGTAAAACTTAACTTCAAATTTTAGAATAAATTCCACTATTCTGATAAAGAACATAACTGTAGCAGATAGACATATCCATTTCCTCATAGGCTGATCAAGTATAAGATCATACTAACAAAGTGAGTTTGATAAAGATTTTGGTTTCTTTTAACCAGAATATCTAGACACTCATTTCAGAATGATGCATCTGTTGACTGATACCAAGAATAATTTTTCTACACTCAGTGTATTCTAACTGTATAATAACAGCATTCATAGAAAAATTTTGAAGTACTGAAGTCTGAAGGAAACAAAAGAGAAAAAAAAACTTGTCTTATATTCTTCCTCTAATTAATGTACCTGATTCATAGCCACTTACCAATATAACTTTGTTGGGTCCTATAGTTTCAAAAAAATCAGACCTATTAAATTATACTTCTGAATGTATATAGAAAAATAAATGATACCTGTGCTGCTTCTAAAACTCAGTTTACAAACTTTATATGTGTTTTCACATTTAAAGTGACAATCTTTTCTGAATACAAGCACATAGAAGAATTGATAATTTTTTTATAGTTTTAGAGGAGTTGAAAAAATAGGCTTGAGGGGATAGATTTAAATAAGAACATGTGAGATAAAGGGAACACTTCTTTGCTGATGGGAACCACTTTGGAAATCAAGGTTGTGATTTCTCAGAAAATAAGGAAACAACCTACCTCAAGACCCAGCAATACCACTTTTGGGTAAATACCGAAATGATGCTCAAACATACCACAAGGACATGTACTCAGTTGTGTTCTAAGCAGCATGATTTGTCATAACAAGAACCTGAAAACAATCTAAATGCCCCTCAGCCAATAAATGGAAAAAGAAGGTGTGGTACATTTACTCAATGGAGTACTATGCAGTGTGAAAATATGACATCTTGATATTTGTGGGCAAAGGGATGGATCTAGAAAACATCATATTGAGTGAGGTAACTCAGAACAAGAAAGACAAATATATGTTCTTACTCATAAAGCATAAAGCAAAGAAAAAACAACTTACTATTCACAATCCCAGAGAACCTAGACCCCAAAGAGGACCTAGGAGAGACATATATGGATCTAATGTATATGGGAAGAAGAAAAAGACAATATTTCCTGAGAAAATTGAGAGTGTAGAGATCATGGAAGAGGGTAGAAGTGGAAGAGAAAAAGAGAGTGAGTCGAGAAGATCAGATGGCGGCCATACTCAGAATGTCTAATGAGTTATAAACAAGATTCCATGAGGTTCCAGAATATCTTGGTAAGTGAGGTGGCAGACTGTATATGGAGGTTCCCTACTTGGTGTCACAGGTATAAGTCAATATATGGTCTCCAAACTGAAGCATGTGGGCAACAGAGTGACTGACAGGTTGGCTGGCAGATTGAGTCTCCAGAGTTTCCATCCCCTTGTCCATGTAATAGGATGCAACACAATCCCATAGAAGTGTATTAAGTTGGATTGCTGATACTCAGGGAGGCACACTGGCTCTAGGGATCTCTATGTGAAACTTTGGGTTGAATGCCTGAAAGGATAACAAACAAACTGCCTCTGGTGCTGTGGAGGGCCGCAACCACATTCTCCATTGCAGGCATCCGGTTTCACCGCCAGGTGAACAAGATAATGCACATGTAATTGGTGATTTTCCACTGCTGCGTCCCTGCCTACTCCCGAGGCGTCATCTGGGTTGATGGGCAGCAGACCAATCCAGGAGTGACACGTCCGAGGCGAGGACTGTTTCCTATATAAGGGCTGGGTTCACCTTGTCCTGGGTCTCCGCTTTGGAAGATGATGCTCTCACTCTCAAGACGCATTAAAGCTTTTTCTGCAGAAGGATCCTAAGTGTGCCGCGTCGTTCTTGCTGACGAGACGATAGCATGGGACATGGTGCTACTTACCTGGGGCTCTGGATCACAAAACTTCAAGTGGTCCAAAGTGACGTGGTGAGTAGTGTTGCTTCAGGCATATGCACAGGAATATAAATGTTTGACTTTGTGGAAATAGTAACAAGAGAATTAATTCTTCTTTTTTCCATATGAAATAAGTTGCATTTTTAAAAAAGCATGTGAAATGTTTCTAAATAAATAGCTAGATTCATTTTCAGGTTCCCATATCTATGTATCTTTTCAGACAGCTATAGAAATAACTTCTGGGCTTAATATTTACTATTTAATAGTTAAAAATAGCTCATGGGGTTAAGGAACTTGCTGCAAAACCTGATGACTTGAGTGTAATCTGTAGGACCCACATGGTGATATTAGAGACTTTTCTCTGACAAGTAGTCTGATGGTCTCTATTCATCCTCCATGGCATGCACACACACACACACAGACACACACACACACACACACTTAATTTAGTTGCTTCTTTTTAAATTGAAAGAATCATTATATTATAATGTCATTGGATATGGTGAAAGGAGAGCAAGAGTCCTATCATTGTGAAGGTAGAAAGGAGATCAGTGAAGGAAAATAAAGAGTAAAGAAGAAAAATAGATAAATTGTGATATAGATATAAATATATATGTGTGTGTATGTGTGTGTAGAAATATATATAATATATGATGGCATATATTGTATATAATAGATCATATATTATTATATATTATAATATATGTTTATATAATATATGTTTTGTATAATATATTATTATATATTATAATAATATATGTTTTATGTAATATATTAGTATATAATATACTATTATATATTAAATTATAGTATATTATATACTATAATAATATATGTTATGTATAATATATTATTATATTATATATTCCAGATATTATATACATTCTTTATTTTATTTTATTTTTTTTAAAGTTTATTAAATTATGAAAGTTTTCATTTCCGCCCCTCCTCCCAACACCCTCCCACTCCCCCTCCCCCTCCTCCTCCCTCTTCATCCCTAAGAGCAGTCAGGGCTTCCAGCCCTGTGGGAAGTTCAAGTTCCTCCCCACTCCTTCCTGGTCCCTGAAGGTGAGTATCCAAACAGACTGGATCCCAAAAATCCAGCATATGCAGAGGAAACAAGTCCCAGTGTCATTGTCAGTGGCTTTTCAGAAAGGCTCCGGACCAGCCACATTCAGAGATCTGGCCACATTCAGAAAATCTGGTTGGATCACATGCTCGTTCAGGCCCAGTCCAACTGGCCTTGGTGAACTCTCATTAGATCAGTCCCCTTGTATCATTGGGTGATCACACCCCTCGCAGTCCTGAGTTTTTATCATGTTCTTCCTTTTTCTGCCCCTCATTTGGACCATGGGGGGCTCAGTCCGGTGCTCCAATGTGGGTCTCCATCTGTATCGCCATCCATCGTCAGATGAAGGATCTATGGTGATAAGCAAAATCTTCATCAGTATGGTTATAGACCAAGGCCGGTTCAGGCTCCTTCTCCTCTGTCAAGAGAACAGTCTGGGGATCTCTCCTTGGACCTGGGATCCCATTTATAATCAAGTCTCCTGTAAACCCTAAAATGACTCCCTTAGTTGAGATATATTCTTCCCTAATCTCATATCCATACTTCCTCCCTCCCCTCATTCCAGTCCACCTAGCTTTCCCCATTCCTCCACTACTCCCTTCTCTCTAACTCTCTCCCCTTCCAACAACCCTCCGACCCCCCCATGCACCCGAGGTTACCTGGGACTCTTGTCTATTTCCAATCTCCAGGCAGATAGCTACATGATTTTCAACAGGTTCACCTTCTTATTTAGCTTCTCGAATAATAGGCTCAAAGACCTTTAATTATGGTTAGAAACCTCATATGAGTGAATACATACCATATTCCTCTTTTTGGGTCTGGCTTACCTCACTCAGTAAGGCGTTTTCTATGTCCATCCATTTGCATGCAAAATTCAAGATGTCATTGTTTTTTACCGCCGAGTAGAACTCTAATGTGTATATGTTCCACACCTTTAATAACCATTCTTCTATTGAGGGGCACCTAGGTTGTTTCCAGGTTCTGGCTATTACAAATAGTGCTGCTATGAACATAGTTGAACAAATGCTTTTGTGATATGATAGGGCATCTCTTGGGTATATTCCCAAGAGTGGAAGTGCTAGGTCCTGAGGGAGGTTGACTCCCAGTTTCCTGAGAAACCACCACACTGATTTCCACAGTGGCTTCACTAGTTTGCATTCCCACCAACAATGGATGAGTGTTCCCCTCATTCCACATCCTCTCCAGCATAGGCTATCATTGGTGTTTTTGAGTTTGGCTATTCTGACAGGTGTAAGATGATATCTCAAAGTTGTTTTGATTTGCATTTCCCTGATCGCTAAGGAGGTTGAGCATGACCTTAAGTGCCTTTTGGCCATTCGGAGTTCATCTGTTGTGAATTCTCTCTTCAGTTCAGTACCCCATTTTTTTATTGGGTTAGTTAGAGTTTTAGTGTCTAGTTTCTTGAGTTCTTTGTATATTTTGGAGATCAGACCTTTGTCTGATGAGGGATTTGTGAAGATCTTCTCCCAGTCGGAAGGTAGCCTTTTGGTCTTACTGACAGTGTCCTTTGCTTTACAGAAGCTTCTCAGTTTCAGGAGGTCCCATTTATTTATTGCTTCTCTTATTGTCTGCGCTCCTGGGGTTCTGCTTAGGAACTGGTCTCCTGTGCCTATATCTTGTAGACTACTTCCCACTTTCTCTTCTATCAGGTTCAAAGTGGTCAGATTAATGTTGAGGACTTTAATCCATTTGGACTTGAGTTTTGTGCATGGTGATTTCCCACTCTGCTTCTTTATCCTTTGTGTATAGGGGGGCAACTGATTTTTTGGAGTTGATCTTGTATCCTGCCACATTACTAAAGGTGTTTATCAGCTGTAGGAGTTCTTTGGTAGAGTTTTTGGGGTCGCTTATGTACACTATCATATCGTCTGCAAATAACGAAAGTTTAACTTCATCCTTTCCAATTCGAATCCCCTTGATCCCCTTATGTTGTCTTATTGCTATTGCTAGGACTTCAAGCACTATTTTGAAGAGGTATGGAGAGAGTGGACAGCCTTGTCGTGTTCCTGATTTTAGTGGAATGGCTTTGAGTTTCTTTCCATTCAATTTGATGTTAGCTGTCGGCTTACTATATATTGCTTTTATTATATTTAGGTATGATCCTCGTATACCCAATCTCTCCAACACCTTTATCCTAAAGGGGTGTTGAATTTTGTCAAATGCTTTTTCAGCATCCAATGAAATGATTATATGGTTTTTTTCTTTCAATTTATTTAAATGATGGATTACATTGATAGATTTGCGTATGTTGAACCAGCCCTGCATCTCTGGGATGAAGCCCACTTGATCATAATGGATAATTTTTCTAATGTATTCCGGGATTCGGTTTGCCAGTATTTTATTGAGTATTTTGGCATCAATGTTCATGAGTGAGATTGGTCTGTAATTCTCTTTCTTGGTTGTGTCTTTGTGTGGTTTTGGTATCAGGGTAACTGTAGCTTCATAAAAAGAGTTTGGCAATGATTCTTCTGTTTCTATATTGTGAAATACATTAAGGAGTATAGGTATTAGCTCTTCCTGGAAGTTCTGGTAGAATTCTGCATTGAAACCATCTGGACCTGGGCTTTTTTTGGTGGGGAGGTTTTTGATAACAGCTTCTAATTCTTCGCAACTAACAGGTTTATTTAGATTGTTCACTTGCTCTTGATTTAACTTTGGTAAATGGTATTTATGTAAAAACCAATCCATTTCTTGAACATTTTCCAACTTTGTGGCATATAAACTCTCGTAGTAAGATCTAATGATTCTCTGAATTTCCACTGTGTCTGTTGTTATGTCCCCCTTTTCATTTCTGATCTTATTGATTTGAGTGTTCTCTCTCTGCCGTTTGATTAGTTTGGCTAGGGGTTTGTCAATCTTGTTGATTTTCTCCAAGAACCAACTTTTTGTTTCATTGATTTTTTGGATTGTTTTCTGTGTTTCTATTTTGTTGATTTCAGCCCTCAGTTTGATTATTTCCAATCTTCTACTCCTCCTGGGAGAGTCTGCTTCTTTTTTTTCCAGAGCTTTTAGGTGTGCTGTTAAGTCTCCAATATATACTTTCTCCGTTTTCTTTAATTGGGCACTTAGCGCTATGAACTTTCCTCTTAGAACTGCTTTCCTTGTGTCCCATAGGTTTGAGTATGTTGTGTCTTTATGTTCATTAAATTCAAGGAAGACTTTAATTTCTTTCTTTATTTCTTCCTTGACCCAAGGATGATTCAGTAGTTGACTGTTCAACTTCCACACATTTGTAGGCTTTCTGGAATTCGAATTGTTATTGAGTTCTAATTTTATTCCGTGGTGATCCGATAAGACACAGGTGATTACTAATATTTTTTGTATCTGTGTAAGTTTGCTTCGTTACCGAGTATGTGGTCAATTTTCGAGAAGGTTCCATGAGCTGCAGAGATGAACGTATAGTCTTTCCTTTTTGGGTAGAATGTTCTATAGATATCTGTTAAGTCCATTTGATTCATTACCTCTAGCAATTCTCTTATTTCTCTGTTGAGTTTCTGTTTGATTGATCTGTCCATTGGTGAGAGAGGTGTGTTGAAGTCTCCTACTATTAGTGTGTGTGGTTTGATGAGTGCCTTGAGTTCTAATAGTTTTTCTTTTACATAAGTGGGTGCTTTTATATTAGGGGCGTAGATATTCAGGATTGAGACTTTCTCCTGATTAATTGTTCCTGTTAAGAGTATGAAATGTCCATCTCCATCTCTTTTGATTGATTTTAGTTTGAAGTCAATTTTGTTAGATATTAGAATGGCCACACCAGCTTGTTTCTTAGGTCCGTTTGCTTGGAAAACCTTTTCCCAACCCTTTACTCTGAGTAGATGTCTATCTCTGTGGTTGAGGTGTGTTTCTTGTAAACAGCAGAATGTTGGATCCTGTTTTCTTATCCAGTCTCTAAGTCTGGACTGTGCCTTGTTATAGGTGAATTGAGTCCATTAATATTAAGTGATATTAATGACCAGTGGTTGTTGATTCCGTTTATTATTTGTGTGTGTGTGTGTGTGTGTAGTAGAGTTTGTGTGTTTCTCTTCTTTGAGTTGTGGTTGTGAAGGGTCGCTAGATGTGTGGGTTATTGTAGGCAGTGATGGCAATGTTGGATTCCTTGGGTTGCGATTTTCCTTCTATTACTTTCTGTAGGGATGGATTTGTGGCTACGAATATTTTAAATTTATTTTTATCCTGGAATATTTTGTTTTCTCCGTTGATAGTGAACGAAAGCTTAGCTGGGTATATTAGTCTGGGTTTGCATCCATGGTCTCTTAGTTTCTGCAGTACCTCTATCCAGGATCTTCTGGCTTTCATGGTTTCCATAGAGAAGTCTGGTGTAAGCCTGATAGGTTTACCTTTATAAGTCACTTGACCTTTTTCCTTTGCAGCTCTTAATATTCTTTCTTTAATCTGGATGTTTTGCGTTTTGATTATTATATGGCGAGGGGACGGTTTTTTTTGATCCAGTCTATTCAACATTCTGTATGCTTCTTGAACCTTCATAGGAATATCGTTCTTTAGATTGGGAAAGTTTTCTTCTTAAATTTTGTTAAATATATTTTCTGGGCCTTTGATCTGCAGTTCTTCTCCTTCTTCAATCCCTATTATTCTTAGATTTGGTTTTTTTATTATGTCCCAGATTTCCTGAATGTTTTGTGAAGATAATTTGTTGAGTTTGCTGTTTTCTTTGACCAGAGCATTTATTTTCTCTATGGTATCTTCAGAATCTGAAATTCGTTCTTCTATCTCTTGTATTCTATTGGTTATGCTTGATTCTGTAGTCTCCGCTCGTTTACCTAGGTTTTCCATATCCAGCCGGTTCTCGTTTTGTGTTTTCTTCATTGCCTCCATTTCAGTTTTCAATTTTTGGACTGTTTCCTTTACTTGTTTGATTGTTTTTTCTTGGTTTCTCAGGGTCTCATTCACGGATTTACTTATTTCTTCAAACTTTTTGTTATGTTTCTCATCCATTTCTATACTCATTTCTTCAAACTTTTTGTTATACTTCTCGACCAGTTCCTTAAGGGAGTTATTCATATCCTGTTTAAGGGACTCTATTGCTTTCATAATGGCACTTTTTTCCACTTCATCTGGGTTAGAGTGTTCAAATCCTTCTGTTGTAGGGTCGTTGCGATCTGGTGTTTTCATGTTGTTTTTCAGATTGTTGGAGGAGTTCTTGCCTTGGCGTCTGCCCCTCTTTTCGATCAAATGCTCTGTATTGGAACTTCTGGTATCGGGTCAGGTTCCCTTGTTGGGCAGGGAGTTCACTGATAGAATGCCTACCTTTCCCCAGGCAGGCTATTGAAGCACAGGCACTCCCTCTTTCCAGGATGCGCCTACAGAGCAGGCCCAGTGTGCAAGGCAGCTGAGCTGGGGAAATTTTATGGCCCCAGTGGGAGGGGAGAAATATAGAAATTTGTACCTGGATGGAAGCTGGGATGGCAGGCAGGAGAGCTTAGCAGGGTGGATCCAGCACTGCAGGTTGACCTGGGAGTCTATGGGGTCGGGGAAAGTCCGAGCTCCTCCTCACTGGGCCCCTGCCCCGGGCCTGAAGCAAACTCACCCCTCTGATGGCCCTCTGGATGGAAGCTGGGATGGCTGGCGGGGACACTAGCAGGGTGGAGCCAGCAGTGCAGGCTGGCCTGGGAGCTTATGGGGTCGGGGAAAGTCTGAGCTCCTCCTCACCGGGCCCCTGCTGCAGGCCTGAAGCAAACTCACCCCTCAGATGGCCCTCTGGATGGAAGCTGGGATGGCTGGCGGAGGCGCTACCAGGGTGGAGCCAGCAGAGCAGGTTGACCTGGGAGTCTATGGTGTCGGGGAAAGTCCTAGCTCCTCCTCGCTGGGCCCGGTCGGGCCCCTGCTGCAGGCCCGAATCACACTCACCCCTCCGATGGTCCTCTGGATGGAAGCTGGGATATCTGGCAGGGAAGCTAGCAGGGTGGAGCCAGCAGAGCAGGCTGACCTGGGAGTCTATGGGGTCGGGGAAAGACCGAGTTCCTCTTCACAGGGCCCCTGCCGCAGGCCCGAAGCAAACTCACCCCTCTGATGGCCCTCTGGATGGAAGTTGGGATGGCTGGCGGAGGCGCTAGTAGGGTGGAGCCAGCAGAGCAGGTTGACCTGGGAGTCTATGGTGTCGGGGAAAGTCCTAGCTCCTCCTCGCCAGGCCCGGCTGGCCCCTGCCGCGGGCCCGAATCACACTCACCCCTCCGATGGTCCTCTGGATGGAAGCTGGGATGGCTGGCAGGGAAGCTAGCAGGGTGGAGCCAGCAGAGCAGGCTGACCTGGGAATCTATGGTGTCGGGGAAAGTCCTAGCTCCTCCTAGCTGGGCCCCAGCCGTGGGCCCGAATCACACTCACCCCTCCGATGGCCCTCTGGATGGAAGCTGGGATGGCTGGCGGGGAAGCTAGCAGGGTGGAGCCAGCAGAGCATCCAGATATTATATACATTCTTATCATGAGATCAATTACTTTCTATGATAATTTAAAATATTTAATTCAAAAATAAAAATAATTGTAATATGGCACTATTCTCTCCATACTGGTTAGAACATGGGTCAACTCTTTGAGAGACTCGATGGTTTAGCCCAAGAGATCCTACTTTGTTCACAGATAATTATGGTTGTCACATTCTCTCATAGGAGGTTGGTTTTGGTACTGGAATACAACATACAGAGAAGAAGGATGTTTTTAATCATAGTGTATTGTACAAGATGGCCAACTATGATGAATAATTATCTAATCAAAATGACAGTGTGACAGTTAAAATATCACTAATATATGAAATAGAAACTATTACATAATTTTCTTTTTGAATCTATGCAATAATAACTAAATCCAAATAAAAATTAAAAAAGAAATATGATTCATAAGAGCATATAATAAAAATTATGTGGAAATTGAAGGATATTTCAGGTAATGAACTATTTATGTCATAAGAGAAAAATTTCCATCTGAATTTAATAGTGGGATGAAATAAAAAGGAAAGTCAACATGGTAGAAGCAGAGAAGACTGGAGATGAATATGTGTTTGTAGTTCCTTTGAGGATGAAAATTTATTGAAATATTTAAACCGTATAATCCTGAGTTGAGCAGATCCTCAGATGTGAAAAATAGTCCATGTGCTTTAGAAAATGAGGGTGATTAATGAAGGTTAGAGTTGCTGAAAAGAAACTAACAGATTCCTGGCAGGTGCTAAAGCTATAAATTATAATATGAATCAATATCATGGATTGTTGTAAAATTGCACATGCTTGGCTAACACACAAATAACAAAGATTATCTTTGGAAATCATGACACATAAAGTAAGACATTTGATTTTTATTATTTAGTACAAAATGAAGAAAGCGGGAAAACCATTTCAACAAAAAGTATAGTTAAACACATGTATATATCTTCCTTTTTACTATTTATTCTTCTTATTGGTGACACTGAAATGTCTGATACATTGAAATGGAAAATGAAAATACTGTAAAAATTTAAAAAGTATTTATATTTTACCATGTAGTAAAAAAACCTTTATAGTTTGATGATTAAAACTAAAACATGAGCTTTTTATAGATTAATTCTATGCATTTCTCTCTCTGTATTTGTGTGTGTGTGCTTGTGTTTGTGGGTGTGTGTTAGTATCAGTCTGTCTGAGTATCTATATGAATGCATACACATGTATGTGGAAGTGAGAGTCAGAAAAGGGTGTTAGCTCTCTTCGAATAAGAGTTACAGTGTTTGCAGAATGCCTGTCTGTTCAAAAGGTTGGGGAGATCTGACCTTATGATTATGCATCAAACACTCAAAAAGGCTGATACAGTTTTCTAACTTCCATCTATGTACTGTTTGAAAAATAAGAAACATGTGATCTGAGTGTGTTTTTATACCATGTAATCACAGTACAGTAAAGGCTGAGGAATGTGGACCACTGTCTTTCTTAGGTCAGGCATAGCTTCACAATGAGTGTAAGACTAACCTGGACTACATAGCATGACACTGCTCCCAAGCAAACAAATAAGCAAAATATATATCTAAAGAGAACTTGGTAATGAACTTAATTATGTCTCAGTAGTTATTCTTTGCTCAGAATGTTAAACAGTACATTTATAAAATGTATAAGTTCAGAAAAGCATAGTAAATACCAGCAGGAAGACTGTATAGTAATTACAATTCACTAAAGTAACACATTTTAAATATTCATCTCTGACTCATGATTTCCTGCAGCTTGTTTATGAATTTAGAAGTCAATCCTCCACCCACAATTTCCTTGCCATATTGCTTCAAAATTCCATGGATGTCCTAACTTTAATAAATTGCCCATGGGCTCCCAGAATATTTTATAAAATTCATGTAGGAAATTGTTTCATGATCCTTGTAGTGTATTATGTTCCTGTTGCTTTTCACAAAAAATGCATTAGTCAAAGATTTGTGTAGAAAAAAGATACTTTAGAGTTGTTTTTATTTAATATTATGATAAAAGGAGAAGAAAATACAATCTGTGGGTTGGTGGAAATGTAATACTTTATTTTTTTCTATTTTTATCAGTAGAGTCTTGTACTATGATAAAAAAAGTTAATAGCTCAGAAGACTTTCCTCACATAGACCTAATGTCAGTACTGAAGTCAAACCAACTTATTATTGGTGACTTTTGATGCTTTCTTATTTGTCTCTGTTTCAGTACTTCTGATATGTTGAGTAAAGCCTATTGATTCATGCAGCTTTTATGGTAATTTACTAAAAGAGACCATTGAAGAAAGCATACAGAAGGAATAAACATTTTTCAGTTCTTTCCCAACTGGACTGAAAGGAACATAAAAGGTCTGTTTTCTCTCGATGAATTATTTTATCTGGGTTTACTTTACTATGGTTGATAAGGGTTCATAGAAAGGGACAAGAGTGAGAAATAGAGAGCCTCTTCAATTATTTAACATTTAATGCTAAAACTAAGATGTTCACTTTAAAGGATAAAAGCATTAAACATAAAAAATAAGATTCAAATTAGCTCTTCATTACCTGTAAAAGAAAATCCTTTTAAGATAAATTTGTGTGTTAACTTCAGGGCTTATTAAGTGTCTTATATTATAAAATATATTCTGATTAATAATTCTCCTATCTTTGTATCAGAAACATCTAAAAATTAAAAGAAAATATTTTATTTATCTACCCTGGCTTTTCATATAATTTGGTAGTTTGTTTTGATTGACTCTAAATTGTTGAGCACAGGGAACACATGCCTCTCATGGGACATCAAATTGAATTCTTATGTGTACTGTTATAGGTCTAAATTTGTCTGTTTTTATCTCTGCTATGAAAAAAAATAACTGAGTTTTATCTTCCCAATGGAAAACAGAATAAACAATGATTTCTTCCTTATTAATATATTTCTTCCAGGAAAAAAATGCAAAGAAATACGTTAATTTTAGGCAACAGATAAGAGAATGCTGAACATTGAATAAAATTGATGCTCAGTAAAGAATAATTTGAAAACTGGATAGACTATCATGATGTATCAGATTGTGGATTAAAGAAAAAAAATATTGTTGTTTGGTGAGAAACAATTGAATAATGACAAAAATCAGAAAGATTTTGATTTTATCCATTATCTGATGCAGGTTCTCTAAATTTTATTACTATAAATCTAGTCCTTAGGTTTCTTACAGAAAAAGAGCAAATCACTGGAATATCAAAGTATTTCTGGTAGCTAACTTACTGAAACAAATTCTGATATGCGTTACAAGAATTATGGTACATTTGAACCCTTATATTCACCTTTAATTTTAATAATGTGAGATGATCTGAAAATTAAGAACAGATAGAGAAAGGGGATAAAACACATTACAATGCCAGAAATATTACTTTAAGGGATAATGAAGCTTGTGGGTAAAATATTTTAAAAATATATTCTCTATTACAGATGGAAAAAATAGCATATGTTCATAGGAAAGCTATGTGACTCATATTTTTAATATTCATTTTTGAAAGATATAATGTTTTACTTTTATTTATGTATGCAATTATTAACAGTGGAGTTAAGAAATTGATAATTCATTGTTGTACAAGTGATGAGAAATATTGAGACATAAAGGCATATGTTAGAAAAAATTTTTAAAAAACATCAAGAAAACCTGATAAAAGAGGAACAAAAGTACGCACAAGAATCAGAGACATACTCAGGAGTTCCATAAAAATGCTAATGTGAAAGATTTGACATACACAAAAGACAGGGTTGTGTATAGATAGTCCCTGTACTTGCTCTATTCTGTCTTTTTGAATTTACATAATTTTTAATTGGTTTTGCATGTATGGTCTCTGTAGTAGCCATTTTAAATGGGTGGAATTAGGGCATGAAAATTATGTCTCAATGAAAGTATTAAAATGTACTTGGAGCTTTTAAAAACAAACTTTCATTCTAAAGCAAACATCCTTCATTTGAATCAATGTTAACTAGTAAGTACTAAAATGAATGATTTGGATATAATACTCACATGTAAAATCTAAAAAAATAGGTTATATAGTCCAAAGCATTCAAATTCTTAACAGTCTTAGTCATATTGCAGCTTTTCATTGGCCACCAATTTCCACAGAATACAATATTGAACAGGGAATCTATGAAGCATTATTTATTCTCAAAGTTTCATCAGATAGAACTTAGTGTGGATGATTTTTTTTTTCTATTGTGATACAGTTTTGACGGAATCTTACCACAATTGAATGGGAAAGGTTGAGGCTACTTTTAGGAAGCAATCTGTCACTTCTCACTTAAACAAGAACTTTCAGTCGTGTATCCAGATTTTTATTGGTTGTATATATTGCTTTGCCTTTTGCCTTATGAGTGAGAAAGCTCACTTGCTGGTTTTAGTGCAGACAGCAATTTGCCAGCAAGAAATTCAAAGGTAGGAAAACTGTCATTACAGGGAGGTGGGAGAAATGTATATAAAGGAAACAAATAGAAGTCATCTTTGAAATGAAGAAAAATGTAATTATTTTGTTTTCAACCTCTTAATATGGTCACTTTTTGTCATACTGTAAGGAAGTAAGATATTCTGTATTATTCCTACTTCAATACTGATACAAAACAGAAAATATATCTCTCTATTCCCATAATGAGTTCAATGGGTTTGTTATCAATTGCAAAATTCTGTTGAAGATTACATGTGCACACAGAGAGATACACTACAGTAAGCATACAAGTATTCAGCTTTTCACTGTTAAACATAATTTCACTATTATTCAGAAATTATATTGAATTAAATATTTTGATATCTTTTTCAAGTACATTTGCTCAAAAATATTTTTCAACATTGTTATATTTGAATTTCAAATATTTTAAAAATTAAGATATTCAATTAACTTATTTTGCTATTAATACCATGCTAAATCTATTAGTTACAATTGAAATAATATATTGTTGCCAGAAATAAATATATATTTATTTTTAGAAAGCCATTATAGTTGCAAATGATAATCACCCTTAAAAATGCTCTTTGGAGACAATTTTACCCACAGGATATTCATAGTTTGTAATGATAAATGACTTCCTGACATTGACAAGCCATTTAGAAATGTTAATTTATTCATGATTCAAAATATGTTTATATATAGACATTTTCTTTTAACAAAGCTTTATTAGCTTTATTAACTGGAGTGACTCTCAAAAGTCAAAATGCATTCCAAATTTTTTTCTTCTCATATTCAGTTCAAGAAGTTGAAAGCACATTTCAGTTCAAGGATGTAAATTCAAATGCAATTCTAGTTGATATTTGACAGTTATATCACAACCTTCACTCTTAAAAGAGTTGCACTCTATCTAGTATCCAATGTTAACATGACGTGACCTGTAATCACATTTGACATTGCTGATGGAAGCCACTGGGCAAAAGAAATGAGAAACTCAGCTATAATTTGCTTTATCTTGTCAGCATGGCTCTGTGTTCAGATCCGTGAGGGTGAACATTTACACATGTATATTTGCATACATGAGTATTAATAATTAATTTGGCTAGCCTGTATTCTCTTGACTATTATTCATGACGAGTTTGGCATGCACAAATATTTAAATTGAATAGTTTTATCTAGTCTGTGCAACCCATATATTCTTGGGTGTGTATGATGCCTAGTAAATCTAGGAAGGCCACAATTAGTAATCTTACATATAAGATTATGGTTGCATCTTAGTCTTTTTTTAATTAGTGCCGATTTGGGAGTTAAATTACTTGTTAAAAATTTATTTTATATTTATTTACTTTTATTTTATAAGCATTGGTAATTATCATGGAAATAAATTTAAAACATGAAATTTGGTATATTGGACAGGAGATATGGCTTAGAGGTTAACAACACTTGTTCATGAAGAGAATCCAGATTCACTTCCCATCAACCTCATGCTGGTTTACCACCATCTATAACTCCAGTTATTCACAATATAACCCCTCTTCCATATCTTCAGGTAGCAGGGCTGCATATAGTATATATAAATACAGGCAAGAAAACTCATCCACATAAACTCAAATAAATCTAAATGCTTAAAAGAAAAACAATATATTTGCAGCTATTTTAGTATAATCTGTTGTACATATTCACTGAAAATGATTTGATTTTAAAATGCATAACTAATATTTGATATTATTATTCACTTTCTTAAATCATAATAATAACTAATAGTGATATGTTTTATACTATCACTCATATTTTGTTGGACTGGGTTAATGTATTGGACCTGGGATAACTATAGAAGAAAATTCCATCCATATTTTGTAAATAAAAATTCTATAAAGTTTTCACTGAAGTAAGATATAGAATGAGTAAAACAATCTTAACAAATAAATAGAGGTGATTTGCCCAGTCTAATATTTCTTTCATAGCTTTCATCAATGTTTGACCAGGAGGCCTGTCACTGATACCTATAATCTTAGAAAACATAATTATAGTTGTAAGTGTTACAGACATTATGAAAAGCTAGGTTTCAGATCTTAATATTGTCATATAAATAAAATTTAATCCTTTCTGGGGCTATTGAATAGAAATGCAAATTAAACACACCTACAAAATTATTTTATTCTAAAAATATTAATGCTCGAAATCTATAATTTTTTGACTAGATGGACCTCATTTATATCCATTATCCATAGTAAGAGCTACAATAGCACAAGAACTATCTGAGAAATTATTTTTTAAGAGAATCAATTAGGTATATTGCCATCATATTGTCTCAGTCTTGCACAGCAAATGACTATATCTCTAATTCACAAAATTTTACAATGTTCTATATGTAGATATTATTGAATGACAGACTGGTTTATATGAGTGAGCATAAATAACACTGTCTAAATCCACACAAAACATGTTTTCATATTTTAATATTTTGTGTATTTTTTAGTAGTTAAATGCTTATACAAAGTCAGGGAAATGTATTTCATTTTGTAGTGTTCCAATGTTATAACAAATTTAGTTGAGTTGTATGGTTTAAAACCTTAAATTTATATCTTTAAATTATTTTAAGTTATGCATTTATATGCTATAGGACTAGTATAATTTGAATTTTTATAGTGTGTATCATGTTTTCCCAGTACCGTTTATTGGAATGGCTATCCTTTCTCCACTGTATATTGTAATTAGAGACTGCTTGTTCACTTCACACCTGCCCAGACTCAAGTAATCACACAGAAATAATGTTAATTACAACACTGCTTGACCATATCCCTGGTTAAAAATTTTATCTTAAATTAACCCATTTCTATTAATCTGTGTATCGCTATGAGGCTGTGGCCTACCAGGTAAGGTTCCATTTCTTCGACTCTGCCTACTCTCTCTCTCTCTCTCTCTCTCTCTCTCTCTCTCTATATATATATATATATATATATATATATATATATATGGAATCTCACATCATCTTCCCTTTCTGTCTAAATATAAAGGAAGGTTTTAACTTTAACATAGTAAAAATACAGATAACAAAGCATTTATCAAGAAAAAATTATATTTACAATATTTACACCATTTATACTTGGCAAATTAAGGAAAATACTTTATCACCTATTCTATCCTTGTGAGTTTAAACTTATGTCTATTTTGTCCTTTAGCATAACTAAGAAAAACTATAATTATAGTTATCTATTCTTCAACTCCATCAAAGACTCCAGAAGGATATAATATTACCTAAGTAAAGAGGAAGTACATTGTAAGCAACTTACAAAGCCCTAGAATTGACAGAGACATCTCATTGTTTGAACCCAGAGATCTTTTGTAACATTGGGGGATTTATTTTTAGCCTGTAAGTGCATGGTATCTGAAACTTTTCCATGAAACAAAAATTAAAAAAACTGTCTGCCTTGGACTGACAAAGTTCATTAGCTGGTTTCTTCTGTATCTTGCAGAATGTCTGGCAGTTTCTGCTATAAAGCAAGAAAGCTGAAGGACCGAACATCAGTATTTTGAAATGTTCAGAAGTCACTTTTCTGTGGATCCTATGTGTTCAGTTCATACAGCATTCCATTAAGCAGTCCATGCAAGAACAGTTTCTTGCCCAAATGACTAGTCTTGTCACATTGAAGGCAAACTCCATAGTGAGATTCTTCAATGCCTATCAACCTCTCAGAATTAATTGGTGCTGCCAGAAGCAGACATGTCTCATGGTTGAGAAAAGTCTAAGTTCCTAAAATATTTTAAATGCCATTTTCTGTAGGTCTTTGAAAGGTTTGAAAAATACCTATATACATGAAATATATCTCTGTACATCTGGAAAACCTAGCTAACATGGCTGGACTATTATAAATGACTACCTACTAATCCATAATTTTTAATTATGCATTACATTTTATATGAGTTACATAAACATAATACCTTAAACAAGAACAGAAATACATATACAGAGTATAAGAAAATTGACCTTAAATCTGTATCAATAGAACAAGATTCATACCAACGCAACCACTTTGGAAATCAGTGTGGCAGTTTCTCAGGAAACTGGGAGTCAACCTACCTCAGGACCCAGCAATTCCACTCTTGGGAATATACCCAAGAGATGCCCAATCATACTACAAAAGCATTTGTTCAACTCTGTTCATAGCAGCACTATTTGTAATAGCCAGAACCTGGAAACAACCTAGGTGCCCCTCAATAGATGAATGGTTAAAAAAGGTGTGGAACATATACATATTGGAGTTTTACTCAGCAGTAAAAAACAATGACATCTTGAATTTTGCATGCAAATGGATGGAAATAGAAAACGCTTTACTGAGTGAGGTAAGCCAGACCCAAAAAGAGGAATATGGTATGTATTCACTCATAAGTGGATTCTAGCCATAATTAAAAGACATTGAACCTATAATTTGTGATCCTAGAGAAGTTAAATAAGAAGGTGAACCTAAAGAAAAACATAGTTTTCCTCCTGGATATTGGAAGTTGACAAACTTGCCGGGCAGGGGTTGGGAGCATGGGGGTGGGGTGAGGTGGGGATAAGGGGAGATGGGAGGAGAGAAGGGAAAAGGGGAGGATGGGGAGAGTCTGAGGGAATGGGAAGGTTGGGATGAAGGAGGGGTGGATGTGGGAGCAGGGAAGTATATATCTTAATTAATGGAGCCATTTTAGTGTTGGCATGAGACTTGTCTCTAAAGGGGTTCCCAGGTGTCCAAGGAGATGTCCCCAGCTTGTTCCTTGAGCATCATAAGAAAAGGTGCCTGAACTGGCCTTGTCCTATAGCCACACTGTGGATTAAAAGGCTGCAACAAATTAAAAAGAGGAAAACAAATAACTATTAAATTACAGAGTGAAGCCGGGTGGTGGTGGTGCACGCCTTTAATCCCAGCACTCAGGAGGCAGAGGCAGGCAGATCTCTGTGAGTTTGAGGTCAGCCTGTTCTACAGAATGAATTCCAGGCCAGGCATCAATGCTACACAGATAAACTTTGTCTCAGAACAACAACAACAATACAGAGTGGCAAATACACATACAAAGCATGATGAGTTAATTGAATTGCAACTTATTTTACAAATAAGAAAGCTGAGTTATATTATGGCAAAATCTAAGATCCTAGTATAAAATTATAGTTTCATTATTTTCATAAACCAAATGCTATGTTTATTTATTCATTTCCCTTCAAATTAGAACATTTATGAGTTAAATCTGATTTTATTTGGAAATATTATGTTACCATTAATCATCATAATCACAAACACATCATCTCAATTTGTGCTAAAAAATTGTTCTAAACAGATTTTTTCTGAATTGCTTCATGTACTTTTTTTATTGCCCTGTGACAAATAGGCATTATTAATATCATTTGTGTAGAATAAATTTCCAAGGAGACAAAGAATGAGAAAAGTATATAGGCATATATTTCATTGAGGTATAGTAAGATTAAATAAAGAAAAAAGGAAAAATATTTGACAATGACAGTTGCTTCTCAGGGTACTTTTTGAGTGGTCTCGAGAAAAAGATACAGATTACTCACACTAAGAGTTTGCTAAAGTATACTTCAGAAGCAAGTTTATCTTTGCAGTTGGATTCAATATTTCTTGTGTTCATTCTGAGAACTTGCAATGTTTTCTAAATAGATGTAAAACTTGATCTAAGAACCGAACTCAGAAAATATTTGAATGAGTTGTGCCATCTGATGGAAAGATGGTTGTATTATGACTTTACAGATTCATTTCATCATCATTTCTGGATGAAAGTTGCTCTGTGGAGAATGTTATTTTTTATTTATTTTTTATTTTGTTTTTCATTTTTACAAGAAGACAAGGCATAAATTGTCATTTCTAGTCTGGATGAGCTAACCCGGTAGGAAAAAAAAAAACTTCCAAGAGAAGGCAAAAGAGTCAGAGACACGCACACAACCATTGTTAGGTGTCGCACAAAACCACCAAGCTAACAGTCCTCACATATATGCAAAGGACCAGGTGCAGATCATGCAGACTCTGAGTGGAGGGACCAATGAGAACCTCCAATTTGTGCTCGCCCCATGACGTTTGACTGTGGGGCGGGTCACAGCTGCACCTGCTCCCATCTACTGATGGAGGAAGGCTCTCTGATGATGATTGGGCATGTCACAGATATCTGAGTATAGCGAAATATCATTAGGAATCATTTGGTTGTTTTTTTTGACCAGTTGGGTTTGGTTCTACCTTAGGTCTCTGGGATATTGCATCTCTGGT
Organism: Myodes glareolus; assembly: GCF_982192425.1. Lineage (NCBI taxonomy): Eukaryota > Metazoa > Chordata > Mammalia > Rodentia > Cricetidae > Myodes > Myodes glareolus. Next base: position 100,535,119 of record NC_142053.1, on the reverse strand, counting down.
TCTTGGACATCAAAGCGGTATCTTGTATGAGCTATCTCTTATGTCATGGGACCCAAATTAAACCAGTCCTTGGTTGGGCACTCCCATAAGTTCTGTGCCACCATTGCCAAAGAAATCTTAGGTGTAGGACACATTGTAGGTCGAAAGTTTTGTGGGTACATTTGTTTCCCTGTTGCACTACTGGGAGCTTTGCCTTGATACAGAAGATTGCTACTTCATGTTTCTTATCCTCCAGTACTAGAAGTCCTCACTTCTATCTCCCTTATAGATTCCTGGAAATTTCTACTGAACTAGGCTTCTACATTACCCCCCAATTCCAGCTGTCTCTCCCCAGACTCTATTCCTACATGCCCCCGAAAAGATCCCTTATGTTCCCTATTCACTCCCAGTACACCCACAATACCTATTCTATTTCCTTTGTCCACAGAGATGGATGCATCCCTCTAGATACCTCCTTGTTATTTGGCCTCTCAGGGATTGTGGATTGCACCATGATTATTCTTCACTTAACAGCTAATATCCATAAGCACCATGTTTGTCTTTCTGAGCATGAATTGCCTCAATCAGGGTGATTATTTTCTTGTTATTTATTCTTCTCTCAAATAATATATCCAAATTGCAGTTTCCCCTCCCTCGACTCTGTCCAATCACCCCATTTCCCCTTTCCCAAAGATCCTCCATGTCAATTTCAATTGGGGAAAGAACAGGTCACCCAGGGATATAAGACAAACAAGATGGCAATAAGACTAGGTAAAAAGCCACATATCAAAGCTGGATTAGCCAACCCAGTGGGAGGGAAAGGGTCCCAAGGGCAGCCAAAAGAGTCAAAGACATGTCCCTCCCAGAGCTAGGAGTTCCACAAAAACTCCAAGGTAAGGAACCATAATGTATATGCAGAGTACCTAGTGAAGCCCCATGGAGGCTCCATGATAGAGTCCTCATTCTCTGTGAGCCCCTATGAACTGTTTAGATGATTTTGTGAACCACATTTTTTCTGGTGTCCTTGATCCTGGTGGCTCCTACAATCCTTTTTCCTCATCTTCTATGGGTTTCCCCAGTTTCTTTCTTGCTTCTATTTCCAATTTCAGGTCTTGAATCATTCTACTCATTTATGTAAACTTCTTTTCTTGGCTTTTTGAATTTTCTTTAAGGGATTTATTCATTTCATCCATTTTTTTTTTGTCTTTTCCTCACTTTGGGTAAGGGCATTATTTACTTCTTTCAGGACCTCGATCATTTCTGCAATGTTGGTTTTAAGGTCTTTTATTGTGCTTCAGCTGTGTTGGAATATTCAGGGCTTGCTTGCCCTAGGAGGATAGCTGACCTCTGGTGGTGACATATTGCTCTGACTGTTGTTGACTGTGTTATCATACTGGAATCTAGGCTGTTGGTAATTACAGGGCTAGGTGTCAATATTTTGGGTTTGTTTTTGTTGGATAGGTTTTTGTTTCCACTCTGGTCTTCTGATCTGTGTAGCTTGTGACTGAGTATTGTAAAGGTCTGTCTTGTCCCTTTAAAAGGCAAGCCCCATCCAGTCCCTCCCCCATCTACTACTGAGGCAGGCAGATCTTCCTTCTGCCTGAACTCCCTTCCATTCTGTCTCTCTCCCAAAGAGGTAGCAGCTGTCATGGCTCCTATCATCTCCCCCTTCCTCTCTCTCTCTCTCTCTCTCTCTCTCTCTCTCTCTCTCTCTCTCTCTGTGTGTGTGTGTTTCTTTCCTCATTTTCCATCTCCTCCCTCTACCCTTTCCTTCCATAACCCACTAAATAAATATCTCGCCGCACTCTGCAAGATGTGCCTTTCTGTTGATTGATATCTTACCTGCCAAATGGCTCCCTGTCTGGGACTCGCTGCCCTACTCCTTGCCTAGGACTTGCTTCTCTTGGTCTCTCGCCTTCCACACAGCTCCCTGCCTAGGACTCGTGGCCTGCAGGCTACTCAGGAAAAAGCACTGTTCTCGGGGCTCCCTGCCTGGGACCTGGCTGCTGCCACTTGGGGACCTGCAGTATTTTACTTTTACTATAACAAGTATGGCATCTGCCTATGTTGGGGGCTATCACACAGTGACAAAGAAAAGACAGGGACTGGGAACAATGTGAGGGGTACTGAGAGAATAGAAGAAGTTTGTGAGCATGCAGTCTAATGGTATTCTGGCATCACAGAGTCTCCACCAGAGTTAGAGGCTGGAACATGGAGGGGGAAATGGGATGTTCAGGTGGGAGGGTCACTAAGAGACTGGAGGAGATTCACGGGACAGCAACTTACCTGGTCTTCTCACAGGTAAGCCCTGTGTTTGGGGAAGCAGTGTCTGCCTAAAGGAACTGAGAGAAAAAGGCAAAGACGGTAGGATTGTTGGAATGGTTCTCTATACACACCTAGTAAAAAGTTACAACTATTTTTTGAATTTTTTTGTTTTGACAATCTCTTGAGATAATACTCATGTACTCAAAAATTTGAGAACAATTTATCTAAGTTCTTTGCTTTTATGAAAATTGTGTCCCTATTTTGTTATTACTATTAAGTGTTCATTATAGAATTAGTTATGTTTGTTCTCTTTTTTAAAAATCAGAAAGAAAACAATTATTAATCAGTTGCTATTTTATATATGAATGTACACATTTGTCACAGATCAATATAATTATAATTATCTATGTATTTTTACTTTAAAATATTTGCTCCCAAAGATGTGATAGACAATATCTGTCCCACTTTGTAGGTGGAGACTGTTTGTTCGTTTCCCAGCCACCCATACCCAAAATAATCACATAGAAACTGTATTAATTGCAATATTGTTAGCCAATAGCTTAAGCTAATTTCTACCTAGCTCTTACACCTTAAATTAACCCATTTCTATTATTCTGTGTATTACCACGAAGCTCATGGTTTACTGAAAAGATTCCAGGGTGCATCTGTCCCCTTTGACAGCTACATAGCATCTCCCTGACTCTGTCTTCTTATATCCTTTATCTGCTTGGAATTACCTTACTCCATTCTGCCATTCCATAGGCCAAATCAGCTTTATTCATTAAACGATAAAAGCAGCACATATACAGAAGGACTTCCCACACCATTTCCCTTTTTCTTTCCAAATAAAAGGAAGGTTTTAACTTTAAAATAGCAAAATTACATGCAACAAAACAATTATCAAGCAAGAATTATAGTTACAATATTTAATCCACTTAGATTTATAAAGTTAAGGAAAACACTGTTTATCTTACCTTTGTGAGCCTAAAAGTTTTATATCTAATCTGTCCTTTATATTAACTAAGAAAAACTATAACTATCTGTTCTTCAACTCCTTCAAAGACTACAAAAGGATATAATATTACCTAAGTGAACAGTAAGTGCATTGTTAGCAACTTCCAAAACTCTAGAGCTGACAGAGACATCTTACTGGATGAACAGTCACCCAAAATTCTTTTGTAACATTGGGGCATCCATATTCAGCCTACAGGCCCACAGTATCTGGTAGACTTTTCTGTGAAGCAGGAAATTTCAAAGACAGTTCTGCATATATTAGCAGTTTGTCAGTCATTTTCTTCTGTGTTCTGCAGAACATCTGGTCTGACAGAATCTCATGAAACAAGAACCCTGAAGAACTGTCTCACTTTCTTTGTTTTTTATTATTAATTTATAAAAGTTTCCACTTCCGCCCCCCCTCCCTATACCCTCCCACTCCCTCTCCTCCTCCCTCTCCAGCCCTAAGAGCAGTCAGGGTTTCTGTCTCACCTTCTTTAGAAAAGATCAAAAGTTATTTGTTTGAGGGTTCTGTTTGTCCAGTTTATATAGCATACCATCAAGCAGTCCAGGAAAGATCAGTTACTTGCACAAAAGGAGCCTCTCCGATGCCCATCATTCTCTTGAAGTAGATTGGTGCTACCAGAAAAAGCATGTTTCATTATCATGAAAAGTCCTAAATTCTTAAAACATTTTAAATGCCATATTCTGATGGTCTTTAATAATTTGAAGAATCTCTTTCTATCTGAAATATATCTGTGTACATCTAGAAAACCTAAATAAAATTAGACTACAAGTTTGGTAATTATAGATGAGTATCTATTAACCTTTATTTCTTAATTATACATAAAGTTTTAAATGAGATGCACAAACACAATACCTTAATAAATATCAGAAATATACATATAATAAAATTGACCTTAAATTTGTATCAATAAACAAAAATCCATACCAATGCAAAATATTCATCTTTATATCATATCCCCCTTTAAATGTAAACAAACACATATGAGCAATATTTGGATATGTCTCTCCAAATTTCTTCCTGCTTTATGTTGGGTAAAATATTTTGGGAATTATATGAAGACCTTTTGGGGGAAGTTGTTTCATCAAACCACATTAGCCTGAAAGGAATCCACAGGTCCTCATCTTCTGTGGAAACAAAAGTAGAACCTCTTTTCCAAAGCAACATATACTTAGACTCAAATTTTGAAGTCAAGATACCTTTAAAATATATGTGTTGGTTTACCTTAGCAGCCTCAGAAACATATATCTATCTGTAGTCAAAAAAAAATAAAGAAAACAAAATAATATACATAATCCACACTTTCTGTATATATTCCTTCTTTATATGGTTTATTTTTTTTTTACTCCTTTAACCTATGACCATACTCTTTTATGTTACTTTTATGGTTTCTTTAAAGACTTTGTTTTATTTAAAAAAAAAGAAAACATTTATTTCCTTTTATAAATCTTTCTTCTCTATTCCAAGCCTATGTACATTTATCCAACACTATGACCCATTTAGAGGTCTTTTTCATCTGAATCTGTCTTTATTGCATATCTGTAATCCTTTTCTAATCAGGACAGGTTTTTAAAATGATAAGTGGCATGGCTAGGACTGGAACTGCTTTGTCTTTTGTCACTGCCCAGTCCAAAATGACAGAGGTCTGTTCAGCGCCAACTCTGTAAGCCAGGCTCATTTCCAGGTACACAGGAAATCTATGTTGCCCTTAAGCAAGTTGTAGCTCTCTGCTCACAAAACCCATCTAAATGCTGTGTAGTTGGAGCTCCCTGAAAGAGTCAGAACCATTTCTGCTGGTGAACCATGAAGCAACTCCTAAAGAAGTCATGCCTCTGCTTACTGCCAGCAAACAGAGCCAATTCGAAAAAAAAGGGAGGGGGCCTACCAAGAAGCTGAACTAAACCCTGTTCTTTCGTGTCTAGAATTTCTTTTCAAGCTCTCTCAGGTTTTATGTAGATATAGTCATCCCATGTTAGTGTGCCATTCTATAGGCAGAGGCTGCTTGTTTGTTTCGGGCTGCCCAGAACTGAAATAATAAAACAGAAACTCTATTAATTGCAATACTGTTTTGCCAATAACTTTAGCTTATTTCTTGCTAGCTCTTACATTTTAAATTAACCCATTTCTATTATTCTGTGTGTTACCACAAAGTTCATTATTTACCAGCAAGGTTCAAGGGCACGTCTTTCTCCTTTGGCAGCTACGTGACATCTCCCTGAATCTGCCTTCTTTCCTCCTCTATCTGCTTGGAATTCTCATCTTACTCTATTCTGTACAATCATAAACCAATGCAGTTTTATTCATTAACCATTAAATAACCCCGATCAACAAATCCATAGAGGTCTCCTCATGTCTGGTGTTGAATATTGTTAGTCTATGGCTCTTGTGGGGAGCAATCTCAACCCAGATGGGAAAATTTTTCTTGAAAATATGTATTTAATGTATATACAAACTTATATGTATCATATTTAATTTTAGATAGGTAGATAATAATATGATTACTTATTGTTCAGATATTGTTACTATTATTTTACTCTATTCTCTCCTCACTCTGTATTTATCTCCTTGTCACTAATTAAAGCCTTTTCCCGTTTTTTTTTTTGTCTTTCTGGGTTTTTATTACATCACTTTATATAAACTTTCTTAGTCACACACATTTACCTGCAAATTTCACACGCACATAAAGATCCCAAAGTTTCTTTATCATTTTATGTATTTGTGGACTCTTACATTGTTTTCATATCTTGGGTACCGTACATTGTACTTCAGTAAATAAAGGGATTAAAAACTAGTGATATAATTTGGGGGATGAAGATATACAAAATGAAAAATTTTGGATCAAAAGGTAGGTATAATTTTAAATTTTCAGAAAACCTCATTTTCTTTGTATGTTATCAATTTTTATTTCAGTGAAAATTGCTTTATGTTTTATTAGTCCTTTGAAAATTTCACAAACTGTATTTTTATCATAATCATATATTTCACCTGATCCTCCAAGATACACTTCCTTCCTAATTAAACTCATTTTTAAAAATTTATATACATTTATAAAATGCCTTAATTATTCTCACCTACAACTTGCTATCTTCCACCCAATTCTATACCTCTGCAGTTTTATAGCCTTCCCATCTTCTAAAACTCATCAGTAACCAAGCGATTAATAGGCCCCACAAGCTAAATCCTGATTCATGACTGACTGTTGATAGACCTAGTATTGTGTAGCCTCATTGCATTTAGCAACAGATTCCTTGAGTTTCATGAGTGCAATGACTGTATAATGATGTGGGATGTACTTCTGTATGTGTTGCTTTTATTGGTTGATGAATAAAGCTGTTTGGGTCAATGGCTTAGCCTAGTAAATCCAGGAAAGAAGTAAAAAAAGCAGATAGGCAATCAGAGAGATGCCATCTAGCTACCAGAGAAGGATACACCATAAACTCACCAGTCGGCCACAGCTTTGTGGCGATACACAGAATAATATAATTGGGTTAGTTTAAGAAACAAGGATTACATAATAAGAAATCTGAGCTAATAGTGAAAACAGTGTTGGAATTAATATAGATTTTGTGTGATTATTTGGATCAGGGCAGTCGGGAAACCAACAAGCAGGTTCTCACTTACAGTACAATGCCAAGAAGGTAGCATTTCTCAGTCATCCTCTCTGTCTTCCAGCTATTACATTCTTTATCCCTAATTTTTTTCAATGCTCCTTACGCTTTAGATGAATTAATATAAACATTTTGTATAGCAGTGAGCACTGAAACATCATTTCTCATCACCTTGAACAGACATGAGTCTTTAATCATCAATATTCACTGCAAAGAGTGACATACCTGATTAAGGTTAAAGTAGCATTTGTCTGTGTCTTCCCTCCTACAGAAGAAGCCTCAAGTAAAATCGTAGAGCAGTTGTCCGCACAACAGCCATACGACTTATGCACATTTGACATCTCTTGCTTCAGGAGTAGGGTGCAGAACTTAGTGAGAGAAATAAAGCCTTTTCTCCTGCAGCAGCCTGTAAAGCACATGCTGGCACTATTTAATCTAACCAGGAGGGGGCAGCAGTCAGCCCAGTTTAAGTTTGAATTCTCAGTTTCTTGTAACCATGCATGATGTGTGGTTTCAGCAACAGGTTCTGTCTTAATATGATTTTTACTATTGTGATAAAGAACATGAACCAAAGGAGCTTAAGATGAAAGGTTTGTTTCATTTTATAGCGTACAGTAAATTATCAGAGGAAATTATGGCAGGAACCTGGAGTCTGGAACCAATGCAGAGACCATCGAGAAGCACTGTGTACTGGCTTGTTGTCTATGGTTTGCTCAGTCTTTTGACTTATACAAGCCAAGATTGCCTTCCCAGAGATAGCAACACCTATGGATAAATGGGACCTCCCACATTAATCATTAATCAAGAAAATGCTCCAGATACTACTTGCATATAGGTCAATGTGATAGTCATTTTCTCAGTTGAGGTATACTCTCTTCCCAAATGATCCTAGCTTTTGTCAAATTGACAAAAAACTAACCAATTAATACACAAAGACATCACTACTAAACTATAAACTTTTTTCTTGTATGTCCTCAAGTTGTAAAATTACAATATTAACTAATTAAAATAAAAGATGGTGAGAATTTAAAAGTCCAAATATTTAATTTTTTCAACACTTTAAAAGTTAAAGTTCTCTCTTAAAACACATATCTCTTTAAAACTCCAAGTTTCTCTAAAATATCCGAGTACTCATAACTATAAGTTTCTGGAAAATCAAAACTCAATTTAAATATTTTTTCACTATAAGAGTAAAGAACCAGGTCATATTCACAATTAAATCAAATCAAAATCAACATGTAGCTATATATTTGATATATATATATATATATATATATATATATATATCAAAATTCTGTAAATGAATGCCTGCAATCTGGGATTCTCTTATGATATTTTGTACTCCAGTGGGCCTCTTTATATTTCCATAAATTTGATCTTGCCATTCATAGCATACATAGCTGGTCTTATATATGCAGATTGGCTCCAATCAACAGCTGCTGCTATTCTTGGCAGTTATCTCATATTCTTCACATCCCTAATAGGGTCTCTTCCGGCTGAACCTTTACCAACTTTTCTCCTGCTCTCTCATTATGCCCTCTCCATATCACATTCAATAATGGGTTTATCCACAGCAAATGCAGATGCATCTTTACTAATGCTCTCTCCTGGACTCTCACTGTGCCATGTATCAGCTGCTGTCCATGATCCTTTCATTCTTTCAAAACCAGAACCACTTGAGAAATTCTTACACATATCCAAGTTTGACTGTCAGCTTGAATCGAAGCCTCAGCATCCTATGGACAGTATCTTCTTTGTTCTGACCCTGAGCAAGTGTTCCCCCAGAAGATTTCACCACCATGATACAGCTTTCCCCTTATTTACAAATGATTTCCCCGCTTCTGCGCATAAGTGTCAATTGTCCCAGGAAAATAAATGTTTCACTTCAGTAGTTCTTGATTTTTGTTAATCAGAACTGATTTCTCTAACCACAGCTGACTAGACACCATAAATTCTTAATTCAATATATCACACAAGCAATCCTGATAGAGTCTTTGAATCGCATTCGAACTTCCCTCTGATCCTTTCCAAGCCAAACTTCCATCATCTTTCCTGTTCTCATCAAGCTCCCACAAAGTAACTCACTAAGTTCTGAATACTCTACAACTTTTGCAGCCTGAAATTTCAAATGCCACTGCAACCCTCCCAAAAACAGGTGGCCAAGTCTGTCACAACATTACACCCCATGAAACTGGTAGCAGTTTATTAGTATGTTTTATAGTTTTAAAAAATACTTGACCAAGAACAACTTGGGAAGAAAAAGGTTTATTTCAGCTTATAGCTTATATCTATCATGAAAGTACATCAGGGCAGGAGCTGAGGGCTGCAACCTGGAGTGAGTAATTGAAGGAGAGACCTTGGGGAAAACCTCTTATTGGTTTGCTCTCAATCATTTGTTCAGCCTGATTTTTTATACAGCCCAGGTCCAACTGCCAGGGGTGGGTGACACCAACCATGGTGAACTGTGCCCCCCAATATTAATAATTAATCAAGAAAATATTTTAGGTTCTCTTGTGAAAATCTCCCAAATTGGCAACTATATGAAATCACTGCATATTTTAATTTTCTTAACTTTCTTAAATCTTTCAAAGTGTATACAAAAGTCACATAAAAGCTAGACAATAAGCTGAGTGGTCAACTGTCCTTAGCACATATGAGGCTAACAGTTCATCAATAGAAGCAAATATAACAATGTGTGTGAAGGCAGGCAATCAAAAGTAAATGCAGGCATTTGTGAGCAAAATACAATGATCTATTCACATGAAAATGGTAAAGAAACCTATTAATCTGTATATGATCTAAAAAGAAGGAAAGAGAAACCATGTGTGTACCTTAAGTATATCTAATTTAAAGATAAAATGTTCAATATTGATAACTGACAAGATTGTACAGTACATAAGGGTACTCATCACCAAACCTGATGACCTGAATTCATTAACGAGGAACTAAATGTTACAGGGAGATAAATGATACCTACAAGTTCTACAATTTTTTCACATTTGCTGTGGCATATGAATGCCACTATACACATAACAAATAATTTTTATAATACCCAATATAAGCTAGTGTCTTTGTGTGATTTTTTATTAATTAAAGAATATCATTACAAAACTCAATAATACAGTATCTCTTTCTATTTCACCATTAAACTTACAAAACTGCTACCTACTGAAATTTACTACAGTACCAGATTAGGGTGCCCCCAAACTAGAAGATTAGAGAAGACTAGTAAACCACTTAAAATTTAATAACACAGTAGGTAAATTGCCTGATCATTAGCAGCACCAACATAAAAATCTGGGTGCAGTGATACATACTTGCAGGCCCCTTATTCCACAATAAGAGACTAGTACTTCCCTGGTACTCACCATGCAGCAAGTCTAGCTCATTTTGCAAGTTCTAGATTAGTAAGAATCCATGTTTAGAAGAATCAAGGTAGACACTACCTGTGGAACAACATTCAAACACAAATTTGATCTCTGACCTATATCTGCTCCCATACATGTACATGCATATTCCCTGGAAAATAGTGTTTCCAAATATCTGTAAATGCTACTGAAATACTTTCTAATGTAGCAGTTATATATAGAGACATGATATTCTATCATATAATTACAATAAAATTCAGTAATTTTAGAAGCCATGATGAGAATTCAGCTATTTTTTATTAAAGTAAAAATACAGAGATCTTTGTGGAAAAGGGTCAAACAATTATATGTATTCTAAATAGTTTTATTTTGTTTTAAAAATGTAGCTCTTTCCCTACAGCTATGATATTAATGTTAAAGCAAAATACATTAATTATTATATTTATTAATAACTAATATGCCATTTTATTTTTATTTATATAAATTGCTCAATATGCTATCACACTTATCAAAATACAGCAGAAAGCCTGTTTCTTATATTCCCTATTCTAATATGTGTTCCTTTTTGTTTTCTTTTTTTTGAGTAAATTTTATTAAATTATAAAAGTTTCCATTTCCGCCCCTCTTCCCAACACTCTACCACTCCCCCCACTCCCTCTCCTCCTCCCTCTTCGTCCCTTAGGGCAGTCAGGGTTTCCTGCCCTGTGGGAAGTTCAAGTTCCTCCCGCCTCCCTCCAGGTCCAGGCAGGTGAGTATCCAAACAGACTGGATCCCCAAAATCCAATATATGCAGAGGAAACAAGTCCCAGTATCATAGTCAATGGCTTTTCAGAAAGACTTCGGGCCAGCCACATTCAGTGAATCCGGCCAAATTCCGAGAATCTGGTTAGATCACGTCCTCGTTCAGTCCCAGTCCAACTGGCCTTGGTAAACTCTCATTAGATCCGTTCCCTTGTATCAGTGGGTGATAGCATCCCTCGCAGTCCTGATTTTCTTTTTCATGTTCTTCCTCCTTCTGCTCCTCATTTGGACCTTGGGGGGCTCAGTCCGGTGCTCCAATGTGGGTCTCCATCTGTATCGCCGTCCTTCCCCAGATGAAGGATCTATGGTGATAAGCAAAATATACATCAGTATGGTTATGGGCCACGGTCGGTTCAGGCACCCTCTCCTCTGTTCAGAGAACAATCTGGGGGATCTCTCCTTGGACCTGGGATCCTATATATAATCAAGTCTCCTGTAAACCCTAAAATGACTCCCTTATTTGAAATATATTCTTCCCTGATCCCATATTCATCCTTCCTCACTCTCCCCCTCCCAGGCCACCGAGATTTCCCCATTCCTCCCCTACTCCCTTCTCTCTAACCCTCTCACCTTCCAACAACCAACCCACCCCCCCCATGCACCCGAGGTTACCTGGGACTCTTGTCTATTTCCTACCTCCTGGTGGGTAGCTAAATAATCTTCATCAGGTTTATCTTCTTATTTAGCTTCTCTAGGATCACGAATAATAGGCTCAAAGACCTTTATTTATGGTTAGAATCCACTTATGAGTGAATACATACCGTGTTCCTCTTTTTGGGTCTGGCTTACCTCACTCAGTAAAGCGTTTTCTATTTCCATCCATTTGCATGCAAAATTCAAGATGTCATTGTTTTTTACCGCTGAGTAATACTCTAATGTGTATATGTTCCACACCTTTTTTAACCATTCTTCTATTGAGGGGCACCTAGGTTGTTTCCAGGTTCTGGCTATTACAAATAGTGCTGCTATGAACATAGTAGAACAAATGCTTTTGTAGTATGTTAGGGAATCTCTAGGGTATATTCCCAAGAGTGGAATTGCTGGGTCCTGAGGGAGGTTGACTCCCAGTTTCCTGAGAAACTGCCACACTGATTTCCACAGTGGCTGCACGAGTTTGCATTCCCACCAACAATGGATGAGTATTCCCCTCATTCCACATCCTCTCCAGCATAGGCTATCATTGGTGTTTTTGACTTTAGCTATTCTGACAGGTGTAAGATGGTATCTCAAAGTGGTTTTGATTTGCATTTCCCTGATCGCTAAAGAGGTTGAGCATGACCTTAAGTGCCTTTTGGCCATTCGGAGTTCATCTGTTGTGAATTCTCTGTTCAGTTCAGTACCCCATTTTTTAATTGGGTTAGTTAGAGTTTTAGTGTCTAGTTTCTTGAGTTCTTTGTATATTTTGTAGATCAGACCTTTGTCTGATTAGGGATTTGTGAAGATCTTCTCCCAGTAGGAAGGTAGCCTTTTGGTCTTACTGACAGTGTCCTTTGCTTTACAGAAGCTTCTCAGTTTCAGGAGGTTCCATTTATTCATTGCTTCTCTTATTGTCTGAGCTCCTGGGGTTCTGCTTAGGAAGAGGCCTCCTGTGCCTATATCTTGTAGACTACTTCCCACTTTCTCTTCTATCAGTTTCAAAGTGGTCAGATTAATGTTGAGGACATTAATCCATTTGGACTTGAGTTTTGTGCATGGTGATAGATATGGATCTATTTTCATTTTTCTACAGGTTGACATCGAGTTATGCCAGCACCATTTGTTAAAGATGCATTCCTTCTTCCATTGTATGCCTTTAGCTCCCTTGTCAAATATCAGGTGTTCATATGTGTAGTAAGGAGCTGCGGGCAGGCCTGCTTTTCATCCTGCCTGGCTCCCGCACGGCTAGCTTAGCCCCAGAAATAATAACACACAAATTGTATTCATTTAAGCACTGCCTGGCCCATTATCTCTAGAGACTTAGTTACTGACTAACTCTCATATCTTGATATTAACCCATTTCTATTAATCTGTATCACACCACGAGGTGTGGCTTACCGGGAAAGATTCAGCATGTCTGACCTGGTGGCTGGCTCCATGGCATCTGCCTCACAGCCCTCTTCCCAGCATTCTGTTCTGTTTACTCCGCCTACCTAATTTTCTGTCCTATCAAAGGGCCAAGGCAGTCTCTTTATTGACCAATGAAAATAACACAATAGACAGATAACCCTCCTCCATCATTTCCCCTTTTTCTGTTTAAACAAAAAAGAAAGGCTTTCATTTTAACAAAACAATTTGGTGTAAAACCAGTATGTACCTTCATGTACATAAACATTTTACATACAAAACATTAAATTAATAAATATTATATTCCCCCTACTAAGATTAGAGTCAGTAATGAGCACATCAATATAATTCTCAAAACAACTTTTGAGAAAGATGGGAGGTGAACATATAACAAAACAGTTATCAAGCAAGAATTACAGTCACAATATGTATAACTATATCTTTATCATAATAATGGAAAACTAAAACTATGACTATCCATTCTTCAACTCCATCAAAGACTCCAGAAGAATATAATATTACCTAAGTAAACAAGAAGTAAGCAACTTCCAAAACTCTAGAAATGACAGAGATATCTCGCTGCCTGGACAGTCACCCAAAGTTCCTCTATATCATTGGGCATCCATTTTCGGCCTTCAGGCCCATAATATCCAGCAGACATTTCCATGAAGCAGGCAATTTCAAAGGCAGTTCAGTCACTATCTGCTGTGACCTGCAGAATGTCTCACAGACTCTTTCATGAATCAGGAACCCCGAAAGATCATCTCACCTTTAGGCAAGTTCAGCAGTCCTCTCTCTGCAGGTTCTCTGTGTCCAGTTTATATAACAGTCCAGGCAAGAGCAGTTTCTTGCCCAGATGGCTAACCAACTCCATAAGGAGCCTCTTCGATGCCCATCTTCCTCTTGAAGTAGATTGGTGCTGCCAGGAGCAGACGTGTCTCATTGTCATGAAAAGTCCTAAGTTACTAAAACATTAAATGCCTTGTTCTGTAGTCTTTGAAAGATATGAATGTTATCTGAAATATATCTATGCACTTCTAGAAAATCAGACTAACATTACTACAAGCTTGACTATTATCGATGATTATCCATTAACAACCTATATTTTTAGTTATACATTGCATTTTTAAATGAACTACACAATCAAAATCAGAAATATATACACATGTAATAAAACTGATCTTAAAATCCATACCAATGCAAATTATTCATATCTATATCATATCGCCCTTTAAATGTAAAAGAACATTTATAAGCAAAATTTGGGAATATGGACGTAGTTATTTCTCTCCAAACTTCTTCCTGCTGTATAGGGGCGCAGTTAATCAGGTCTTTCATTGTATAACCTGTCTGCCAGGTTCATCTCAGTCAGCAGTTGAGTGAAGTAATTTTTTGAGGGTGTTCACAGAAACCTTTCAGGAGGGCGTGGTCTATCATACCATATTGGGATAGAAGCAATCCACAGGGTCTCATTCTCTGTGAAAACAAAAGAAGAACCTGCTTTCCAAAGTATCATATCCTTAGATCCAAATTCAGAAGTCAAGGTATTTTCAACATATCTATCTTGGATTAGTTCAGCAGCATTTATAAACAAAAGTCTTTTAGCAGCTGTTGCTCCTTCCTCAGCATTCAAACAATTCAAAGAGAGCATAATAGCATACAGTATCAAGATTCTCTGTGTATTTTCCATCTTTGTGTTGCTTTACTTTAACCCCTATTTCTTCTATTTTTACTTTTACTTTTTGAGACAGGTTCTCTGTATATCTTTGTCCTGGAATAACACTGTAGACCAGGCTGTCCTTGAACTCACAGAGATCCTTCTGTCTCTGCCTCCCCAGTACTGGGCTCAAAGGTGTTTGCTACCACACCTTGAACTCACAGAGATCCACGTGTCTCTGCTTCCCCAGTGCTAGGATTAAAGGTGTGTGCTACCACACCTTGAACTCAGAGATCTGTCTGTCTCTGCCTCCCAGGCATTGGGATTAAAGGTGTGTGCTACCACACCTTGAAAGTCACAGAGGTCAACTACCTCTGCCCCTTAAAGTCTCAGAGGTCAATGTGCCTCTGCCTCCCAGGCATTGGGATTAAAGGTGTGTACCACCACACCCAACTACTCTTTCTTCCTTTTTTTTTTACATTAAGAACTTTAACTTTTAGCCTGCATATATTTTTAACATACTGTAAACCAGTTAGAGGTTTTCTTCCTCTTTGAATCTCTCTTTACTGTATATCTCTCTTTTTCTGACTACAGAAGCCTTTAATTTACTAAGCAATATGGAGAGCCATGGCTTTGACAGCTAGATCCAGCCCATTCCTCATGGCTGAGATACCAGCCAGAGCTTCAGTTCACTGCCACAACTCTATGGCGTTTCAAGGTCCTTTCCAGCAAGCAAGCTGCAGCATTCTGCTCACAGACCACACTTAGTCGGACTGCCTGCCTGAAAGAGTCAGAGTTTGCCCTGGCAGGACGGCCCAGAAAACCGGCATTTTAAAACAGCACAGCATTTTTCCTGCTACGACTGAAAACCGAAAAGCATGCGTTCAGCTTTTCATCAATACCATTTAAGTGTTTCACGGCAGGGCCTCTCAATGAGCTACAAAGTTTTGCAGCTAAAGCTGAGTCAGGAAACCTCTCTTAAATGAAAGCGCTTGCTTGCCTCTAGCAAACAAAGTAGACCTGAGAAATTGCTGCCACCAAGAAGCCATGCTTTACTCTATTCTTTCCCAAACTTTCTCAAGCTTTCTGTGGATTCAGTTATCCACGTTGGCGCCATCTGTAGTAAGGAGCTGCGGGCAGGCCTGCTTTTCATCCTGCCTGGCTCCCGCACGGCTAGCTTAGCCCCAGAAATAATAACACACAAATTGTATTCATTTAAGCACTGCCTGGCCCATTATCTCTAGAGACTTAGTTACTGACTAACTCTCATATCTTGATATTAACCCATTTCTATTAATCTGTATCACACCACGAGGTGTGGCTTACCGGGAAAGATTCAGCATGTCTGACCTGGTGGCTGGCTCCATGGCATCTGCCTCACAGCCCTCTTCCCAGCATTCTGTTCTGTTTACTCCGCCTACCTAATTTTCTGTCCTATCAAAGGGCCAAGGCAGTCTCTTTATTGACCAATGAAAATAACACAATAGACAGATAACCCTCCTCCATCACATATGTTTGTGGGTTAATACCCGGGTCTTCTATTCGCTTCCATATGTCGACTTCTCTGTTGTTATGCCAATACCAAGCTGTTTTCAATACTGTTGCTCTGTAATAGAGTTTGAAGTCAGGGATGGTAAGGCCTCCAGAAGTTCCTTTATTGTATAAGATTGTTTTGGCTATCCTGGGTTTTTTGTTTTGCCATATAAACTTGATTATTGTTCTCTCAAGGTCTGTGAAGAAGTTTGATGGGATTTTGATGGGAATTGCGTTGAATCTATAGATTGCTTTTGGTAGAATTGCCATTTTTACTATGTTGATTCTCCCAATCAAAGAACAGGGGAGATCTTTCCATTTTCTGGTATCCTCCTCAATTTCTTTCTTCAAGGATATAAAGTTCTTGTCAAATAGGTCTTTCACTTCCTTGGTTAGAGTTACCCCAAGATATTTTATGCTATTTGTGGCTATCATGAAAGGTGATGTTTCTCTGATTTCCCTCTCTGCTTCTTTATCCTTTGTGTATAGGAGGGCAATCGATTTTTTGGAGTTGATCTTGTATCCTGCCACATTACTAAAGGTGTTTATCAGCTGTAGGAGTTCTTTGGTAGAGTTTTTGGGGTCGCTTATGTACACTATCATATCGTCCGCAAATAACGAAAGTTTAACTTCATCCTTTCCAATTTGAATCCCCTTGATCCCCTTATGTTGTCTTACTGCTCTTGCTAGTACTTCAAGCACTATATTGAAGAGGTATGGAGAGAGTGGACAGCCTTGTCGTGCTCCTGATTTTAGTGGAATGGTTTTGAGTTTCTCTCCGCTCAATTTGATGTTAGCTGTCTGCTTACTATATATTGCTTTTATTATAGTTAGGTATGTTCCTCGTATACTCAATCTCTCCAGCACCTTTATCATAAATGGGTGTTGAATTTTGTCAAATGCTTTTTCAGCATCCAATGAAATGATCATATGGTTTTTTTCTTTCAATTTATTTATATGATGGATTACATTGATAGATTTGCGTATGTTGAACCAGCCCTGCATCTCTGGGATGAAGCCCACTTGATCATAATGGATAATTTTTCTAATGTATTCTTGGATTCGGTTTGCCAGTATTTTATTAAGTATTTTGGCGTCAATGTTCATGAGTGAGATTGGTCTGTAATTCTCTTTCATGGTTGTGTCTTTGTGTGGTTTTGGTATCAGGGTAACTGTAGCTTCATAAAAAGAGTTTGGCAATGATTCTTCTGTTTCTATATTGTGAAATACATTAAGGAGTATAGGTATTAGCTCTTCCTGGAAGTTCTGGTAGAATTCTGCATTGAAACCATCTGGTCCTGGGCTTTTTTTGGCAGGGAGATTTTTGATAACAGCTTCTAATTCTTCGCGACTAACAGGTCTATTTAGATTGTTCACTTGCTCTTGATTTAACTTTGGCAAATGGTATTTATCTAAAAACCAATCCATTTCTTGTCCATTTTCCAACTTTGTGGCATATAAACTCTCGTAGTAAGATCTAATGATTCTCTGAATTTCCACTGTGTCTGTTGTTATGTCCCCCTTTTCATTTCTGATCTTATTAATTTGAGTGTTCTCTCTCTGCCGTTTGATTAGTTTGGATAGGGGTTTGTCAATCTTGTTGATTTTCTCCAAGAACCAACTTTTTGTTTCGTTGATTTTTTTGGATTGTTTTCTGTATTTCTATTTTGTTGATTTCAGCCCTCAGTTTGATTATTTCCAATCTTCTACTACTCCTGGGAGAGTCTGCTTCTTTTTTTTTCCAGAGCTTTTAGGTGTGCTGTTAAGTCTCCAATATATGCTTTCTCCATTTTCTTTAATTGGGCACTTAGTGCTATGAACTTTCCTCTTAGAACTGCTTTCATTGTGTCCCATAGGTTTGAGTATGTTGTGTCTTTATTTTCATTAAATTCAAGGAAGACTTTAATTTCTTTCTTCATTGCTTCCTTGACCCAGGGATGATTCAGCAGTTGACTGTTCAACTTCCACACATTTGTAGGCTTTCTGGAATTCGAATTGTTATTGAGTTCTAACTTTATTCCGTGGTGATCCGACAAGACACAGGTGATTACAAATATTCTTTTGTATCTGTGTAAGTTTGCTTTGTTACCAAGTATGTGGTCAATTTTCGAGAAGGTACCATGAGCTGCAGAGAAGAAGGTATATTCTTTCCTTTTTGGGTGGAGTGTTCTATAGATGTCTGTTAAGTCCACTTGATTCATTACCTCTAGCAATTCTCTTATTTCTCTGTTGAGTTTCTGTTTGATTGATCTGTCCATTGGTGAGAGTGGTGTGTTGAAGTCTCCTACTATTAGTGTGTGTGGTTTCATGACTGCCTTGAGTTCTAAAAGTTTTTCTTTTGCATAAGTGGATGCTTTTATATTAGGAGCATAGATATTCAGGATTGAGACTTTCTCCTGATTAATTGTTCCAGTTAAGAGTATGAAATGTCCATCACCATCTCTTCTGACTGAATTTAGTTTGAAGTCAATTTTGTTAGATATTAGAATGGCCACACCAGCTTGTTTCTTAGGTCCGTTTGCTTGGAAAACCTTTTCCCAACCCTTTACTCTGAGTAGATGTCTATCTCTGTGGTTGAGGTGTGTTTCTTGTAAACAGCAGAATGTTGGATCCTGTTTTCTTATCCAGTCTCTAAGTCTGTGCCTTTTTATATGTGAGTTGCGTCCATTGATATTAAGAGATATTAATGACCAGTGGTTGTTGATTCCGTTTATTATTTTTGTGTGTGTGTGTAGTAGAGTTTGTTGTGTTTCTCTTCTTTGAGTTGTGGTTGTGAAGGGTCGCTAGATGTCTGAGTTATTGTAGGCAGTGATGGCAATGTTGGATTCCTTGGGTTGCGATTTTCCTTCTATTACTTTCTGTAGGGATGAATTTGTGGCTATGAATCGTTTAAATTTATTTTTATCCTGGAATATTTTGTTTTCTCCGTTGATAGTGAACGATAGCTTGGCTGGGTATAGTAGTCTGGGTTTGCATCCATGGTCTCTTAGTTTCTGCAGTATCTCTATCCAAGATCTTTTGGCTTTCATGGTTTCCATAGAGAAGTCTGGTGTAAGCCTGATAGGTTTACCTTTATGAGTCACTTGACCTTTTTCCTTTGCAGCTCTTAATATTCTTTCTTTAATCTGGATGTTTTGTGTTTTGATTATTATATGGCGAGGGGACTTTTTTTTTTGATTCAGTCTATTTGGTGTTCTGTATGCTTCTTGAACCTTCATAGGAATATCGTTCTTTAGATTGGGAAAGTTTTCTTCTATAATTTTGTTAAATATATTTTCTGGGCCTTTGATCTGCAGTTCTTCTCCTTCTTCAATCCCTATTATTCTTAGGTCTGGTTTTTTTTATTGTATCCCAGATTTCCTGAATGTTTTGTAAAGAGAATTTGTTGAATTTGCTGTTTTCTTTGACCAGAGCATTTATTTTCTCTATGGTATCTTTAGAATCTGAGATTCGTTCTTCTATCTCTTGTATTCTATTGGTTATGCTTGATTCTGTAGTCTCCACTCGTTTACCTAGGTTTTCCATATCCAGCCTGTTCTCGTTTTGTGTTTTCTTCATTGCCGCCATTTCAGTTTTCAATTCTTGGACTGTTTCCTTTACTTGTTTGATTGTTTTTTCTTGGTTTCTCAGGGTCTCATTCACGGATTTACTTATTTCTTCAAACTTTTTGTTATGTTTCTCATCCATTTCTATACTCATTTCTTCAAACTTTTTGTTATACTTCTCGACCAGTTCCTTAAGGGAATTATTCATATCCTGTTTAAGGGACTCTATTGCTTTCATAATGGCACTTTTTTCCACTTCATCTGGGTTAGATTGTTCAAATCATTCTGTTGTAGTTTCGTTGGGATCTGGTGTTTTCATGTTGTTTTTCAGATTGTTGGAGGAGGTCTTGCCTTGGCGTCTGCCCATCTCTTCGTTCAAATGCTCTCTATTGGAACTTCTGGTAGCGGGTCAGGTTCCCTTGTTGGGCAGGGAGTTCACTGATAGAATGCCTACCTTTCCTCAGGCAGGCTATTGAAGCACAGGCACTCCCTCTTTCTGGGATGCGCCTACAGAGCAGGCCCAGTGTGCAAGGCAGCTGAGCTGGGGAGATTTTATGGTCCCAGTGGGAGGGGAGAAATATAGAAATTTGTACCTGGATGGAAGCTGGGATGGCAGGCGGGAGAGTTTAGCAGGATGGAACCAGCACTGCAGGTTGACCTGGGAGTCTATGGGGTCAGGGAAAGTCCTAGGTCCTCCTCGCCGGGCCCCTGCCGTGGGCCCGAAGCACACTCACCCCTCTGAAGGCCCTCTGGATGGAAGCTGGGATGGCTGGCGGAGGCACTAGCAGGGTGGAGCCAGCAGAGCAGGCTGACCTGGGAGTCTATGGGATCGGGGAAAGTCCTAGCTCCTCCTCGCCGGGCCCCTGCCATGGGCCGGAATCACACTCACCCCTCTGATGGTCCTCTGGATGGAAGCTGGGATGGCTGGCGGAGGCGCTAGCAGGCTGGAGCCACTCCTTTTTGTTTTCTAATTAGCAATTTTTTCCATTCATCAAGGGTCAGATAAAACATTTAGATTTAGGCCTTTTATACACCTCCATAATTTACTGGATTCAGTCTCTGATTTTTAGTATATGGGTTCTGGAAATTTCAACTTTGTGCCATATCTGGTATCCTGCTTTTTCCTAGGTATGTACCTTAGAGACAGAAAATCTGGCCTTAAGCAACATTGAATATAAACAATAGAGGTTTGTCCATAGAATTTACCAAAATGTATGTCTATTCAGAGTTTTATACTGATTTAGATTCAAAGTGAAATAACTCAATAAAGAATTCACATATTTTCTTATCATTGTTGAAATGTCATCACATTTCTGTAAGCAATACAGGATAAATATCTTTTTTTACTGTGACATTATTCTTTAACACATCTGTTAATTTATTTTGTCTTCTTGAAAACTGAAAGCCATCAAACAACAACATTTTCAGTATACTTGAGCTTGTTTTATATTTACCTGGAAGATCTACATCAGTAGTTTGCATTGCTGCACCAGATATTCTCGACCTTAAGCACTTTATGTGAAAGGTAATATCAAACAGAAAGACTCTGTTTCTACACAGTCAACTTGAACTTCATTTGTCAGTCTGGCTTGACATTTCATGGGAAAAACATATTTTCCAAGTAAACTGTCATTTACTACATCACATAGTCCTTAAATTTTTCTAAATGTTTAGTCTCTGTCTTATATATTCCAATAGTTTGCTACTCATTTGTCAAGTGATGTAGTTTATATCATATTTGTGTTGATTTTTAGTATGGATTATAATGACAGTCACAGCTATAAATCACAACAGAAGTAGCAATGTATGACCTCCCAGAAAAAGTCAGAAGAAATAATACAGCATCTCCCTGACTCTCTTTGTTGATACCCCTGGCCTTACTATCTAGTCATTATGCTTGGAGGTAGAAGAATCAAAGGTTTCACCTAATCCTCAACATCCAATGTGCCAACAACAAGCAAAAATTCATGAGCCTTGAAAAACTACTCTCTTGAAGTAGATTCTCTTATCTCTCAATTCAGCCCCTTCAACTGATACCAAGTTAACTGTCATTAGCCTTCTCTACCAATCTCTGCTCTAACAATATAATTATGATCATACTAATAATTATCATTTTAAGCTATTAGGTTTTTGATCATTTGAGATCCATGAATAAATAAGAGGAAACGTGTTCAAATAGACAAAAATATTCGATAATAAGACTATGGATAATTAAAGGATTTATTCTGTTTATTGTCAGAAGAGAAAATATTATTTAACTTAGTGCCTGTTTCTGTTTCCTCTTCATCCTCCTCTGTCTCCTCTTCCTCCTTATTCTTCTTGTTATTTTTAGAGGCACGGTTTCTCTGTAGCCTTTGTGCCTGTCCTGGAACTAGCTCTTGTAGACCAGACTGGGCTCAAACTCATAGAGATCTACCTGTCTCTGCCTCCTGAGTGCTGAAATTAAAGGCATGTGCCAGTACCACCGGGCTATTTCTCTTCTTTACTATGAAGAAATGTATGATTTTTTAAAGGATTATATTCAATATTTTTCCTTTACATATCATTTTATAAACCCAGATTCCATTGCTTTCTAGTCTAGTCTTACTGACTGTAGGCCTTTGTTGACCTTTGTTTTACTGTTTGTCTGCTCTTATGCCACCTTGATTTTCTGTGCTTTCCCAATCAACATACCTTTATTACCAGGGCATAGAAAACATTGTCTGAAGTAGAAGTAATGAAAAAATACAGTAATCAAAAAATGCTGTACTTTTATGAAATATTTCTATTTCTACCCTCCTATCTTATTATACTGCCTTTCTCATCATGTAATGTGCAGTACTGTTGGTTAACACTGAATATCAGAAAAGTCTGACATCCTCTTTGCTTTATACAAGGGATACTGAGAATAAATATTGAATGGTTAGCCGAGTATATTTGCTTAAAGAGTCCAAAAAATAGAGCCAAGACAAAATAAGAAGACAGGAATCAGACAGGCATGGTGTTGGAACAGTATGTGAGAGCTTTGCATCCCGATCCACAGGCAGCAGGCAGAAGACTTGGTTTCATAATATAACACATCCACCAATACCTCCTAATTCTTCTCAAGGAGTTCACCAGCTAAGTAGCAAGGATTCAAATGTATGAGCCTATGGGGATCATTCTCATTCAAAACTCCACACACGGATATGTATTAAATATAAATTGCTAAATATAACCTATTCAAGGCTAGTTATGTGTGTGTTTTCAGGTCTATCTGGCACTGGACAACCAATTGATAAGTGTTTTCCTAAAGAATACTAACTCTCCCCCTGCAAGTTTTCATTAATTGTCTATATTTCTTTGTGTAGAGTTGAGAATTCATGTTCTTTTCTCTACTTTAGCACATATGTTGATATTGTCCTTGTACAGCTCAAATGTAAGTACTCATGTTGGTAAGACTTCATATATGCAGCTTCTGATTATTTGTTTTCTTATTACTTGCACTTTATTTTTTAGTGTGGAATAAGGTGTCATGATACAGTAATGGCTACCTTGATATTCACTATAGAAGTCAGGCTTTCAAACTGATTATTAGCATTGATTTGATGTTAGAGTGTATAAATATGCTACCAGGTCTCAGCAAAGATTACACATTTTAAAACTAAATAATCATACTTTTTTTGGGAAGAAGTCAGATGGATAGACTAAGAGAAAATATAGTCACAAAATTATTGATGGTTGCATAAAATCTACTTATTATAACAATAATTAAAACTATATAATAATTATTTTCACAATTAATGATAAACAATATTATGTTCTACATCTTAGGGTATATATAGTGGAATATAGTGGAGAGAATTAGCTTTTATCATTTGCTTTCAGTTTGACTGTAAAAGGGAAAAGTTGAATTATAAATAATTCAGACATTGTAAAATGTTAAAGGAACTCTTAAATATACATTATACTTGATTTTGTTGGTTTAATTGAAGAGTATATTGACATAATAATAGCATACTCTATTTCATTGAATTATTCAAAAAATTCAGTAGTCTTCTCAAAAGTTGTATCTTCTGTCAGGGTGGAACTAAGAATTTTCAAATTTGCTGATTTTATGAATATTGTTTTTTTGTTTTCGATTTTATTATCCAAATTTTAATATTTTTAAATATTGAAGAATATGATTCTCATAATCTGGCTTTGAGTAAAACCCTCTTTCATTATAGTCAGATATGTAATATGTTTAAAAACCTTTCATACAATAATTTTGTTATTGTTTTTTGAGACAGGGCTTCTCTGTAGCTTTTTAGCCTGTCCTGGAACTACCTCTTGTAGACCAGGCTGGTCTCAAACTCATGGAGATTCACCTGCCTCTGCCTCCCAAGTGCTGGGATTTAAGGGGTATGCCACCATCAGACAGCTTCATACAATACTTTTCATTTTTTTGTGATTGATTTTTTTTTGTTTGGTTTTTATTTTCTTTTATCTTCTTTATATTTTTATTATTTAAAACAAATTTTAAACTTAAGTATATTTTGAACATATTCTTCCATTCCCCCAAGTCCATTGAAATCCTCAACATCATAACCACCCAAGTGCAAGTTCACTTTTCCCTTCTTTCTTTTTCTTTCTTTCTTTCTTTCTTTCTTCTTTCTTTCTTTCTTTCTTTCTCTCTCTCTCTCTCTCTCTTTTTCTTTCCTTCCTTCCTTCCTTTGTTCCTCCCCCCTCTCTCTTCCTTCCTTCCTTCCTTCCTTCCTTCCTTTCTTTCTTTTTTTCTTTCTTTCTTTCTCTTTTCCTTTTTCTTTTTTTCCAAGACAAGGTTTCTCTGTGTAGCTTTGGTGCCTGTCCTGGAACTAGCTTTTGTAGACCAAACTGGTCTTGAACTCACAAAGATCCCCCTGTGCCCTTGCCTCCTGAGTACTAGAATTAAAGGTGTGCACCACAAAAAACCACAAAACTCCAAAACAATAAAAAAATGACCCAAACATAGAAAACAAAATACATTACCCCCTTCAAAAGTATCACCAAACTGTAATCAAATAAAAGCACATAAAAATGTGGAGTCCATTACATGTTGGTTAACATCTCCTGAACATGATGCCTGCCCTGTAAAGGTTGATATACTCAGTGTGACTCCATTGCAAAAAAAAAATGGATATTTCCAATTCCAGGAAGTAAAAGTGACAGTTCAGTTGCTAACCTTTATCTTAGGAGCTTGGTTTTTATTCATTTATTTTTTAATATAATAAAATGAAACATAATAAGGTAAAACACAAAATATCACATTGAAGTTGAAGAGAAAGCAACAACAGGAAAACAGCCAACGAGAAACACAAAAATCAAAGTCTCACTCATTCACACTCTTAGAAATCCCACAAACTCCCAAACTAGAAGTAATAACATAAATACAGAGGACCCAGAGCAGACCCATGAAGGCCCTGTACATGCTGCTTCAGTCTCTGTGAGTTCATATGAGCTTTGTTCATGTTGATTTAGAAGGCTTTGTTTTCTTGGTGTTCACCAACCTCTGGTGCTTAACCCATTTCTGTCTCCTCTTTCATGGGATTCTCTTAGTTATAAGAGGGATATAATGGAGCTATCCCATTTAGAGCTGAGTGTCACAAGGTTTGTTACTAACTGCATAATGTCTGAATTTCAATCTCTATATTTGTTCCCATCTGCTGCAGGAGGAAGCATCTCTGATGATGAATGAAATGGCCACAGATCTCATATAATATGTTTTGAATATGTTTTTTCTCCTACAGCTGATCTCAGATCTTCCCCATCTATCCATCCACCCAAGACCATACTTACTTTCTCTTTCTCATTTGAAACTAACAAGGAAACTGATGTTTGAAACACCACAAGGAGAGATATAAGTTCGGACCTATATAGCCCATCAATGAGTAATTAATGCTCAGAAATTGTGCATAGTTATGTGGCTATCTTGACAACACAGAGACACTTTCTGAGAGAGAATTTGTGTAATGTGAAATCGTAAAACCACAATTAATTTCTAATTTTTTTATTGTTTATATTTTTTATTTTTTTTAAAAAAGTAAACAAATTATCGTTTTTCATTTTACAAACCCACCCCAGTTTCCACTCTCTTTCCTCCTTCAATACCCTCCATTTTGTCCGCACTCCAACCCCTATCCACTCCTCAAAGAGGGTAAGACTCACTGCTTTGAGGAAGGTCCAAGGCCCTCCCTACTATATCTTAGCTGAGAAAGATATCCATCCAAAGAGAGTGATTTCCAAAAAGAGAGTACAAGCAGTAGGGGTAAATCATAGTCCCACTAGCAGTGACCCTGCAGTCCGCCTCAGCCACGCAGCCGTCACCCACAATCAGAGAGTCTAGTTTGGTCTTATGCTGGTTCCTTCCCTTTATGTCTGGAGTTAGTGGGCTCCCATTAGTTCAAGTAAACTGTTTCAGTGGGATTTCCCATCATGGTCTTGACCAATTTGCTTGTAGTCTCACTCCTCCCACTTTTCAACTGAACTTGGGGAGCTCAGTCCGGTGCTCCCCTGTGGGTTTCTGCCTCTGTTTCTGTCACTTGCTGGATGAAGGTTCTATGGTGACATTTAAGATAGTCATCAGTCTGACTACAGGGCAAGGCCAGTTTAAGCACCCTCTCCACTATTGCTTAGAGTCTTAGCTGGCATTATCCTTGTGGATTCCTGGGAATTTCTCTAGTGGCAGGTTTCTTGCTAGCCCCATAATGGCTCCTTCAATCAAAGTATCTCTTTCCTTGATCTCCATCTCTGTCCTTCCTCCATCTCAACTATCCTATTCCCTCAAGTTCTCCTTCCCTTTCCCTTCTCTCCTTCCCCTCTTCTGTTCTCCCTTCTTGTCCCACCTCCACGCTCCTAAATTTGTCAGGTGATCTTGTCTATTTTCCCTTCCCAGGAGAATCTATATATGTTTCTCTTAGTGTTCATCTTCTTACTTGGCTTCTCTGGGATCATGGTTCATTATTCTTTGCTTTAGAGCTAGTATCTCTTTATGAGTGAGTGCATACCGTGTTCATCTTCTGGGACTGGGTTGCCTAACTTAGGATGGCATTTTTCTAGTTCCATCCATTTGCCTTCAAATTTCAAGATGTCATTGGTTTTTTAAATCACTGAGTAGGTCTCCATTGTGTAAATGCAATGCATATTTTTAAATTCACTCTTCAGTTGAGAGGCATTTGGCTCTTTCTAGGCTCTGGCTATTACAAATAATGGTGCTATGAACATAGTTGAACAAATGTCCTTGAAGTGTGATTGAGCATCCTTTGAGTATATGCCCAAGGATGGTGTTGCTGGGTTCTGATGTAGGTTGATCCCAATTTTCTGATGTATTGTCCTATTGATTTCCAGAGTGGTTGTACAAATTTACATTCCAACCAGCAATGGAAGAGTGTTCCCCTTACTCCATATTGTCTCGAGCATAAGCTATCATTGGTGTTTTTGGTCTTAGCCATTCTAACAGGTGTAAGATGGTATCTCAGAGTTGTTTTGATTTGCATTTTCCTGATAGCTAAGAACGTTGAATATTTTCTTATGTCAGCCATATTTGGGATTCTTCTCTCTAAAATTCTCTATTTAGATCTTTTTCAGCATCTAATGAGATGATTATATTTTTTCTTTCAGTTTATTTATATGTTGGATTACATTGATAGATTTTTATATGTTAAACCAGGCCTGCATTTCTGGGATAAAGCTGACTTGTTCATGGTAGATGATTTTTTTTTTATGTGTTCTTGGATTCAATTTGCCAGTATTTTATTGAGTATTTTTGCATTCATGTTCATGAGTGAGATTGGTCTATAATTCTCTTTCTTGGTTGAGTTTTTGTGTGGTTTTATTATCAGGGTTACTGTAGCCTCATAAAAAGAGTTTGGCAATGTTCCTGTTGTTTCTATTTTGTGGAACATGTTAAGGAGTATAGGTATTAGCTCTTTTTGGAAGTTCTGGTAGAATTCTGCACTGAAACCATCTGGCCCTGGGATTTTTATGGTTGGAAGGCTTTGGATGACAGCTTCTAATTCATAGCAGGCTATAGGTCTATTTATATTGTCCACCTGGTATTGATTTAATTTTGATATGTGGTACCTATTCAGAAAATTGTCCATTTCTTTTACATTTTGTGGAGTACAGGTGTTTGTAGAATAACCTAATGATTTTCTGTGTTTCCTCAGTGTCTCTTGCTATGTCCCCCTTTTCATTTCTGATTTTGTTAATTTGGATGCTCTCTCTCTGTCTTTTGATTGGATTGGATAATGATTTTTTTTATCTGTTGATTTTCACAAAGAACCAGCTCCTTGTTTCATGGATTTTTGTATTGTTTTCTTTGTTTCTATTTTATTGATTTCAGTCTTCAAGTTGATTATTACCTGTCTTTTACTCCTCCTGGGTGAGTCTGCTTCCTTTTGTTCTAAAGCTTTCAGGTCTACTGTAAAGTCACTAGTATGAGATTTCTCCACTTTCTTTATGTAGGCATTTAGTGCTGTGAACTTCCCTGTTAGCACTGTTTTCATAGTGTCCCATACGTTTGGGTATGTTTTGTCTTCATTTTCATTGAATTCTAGGCAGGCATGCAGGGTCTGATGGTTGTCATGGTGGTAATAGGGCAGCCTATCTGCAGGAAACTCTCCTGCTGATGGCTAGAGAAGCCGAGGCAGGAGAGGAGCTCAGGGTTTTGCTCTGGTATGAAGGGCCTAGAGAGTGGGGTGTCCTGCCAGGGCGGGGGAGGGGTGGCCACTCACATCTTGGACCTTTTTGTGTAGTAGCAGGCTGTGTTTCAAACTTTTTCTGAGGTTGCAGGTGATAGGATGGTTTCGGTCAGAGTGAAACTTTTAGTTTAAAGGGTCCAATGATTGGGGTTTTGGAGCACCTAACCACCAGGAAAATTGCCTACCTGCTTGCTGGCTAGAGACACTGAGGCAGGTTGGGGAGGGGCCCTGGGTTTTGCATTGGTTTGGAGGATCTAGAGAGTGGAGTGCCCTCTGGGTAGGTAGTCACCTTTTGGTCCTCTCTGTTTAGTTGCAGCCTGTGTTTCCAAGTTTTTCTGAGATTGCAGGAGGTAGAAGTGTTTGGGGGCAGAGTGGGACTTGTAGCTTACAGGGTCCAATCAATAGGATAGGGGTGTTGGAGAAGCTTTCCTGTAAAAGATTTTCTGCTTGCTGGCTAGAGAAGTTGAGGCAGGTAGGGGTGGGACCCAGGGTTTTGCTCTAGTATGGAGGACCTAGAGAGTGGGGTGCTCCACTGAGTGGGTGATCACTCACCTCTTGGTTCTCTCTGTGTAGTTGCAGCCTGTGTTTCAGAGTTCCTCTGAGGTCAAGGGATATAGGATTGTTTCAGGGTAGAGTGAAACTTGTAGCTTACATGTCCAATTGATGAGTTGGGGTATTGGAGCAGCCGACCTTTTAGGAAGCTTGCCTGCTGACTGGCTAAAGAAGTTGAGTTAGATGCGGGAGGGGCATGGAATTTTGCCCTCATATGGAGAACCTAGAGAGCGGGGTGTCCTGCTGGGTGAGTGGTCAAACACCTCTTTGTACTCTCTGTGTAGTTCTAAAACTATTTTTTACTTTTATGCTTAACTTATCTTAGAAATGTATGAGAATCCAAATGAAATAATAAATCGGCCCTATACATTTTTTATAGTATTCAGAACTTTTTCTTATTCTACCATTCAGTTATCCTTATTCATTTTTGGATTTTAGAGAAATTTCATATTCTCACTTTCAGAATAGCCTGTGATAAAGCAAAGAAATAAAAAATGTTTAGCATTCTTCAAGAACTACTTCATGGTCTAAAATTTGTACACACAGTATTAAGGGTGTTATGGCAGGTTTCCATAGTCAGGGAGATCAAGATTTATGAAATGACAGCGCTCATAGTTTTCTGTAAACTAGCAGTCGTCTTTGCAGCTCACAGCTATCTTATTTTAAGTTCAGAAGTACCTCTCTTTTTTTAGTGATATGTCAATTTGATTTGATCTGGCATCCGAGTACTCTGAAATTAGAAATGAACATGTTCATGTTGACTCTAAAAATGGCACTAGAAAGGAAACTCCTGTTCTTACGTAAAATATATTTATTTTTAGAACATCTGTTCTCTTTTACCTCTGAAACACTGTGTTGTTGTAGACAGTGAAAATAAATTTAACTTCACTGGTGTCAAAGTATTTTATATAGAAAGATTTTTTAATCACCCACATTGAACTGAACCCTCCCATATGAGTCATCAATCAAAAATGCACCACAAGATTTCTTACAAGCCAATTGATGAGGACATTTTTTCAGTTTAGGTTCCTTCTTCCAAAATGATTCTAGCTTGTATAAAGTTGACAAGGAAAAAAAAATAAGCAAAAACAACAAAGCCCCAAACAAAACAAGACAAAACTTACCAACACCACCACCTTCTCAAGATTTCCCAAGCTACTTTTTTTGTAAAAATAAAAAAAGTTCATCTCTGGTTTATTATATCCTGACAACTGTTTCTCCTTCCTGCATTCCTCCAAGCCCTCCCCACACCTCCCCTCTCCATCAGACCCACTTCTCCTCCATTTCCCTTCAGTAAAGGGCAGGCCTCGAAGGGATAGTTACCAAGAGCAAATCAACCTCCATGACATATCAATTTGCAATAAGACTAGGCACAAAACCTCATATAAAAACTGGAATAGGAGGCTGAGAAGTTCTATCCATAGAGGTGAGTGGGTGCTTGCCTGGGATCTCTGTCCCAGAAGAGAGCACAACCCCTCCCCCCTCAGCTTCTGCAGCAGGGTCTTCGGTGTCCCATGGGACCCCTCCCTGCCCCCACCGCTACCGCCCTTTTGTCTCCTGGGTCCTGGAAACACCAGCTAGCCCTGCTGCAGTGCTGAGAAGTTCTATCCAGAGAGGTGAGTGGGTGCTCACCTGGGCTCTCTATCCCAGAGGAGAGCACAGCCCCTCCCCCCTCAGCTTCTGCAGCAGGGTCTTCGGTGTCCCACGGGACCCCTCCCTACCTGCACTGCTGCCGCCCTTTTGTCTCCTGGGTCCTGGAAACACCAGCTAGCCCTGCTGCAGTGCTGAGAAGTTCTATCCAGAGAGTGCTGAGGAGTTCTATCCAGAGAGTGCTGAGGAGTTCTATCTAGAGAGTGCTGAGGAGTTTCATCCAGAGAGGAGGAGATGGGCAGGCGCCAATGCAAGAATTCCTCCAACAACCTGAAAGGCAACATGACATCTCCAGAATCCAGCGATCACGAAACTAGAAGAATTGAACACCCTACTCCAGAAGAAATAGAAGAAATTGACTCTAAGCGGATATTTATGAAAATAATAGAGGAACTTAAACAGGGGGTGAAAATCTGCTGTAAAGAAATGAAAGATAAGTATAACAAAAAGATTGAGGAAATGAGTAAAGAAATGGAAGAGAAATATACCAAAAGGTTTGAAGAAATGAGTAAATCCGTAAATGAAATTCTGGGAAACCAAGAAAAAACAATCAAACAGGTAAAGGAAACAGTTCAAGATTTGAAAATTGAAATGGAGTCAATGAAGAAATCACAAGCCGAGGGCCGGCTGGCTATGGAAAATCGAGGTAAACGAACAGAGACTTCAGAAACAAGCATAACCAACAGAATACAAAAGATAGAAGAAAGAATCTCAGACTTTGAGGACAGCATAGAGAAATTAAACACTCTGACCAAAGAAAACAGCAAATCCAACAAATTCTCATCACAAAACATTCAGGAAATGTGGGACACAATAAAAAAAAACAAATCTAAAAATAATATGGGTAGAAGAAGGAGAAGAATTGCAGATCAAAGGTCCAGAAATATATTCAACAAAATTATAGAAGAAA
The DNA here is from genome assembly GCF_982192425.1 of Myodes glareolus. NCBI lineage: Eukaryota > Metazoa > Chordata > Mammalia > Rodentia > Cricetidae > Myodes > Myodes glareolus. The sequence continues at coordinate 100,503,512 of NC_142053.1, read as the reverse complement.
ACTTCCCCAACCTAAAGAACGATATCCCTATGAAGGTTCAAGAAGCATACAGAACACCGAATAGGCCGGATCAAAAAAAAAAAAAAAAAAAAAAAACAAACATCCCCTCGCCATAAAATAATCAAAACACAAAACATTCAGATTAAAGAGAGAATATTAAGAGCTGCAAAGGAAAAAGATCAAGTAACTTATAAAGGTAAACCTATCAGACTTACACCAGACTTCTCTATGGAAACCATGAAAGCCAGAAGGTCCAGGATAGAGGTACTGCAGAAACTAAGAGACCATGGATGCAAGCCCAGACTACTTTACCCAGCAAAGCTATCATTCACTATCAACGGAGAAAACAAAATACTCCAGGATAAAAACAAATTTAAACAATATATCACTATAAATCCAGCCTTACAGAAAGTATTAGAAGCAAATCACAACCCAAGGAATCCAACATTCCTAACACCGCCGACAATAACTCAGGCATCAAGCGACCCTTCACAAGCAGAACTCAAAGAAGGGAAAAACATACACTTCACTAACCCCCCCCCAAAAAAAACTAACTGGAACCAACAACCACTGGTCATTAATATCACTTAATATCAATGGACTCAATTCACCTATAAAAAGGCACAAACTTAGAGATTGGATACGAAAGCAGGATTCAACATTCTGCTATTTACAAGAAACACACCTCAACCACAAAGACAGACATCTACTCAGAGTAAAGGGCTGGGAAAAGGTTTTCCAAGCAAATGGACCTAAGAAACAAGCGGGTGTGGCCATTCTAATATCTAACAAAATTGACTTCTAACTGAAATATATTAGAAGAGATAGAGATGGACATTTCATACTCATAACAGGAACAACTCATCAGGAAGAAGTCTCAATCCTGAATATCTATGCCGCTAATATAAAGGAACCAACTTATGTAAAAGAAACACTTCTAGAACTCAAGGCAGTATTCAAACCACACACTCTAATAGTAGGAGACTTCAACACTCCTCTCTCACCAATGGACAGGTCAATCAGACAGAAACCAAACAGAGAATTAAGAGATTTATTGGAGGTATTGAATCAAATGGACTTAACAGATATCTATAGAACATTCCACACGAATAGGAAAGAATATACCTTCTTCTCTGCTGCCCATGGAACCGTCTCAAAAATTGACCACATACTTGGTAACAACGCAAACTTCCACAGATACAAAAAAATATTAGTAACCACCTGTGTCTTGTCAGATCACCATGGATTAAAGTTAGAATTCAACAACAATGCTACACCCAGGAAGCCAACAAACTCATGGAAGTTGAACTATCAACTACTAAATCACCCCTGGGTCAAGGAAGAAATAAAGAAAGAATTTAAAGTCTTCCTTGAATTTAATGAAAATAAAGACACAACATACTCAAACCTATGGGACACTATGAAAGCAGTGCTAAGAAGAAAGTTCATAGCACTAAGTGCCCAATTAAGGAAAACGGAGAAAGCACACATTGGAGACTTAACAGCACACTTGAAAGCACTAGAAAAAAAAAGAAGCTGATTCACCGAGGAGGAGTAGAAGACTGGAAATAATCAAACTGAGGGCTGAAATCAACAAAATAGAAACACAGAAAACAATCCAAAGAATCAATGAAACAAAAAGCTGGTTCTTGGAGAAAACCAACAAGATCGACAAACCCCTATCCAAACTAATCAAATGGCAGAGAGAGAACATGCAAATTAATAAGATCAGAAATGAAAATGGGGACATAACCACAGACACAGAGGAAATTCAGAGAATCATCAGATCTTACTATGAAAGTTTATATGCCACAAAGTTGGAAAATGTAAAAGAAATGGACATTTTTTTTTAGATAAGTACCATATACCAAAGTTGAACCAAGAACAGGTGAACAATCTAAATAGACCTGTTAGTCATGAAGAATTAGAAGATGTTATCAAAAATCTCCCTACCAACAAAGCCCAGGACCAGATGGTTTCAATGCAGAATTCTACCAGAACTTCCAGAAAGAGCTAATACCTATACTCCTTAATGTATTCCACAATATAGAAACAGAAGAATCATTGCCAAACTCTTTTTATGAAGCTACAGTTACCCTGATACCAAAACCACACAAAGACACAACCAAGAAAGAGAATTACAGGCCAATCTCACTCATGAACATCGAAGCGAAAATTCTCAATAAATTACTGGCAAACCGAATCCAAGAACACATTAGAAAAATTATCCATTATGATCAAGTAGGCTTCATCCCAGAGATGCAGGGCTGGTTCAACATACGCAAATCTATCAATGTAATCCATCATATAAATAAACTGAAAGAAAAAAACATATGATCATCTCACTAGATGCTGAAAAAGCATTTGACAAAATTCAACACCCATTTATGATAAAGGCGTTGGAGAGACTGGGGATACAAGGATCATACCTAAATATAATAAAAGCAATATACAGCAAGCCAACAGCTAACATCAAATTGAATGGAGAGAAACTCAAAGCCATTCCAATAAAATCAGGAACACGACAAGGCTGTCCACTCTCTACATACCTCTTCAATATAGTGCTTGAAGTTCTAGCAATAGCAATAAGACAACATGAGGAGATCAAGGGGATTCGAATTGGAAAAGATGAAGTTAAACTTTCGTTATTTGCTGACGATATGATATTATACATCAGTGATCCCAAAAACTCTACCAAAGAACTTCTACAGCTGATAAACAGCAATTCCACTCTTGGGAATATACCCTAGAGATTCCCTAACATACTACAAAAGCATTTGTTCTACTATGTTCATAGCAGCACTATTTGTAATAGCCAGAACCTGGAAACAGCCTAGGTGCCCCTCAATAGAAGAATGGTTAAAAAAGGTGTGGAACATATACACATTAGAGTATTACTCAGCGGTAAAAAACAATGACATCTTGAATTTTGCATGCAAATGGATGGAAATAGAAAACGCTTTACTGAGTGAGGTAAGCCAGACCCAATAAGAGGAACACGGTATGTATTCACTCATAAGTGGATTCTAACCATAATTAAAGGTCTTTGAGCCTATTATTCGTGATCCTAGAGAAGCTAAATAAGAAGATGTACCTGATGAAGATTATTTAGCTATCCACCAGGAGGCAGGAAATAGTCAAGAGTCCAAGGTAACCTCGGGTGCATGGGGGGGGGTGAGAGGGTTGTTGGAAGGGGAGAGGGTTAGAGAGAAGGGAGTAGGGGAGGAATGGGGAAAGCTTGGTTGACCGGGATGGGGGGGATGAAGGAAGACTGAATATGGGATCAGGGAAGAATATATTTCAACTAAGGGAGTCATTTTAGGGTTTACAGGAGACTTGATTATATATGGGATCCCAGGTCCAAGGAGAGATCCCCAGATTGTTCTCTGGACAGAGGAGAGGGTGCCTGAACCGGCCTTGGCCTATAACCATACTGATGAAGATTTTGCTTATCACCATAGATCCGTCATCTGGCGATGGATGGTGATACAAACGGTGACCCACATTGGAGCACCAGACGGAGTCCCCTAAGGTCCAAATGAGGAGCAGAAGGAGGAAGGAGGAAGAACATGAAGGAGGAAGAATCAGGACCGCGAGGGGTGCGATCACCCACTGATACAAAGGGACTGATCTAATAAGAGTTCACCAAGGCCAGTTGACTGGGACTGAGCGAGCACATGATCCAGCCAGATTCTCTGAATGAGGCCGGATTCTCTGAAAGTGGCTGGCCTGGAGTCTTTCTGAAAAGCCATTGACAATGACACTGGGACTTGTCTCCTCTGCATATACTGGATTTCTGGGATCCAGTCTGTGTGCATGCTCACCTTCCTGGACCTGGAGGGAGGGGGGAGGAGCTTGAACTACCCACAGGGCGGGAGACCCTGACTGCTCTTGGAGATGGAGAGGGAGGAGAGAAGGGAGTGGGGGGAGTGGGAGGGGGTTGGGAGGAGGGACGGAAATGGAGACTTTTGTATTTTAATAAACTTTGAGAAAAAAAATTACAAACACAGGTTTAAAGTTAAATTGCATTGTCTGGAAGAACACCTTATAATTCTTTGGAGTAATGAAATTTACATGAAATAAAAATATAGCTTTACTCCAAAAAAGAAAAAACTGGAATAGGTGACCCAGTAGGAGGAAAATGGTCCCCAAGTGCAGGAAATTAGTCAGGGACACCCCCCTTCTTTCACTTTGTATGAGTCCCACAAAACACTAAACTAACAACCATAATATATATTCAGAAGACATAGCTCAGACCCATTCAGGGTTCATGATTGTCACTCTAGCCTCTGTGAGACCCCATGAGCCCTTGTTAGTTGAATCTATGGACTTTTTTTTCTCATGGTGTCCTCAACATCAGTAATTTCTACAATTCTTCCCCATCTTCCCCAGGTGACCTTCTTAATGGAAAATATCTATAGTTCCTTGAATTACCCCAATGAAAACTAAAAGAATCATGTCATTGACCAAGAGATAAATAAATACATGTTTTAAACCATTGTGTTTAGGTGACTTTTTAATTTTGGTTTTATTTTACTTTATTTTTAAAAATCTTTACTTTTGTGTTGAAATTGCATAATTTTCCTCTCTCTGAAACCTCTTAAATGCTTGAAGTTTACTACAATGTATTTTTGCACTCATGTACATGAAGATAGCACTCTCAAGACAAACTCATTATGACACATAATAGTTATAATGGTAAGTTGTTGATGTGGCTGAGGGAGTGTAGCTTGCTGAGGAGAAAATCCAGAGTTTTTACCTGCTAGGTAACCACTCTGCCACCAAAGCACATCCTGGCCTATATTATCTAGTTCTACTTCTGTAATGAGCACATTAAATTTGTATTCCATATTTGCATCCTCTGTAGTAAATGAGAGGAATTTAGTCTTTGGAGTCATATAAATATGATTTAATACTCAGTTCTAGTTACATTTATTTTTCTAAATATTGTCATGTTTGTTAGTGATTGTTGCATCAAAAATTACTTCATGTGTAGCAGCAATTAATGAAGAAAGAGGCCATGAATTGGAAAGAAGACAAAGAGAAATATAGAAAGACTTTTAATGAAGATTTAAATTTGAAAAGTAAACACTGGTAATTAGGAAAAGTAACTAACTCTATGGAATCTGTTAGTTTTATTAAACAGAGAAATCTAGACTTTTATGAATAGAAGGGAATGTATGAAGCAATAACTAGAGAGAAAAGGAAGGAGGAGTGGACAGAGAAAAGAGAGTGACACAAAAAATAAAACAAATATAAGCAAAACAATGAGACTGAGTACAGAGAATGCACCAATTGGGATATTAAGTGGGTTTATTTTTTCATGAATTTATTTATTTTGGAATGTACACAATGGCTCAAATGATAATATATGCAAGGGCTGAAACTAATCTTGAAGCTCTTTTAAGATTATTATCAATTGAAGGCTGCACCATATTATTTAAAATTTCTACACAAAATAACATCATTTAAAAGTGAATTAAATATTATCTCTGTTGCAAACAAGAGAATATGAAGAAATTAAAAATGTCCCAATATCTATATTGGAACTTTAAGATATTGAAAAAGTACACTTTCTGTCTCTTAGATACATGACTGTTGTAATACATCTGTCATTGAAGAACTATATATAATAAGGGAATGACATGCTGTAATAAGTCTGTGACATGCAGAGAAGACAGAAGAGTTTATCAATGACACAGACAGATAAATAATGGAACAGAAAGTGATAGAAATAGACAAGAAAAACAAGGAACACTGATGAAACAGGTTTATTAAAGAAGATACCCAGAAATTGAAAACTGCAGACCCAGCTGCTAGAGGTGATGCCAACACATCTTTGGAATAGATATGGTTCATACTATTGAGCTCTTAAAAATTCCGTGTATACAAATTGGAACAAACAAAATGATTTTTAGCTGTTAAATATAGAGCATATTGTTAGAAATAAATAATCTGAATAGAAATACTATAGCACTGAAGACCCTCCACTCTGCCCCTTTAGGCTCAAATACAGACAGCAGCAATATTCACTAACTCAATTGCTTAGTCTGACCCAGGACACTCCACACAGCTTCTGTAGGCTTTGGTATGAGTCACATGTACAAACACTTTTTGAGAGCTTAATGAAGTTCCTTCCTCCCACATCAGCACCCTCCAGATCCATGCCTAGCCAGCAGCTGCATATTCATGCCCTACTTACTGCTCAATCTTACTCAGGATCTTCAATCTTTGCTATAACTTCCCTGACACAGTCCCCATTCGGAAACAAATTTAAGCAGGAGCCAAAATGGAGCACATTGTTACCTATTATAACTGAGAACCCTCACCTCAAACTTCCTCTCCAGCTTGAGGTAACATATATTTTTGGTCCAGGTTCAGCCAGAAGCCACATCAATATGTCATCATGTGTACTCTGACCTTTTGCTTCTCTCCAAGCTCAGCCTGGAAACACATTACGATGCTTTTTCAAAAGTTTTCCTAATCCATTTCCTCACAATGCCTTTCCACACCAAGGACCAGTTAGGGACTAAATCAGGGGACTTACTTGTAGTTCATCCAAGCAGTATCACACAACACATAAGAAACTACATCACACCTATTAGCAGTGGATTGGAATGACAGTCTCTTCAATCAATAAGCAACACTGGATATCTGAAGCACTGACCTGTTAAATTCTTCCACCAGTCCTAAAATCATCCAGATTTAGAGGCAAAACAGAAACAATCTTCCACTCAACATAGACTAGAACCTTAGACACACAATCAAGTAAATAAATCCATATGCCTAGTTCCAATCCCAAAACCACAAACAATATTATGGACCAATATGTTATATCCTCCCTCCCTAAAAGGCCACCAGTCATGTGAAAATTTTCTTCATTGAGAATTACTTACAGAACTTAATAAGTACAGAAAGAAACTCTAAAATGAAGTCCAAGAAAAAAATTGAAAAGATTATAACAGACAACAAAGAAATTCAGAATATTATAGGAGAAATAATAATAATAAAAGTGATCTGATCAAAGTAGGGAAAGCTAGGTTTTAATTAGAGAGGGGATAGGGATATTAATACAGTATAAAGGTAGAGGTGAGTAACATAACATTAAGAATGTCTGAAAAAGTCATAAGTAATCATATTATTAATTATCTACCTAAATGAGCAAACCCTAAAGTACACATATTTATGTAGAAATATATTTATATAGTTTAAATTAAATTTTGTCATCGAGATTGACAATGCTCCTTCCAAGAGCCAAAGATCATGTAACAACAACAACAACAAAAATAATCACTGAACATTACAAGGCACTCTTGAGTTATTGATTACCAAGGTTGTCCTTAACTCCTAAATCATTTCAGACTATTGATGATACTCTTTGATGTTCCCAAGATGTGGAAGGTCCCTACTTCTCAAGAAAACAGGTATTTCAGACACAGGGCACAAAGATTTCTGTGCTGAACATGACGTGAATATCTCCTCACTGAGCCCTAACTCTCATGATACCAGAAAGTATTGTGTAAGCTTATAAAGAAGGGAAACAAATAGGATTCCTACCTAGCTATGACATCTTTGAAACACATCAAATAACTCTAAGTGTGCATTAGTGGCACTCATATCTTGGAGGTAAACAACAGCTATTAATTTTACTAAAGGCCCATCCAACAACAAGAATATCAAGACTAGAATCCTTGGCAACTACCCATAAATAGTGAAGTCACAAATCTTGGAGGAAAAATCTACCAGAATTTATAAGAAGAAAGCAACCAATACTTTACAAAGTCAAGGAAGGAAGGAAGGAAGGAAGGAAGGAAGGAAGGAAGAAAGAAAGAAATAAGAAACAAAGAAGACAAGAGAAACAGAAGCAGAAGGAGCACTTTCAAACTCCATCTGCAAAGCCAATATTACTCCAATACTAAGCCCATGTAAAGATACAATAACAACAAAAACTATAGGTCCATATCCCTAATGAACATAAATGGTAAAATTCTTGATAAAATTCTTGCAACCAAATTTAGCTGGAAAGATTACCCACCACTATGAAGCTGATTTTATCCTGAAAATGGAGAGAAGGTTCAACACAATAAATTTAATAAACCATAAATGGTCTTAAAGACAAAGGACACAGAATCATCTCAAGAGAAACAGAAAAGGCTTTTGAGAAACTCCAATATGCCTTCATTATAAAATTCTTAGGGAGAATAAGAAAAGAGAGAGCATACCTCAACATAATTTAAGCTGTACATTAGAAAACCACATCCTATATTATCTGAATTAAGAGGGGAAGGCAATCCAATTTAAATAAGAAATGAGTGGGGGCTATCCACTCCTTTCCATCTTTTTCAATAATGTGCTTGAAACCATAGCTAGAGTAATAAGGCAAGAGAAGGAAATTAAAGAGGTACAAATATGAAAAGAAGTCAAATTATTCATTTATATTATATTTTATATGTGAAAGATCACAAAATTTCATAAGAAAATGTCCAGAAATAAATCAATAATTTCAGAGAAGCAGCAATATATAAAAATCAACTATAAAAATCAGTATCTTTTCTGTATACCAGTGCGCAGGGCTTGGCGTCACCTGTCATCAGCGTCTGACATAGGCACGTCTCCATGGGTGAGTTGCCTGCCATATGAATCAGCTGCGTCTGACATAGAAGCCCCTGTGCGCAGGCACAGAGCATAGCGTCGACCATCACCAGCGTCTGACGTAGATACGCCTTTTCCCTCACACGCATGAGCCTGGAACCCTTTAAAAGCTAGGGGCGCCATTCCCGATCTCTCTCTCCTTCTTCTACCATCCCCTCACCGTTTTCCCATGGGCCGTCTGCAGAGATCCGCTTAATAAACTTATACACGTGGGTTTGTTTGTGTCTCATGCTCTCTCCAGTCTCCGTAGGACATTTTATTCATCACTCTGGAGACCAAGCTTAGAAGCAAAAGGAAAAAAGAATAATAATAAAAAAAAAAACTAGGATGTCAAGATGTCAAGAGATATAGACTTTTGTGAGCCCAGCAAAAGATTCTAGTGGACTCTGATCTGAACATTTTATAACTATTTTTAAACAACAATCAAATACTTCCATTTCTCCCAACATTTGATATTTGTGGTCTTTTAGATTGGCTCTCTGGACATGTGCCCCAATGCCGCCACACCTGGTACCCCAGTTTCTCCTGTGACAAGCCAGATCAGTTGTCCTCCTAATCAAACAGTAGAAATTAGAATTACCTCTTCAGAGGCAAGAGAGATGCTAAGACCAGTGAGTAGAGATAGTTTTGGAATAACCACTTTGCAACAATGAGAGTGAAAGAGATGATGTCTCCCTGTTGGAGAAAAGAGCTCCTGAATATATCTTGGGCTTGGGTCCAGTTTGCATTCTCATTTTATGGCAAGCAAGCAAGATTTTAAAGCAATGGATATGGTAGTCAGCAGGTTCAGGGCAATAAATCATTGTTTGAGGTGTTTCTCCATGTCACTCTGTTTTAGGTACCAAGTGAAGTAATTTTTAGCAAATAGGTAAGTACAAGCAGTGATTTAAGTCAATCACAAATAAAGCAATAAATCAATATCTACTAATTGTTTATTTTTACTTGATTCTACTTCAGCAGGAGATAGAAAGTAGCTAAGTTGTTTAGGATAAAACCCCCCAAAGAATAGTAATTAGTTTCTTGACTAAAAGCCAGAAATGTTCTTGAGACTCTTAGCAGTTGTGTTTTTGCTTGTTTGTTTTGTTTTTGCTATTTTTTTTCCTGTCAGAGGCCAAATACGCCAAAAGGGTTTTTGGGAGCTCTGATCTCTTATCTAAAGTGATTCTACAGGGTTTAGAAAGTAGCAGTGAAGACCTGTTAAAAGAATGTGCCTCCTGGTCACAAAAATAGATATCTGTGATTTATGTAAAGCCAGGCCAGACTCCTGGTCAAAGAGCCACTTTTAAAAAGGCTTGCTTACCTTAAACCATGCTAATGAAATCGGCGAAATAAATAAATCTTTTTACTGAGAGTTTAACTCAGGATTATAGAGTCAGCTATGATTAGACAAGGGCTCCCTCTACTGCAACTTCTTACTGGAAGCTAAAACAGAAAAAGATAGATAACATTTTGATGAGTTTGACGAAAAATCCCAGAAGGGATTTTTAATAGATCAGATTTTTAATAAATCAGAAGGGATTTGTAATAAATACCAAATAGGAATCTTTTCTATCAAATACAATAAAACATATGAAGAACAATTAAAATCATTTTATTTCCTCTGTCTTGTAAGATTTTTAATCAAATGTTTCAATCCTCCCCACCCAGTAAATAGATTGCACAACGGTCCACTTCTCGTTCTAGGAATTTGATGGCCTGGAACAGTGACCCCTTTCCCCTTCCTCCTTCATGTTCTGTGCACCAGTTCTTTGCAGAGTAACCAGTTGAATAAGACTGTAAATCTGGACCTCAGTAAATGGGAAAAAGACACAGTCACCACCACTACTGTTATACTTTAAAAAGAGCGAGGGGTGGATGATGCAACAGGGCTCACAGGGATGTTTTTTTTCTATGGGGGGAGGGAATGGGGAAAGGGGGAAAGGGGTTGAAGGTGGCAAATTCTGGAAACAGGAGCAGTGGAGGAAAAGAGGAGGAAGAAGGAGGAGGAGGACGACGAGAGGAGGTGGAGGAGGAAGAGGAGGAGGAGGAGGAGAGAGAGAAAGAGAGAGAGAGAGAGAGAGAGAGAGAGAGAGAGAGAGACACTGGTTCGCTTTCTTTGACTCGGCCTAGAGCATGTGCTGTAGTGACATAGTGGATGATGTTGTCAGGACCCCAAACATATGGGAGTATTGTTAGAGTACCGCCTAAGTACAAGCTTCCAGGTCCCCAAGGCGAAGGCAAGCATAATGCCTAAGTGCTAACAACCGCACTTCCTGAATCCCAGTGTGTTCTCTTCCAACCACATCCTCTTGATTAGAGTAAAATTTGCCTCATCCAGACACTGCAAAAAACACAAACAAAAGGAAGGAAGGGAGGGAGCAAGGGGTGGAGGGAAGGAGGAAGGGAGGGAGGGAGGAAAGAAAGAAAAGAGAGAGAGAAAGAGAGAGAGAGAATGCATAAAGTGCACAGATAGAATATGGAGCGGGGTGGCTGGAAGGATGGGAAGAATAATGAAAGATCTCTTGAGAAAATCTTACATAGACTTTTAAGATCAGCGCTAAAACAGTGTATAACATAGGATTTTCCAAAATGATGAGAAAATTTTAGTACTTATTTTTGGATTTTGAGCAGATAGTTAGCTATAAACAATATGTTCTCTTATGTCTAGTGTAGTATATGCTTTCTGAATTCTATTAACCAATTTCAGACAAAGCTAGGATTGTCAAGAATGGTAGGATTGATCTGTGGAAATTGAGTTAAAAGCTAAGGATGATACAAGTTATACTTATTTAAGATTTGATCAAGGAAAAAGCAGGTGTCACTGAAACAGATTAATGAACTAAATTTAGTCCATGGCTTATAACAAGAAATAATTCTATATAAAAAATGTAATGCATTATAACTTCCAATCCTTAGAAAAAACTGGGGTAAATTAATTTTTTTATTTTTATAAACTGTTCTATGCTGTATAATTTCAGCAAAGGTAGCATTATTTTGCAATCCTTAATATTTAAGCTATGTATGCAAGGGCTGGGAGAAGTACCTAGGGGCAAATGGAGGAGCAACTCCACCACCACAGTGGCTTCGTTCAGGTAAAGAACAGAAAAGTGGGAAAGGAATTGAAATTTTCAATTATTTGTCACAGATTGGCCATAAATAGGGGAAACTAGGGAAAAATAATGAGGGTTAAGTTAAAAAACTGCCAGGTGATCAATAAATATCTTTCATTGTAAACTGTTACTGGGAGGGATATATAGACCAGAGAGAGAGAAAAAAAATCTGCACAATTTACTTCAGTTCCACAAATTATTGTTTAGTCAAATTGAAATCGCTTTACAAAATGACATGGCTAAGGCTAGAAGTGAAAAACATGTGTGAGAAAAAATTAAAATCTACAAGTACATATAGTGCTTACTTTTCAACCTTTACTGTTAAATATTGGTCAGCTTGCAATTGAATACAGAAAATTCTCATTATGAAAAAATGAGCTCTTTTGCAGTACAGTGTGGCATTTGATACTTGTTGAGTTGAATGAAAGAATGAAGGTATACAGTGCTGGAGAGGAATCACTAAATCAAATTTACTGCTTACAAATAGGTGGAAAAATAAATTCATTTTATATATGTTGTGATATTTCAGTAAGGTAATATATTTGTATAAAATATTGTTTTGAAAGAAAGATAGATCTAGAGAGCAAGGAAAATTGATCAGGTACTTGTATTTATTTATTTATTTATTGCTCAAGTACTTTTAGTCTCTTATAATCTCATTTTGTGCTTTCATAGACATTCCTATAGAATTTCTAGAATAGGATAGTAATTTTTCTTCCTATTAATAAAAGATCAAATTCTTATATTTAAGAAAATAAATAAGCCTTGTTGTCCATTTAAACCCCTTTCTTAGTGGTCTCATTCTCATTTTTAACCTCAACACTTTTGAAATGTTTCTTTCCATAGGATATGTAACTGAAAATTATAGGGATTATGATTACTAATATACACTATGTTTAAGATTGAATTTTATTTATTTTGTCTTGATTGTTAAACACACACATGAACACACTCTGTGAAAAAATAAACTATGATAAATTTCTTCCTCCCCTACATAAAAGAAAGAATATAGCTGTAGAGATTACCATATCAGGATTCAAATTATATAACAGATATATAGTAATAATAATAGAATGATAATGATTAAAAACTCAAATATGTAGATCAGTGGAACTGAAAAGAAGAAAAATTAGAAATGCATATAATTACAAATATCTGATGTTTGACAAAGGTATCAAAATGGACACTGAAAGAAATAAAACATCTTTATGAATTGGTGCTAGAACTACTACATGAATATATTAAGAAAATAAAATTAGACCATATCAATCCCCCTGCATAAAACTCAGCTCAAAATGGATCAAAGATCTAACTTTGATGCCTGAAATTCTGAAAATATATGAAGGAAATGAATACCTTATTTTACAATAGAAAAGTGCAAAATAAAAAAGGATTCCTTTTTTATTAGATATTTTTTAAAAAAATATCAATCCAAGTTTCTACTCCATCCCCTTGTCCCATTCTCTCCACACACTCTCCAACCCCACCCCTATCCAATCCTCAGAGAGGGTAAGGCACATTGCTTTGTGGAAGGTCCAAGGCCCTCCCTACTATATCTAGGCTGAACAAGGTATACATCTGAAGAGAATAGGGCCCCAGAAAGTCAGTACATGCAGTAGTGACAAATCCTGGTACCACTGCCAGTAGCCCCTCAGCCTGCCCCAGCAATTCAACTGTCAACTACATTCAAAGGAACTAGTTTGGTTCTGTGCTTGTTCCTTCCCAGTAAGGCTGGAGTTGGTGAGCTCCCATTAGCTCAGGTAAACCGTTTCAGTGGGTGAACCCATCAAGGTCTTGACTTCTTTGATCATATTCTCATTCCTTCCACTCTTCAACTGGACTTTGGAAGCTCATTCCAGTGCTCCGATGTGGATTTCTGCCTTTGTTTCCATCTGTTGCCGGATGAAGGTCCTGTGGTGATATTTAAGATATTCATCAGTCTGACTACAGGGCAAGTCATTATCGGGCCCCCTCTCCTTTATTGCTTAGGATCTTAGGCAGAGTCATCCTTATGGATTCTTGGGAATTTCTCTAGAGCCAGGTTTCTGCTAAACCTATAATGGCTCCCTCAATCAAGATATATCTTCCCTTGTTCTAATCTGTCTCCTTCTTCCATCTCGACTATCCCTTTGCCTCAAGTTCTCCTCAAACCTCCCCTTCTCACCTTCTATTCCCCTTCTACCCCCACCCCCATGTTCCCAATTTTATTAGGCAATCTTGTCTTTTTCCAATTTCCAGGTGGATCTATACATGTTTTTCTTTTCTTATGTCTATACATGTTTTCTTAGTAATAAGGTTCACCTTATTACTAAACTTCTCTAGGATCATGCACTATAGGCTCAATGTCCTTTGTTTATAGCTAGTATTCACTTATGAGTGCGTACATACTATATTCATTTTTGGGGGCCCTGGGTTACTTCACTCAGGATAGCGTTTTCTAATTCCATCCATTTGCATGAAAAATTTAAGATGTCATTCTTTTTTACCACTGAGTAGTATTCTAATGTGTAAATGAGTCAGATTTTCTTTCTCCATTCTTCAGTTGAGGAACATCTAAGTTGTATCCCGGTTCTGATTTTACAATAATGCTACTATGAACATTGTTGAATAAATGCTTTTGTAGTATGATTGACTAACTTTTGGGTATATGACTAAGAGTGGTATTGCTGGATCCTGAGGTAGGTTGATTTCCAATTTTCTGAGAAACTGCCATACTTATTTCCAAAGTGGTTGTACAAGTTTGCATTTCCACCAGCAATGGTTGAGTGTTCCCCTTACTCCACATCACTTCCAACATAAGATGTCATTGGTGTTTTTGATCTTAGCCATTCTCACAGGTATAAGATGGTATCTCAGATTTGTTTTGATTTGCATTTCCCTGATGGCTAAGGATGCTGAACATTTCCTTAAGCATCTTTTGGCTGATTGTGATTCTTCTCTTGAGAATTCACTATTCAGTTCAGTACACCATTTTTCCCGCTTTTATTTTTTTGTTGTTGAGTTCTACATTTTTTTTGCTCCCCTCCCTGCCTCTCCTCATTCAACTCTCCCCCAAGGTCCCCATGCTCCCAATTTACTCAGGAGATCTTGTCATTTTCTACTTTCTACTTCCCATGTGGATTAGATCTATGTAAGTCTCTCTTAGTGTCCTCATTGTTGTCTAAGTTCTCAGAGATTGTAGTTTGCAGTCTGGTTTTATTTGTTGTTTAAAAGCAACCAATGAGTGAGTACATTTGATAATTGTCTTTCTGTGTCTGGGTTACCTCACTCAAAATTTATACAATTTTGAGTTAATTGTGTTTTAAAATAGAGTACTACACGGCAGAAAAAATAATGACATCTTGAATTTTTCTGGAAAATGGATGGAGGGCTTAAATTCCTCCATCTCAGCCGGGGTGGGCACTGCGGGCCGGGGCAGGCGGTGAGTTCAAAGGGACAGGAGTCCCTTTGTTCTGATAGCCGGCCGGCAGCAAGCTAAGACTGCAGACAGGGAGACTTCTGACCAGCAAGGGGCTCTGATCCTGTGGAGGGGTAAGTGTGTTGACCGCCATACAAGTTCAGTTAGGGAACACACAATATTCCCACCATCCTTATCTCCCTGGCTACTCCAAAGGGGCAGCATCCCCCAGTTAATCCCTCTCTCCTGCTACGCCATCTCAGCTTTCGGCCTCGAAACCCTCCCCTCCTCTCTCCCTTTTTCGGGGCTTAAATTCCTCCATCTGAGCCGGGGTGGGCACCGTGGGTCAGGACAGGTGGTGAGTGCAAAGGGAAGGAAGTCCCTTTGTTCTAATAGCCTGCCTGCGGCAAGCTAAGACTGCAGGCAAAGTGATTCCTGGATAGCAAGGGGCACTAATCCAGTAGAAGAAAACCCAGCAGAGGGAAGAGCCATTGGAGAGCATCTGAAGGAAGAGATGGGCAGGCGCCAAGGCAAGAATTCCTCCAACAATCTGAAAAACAACATGAAAACACCAGATCCCAGAGAACTTACGACAGAAGGACTTGAACGCCCTATTCTGGAAGAAGTGGAAAACAGTGTCATTATGAAAGCAATAGAGTCTCTTAAACAGGGTATGAATAACTCACTTAAAGAAATAGAAGAGAAATATAACAAAAAGATGGAAGAAATGAGTAAAGAAATGGAAGACAAATATAACAAAAAGTTTGAAGAAATGAGTAATTCGTAAATGATACCCTGGGAAACCAAGAAAAAGCAATCAAACAGGTAAGGGAATCAGTTCAAGAATTGAAAACTGAAATGGAGGCAGTGAAGAAAACACAAACCGAGGGCTGGCTGGATATGGAAAATCTAGGTAAACGAACGGAGACTACAGAATCAAGCTTAACCAATAGAATACAAGAGATAGAAGAACGAATCTCAGATTATGAAGACACCATAGAGAAAATAAACGCCCTGACCAAAGAAAACAGCAAATCCAACAAATTCTCATCACAAAATATTCAGGAAATATGGGACATAATAAAAAAACCAAATCTAAGAATAATAGGAGTAGAAGAAGGAGAAGAATTGCAGATCAAAGGTCAAGAAGATATATTCAACAAAATTATAGAAGAAAATCTTCCCATCCTAAAGAGGGATATTCCTATGAAGGTGCAAGAAGCATACAGAACACCGAATAGACTGGATCAGAAAAAAACATCCCCTCGCCATATAATAATCAAAACACAAAGCAGTCAGATTAAAGAAAGGATATTAAGAGCTGCAAAGGAAAAAGGTCAAGTAACCTAAAAGGTAAACCTATCAGACTTACACCAGACTTCTCTATGAAAACCATGAAAGCCAGAAAGTCCTGGATAGAGGTACTGCAGAAATTAAGGGACCATGGATGCAAGCCCAGACTACTTTACCCAGCCAAGCTTTCGTTCACTATCAACGGAGAAAACAAAATATTCCAGGATAAAAACAAATTTAAACAATACGTAACTACTAATCTAGCCTTACAGAGAATACTAGAAGGAAAATTACATCCCAAGGAATCCAACATTGCCAACAATGACTACAATAATTCAGACATCTAGCGACCCTTCACTAGCACAATTCAAAGAAGGAAAACACATACACTATATTACCCCCCCAAAAAAATGACTGGAGTCAACAACCAATGGTCATTAATATCTCTTAATATCAATGGACTCAATTTACCTATAAAGAGGCACAGACTTAGAGATTGGATACGAAAAAAGGATCCAACATTCTGCTGTTTACAAGAAACACACCTCAACCACAAAGACAGACACCTACTCAGAATAAAGGGTTGGGAAAAGGTTTTCCAAGCAAATGGACCTAAGAAACAAGCGGGTGTGGCCATTCTAATATCTAACAAAATCGACTTCAAACTAAAATCAATCAGAAGAGATGGAGATGGACATTTCATACTCATAACAGGAACAACTCATCAGGAAGAAGTCTCAATCCTGAATATATATGCTCCTAATGTAAGGCACCCACATATGTAAAAGAAACTCTTCTAGAACTCAAGGCAGTCATCAAACCACACACGCTAGTAGTAGGAGACTTCAACACTCCTCTCTCACCAATGGATAGGTCAATCAGACAGAAACCAAACAGAGAATTAAGAGATTTATTGGAGGTATTGAATCAAATGGACTTAACAGACATCTATAGAACACTCCACCCAAATAGGAAAGAATATACCTTCTTCTCTGCAGTTCATGGAACCTTCTTGAAGATTGACCACATACTCGGTAACAAAGCAAACTCCCAAAGATACAAAAAAATATTAGTAACCACCTGTGTCTTGTCAGATCACCATGGATTAAAATTAGAATTCAACAACAATGCTACCCCCAGGAAGTCAACAAACTCATGGAAGCTGAACAGTCAACTACTAAATCACCCCTGGGTCAAAGACGAAATTAAGAAAGAAATTAAAGTCTTCCTTGAATTTAATGAAAACAAAGACACAACATACTCAAACCTATGGGACACTATGAAAGCAGTGCTAAGAGGAAAGTTCATAGCAATAGGTGCCCAACTAAAGAAAATGGAGAAAGCACACATTGGAGACCTAACAGCACACTTGAAAGCTCTAGAAAAAAAAGAAGCTGATTCACCCAGGAGGAATAGAAGACTGGAAATAATCAAACTGAGGGCTGAAATCAACAAAATAGAAACACAGAAAACAATCCAAAGAATCAATGAGTCAAAAAGCTGGTTCTTGGAGAAAATCAAAAAGATTGGCAAACCCCTATCCAAACTAATCAAACGGCAGAGAGAGAACATGCAAATTAATAGGATCAGAAATGAAAAGGGGGATATAACCACAGACACAGAGGAAATTCAGAGAATCATTAGATCTTACTATGAAAGTTTATATTCCACAAAGTTGGAAAATGTAAAAGAAATGGACATATTTTTAGATAAGTACCATATACCAAAGTTGAACCAAGAACAGGTGAACAATCTAAATGGACCTGTTAGTCATGAAGAATTAGAAGATGTTATCAAAATTCTCCCTGCCAAAAAAAGCCCAGGACCAGATGGTTTCAATGCAGAATTCTACCAGAACTTCCAGAAAGAGCTAATTCCTATACTCCTTAATGTATTCCATAATATAGAAACAGAAGAGTCATTGCCAAACTCCTTTTATGAAGCTACAGTTCCCTTAATACCAAAATCACATAAAGACACAACCAAGAAAGAGAATTACAGGACAATCTCACTCATGAACATCGACGCGAAAATTCTCAATAAAATCCTGGCAAACCGAATCCAGGAACACATTAGAAAAATTATCCATTATGATCAAGTAGGCTTCATCCCAGAGAAGCAGGGCTGGTTCAACATACGCAAATCTATCAATGTAATCCATCATATAAATAAACTGAAAGAAAAAAACCATATGATCATTTCATTGGATGCTGAAAAAGCATTTGACAAAATTCAACACCCATTTATGATAAAGGTATTGGAGAGACTGGGGATACAAGGATCATACCTAAATATAATAAAAGCAATATACAGCAAACCGACAGCTAACATCAAATTGAATGGAGAGAAACTCAAAGCCTTTCCACTAAAATCAGGAACACGACAAGGCTGTCCACTCTCTCCATACCTCTTCAATATAGTGCTTGAAGTTCTAGCAATAGCAATAAGACAACATAAGGGGATCAAGGGGATTCGAATTGGAAAGGATGAAGTTAAACTTTCGTTATTTGCTGACGATATGATAGTGTACATAAGTGACCCCAAAAACTCTACCAAAGAAATCCTACAGCTGATAAACACCTTTAGTAACGTGGCAGGATACAAGATCAAATCCAAAAAATCAGTGGCCCTCCTATACACAAAGGATAAAGAAGCTGACAGGTAGATCATAGAAACATCACCTTTCACGAGAGCCACAAATAGCATAAAATATCTTAGGGTTACTCTAACCAAGGAAGTGAAAGACCTATTTGACAAGAACTTTAAGTCTTTGATGAAAGAAATTGAGGAGGATACCAGAAAATGGAAAGATCTCCCTTGTTCTTGGATTGGGAGGATCAACATAGTAAAAATGACAATTCTACCAAAAGCAATAAATAGATTCAATGCAATCCCCATCAAAATCCCATCAAACTTCTTCACAGACCTTGAGAAAACAATAATCAAGTTTATATGGCAAAACAAAAAACCCAGGATAGCCAAAACAATCTTATACAATAAAGGAACTTCAGGAGGCATTACCATCCCTGACTTCAAACTCTATTACAGAGCTACAGTATTGAAAACAGCTTGATATTGGCATAAGAACAGAGAAATCGACCTTTGGAATCGAATAGAAGACCCGGATATTAACCCACAAACCTATGAGCACCTAATTTTTGACAAGGGAGCTAAAGGTATACAATGGAAGAAGGAAAGCATCTTTAACAAATGGTGCTGGCATAACTGGATGTCAACCTGTAGAAGGATGAAAGTAGATCCATACCTATCACCATGCACAAAACTCAGGTCCAAATGGATTAAAGACATCAACATTAATCTGTCCACTTTAAACCTGATAGAAGAGAAAGTGGGAAGTAGTCTACAAGATATAGGCACAGGAGGCCTCTTCCTAAACAGGACCCCAGCAGCACAGACAATAAGAGAAACAATGAATAAATGGGATCTACTGAAACTGAGAAGCTTCTGTAAAGCAAAGGACACTGTCAATAAGACAAAAAGGCTGCCTTCTGACTGGGAGAAGATCTTCACTAACCCCTCATCAGACAAAGGTCTGATCTCCAAAATATACAAAGAACTCAAGAAACTAGACACTAAAACTCTAACTAACCCAATTAAAAAATGGGGTACTGAACTGAACAGAGAATTCACAACAGATGAACTTCAAATGGCCAGAAGACATTTAAGGTCATGCTCAACCTCCTTAGCGATCAGGGAAATGCAAATCAAAACCACTTTGAGATACCATCTTACACCTGTCAGAATAGCTAAAGTCAAAAACACCAATGACAGCCTATGCTGGAGAGGATGTGGGGTGAGGGGAATACTCATCCATTGTTGGTGGGAATGCAAACTAGTGCAGCCACTGTGGAAGTCAGTGTGGCGGTTTCTCAGGAAACTGGGAGTCAACCTCCCTCAGGACCCAGCAATTCCACTCTTGGGAATATACCCTAGAGATTCCCTAGCATACTACAAAAGCATTTGTTCAACTATGTTCATAACAGCACTATTTGTAATAGCCAGAACCTGGAAACAGCCTAGGTGCCCCTCAATAGAAGAATGGTTAAAAAAGGTGTGGAACATATACACATTAGAGTTTTACTCAGCGGTAAAAAACAATGACATCTTGAATTTTGCATGCAAATGGATGGACATAGAAAAGGCTTTACTGAGTGAGGTAAGCCAGACCCAAAAAGAGGAACACGGTATGTATTCACTCATAAGTGGATTCTAACCATAATTTAAAGGTCTTTGAGCCTATTATTCGTGATCCTAGAGAAGCTAAATAAGAAGACGAACCTGATGAAGATTATTTAGCTATCCGCCAGGAGGTAGGAAATAGTCAAGAGTCCCAGGTAACCTTGGGTGCATGGGGGGTGTGGGAGGTTTGTTGGAAGGGGAGAGGGTTAGAGAGAAGGGAGTAGGGGAGGAATGGAGAAAGCTTGGTTGACCGGGATAGGGGAAAGGGAGGAAGGATGAATATGGGATCAGGGAAGAATATATTTCAACTAAGGGAGTCATTTTAGGGTTTATAGGAAACTTGATTATATATGGGATCCTGGGTCCAAGGAGAGATCCCCAGATTGTTCTCTGGACAGAGGAGAGGGTGCCTGAACCGGCCTTGGCCCATAACCATACTGATGAATATTTTGCTTATCACCATAGATCCTTCATCTGGTGATGGATGGCGATACAGATGGAGACCCACATTGGAGCACCGGACTGAGCCCCCCAAGGTCCAAATGAGGAGCAGAAGGACGAAGAAAATGACGAAGGACTGCGAGGGATGCTATCACCCACTGATACAAGGGGTCGGATCTAATGAGAGTTTACCAAGGGCAGTTGGACTGCGACTGAATGAGCACGTGATCCAACCAGATTCTTTGAATGTGGCCGGATTCTTTGGATGTGGCTGGCCTGGAGTCTCTCTGAGAAGCCATTGACAATGACACTGGGACTAGTTTCCTCTGCATATACTGGATTTTTGGGATCCAGTCTGTTTGGATACTCACCTTCCTGGACCTGGACGGAGGGGGGATGAACTTGAACTTCCCACAGGGCTGGAAACCCTGACTGCCCTTAGGGACAAAGAGGGAGGAGGAGAGGTGGGGGAGTGGGAGGGTGTTGGGAAGAGGGACGTAAATGGAAACTTTTATAATTTAATAAAATTACTTTAAAAAAAAAAAGAAAATGGATGGAGCTAGAAAACAGTATTTTCAGTACCCCATTTTCTAAATTGGGTTATTTAAATTTTTAATGTCAAATTTCTTGAGTTCTTTATTTATTTTGGAGATCAATCCTTTGTCTGATGTGGGTTTGTTGAGGAACTTATCTCATTCAATAGGCTGCATTTTTGTTTTACTGACTGTGTGCTTTGGTTTACAGAAGCTTATCAGTTTCAGGATGTTCCATTTATTTATTTTTGCACTCAGTGCTGTGCTACTGGAGTTATATTTATAAAGTGTTGGTACCTGGACTTTTTCCCCTTTCTTCGACGTGCTATACAGGGCTGTTTTTCTCCTAACTTCCTGTCTTCTCTGCTCACTGCACCAGATTTGGGGATTAGCTTAAAGAGAGCTTTGTCCTCTTTTGATATGGTAATTCCACCTGCAAGCAATGGTTCCCATGGTGGCACCTAAAATGTCTGACAAGCAGCTGCTGACACTCCCTCCCCTCAGTTCTCTACCCTCATTCCCTGTCCCGGATAGGAGGGGGCTTGTCTTTTTGCCCCCAGTATTTAAGCCGACATGTGCAGAATAAAGTTGTCATTTACCCTTTGGGCAAATGGACCTGGTCTCTCTGTGTGTGTCTGTTAAACTCCTAGGATATTGATCCAGTCTAGCGGTTCGATTCGGGGGCACGCACCGGTATTGGAGAATGGGTTTCACAGATTGGGTGGGACAATAAAGCAGTCTCCTGTGCTGATGTACTTAAGACTACTTCCCACTTTCTCTTTATTAGGTTCAGTGTGGTCAGTTTTAATTTGAGGTCTTTGATCCATTTGGACTTGAATTTTCTGCATGGCAATAGATATGGATCTATATTCATTCTTCTATAGGTTGTCATCCAGTTATGCCAGCACCATTCGTTGAAGATGCTTTTTTTTTCTATTGTATAATTTTAGCTTCTTTGTCAAAAATCAGATGTTCATAGGTGTGTGGATTAATATCTGGGTCTTTGATTCAATTTCATTGGTCAACCTCTCCGTTTTTCTGCCAATAGCAAGCTGTTTTCAATACTTTAACTCTGTAATAGAGCATGTCATCAGTGATGGTGATGCCTCTGGAAATTCCTTTATTGTACAGGATTGCTTTGGCTGTCCTGATTTTTTGCTTTTCCATATGAAGTTGATTATTGTTCTTTCAACGTCTGGAAAAACTGTGCTGAGATTTTGATGGAGATTGCATTGAATCTATAGATTGCTTTTGGTAGGATTGCCATTTTTACGATGTTCATCCTACCTATCCAAGAGCATGGGAAATCTTTCCATTTTCTGGTAATTTCTTCAATTTCTTTCTTCAAAGACTTAAAGTTTTGTCAAATAGGTCTTTCACTTCTCTAGTTAGTGTTACCCCAATATATTTTATGTTATTTGTAGCTATTGGGAAAGATGATGTTTCTCTGATTTCCCTCTCAGTTTTATCATTTCTGTATAGGATGACTTTATCATTTGTGTATAGGATGACTACTGGTTATTTTTGTTTGCATGTGTGTTGATCTTGTATCCTGTGGCCTCACTGAAGGTATTTATCAGCTGTAGGAGATCTCTTGTAGATTTTTTGGGGTCACTTATATATACTATCATATCATTTGCAAATAACAAAAGTTTGACTTCTTCCTTTCCAACTTGAATCCCCTTGATCCCCTTTTGTTGTCTTATTGCTAAAGCTAAAACTTCAAGAACTATGTTGAATAAACATGGAGAGTGTACAGCCATGTCTTCTTTCAGATTTAAGTGGAATAATTTTGAGTTTCTCTCTATTTAATTTCATGCTATATATTGCTTTTAATATATTTAGATATGTTCCTTCCATTCTTGATCTCTCCAGGACATTTATCATTACAGGGTGTTGAATTTTATCAAATGCTTTTACAGCATCTAAGGAAATGATCTAAGGAAAGGTTTTTTCTTTCAGTTTATTTATATGATGAATTACATTAATATATTTTCATATGTAGAACCAGCCCCACATCTCTGGGATGAAGCCGACTTGATCATGGTGAATGATTTTTGATGTATTTTTCAATTCAGTTTGCCAGTATTTTGTTGAGTATTTTTGCATTCATGTTCTTGAGTGAGATAAATCTGTATTTATCTTTCTTGGTTGAGTTTTTGTGTGGTTTTGTTATCAAGGTAACTGTAACTTCATATAAAGAATTTGGCAATGTTCTTTTTGTTTCTATTATGCGAAAAACTTTGAAGAGTATTAGCTATTCTTGGAAGTTCTGGTAGAATTCTGCAATAAAACCATCTGACCATGGGCTTTTTGTGGTTGGGAGATTTTTTTGATGAAAACTTCCATTTTCTTGAAGTTTATAGGTCTATTTAAATTGTTCACTTGGCCTTGATTTAATTTTGGTATATATTATTTATCTAACAAAATTGTTCATTTCTTTTACATTTTTTCAATTTTGTGGAGTATAAGATTTTGTAGTATGACCTAAAGACTCTCTGAATTTCCTCAGTGTCTGTTGTTATGCCCACCTTTTCATTTCTGATTTTGTTAATTTGGATGTTATCTCTCTGTTTTTTGATTAGTCTGAATAAGGGTTTGTCTATCTTGCTGATTTTCTCAAAGAACCAGCTCTTTATTTCATTGATTTTTTTGTGTTGTTCCTATTTTGTTGATTTTAACCCTCATTTGATTATTTCCTGTCCTTTACTCCTCCTGGGTGAGCCTGCTTCTTTTTAGTTTAGAGATTTCAGGTGTGCTGTTAGGTCACTAATGTGAGCTTTCTCTGTTTACTTTATGTGGACACTTAGTGCTCTGAACTTTCCTCTGAGCACTGTTTTCATTGTGTCCCATAGGTTTTGATATGATGTGCTTTCATTTTCATTGAATTCAAGGAAGTCTTTAATTTCTT
Source organism: Myodes glareolus (assembly GCF_982192425.1). Classification (NCBI taxonomy): domain Eukaryota; kingdom Metazoa; phylum Chordata; class Mammalia; order Rodentia; family Cricetidae; genus Myodes; species Myodes glareolus. Next base: position 100,478,996 of record NC_142053.1, on the reverse strand, counting down.
TCTTTATTTTTTCCTTGACTCAGGGGTGGTTCCGTAGTTCACTATTCAATTTCCATGAATTTGTAGGCTTGCTGAGAGTAGTATTATTCTTAAATTCTAATTTAAATTCTTGGTGATCTGATAAGACACAGGGGTTTAGGCCAATTTTTTTTTTTTTTTTTTTTGTATCTGTGGAGGATTGCTTTGTTACCGAGTATGTGATCAATTTAGAGAAGGTTCCATGAGGAGCTGAGAAGGAGGAATATTCTGTTATGTTTGGGTGGAATGTTCTGTAGATGTCTATTAAGTCCATTTGATTCATGACATCTGTTAGTTCTCTTATTTCTCTGTTAAGTTTCTGTCTGGTTGACCTGTCCATTAGTGAGAGCAGAGTGTTGAAGTCTCCTACTATTAATGTGTGGGGTTTGATGTGTGATTTAAGTTTTATTAAGATTTCTTTTACATATGTGGGTGCTCTTGTACTGGGGTTATACATTGTTAAGTCTGGAGGAGAGCCCCAGGCCTTGGCATACATCCCAACTCCCTGACCTGTGAATTGCATTAGTCTAGACTCTAAACCCCAGCATGCCATGTTCTGACCCCTCTCTGAAGTCAGGACCACACCCACAGGGTACCTAAGTGGGCTCCCAGAGGAGAAACACGTGATTCTGGGTTTGTATGTGCTCCTTGCTTTCCTGCCTCCCTGCCATGTGTTCAGCCACCCGAGAGCACTGTATTTAATAAAACAATGGGCATTTTAATTTGGTTTTATCTGACCTAATTGGATTTCTTTGTGCCAGTGGAGCTACTTGTCTTAGTATTTTTTCCTAATATATGGAGGTTTCCCAAAGAGAGGCCTTAATTTTTCCTGCGGCCCAGGTCCAAGGGCCCAGGGTCCAGGGCCATGCTGGAAAATGAGTCTTCCTACACACGTGCTCTGTCAGGCAAGTTCGACTTCACTTGGTGAGTTCCGTTTCTTAAACTACATGTAGGTAGGGTTTTGAGATGACATATTAGCTTTTGGGGCTTTTGCTGAAGTCACAGGCTGTGCCAAAAGGCTGACACGCATGCAGCAGAGGCTGGGCCTCTTGCAGAGATTAAATTTGGGGTGCTGGAATACATTCCCAGCCAATTTCTCTTGTATACACTCCCCCACCACCTCGCTTCACTCTCCCTGACTCAGTGCCATTCTGGTGGATCCACTGCAAGGGGCTAATGTCAGAGGCATGCGTTTAAAGTGGGTTTCTTGTGATTCCAGCTGATTTCAAATGCCATTATATGGACACTTAAAAATATTTTTAAATTGCAACAGTCTAATTTAAAGCAAATAATGCTCCAAAATCTGGGTTGTTTTTTTTTTTTTGTTTTTGTTTTTTTTTTGTTTTTTGTTTTTTTAAGTATGGTGCTTCCATCCCTCCTCTTCTGCTTTTCTCTTTTTGTTCATTTGTAACTGTGCTTTGTCCCACCACCATTATCATCTCTCTCTATGTTTTCACTTGCTGACAGCTCTTTTGTCCCGTCTCCACTTCTATTCCAAAGTGCTCCAATGCTGCGTGCAATTGCACGTACAAAAAGTGATGGATTCCCAGTTAGCACCTTGTCGTGACAATGGAGACACGGTGCGGCAGGTTCATGGAGCGGCATTTGCCTATCAGTTTCACTAGCCTGCATCAATACAGGCTCCTATCTGGGCCCCAGCCCAGGCCTGGTGCTTGGCCTTACATTCTCCATAGCTGTTTTCCTGGTCACTGTCGTCCACACTTAGAATACTCTGCTGCTGCCCCTCCCTTCCCTGCTAACAACAAATCCATTTTTTTCCCATTCTTCCACTCTAAAACTCTACAAAGTGTTTCATCCTTATGTTTCTGTTCTCTCTTTCAACATTTATTTAGCTGACACAGGTCTCTAAGGCTGTTTTATCTGTCTCTGTTAATAATGTGGTCACGATGTGTTTATGTAAGTGTGTAACTGTATTTCATGGTGTGAATTTAAGTTTTGTGTATATATGTGCTTCCAGATTACAACAGCTACAAAAATTTAGTTTTTATGCCCAGTTTAAAATACCAGGTAATGGTACCTGGCTCTCAAGTGCCTTTATAGATCTGAGATCATGGCATTTTAACAATAATAGAGATTCTAACACTGAGACACGCCAGCCTTTGAGTACCCTATGACTCCTCCAAGAAGACTGAAGACCTGTAATCTCCAGGCTTGCACTGGGTTTGTAAATCCACCAACACAAAACAAAAGAGGCCTTTTACCCAGGGATCTGTTTATTCTGCCAAGACAGGTAAGACAATCTTCCTGCTCAAAAATCTTTGGGCCCCTTGCACTCAACAGCTAATGGCAAATATTGCTTCTACAAGGAGAGGACTTGGGATTGCTTGCAAGCCAAAAGCTGCCTCGTTTTTTTTTTTTTTCTCATCTAGTTCTCCCAGATCTGTGTAAAGGCATTTGACAACTCAAGGTACAGTTCTTTCACAGGCTTCATAGTCCAGGATTAAGAGGTTTCAACCTTCAGAGGTTCAGAGTTCCCCATTTCCTCTAACAGCCTTCTAACCTAAAATAATAGCGTTTTCCTATGACACCGAAATGTAAAATCTGTTCCAGTTCTCTTACGGGTTCCTGGAAAAGTTCTATTGCTGCACCAAAATCAGGTCTGGTAAAAGCAAAGGTTTTTAATTTCAATCCCAGCCAGTTTTAAACATATTTTACAGGTTATTCCTCTTGCCTAAATCAAGACAAACCTACAAAATAATCCCAGGACAACATCAAAAGCACCTGTACCACCTTCTGGGACTTCATTGGTATCAGCTCTCCTGGGTCAAGAAAACCTACCAACTCTTCTGGATCAAGGACACCTGTAAACTAAAATCTGGTTTCATCTGCTATTGCATCTCATCTCATGAAATGGGCTAACCCCATTTCATAGGGCGAATGATAATATTTTTTTTTCCTTCTAGACACCTGCCTTCTTACCTCTCTAAGGAAACAAATGCCTGGTGTCTCTGAGATGACAGTGAACTGAATGACTTTCCAGTGACACCACCTGCTGAACGTGTACCCACCAACACCCAGCTCTCCCCTCCCACATGTTGCCCCATGTCTGCAGAAATTAGAAAGACTTGAATCTATGCCCTTTTTCCAAAGAGAGCCTAAAATATTGGTAATAATTATCACTTCAACTTCCTGTCACCCCTATATCCAAAGAGTATGGAATGTTAAGTCTGGAGTGTAGTCCCAGCCACTGGCATCTATCCCAGTCTCCTGGCCTGGGAGTTGCATTGGTCTGAACTCCAAATCCCAGCATGCCAGAGTATTTAAGTGGACTCCCAGAGGACAAACATGTGGTTCAGGTTTGCAAGTGCTCCCCACTTTTCTGTCTCCCTACCATTTGCTCGGCCACTTGAGAGCACCATATTTAATAAAACAATGAGCATTTTAATTTGGTTTGATCTGAACTAATTGGATATCTTTGTGCCATTGGAACTGCCTGTCTTGATTTTTTTCTTAACATGATTGACACAAAATCTTGATGGATTGTTCCTATTATGAGTATTAAGTGTCCTTCTCCATCTCTTCTGAGTGATTTTATTTTGAAATCAATTTTGTTAGGTATTAGGATAACTATACCCACTTGTTTCTTAGATCCATTTGATTGGAAAACCTTTTCCCAACCCTTTACTTTGAGATAGTGTCTATCTTTGAGGCTGAGGTGTCTTTCTTGTATATATTAGAAGGCTGGATCCTGTTTTTGTATACAATCTCTTAGCCTGTGTCTTTCTATAGGTGAATTGTGTCCACTGATATTAAGCAATATTAATTACCAGTGGTTGTTAATTCCAGTTATTTTTTAGTAGTAGTGTTTGTGTGTTTCCCCTCTTTGGCTTATGCTGATGGGGGTTTATCAGATGCCTGTGTTTTGTGTGTGTAAAACTTCCTTGTGTTGGGGTTTATCTTCTAGTAGGTCTTTCTATAGGTCTGGGTTTGTGAATATGCATTGTTTAAATCTGTTTTTGTAATGGAATACCTTGTTTCCTTCATCGATGGTGATTGAAACCTTTGCTGGGTATAGTTATCTAGGCTTGCATCTGTGGTCTCTTAGTGTCTGCAGCACATCTATCCAGGACCTTCTGGCTTTCATGCTTTCTATTGAGAAGTCAAGTGTAATTCTGATTGGTTTACATTTATATGTAACTTGACCCTTTTTCGCAGCTCTTAATATTCTTTCATCATTCTGTATGTTTTGTATTTTATGATGTGGTGAGGGGATTTTTTTTTTGATCCAGTCTATTTGGTGTTCTGTAAGCTTCTTGTACCTTCATAGGGATAGCCTTTTTTAGGTTTGGAAAGTTTTCTTCTATGGTTTCTTTGAATATATTTTCTGTGCCTTAGAGCAGGAGTTATTCTTCTTCTTATGCCTATTATTCTTAGGTTTGGTCTTTTCATAGTGTCCCAGATTTCTGGAATGTTTTGTGTTAGGAATTTGTTGGATTTAATGTTTTCTTTAACCAATGAGTCTATTTCCTCTACAATATCTTCAGTACCTGACATTCTTTCTTCTATCTTTTGTATTTTGTTGTTTCGATATTCTGTATTCTGTCTCTGTAGTTCCTGTTAATTTACCCAGATTTTCCATATCCAGAATTCCCTCAGTTTTTGTTATATTTATTACCTACATTTTAGTCTTCAAGTCTTGAACTGTTTGCTTCACTTGTTAAATTGCTTTTTCTTGGTTTTCTTTGAGGGATTTATTAATTTCTTCCAATTTTTCGTTTGTATTTTCCTACATTTCTTTAAGGGAGGTTTTTACTTGCTCTTTAAAGGTCTCCATCATTTTCATAAAGTTACTTATACAGTTGTTTTCTTCCACTTCTTCTGGGTTAGGATGATTGAGTCCTCCTGTTTGTGTGGCCACTGGGTTCTGGTGTTACCAAATTGTTTTTTAGGTTGTTAGAGGAATTATTGCATTGGCGCCTACTTATCTTATCCTTCAAATGAAACTGACAGTGTCTTTGCCTCTTTGTCCAATCCTTGCAGTGGCTCTCTGATTATTTGGGAGTTTTTCTTGGTCTTCTCTGTACTGTCAATGCCTGTCTCAGAAAGCCTCTGAGGTCTTTATAAGCCTGCTCTCTTGGTCTTCTCTCCTGGTTTGCTCTCTTGGTGCTCTCTCTTAATCTCCTCAGTGTTGTAACAGGCTCTTGGTCCCTTCAGTATTATTGCAAGCTCTCAGCTCTTAGGTGGGGTGTGGTCGGTCGCTTGGAGGTTCCAGTGGATGTGTTTGTGTTTTGGGGAAACCTAGTCACAGGAAACTCCCTGCTGGCTGGCTAAAAAAGTTGAGAGAGTTGGGGAAGGGGCTGGGCTTTTGTCCCAGTGGAGAGGTTTTAGAGAGTGGGGTGTCCTGCTGTGTGGCTGTTCACTCACCTCTTAAGTATTCAAAAAAGACTTCTTAAATAAAATTCTTCTTGCTCAGGATTTAAGGTCAACAATTGACAAATGGAATCTTTTAAAACTAAGGATATTCTGTATAGTTAAGTAAACACTTGAGTGTAAAGATGTTCACAGAATGAAACAGATTATTAGCCAGCTACACATTGGAAGGAGGATTAATATGCAAAATATAAAAAACTCAAAAAATGAATAATAAGGAAGACAAATGCCCTAATCCAAAATTATATATATATATATATATATATATATATATATGAGTTCTTTAAATAAAATGATACATTTTAAATGCCAAATATAAAGCAGCTTAAAAAAAGCATGTTTTGTCATCATAAGATTTATCAAGAGTGTGGAGGCCTAGAAATACAGCCCCATTCTCACCTTATCTGATGGTCGGTTGGAGAGTCTGGAGACTGACAGGCTTATTGGCACCTTCTAACTCAGAAGGTGATTGCTTGGCCCCCTTTTGAAGTTAAGATAGCTTGGTGCCATCCTGACAGATGGACAGGATATGCAAATGTGCTTCTCCTCCTTTCTTTTGTAGCTATGAAGTCACCTGGGGAAGGACTGTCTTTCAGGTATGTGACTCAGTGTAAATGACTCAGGGCATCTTACTTGGCAACAAAATGCTGATGATGGGAAGCTTCAGAGTTGACTGTGTGAGTTAACCTCCTTGTATCATGTTACTGAATCCTTTTTTTACCTTCTCCCCCTGTATATATTGGGTATGAAAGTTGTGGAAAAATCAACACAAAGGGATTTCAGGATCTGTGTAATCATTGAAACTCCATTCTTATACTGTGTTATGTTTTTCTGTCTTACTATTTTCATGTGTCTTCATATCATTTTTATACCCATACCCCTACCCAGGCAAGAAGTATTTTTGTTGAAGCCTGTCCTCAACACAGGAGATAAAGGATATTTACTTTAAAAAACCCCACATGATAAAGAAGTATTTTAAGTGTAATCACCATCCTAGCTGCTAATTAGAAGTACCAATTTATTCAGATATATCAATAAATGAGCATCTTGGAAGACAGAATCCACAATAGCAAAGACAAAAGGGAAGAATTAATAAAAATATCATATCTTAAATTTCTGGAGCAAAACAATTTATCCCTATAGCTATCAAGGGTATTTTCTGTTCTATTGGCCCTGAAGTGCACATATTGTCATCTGTAATGGAGGCCTACCAACATTTTTTCTTTGACAGTAGAAAAACTGTGAGTAGGCTCTTAAATTTAGACCCTTTCTTTTTCATTCTGACCTCAGGGGATAGTAAGAACTACAACTATTACCTTGTGTCTGTAAATGTAAACTGTGTTGATCCATAGTGCCTACATCTCCATAAAAATATTTATAAGTAAGCCAAAGCAAACACAAACTGTTAACACATTTCAGAAAACCTTTTTTTCTAATTAACATTATCTTTTAACTAACATAACATCATCTATTTACCAGCTGCTAATTTTTTGGCTATCTCAAGTTCTCTTACTACTAAAACTAAGATTAACAATGAAGCAAAGTGATCATCAAAGAAAATATTTCCCTGAAAAAGAGATGACTGATCTTTTACAGAAATGAGTTGATGTTGCTCTCACTAAAGAATGAAAATTATGATTTACTGAAACAGGATTTTGCATTACTAATAAATGAAGAACCTGAAATAAAAGGAGGACATGAATAATCCTGAAGTAGGAATATGATTTTTCTTGTAGGTGTAAGGGAAAAAGCAGGCAGAGGGAAGTGTCCAGGTTGAACATGGCTGACAAATTGTCATGGCTGACATGGACCAAAAGAGGAGGGTTTGGGGTAAGAGAGGAATGAACAACCAAGAAGGCCCAGTTCTAGATAATGACATAGCCGAAATGGTTGGGTTATTATATAAGGATCAGGCTCAGGGAAGACAAGCAGAAGCTTAGCTCCTGGTAGTAAGAGTTTTGGGGTAGGGTGTAAAGTATACCAGCCATATTCTGTAACAGGTAGGGACTGAGGGATGATGAGAGAACCTGACAGTCAGGCCTGCTTTGATATAATAAATAAGCACCTTAGTCATTTGCCCAGGGTTTGACACCTAGAAATTGGATTACCATTGATCTGAAGGCTTGCAAGCTTGTTGTGTTCATCAGCATGCTGGACAATAGATTCTCTCAGGAATTGTTGGTTAGAATATAAAATATGAAATCCACATATGCAATCTTTTTCAAGTAATTCTGCTTTGAGGAATTCATGTAAAAATATGTATTGGCATACATAAACAGTTATTTATTTAGATATTGTAAGTTTCAGTAAAGGATTAGAAATCAACTAAATATTCTACTCAATTTTTGGACTCTTATCTAATTATTACATATTAAGGTAAATGCTAACTATCACTATATAATAAGATAATCCCTTAAAAGTAATACAAAATCACTATGAACTCATATTTTAATAGAATAATATCCAGTAAAGTATACAATAAAGCTTAAATTTTACATAAAATTATGCAATTTTTAAGTTATTAATGATTATTTTTATACTTGATGTTACATGATCTCCTCCCTAGAATTTCCCTCCTGAATCTCATGGTATTTTGTTTGTTTTGCTTGTTTGTTGCTGATATTTGATTTGACTTTCTTTTTGATTTTGTTTTGAGGTTCATTCACTTCTACCAGAATCATTTGTTTGGTCACAAGTTTGAAACTACACATTGAAGTCTACTGGATTCTTCAATGGATACACAACTGAAGACAAATATTGTCCCTGCCCAAGAATCTATCAGTAAGCAATCAGCTCATCCTTTTCTATGATTGAAGGTTGATAGACTCAGTATTCTGTAGGCTCATTGCAGAAGTCACAGCTGATAAGGGGCCATAATTGCTTTGACCATGCCATACTAGAGAAAAACTGTTGTTAACATTCCTCCCCATGTTCCAGCTCTTATTTTCTTTCTGTCCCATCTTCTATAATGACCCCTGAGCGATAGTGTCGTATAAATGTTATATTTATGGCTGTTATATTTATGGTTGATAAGAATAAATGGATGCTAATTATTCTTAGCAGCTGAGCACCTAAGTGTCTAAGTGACTGAAATTAATTGCAAGGAGACGATTCCCCTGGGAATAGCATTTGACTGTAAACACAAATAGTTAAAAGGCAGCTTGGTTGTTTAATGACAATTTAGCTAAACAACAGTATTAAATTCATCCAGAGGGCCCAAGACTTCCTCAGCCATTCTTGCTTTTGTTTTGTTTTTGTTTGTTTTTTAATCATGCTTACTGTATTAAGTATGAATCCCCTTTGGGGAATAGGGCACAAATTCAGTAGAGATCTGTCACATCCTAAACAGTCATGCCTCTATTTTGCCAGTAGGCACATCTTGTCTGACAGGGTAGTATTATAGTTCATAGGGATCACAACTGAGTTTTATCATTGATATCTTGTCTTGCCTAGCAGCATGCATTACACCTTCTGAGACTACGATCTCTAGTCATGAGGAAAGAACCTTCCAACTCAGTTTCAAATAATTTTCCTATTTTTTTGAAGTAAAGTGTGTATGTCTTCAGCAGCAGATTATACTCCCATCAAAAAAAAATTAGGGTTCCTTATTTCTTATATCCTGACCAGTTCTTTTCACTTTATTTCTCTTTTTTAAATAGTTTTTTTTAAATTTTCACTCATGTGTAAGAGTCACTATGTATATATGCCACATGCATGTTAGTTTTCACAGAGGCCACATGACTGTGTTAGATTCCTGAGATTTGGAGCTACAGAAAGATGAAGGCTACCCAGTGAGGGTGTTGAGAACTGAACTCAGATTCTCAAAAAGAGTAGCAAATACTTTTAAGCTCTGGGCTATCTGTTCACCCCTACTATTTGATTCATTGATTATAGCCATTTTGAGTGTGCTAAGATGGAAGGAATCTCAATGTAATTTTAATTTGCTTTTTTTGATGACTAATAATATTGACTATTATTTTAAATGTTTATTATCTATTTTTATTTCTTCTTTTTGAGAATTGTGCTCAGAATCATGGCCTTTTTAAAATTTTGGTTGCTATTTTCTTGATTTCTATTTTGGAATTTTTATTTATTGTTTGTTCGCTTTCTTTTGTTTGTTGTATATTATATCTATTAATATTCTATTAATAATAAAGCTTGGAAACATTTTTCCCACTTTTGTCATTATGTGCAATCCATTTTTATTCAGCTAATGATTTCCGTTGATGCACTGAAGCTTTTGAGTTTGATGATATCCTATTTATCAATCAATAGTCTTATTATCTATGTTACCAGAGTCTTCTTCAAAATATTCTTTTCTGTGTCTATCTATATCATGGAATTAATGTGATATGTTTTCCTCTAGCAATTTTAAAATAACTTATTGCACTTTGAGCTTCTTGGTTCATTTGGAGTTATATTTTATTTCGTATGAGATAGATGTTTTTCTTCTACTAGATGTTGATGTGCTGTATTCCAAGAATGATTATTTGAATATGGTTTTTCCTTTCATTGTGTATTTTTTGGCATCTTTATTAAAAAATCATATCAAGTTGTGAGTAAACTTCTGTTTGGAGTCTCCATTTTATTCCCCTGCTCTATGTAACTGTCTTCTGCAGTATCATGCTATATTGTAACCCTGTAGTGTAACTCGAGGTTAGATATGGAGGTGCCTTTTGTGGTATTTTTTTTGTTAAGTATTATTTTGACTGTTCTTAGACTTTTGTGAGTCCAAATAAATTTTTAGATATTCTCTTCATATATAAAAAATTTCCTTAAAATTTGAATGGGGATCACACTGAATTTGTAAATTGATTTTGATAGAATAACAATTTTATCAAGATTAATTCTACAAATCCATGAGAATTATATCTGCATTTTATGTCCTGGCATTTAACATAGAGTGTTGTTGAATGCCTATAGTTGTAGCAAGTTTAAGGCCTTCATAGGGAGCATATGGAAATCAAAGAAACTTGTGTTACATAGGGAGAGTATCTTCAATTTAAACAGTAATGATAGATGTATAGTGATCTATCTCAATGGCACATAATACATTTAGCATGTGCAAGGTGCAAGGTCCTAAGTTCAATAAAAGTGTGAATATTTACACATCGATATAATCATTGCATTTTGTGAAGTTGCTTAAAACATTATGAAGATTATTCTCTTTGGAAGTAAATTTTAAAAAATGGAGACTTCCAAAATGTACCTTGTGTTTTGAGGAGAACACATTTGTCTAATCAATAATAATAATTTAAGATACTATCTCTGTTGTACTTGAAATTATAGAAAATAAATATGGGGATATTATAGTAAAATACATAAAATTGTCATGTACAGGTTAGAAATCCGTTAATCATATTTCTCTTTTGTCAATAAGCTACTGTGACACTATTCTCTCATATTCATTTCTGTTGTATCATTTCTTTATATGTATAATCAATCATTCTGTCTTCCTTATTCTTAATATTTCTACATTTTCCTCTTCTTTCTATCTGTGAATCTGGTTTTTAAGTGTTATTCCATTCCAGTTTCCTCTAAATTGTTCAGTCATTATCTTTCATCCTACAGTAATATCATGAACCAGAGTTTAAAATATTGGCACTCGGGGCTGGAGAGATGACTCAGTGGTTAAGAGCATTGCCTGCTCTTCCAAAGGTCCTGAGTTCAATTCCCAGCAACCACATGATGGCTCACAACCATCTGTAATGAGGTCTGGTGCCCCCTTCTGGCCTGCAGACATGCAGACAGACAGAATATTATATACATAATAAATAAATAAATATTAAAAAAATAAAAATAATAAAATGTTGGCACTAGGAATATGAATCTATGGTAAAGTACTTGTATATGCAGGACCCTAGCGTTCATCTTATTTTTTAAAAATTAGTTTACAACTATTTTTAGTTCATTTTTTTCTTCTTTCAAGCAGCGAGGGTTATCTGACTGAGACATCTGCTGCCCCATTGATCACCAGAGTTCTATTGGCTAATCTGGCTACCTAGATGGATGTCCTCTTCTAACACCACCATTCCATGCAAGTCTCTCCTGAAGCTCTGTGCCTTGTGGAAGAGGATAAAGTTTCCTGAATAGAAGAGAACTGGTCTTTGATCAAGGGTATATAAGTAGCTCTGTTCTCCAATTAGAACCTTCAAACAAGATCTCAAGGTCCTTTTTTTCACATCTTACAGTACATTTCTCCATGTTTCCAACTCTGAACTTAAAGTATAAGTTTGAGGAAACATTTGTGATTTTTGGTATGCACTCCAGGTTTAGCTAAATAATGATCCTGGAGTATTATCTGCTTTGAAATCTTCATTTGTTTCTCATTATGATAGTTTGAAAAAAAATACCCCCAAAGAGAATGCCATTTGTAGGAGGTGTGCCATGATAAAGTAGATGTGATCTTGCTGGAGAAAGTGTGTTACTGTGGAGATGAGGTTTGAGATTTCATATAGGATCAAGCCACACTCACTGTCTCAGATTATTTCCTGTTGCCTGTAAGTCAAAATATAAGAACTCTCTGCTCCTTCTCTAGCACCATACCTTCTTGTATCCTGCCTTGCTTCCCACTATGACTATTATGGACTAAACTTCTGAACTATAAGTAAGTCACCACAATAAAATGTTTTCTTTTAAAAGAGTTGTCATGGTTATTGTGTATCTTTACAGCTATAGAAACCCTAAAAAAAACCACAGAAATTGGTATCAGGGACTGTAGTATTGCTATAAAATGACTGACTCTGATTTTGTTTAGTGGAATTTTGACTTTGGTACTTCGGGTTAGTAAAAGAGTGGAACAGTTTAAGCACTGCTTAGTGTGCCATACCAGTAGGAGTATGGAAGACATTCATACTAAGTGATTTGAATTAGGGGAGGGAAGTTGGCTCATGAGGTTTTAGAGGAGAATAATCTTAGTCTGGTCCTAGAAATCATTCTTGTGAGATTTTGGTGAATAATGTTGATATTTTTTCCCCCTTGTCTTAAGTTTGCTTGAGGCTAAAGTGAAGAGTTTTGAATTAATTCACTTGGAAGAGGGAATCTCAAAACAGCCTAGTATAGACTCTGTTATGTGGTTACTAGTATTAACTCTAATAAAGGTACATAATAATAAGCTCTGCGACACCAATTCCAGTGTCGTCTGTGTGACATGACATATGTCATTTTGCCAGATCGGAGCTACATATCCTATGGGACTAGGCTTCCTAGAGGTCAATGGCAGATGGCCTGGTATTAGCCACCACTGAGGTATAGATGGGTTTCTCGATTAGCTGGCTATGCTGGATATGGGTTGTGCACAACCTCTTTTATAATAATGATAGTCTTTATATATAGAAGACAAAGATTATCTCTTCAGGAACAGCTCTGAGAGAGGGAAGCACAGTATGGGAATGTATAAGACTACAGTAGAACCTTTGTCATACATGGGGTGTATGATGAGCAAGGGAATAGATGGGTTAATGTTGATGGTCAAAGAGTGTTATACTTTGAACTTTATGGATAGACTTTCTAAATCCCAACCCCTTATGGTGTCTGTTGCATAAGAAGGTACAAAAAAGTATATTTAAACAGGTGCAGAGAGCTTATTAGGCATATTTGGTCACTAGATGAGATAAAGAAAGGGTTAGAAAGAGGAAGGGCCATGATAGCAATAATGAGACAGAAATGTTGTATTTATAAGATGAGACCACTTTTGTGAGGTTTGCATTCCCAAGGACAAGAGTTCTTCTTCTAAGAATGTCTTATGTTTAACACCTGTCCCTGATAATATGCTTTTCTTAAATAATGCTGATGTGACTTAAAGAAGCTTTCATACTGTACCAACTAATGATACATGACCTTCTGATTTGTTCTTTGTTTGAATACTATATAATGAAAACATGAATTCAGTAAAATTGCAGCAGATTCCAACCACTTTCTTGTGTGTTGTGTCTGTCTGTCATTCGCCTTCCTGTGTACCAAGACCCTGCTTCTCCCACGATCTGAGTGGCTCCCCTGAGTTGGTCCGTGGCAAAACTCAGCAAGCAAAATATTAGAGAAGAAAAGGAGCACCATAAAGTGAAATGGAACCAAGTCCTGTATGCAAGGGAATAACCAGATTAAGAAATGGGATAAAGTAGTGCTGACGCCAGGGCAGGATCCCACTCAGCTAAGGTTACAATTTGTGAAAAGGAATTAAAGAAAAACTTAGAGTTAGTTAGGTATTACTGTTTAAAACTTTAATCTCAATACTGGGACAGTAGAAGATGATGGATCTTTGAGATGGGGATGTGCCTGGTCTGCAGAGCAAGTAATAGAACAGTCAAGCTTAAGCAGTGAAGAAAATTATTGAAAATAGAAAGCTATTGAAGATTCAATTAAAGATATTTTAGTTCAAAGCCAGTCTGGTCTACAGAGTCAGTTTTATGACAGTCAAGCTAAGAGAGTGAAGTTAACTGTCAAAAGCAAAAAGTTAGTGAAGATATAATTGAATGAGGGGACCATGTTCCAGCCCCACCAAGCTACAGTACTTGGCAGCTTTGACAATGTGTCTCTGATTTAGGATAGAAGAAAATGGGTAAGGATTTGCCTCTGTGATCAAGCAAAGCTTGTGGGGGCAGGCATATGTCAGTGGTGTGCCTGAATGGCCTAGAGACGCCATAGCATGAAGTTTTCAAGTTGAAGACTAGATTATCTTGAAGCCCCCACATGTTGGAGATTCCAGAGCTTTGGGAAACTTGTTGATGAAAGAGGCTAACAGGAAGTAGAACCAGTCCAAGAAAAAGAAGTGTGTTGCAGTCAACAAAGCTGAGTGGAGTTGGATATCTGAAGAGCACTTTGACATCAGACATGGTGATGCAGAGTCTGGTGTTTTCCTACATGATTTTTGGTCTTGATTTGTTCTAATTTTTGCTCTCTATGCTCCCTTCCATATGTTTTGGAATGATACCTTAAATCCTATGCCATTATATGATGGAGACATGTAATTTGCATTTTTATTTTAATTTTATAGGGGATTACAGTTAAAGACACTGCATGAATCTCAGGAGACTGAACTTAAGACTTTGAAACAAAGTTGAGACTGTGATTCTAGAGTATCAGGACTTTTGACGTTAGGATAAGTGTACTTTGCATTCTCATATTGTGCCAAGCTTTGGGGAGGCAGGGAGTGGAATGTGATGTTTTGAAAGAAAATACCGCTAAAAGTGAATGAAATTATAAGGAGGTGTGGCATTATTGTAGTATGTATGGTCACTGTGGAGATAGGCTTTGAGATCTTATATATGCTCAAGACATGTCCAATGTCTCAGACCACTTACTATTGCCTATGAGTCAGGAAGTAAGAACTCTCTGTTCCTTCTCTAACTCCATGTCTGCCCACATGCTACTTACTTCCTACCATGAGGATAATGGACTAAACCTCTGAAATGTAAGTGAGCCCACAAAATAAAATGTTTTCCTTTATGAGTTGTCATGGTCAAAGTGTCTCTTCACAGCAATAGAAATGACACTCTTATTCAAATTTATTCCACTCATATTCAATATATACCACAAAAATACTGGGTAAATACATTAATTCAAATTGCTAGGCAAAAAATTATTATAAGAAGCTGCTGACATGAGGAATGGAATATTATGTCTTCTTTTGCTATCTAATAGCTTAATCTCTGCTTTATATGGACATCTTATCTTGAAAAGGTTCTGTTTTTTGGCTTTTTTTTCTGGCCAAACGAAGATGGTATCAAAAGAAGTTAGTTCAAGAGTACTTTTAACACTGACTTCTAGCAGACAGCCATCAGAGGGGTGAGTTTGCTTCTGGCCCACGGCAGAAGTCCAGCGAGGAAGAGTTCAGACTTTCCCCGACCCCCTAGACTCCCAGGTCACCCTGCAGTGGTGGCTCCACACTGCTAAGCTCTCCCGCCTGCCATCCCAGCTTCCATCCAGGTACACCTTTCTATATTTCTCCCTTCCCCCTGGCGCCATAAAATTTCCCCAGCTCAGCTGCCTTGCCCACTGGGTCTGGGCTGTAGGCACATCCTGGCAGGAGGAAGTTCCTGTGTTTTAAAAGCCTGCCTGAGGACAGGTGGGCCCTGTGTCAGCTCAGCAACATTCCTAACCAGCAAGGGACACTGACTTCTAGCAGACAGCCATCAGAGGGGTGAGTTTGCTTCTGGCCCGTGGCAGAAGCCTGGCAAGGAAGAGTTCAGACTTTCCCTGAACCCCTTGACTCCCAGGTCACCCTGTAGTGGTGGCTCCACACTGCTAAGCTCTCCCGCCTGCCATCCCAGCTTCCATCCAGGTATACCTTCCTATATTTCTCCATTCCCCCTGGGGCCATAACATTTCCCCAGCTCAGCTGCCTTGCGCACTGGGCCTGGGCTGTAGGTGCAACCCAGAAGGAGGGAGTGCCTGTGTTTCAATAGCCTGCCTGAGGAAAGGTAGGCCTTCTGTCAGTGAAGTCCCTGCCCAACAAGGGAACCTGACCCGGTACCAGAAGATCCAAGAGAGAACATTTGAAGGAAGAGATGGGCAGACGCCAACACAAGACCTCCTCCAACAATCTGAAAAACAACATGAAAACAGCAGATCCCAACGACCCTTCAATAGAAGGACTTGAACACCGTAATCCAGAAGAAGTGGAAAAAAAGTGCCATTATGAAAGCAATAGAGTCCCTTAAACAGGATATGAATAACTCCCTTAAAGAATTGGTGGGAAAGTATACCAAAAAGTTTGAAGAAATGAGTAAAGAAATGGATGAGAAGTATGAGAAAAAGTTTGAAGAAATGAGTAAATCCATGAATGATACCCTGGGAAACCAAGAAAAAACAAACAGGTAAAGGAAACAATTCAAGAATTGAAAACTGAAATGGCGGCAATGAAGAAAACACAAACTAAGAACCGGATGGATATGGAAAACCTAGGTAAGCGAACAGAGACTAAAGACTCAAGAATAACCAATAGAATACAAGAGATAGAAGAACAAATCTCAGATTCTGAAGATACCATAGAGAAAATAAATGCTCTAGTCAAAGAAAACGGCAAATCCAACAAATTCTCTTCACAAAACACTCAAGAAATCTGGGACACAATAAAAAAAACCAAATCTAAGAATAATAGGGATTTAAGAAGGAGAAGAATTGCAGATCAAAGGCCCAGAAAATATATTCAACAAAATTATAGAAGAAAACTTTCCCAACCTAAATAACGATATTCCTATGAAGGTTCAAGAAGCATACAGAACACCGAATAGACTGGATCAAAAAAAAAACATCCCCTCATCATATAATAATCAAAACACAAGACATTCAGATTAAAGAAAGGATATTAAGAGCTGCAAAAGAAAAAGGTCAAGTAACTTATAAAAGTAAACCTATCAGGCTTACACTGGACTTCTCTAGGGAAACCATGAAGCCAGAAGGTCCTAGATAGAGGTACTGCAGAAACTAAGAGACCATGGATGCAAACCCAGACTACTATACCCAGCCAAGCTATTGTTCACTATCAACGGAGAAAACAAAATATTCCAGGATAAAAATAAATTTAAACAATTTGTAGCCACAAATCCAGCCTTACAGAAAGTAATTGAAGGAAAATCACAACCCAAGGAATCCAACATTGCCAACACTGCCTACAATAGCCCAGATATCTACTGACCCTTCACAACCACAACTCAAAGAAGAGAAACACACAAACTCTACTACACACACACACACACACACAGAAAAAAATACTAACCGGAATCAACAACCACTGGTCATTAATATCATTTAATATTAATGGACTCAACTCACCTATAAAAAGGCACAGACTGCAAGAGATTGGCTATGAAAACAGGATCCAACATTCTGCTGTTTATAAGAAACACACCTCAACCTCAAAGATAGACATCTACTCAGAGTAAAGGGTTGGGAAAAGGTTTTCCAAGTAAAGGGACCTAAGAAACAAGTGGGTGTAGCCATTCTAATATCTAACAAAATCGACTTCAAACTAAAATCAATCAGAAGAGATGGAGATGGACATTTCATACTCATAGCAGGAACAATTCATCAGGAGGAAGTCTCAATCCTGAATATCTATGCCCCTAATATAAAAACACCCACTTATGTAAAAGAAAAACTTTTAGAACTGAAGGCAGTCATCAAACCACACACACTAATAGTAGGAGACTTCAACACACCTCTCTCACCAATGGACAGGTCAATCAGACAGAAACTCAACAGAGAAATAAGAGAATTACTAGAGGTAATGAATCAAATGGACTTAACAGATATCTATAGAAGATTCCACCCAAATAGGAAAGAATATACTTTCTTCTCTGCAGCTCATGGAACCTTCTCGAAAATTGACCACATACTCAGTAACAAAGCAAACTTCCACAGATACAAAAAAAAAAATTAGTAACCACCTGTGTCTTGTTGGATCACCATGGAATAAAGTTAGAATTCAATAACAATTCGAACACTAGAAAGCCTACAAATGCGTGGAAGTTGAAAAGTCAACTACTGAATCATCCCTGGGTCAAGGAAGAAATAAAGAAAGAATTTAAAGTCTTCCTTGAATTTAATGAAAATAAAGACACAACATACTCAAACCTATGGGACACAATGAAAGCAGTTCTAAGAGGAAAGTTCATAGCACTAAGTGCCCAATTAAGGAAAACGGAGAAAGCACACATTGGAGACTTAACAGCACATCTGAAAACTCTGGAAAAAAAAGAAGCAGACTCATCCAGTAGGAGTAGAAGACTGGAAATAATCAAACTGAGGGCTGAAATCAACAAAATAGAAACACAGAAAACAATCCAAAGAATCAATGAAACAAAAAGTTGGTTCTTGGAGAAAATCAACAAGATTGACAAACCCCTATCCAAACTAATCAAATGGCAGAGAGAGAACACTCAAATTAATAAGATCAGAAATGAAAAGGGGGACATAACAACAGACACAGAGGAAATTCAGAGAATCATTAGATCTTACTATGAAAGTTTATATGCCACAAAGTTGGAAAATGTATAAGAAATGGATAGGTTTTTAGATAAATACTATTTACCAAAGTTAAATCAAGACCAGGTGAACAATCTAAATGGACCTGCTAGTCACGAAGAATTAGAAGCTGTTATCAAAACCTCCCAACCAAAAAAAACCCAGGGCAAGATGGTTTCAATGCAAAATTCTACCAGAACTTCCAAGAAGAGCTGATACCCATACTCCTTAAGGTATTTCACAATATAGAAGCAGTAGAGTCATTGCCAAACTCTTTTTATGAAGCTACAGTTACCCTGATACCAAAACCACATAAAGATACAACCAAGAAAGAGAATTGCAGGCCAATCTCACTCATGAACATTGACGCAAAAATTCTCAACAAAATCCTGGCAAACCAAATCCAAGAACGCATTAGAAATATTATTCATTATAATCAAGTAAGCTTCATCCCAGAGATGCAGGGCTGGTTCAACATATGCAAATCTATCAATGTAATCCATCATATAAATAAACTGAAAGAAAAAAAAAACACATGATAATTTCATTAGATGCTGAAAAAGCATTTGACAAAATTCAACATCCCTTTATGATAAAGGTGTTGAAGAGATTGGGCATACAAGGATCTTACCTAAATATAATAAAAGTTATTTACAGCAAGCACACAGCTAGCATCAAACTGAACGGAGAGAAACTCAAAGCCATTCCATTGAAATCAGGAACACACTACAAGGCTGTCCACTCTCCACATACCTCTTCAACTGAAAGACCCCCGAGGGATGTCTTCCTTACGAGAGAGCCCCAAATCCACGAATCAGACGAAACCACACTTACGGATGCAAACAGCAAGAGTTTTATTCGAATACACAGGTACCTGGGGCGACAAGGTCTCTCGGAAGACTTGCGCGCCCCCAGGTTGGAGTGAGGGGTTCTTATAGGAGAGCAAAAGCGCAGATACAGAAGCTAAAAGCGTGGTTACGGGGATTCATTCCATTGGTCAATTCAAATAATGCTAAGAATGCGCGCTGAGTGGCAAATTCTTGACCTTTCACCTAAATACCAAGGAGGGGGTTGTCCAGGGGCTTCCTGTTTTTCCTGCTTTCCTAGCTGGAGACCCGATGGCCGATGGCTGGCTGTAATTACCTTGACTCACATCCTGTCACAGGACAAAAGGCCTCCCCCCTTGACTCTAATGCCTTCCATTCCAACATCCAGGGTGGTATTCTTTTCTTTTTGCCTTTTCACAACATAGTACTTGAAGTTCTAGCAATAGCAATATGATAACATAAGGGGATCAAGGGGATTCTAATTGGAAAGGAAGAAGTTAAACTCTCGCTATTTGCAGATGATATGATAGTATACATGAGCAACCCCAAAAACTCTACCAAAGAACTCCTACAGCTCATAAACACCTTTGGTAATGTGGCAGGGTACAAGATCAACTCCAAAAAATCAGTTGCCCTCCTATACACAAAGGATAAAGAAGCAGGGAGGGAAATCAGAGTAACTTCACCTTTCACGATAGCCACAAATAGCATAAAATATCTTGGGATAACTCTGACCAAGGAAGTGAAAGACCTATTTAACAAGTAGTTTAAGTCTTGGAAGAAAGAAATTGAGGAGGATACCAGAAAAAGGAAAGATCTCCCTTGCTCTTGGATTGGGAGGATCAACATAGTAAAAATTTCAATTCTACCAAAAGTAATCTATAGATTCAATGCAACCCCCATCAAAATCCCATCAAACTTCTTCACAGACCTTGAGAGAACAATAATCAAGTTTATATGGCAAAACAAAAAACCCAGGATAGACAAAACAATCTTATACAATAAAGGAACTTCTGGAGGCATTACCATCCCTGACTTCAAACTCTATTATAGAGCTACAGTATTGAAAACAGCTTGGTATTGTCATAAGAACAGAGAAGTCGACCTATAGAATCGAATAGAAGACCCGGATACTAACCCGCAAACCTATGAACACCTAATTTTCGACAAGGGAGCTAAAGGTATACAATGGAAGAAGGAAAGCATCTTTAACAAATGGTGCTGGCGTAACTGGATGTCAACCTGTAGAAGAATGAAAGTAAATCCATATCTATCACCATGCACAAAACTCAAGTCCAAATGGAGTAAAGACCTCAACATTAATCTGATCACTTTGAACCAGATAGAAGAGAAAGTGGGAAGTAGTCTACAAGACATAGGCACAGGAGACCACTTCCTAGGTAAAATCCCAGTTGTACAGACAATAAGAGAATCAATGAATAAATGGGACCTCCTGAAACTGAGAAGCTTCTGTAAAGCAAAGGACACTGTCAGTAAGACAAAAAGACTACCTTCTGACTGGGAGAAGATCTTCACCAACCCCTCATCAGACAAAGGCCTGATTTCCAAAATATACAAAGAACTCAAGAAACTAGACACTAAAACTCTACTTAACCAAATTTAAAAATGGGGTGCTAATCTGAACAGAGAATTCTCAACAGAAGAACTGCGAATGGCCAAAAGACACTTAAGGTCATGCTCAAACTCCTTAGCGATCAGGGAAATGCAAATCAAAACAACTATGAGATACCATTTTACACCGGTCAGATTAGCTAAAGTCAAAAACACCAATGATAGCCTATGCTGGAGAGGATGTGGAGAGAGGGGAACTCTCATTCATTCTTGGTGGGAATGCAAACTTTTACAGCCACTGTGGAAATCAGTGTGGCGGTTTCTCAGGAAACTGGGAGTCAACCTCCCTCAGGACCCAGCAATTCCAGTCTTGGGAATATACCCAAGAGATGCCCTATCATACCACAAAAGCATTTGTTCAACTATGTTCAGAGCAGCACTATTTGTAATAGCCAGAACCTGGAAACAACCTAGGTGCCCCTCAATAGAAGAATGGTTTAAAAAGGTGTGGAACATATATACATTAGAGTTTTACTCAGCGGTAAAAAAACAATGACATCTTGAATTTTGGATGCAAATGGATGGACATAGAAAACGCTTTACTGAGTGAGGTAACCCAGACCCAAAAAGAGGAATATGGTATGTATTCACTCATAAGTGGATTCTAGTCATAATTAAAAGTCTTTGAGCCTTTTATTCGTGGTCCTAGAGAAGCTAAATAAGAAGGTGAACCTGAAGAAAATCATGTAGTTATCCTCCTGGAGATTGGAAGTAGACAAGAGTGCCAGGCAACCTCGGGTGCATGGGGGTTGGGGGGTTGTTGGAAGGGGAGAGGGTTAGAGAGAAAAGAGTAGGGGAGAAATGGGGAAAGCTCGGGGGATTGGGATGGTGGGAGGGAGGAAGGATGGATATGGGATAAGGGAAGTATATATCTCAACTAAGGGAGTAATTTTACGGTTTACAAGGGACCTGATTATGAAGGGGATCCCAGGTCCAAGGAGAGATACCCAGATTGTTCTCTGGACAGAGGAGAGGGTGCCTGAACCGGCCTTGGCCCATAACCATACTGATGAATATTTTGCATATCACCATAGAACCTTCATCTGGCGATGGATGGATATAGAGACAGAGACCCACATTGGAACACTGGACTTAACTCCCTAGGTCCAAACGAGAAGCAGAAGGAAAGAGAACGTGAGCAAAGAAGGCAAGACCTGAGGGAACCTTCCCCCATTGATGGATGGAGTTTGAGACAGAGACCCACATTGGAGCACTGGACTGAGCCCCCAAGGTCTAAATGAGGAGCAGAAGGAGGGAGAACATGAACAAGAAAGGTAGTACCGTGAGGAGTGCGTTCACCCACTGATACAAGGGGACTGATCTAATGAGAGTTCATCAAGGCCAGTTGGATTGGGACTGAACGAGCGTGTGATCCAACCAGATTCTCTGAATGTGGCTGGCACGGGGTCTTTCTGAAAAGCCATTGACAATGACACTGGGACTTGTTTTCTCTGCATATACTGAATTTTTGGGATCCAGTCTGTTTGAATGCTCACCTTCCTGGACCTGGAGGGAAGGGGGAGGAACTTGAACTTCCCACAGGGCAGGAAACCCTGACTGCTCTTTGGGATGGAGAGGGAAGAGGAGAGGGAGTGGGGGGAGTGGGAGTGTGTTGGGAGGACAGACGGAAATGGAAACTTTTATAAATTAATAAACCTTTATAAATTAAAAAAGAGTACTTTTTATTTTTATTTTTATTAAATCCTCTTTTACTTTAAATAGTTCATGCACGATATCTTAATCATATTCTTCTCTTTTCCCCAAGTCCTTCCAGATCCTTCCCATCTTCCTGCCTACATAACTTCCTGTACTTAATGATCTCTCTCTCTCTGGATCTCTTCGTCTCTCTGCCTTTTTCAAAAAATGTAGCAAAACAAACAAAAATACTCCATTAAGACAAAAACTAACGAAAAGAATCCACACAAAAAGCATGGGGTACGTTTTGTGTTGGGCAATTATTCTTCGGCGTGAGGCTTGCCCTGGAATGTTGCTGATAAATCCAATGACAACTCATTGAAGAAAACTGATTGTTCCCTTTTCGGTAGGTATCAGTTGCAAACAACTTCCTTAGAAGTGGGACTTTTGTCCTCCTTTTCTCTATGCTGTACTTTTGTCTCATTTAAACTTGTACAAGTCTTGTGCATGATGTCACAGTGTCTGTGGGTTCATATGTGCATCAATCCTGTTGTGCCTGAAGGATGCTATTTCCTTAGAGTCACCCACACTCTCTCACTCTTAGAATCTTTCCACTTTCTTTTCTGCATAAATCCCTGAATCTTGAGGAGAAGGATTTGATAAAGACCTATAATTAAGGGAAAATGCTCAAATTTTCTCACCCTTCATACATTTTCCAGTCATGAATTTATGTGCTAATGACAATCAATGACAAGATAAAGCTTTTCTCATGAGTGTTGAGTGATATACTGATCTATGGGTATAGCAGCATTGTATTCAGTACTCATTTTATTTCTGTGTTCCTTGTTTCTATATATGCTTTCCAATTTTTTGTATTGGGCTTTCCATTTATAAGTTTAATAATGAAACTACTCACATATTCCCACCCCAAATAAAACTATAAATCTATATTATATGTAACTAAAATAATATATACAATTTCAGTTGCCTTA
Organism: Myodes glareolus; assembly: GCF_982192425.1. NCBI lineage: Eukaryota > Metazoa > Chordata > Mammalia > Rodentia > Cricetidae > Myodes > Myodes glareolus. The sequence continues at coordinate 100,455,538 of NC_142053.1, read as the reverse complement.
TAATTCCTATTGTAAATATCAATAGCATTTTATATTATTAATGATATTAGTGTTATTAATATTTTCTATTTATATAATTACATGTGATATATAGGTGAAATTAACAGGAAGCACTGAGGTAAAAATGAAAATCACTAAGTTCAGACCCTTATTTCTCACAAATAGACATTGAATGGAAAATAGAATATAAATTTTGTGAGAAGTCCAGAAATGTTAAGTAGCTTCTTCATATATGAATAATATACAGCCAGGAAATCATTGTTTCCCCCTTTTGTTATGGCTCCATGTGACAGAAATCTCAGCTACAGGGCTTTCCTTAGGGAAATAAATCCCTGTCCTAAATCCAGGAAGATTATTCATGAGCTAATCTCTAGTGTAGTATTCATGAAAGCAGGGATATTCAACATGCCTAGAGGTTTGTAACAGCCAAAAGTGACCAGATGGCATGTTGTTGTTTCAGAGTAGTCATGTTATGGCAGGCTTAAGTATATAGAGTTCAGTGACTTCTTTCTTTGCGGGGAAATAAGAGTGGAATATATACATATAATTGTGTGTGTGTGTGTGTGTGTGGGTGTGCCTAATGTTTGAGTTTCTCGCAGACTTGTTGATGGATAGGATTCTGTCTTGTTTGTCTCAGAATATGATTGTGATCTGGCATATTTCCCCCTCAGGAACTGCTGAGAAAATAATACACTTTGCTTTTTGTCCCAGTGAATCTGCAATGCAGCAAAAAGGCACCAGAGGGAGGTAGAGATCACAGGTGTAAGATGAAAAGAAGCAAACAAATGCTTGAGACTAGGAATCAGTGTGCATATAAGTGAAGATGATTCATTCATAGGAAAGTTTAGATAACAAATATGTAAAGGATTTTATTTTATGCAGTGAGTATCGAAAGATTGTTAGGGGATGTGATTTTCCCAAACAGACAGGAAAAGACAGGAAAAATTAGTTAATGATAAAAAAAAAGACTTACCCACAGAAACTGAATCTAAGAGATTGGTTAAATTATTATATCTTCCATTTATCCAATCATTAGTCAGTCAAAATATTTATTCCAAACCTTTGTTAAACTAAATCAGTTGGAAAGATTTCAACAAATTCAAAATAACATAATAAACTTAAATAAAAAAATTATTAAGTCACAGGAACAAAATAAAACTATAAACAAAATTATAATATATAAAAAATCTAACAAAACTCTCAAGATATATTATGTGCTATATGAACTGAAAAATTCTATAAAGAATTTGAACAGCATATCTGCTTAAGCACAGTTGTAAAACAGTAAACTCAGAACAAAGAAACAATCTACAAGAAAGAAAAGTAATTAAGATAACATAAGACTCAGAATACTAAAAACACAATCACAAAAATCAACATAAGACTTATGAAAGTCTCAAGAGAAGAAGACAAAAAGAAGGAGTGGGAAGCTTATATAATATGAGCATGGACAAATCTTCCACAAATGTGGGGTGGATAGAACTAGGAAACCAAAGAATCTTTTGTAACATGGAACTTCAAGAAGTTCAAATTAAGATGCATTATAATAAAATAGACAAGTTAAAGACAGAAAGAATTTTGAACAATGAATAAGAAAGGTGATATCCCACACAGGGGCATTCCGTGATACAGTCAGGGAATTTCTCAGTGAATCTTTTAGGATAGAAGATAAGAAGATTTAATACTTTAAGGAATAAAGGACAACAATTGTCCATGAATAATAAATATTATCTCTTAGAAGAGATTTTAAAATGAAGAAAAGGTAAAAATTTTCTCTATCAACAAAAGTCAAAAGCCGTATTAACCATTAAAATAAACAGATTTTTTCAAGTTAAAAGGGAAAAGTATTAAGCAACATATGGAAAGCATAGAAAATATTAAACAGCATATGATTGAGGCAAATGAAACTATAAAACTTACATTTAAAGACGAAAAGATGGGTGTATAAATGAGTACAAAATGTGCTAATACTAGGTAACCAGAAATTAAATCACAATTGTTTCTGATATAGATAAAATACAAAACATCAAGAATAACAATTATAAAATATACTAATAAATACACCATAATAATATAAAATTAAAATATATCAAAAGCTTATTTTATACACAAATGAAGTTATCAATTATGAATCATTTAACATTTCCTCTATTTCTTATCTTATCTTTGATATTATAAAATAATTACAACATTTCTTTCCTCCATACCCCCCCGCCAAATTCTCCATATACACCACCCCATTCTCCTTCAAATTCATGGCCTCTTTTTTCTGTTAATTGTTACTTTATACAAATATCAGTGACTGAAAACTTCTTTTGTAATGTGGGAATGAAATTTAGATTACTACACATATTAGCCAGTTGGGATGCTCCCTGAAAGCAGGAATGGGAGTTGTTATTCATTGGATATGGTTTCATTTTAAGAAAATGAAAAAGTTATAGACATCTACCATATAGTCATAGACCAAAAAGTTATAGACATCTACCATATAGCAATGTGGTGATAGAATTCTCTACTGTACATGGAAGTTTAAAAATAGATTTCATTTTATGTATGTAGCAGAGAAAAATGAAAATGAAATAATAAATGAAACTAGTAATAATAATAGTAATGTGTCTATGACTCCTAGTGTCCTGACCTGAGGTAGTAATATTTTACACTACTAAAGTACCAGATCTTGCTCTGAAATAGAAAATTACAAACATTTCCTCACAAATCTCCATGAGAGTAGTCTCTTTACTTTGCTGATACTTCAGTAAAGAAAGATTTAAAACAGTCCTTAAAATAGCAGGTGGACTGAAATACAACTTATAATAAAGCTCACATAATACAATAGTAAAAATACTAAGGACCACAATTTTACCTAAAAACAATTGTTTATTTCTGTATATGCTAAGGAAATTTAAACCTAAGGGGCTCGTCATATTATATTAGTGTAATCAGTTAATTTCTTTATTTTCCTGTGTAAATGGTTGGAAAAAATCAGATACTAACTCTAAAATAAAGCTATTGTGTAAATAAAAATCAACAGTAAAATATTACAATCTAATTACATATTACTATTCAATGTGATTTTGTTCATAAAACAAATACAATATTAGTATTTTACCATAAATTATTAATTTTAAATTAATTTATTATAGAAGCATGTTTTGTATTATAATTGTGATATAGCAGTTTAATAAGATTATTAACAAAAAGAATGGTGAAAATAATTTGAATAATAAGATAATTTAAGGAAGAGAACAAAATTAAGGTGATATGAGAAAGACTGAAAACAAAACAATGAAAATGCGATCTTTAAATTTCTGTTATTTTCCTTTTATCATATTATTCAAAAAAACTGTATTAATTTTTATTATATTAATTTTTGTTAAGAACATTGCAAATATATTTGAAATTAGAACTATTAAAAATTAAATTTGAGACCTTTACTGTTCTCTCACAAAACATAGTGTATAACATTGAACTCCATAATACAAAGTATTTATTTCTATTACACACTTTTGTTTGTAAATCCACATCAGTACATATGTGTTATTTTTTTTTATATTCTAAAATTTCCATGTAAAAAACTTTTCTCATATTTGTTTAGCTATTTTTCTGCAATATCTCTAAATGATCTTTAGGGTAGTCAGGAGAAGAGTCATCTGTGGAACAAAAGGAATTCTGGATAGAGGAGACATCATGTCAGACTGCGTCCTGGGTTTACAGATCTGAAAGTGGTCATTGAAGCCCTAATTCAAGAGGAAGTATAATTCTTCAGTTAGGTAGCTTGTATTTTTTGACAAAATAAAATGTAATAAGATAAAGCAAAAACCAACATATAGATGTTGGAGATGTTGGACAAGGCTATTCAGCAGAAGAAAAAGAGTCCCACAAGCACACATAGGAAGCAGAGGTCCCCTCATTCTTACACTCAGGAGTCCTATAAAAATGTTAAGTTAAAAGATATACTATGTAGTCAGAGGACCTGTTACAGACCTAGGTAGGCCCTGTGCTTGCTGATTCAGTTTTGTGAGTTCATATGCACCACCTTAGTTGTTGTGCCGGTGTGCCCCAACTTCTCTGACTCTTTCACTTTTTCTAACTCCTTTTCCATAGGGATTCCCTGAGTTCTGAGGGTGAGAGATATAAATTCGATGTCTCTTTTAAAGTCTCACCCTACATACTGTCTGGCTTTGGGTTTCTACATCTCGTCCCATCTACTGCCAGAGGAGGCTTTTCTGAAGATAACTGATGAAAGCAATAATTATACTGGTTATTTCATGGGTATTTCTGAATCTGGGTTACCTCACTTAGCATGATTTTTTATCTAGTTCTATCCATTTACCTTAAAATTTCATGGTGTCACAGTTTTTAACACCTGAGTAATATTCCATTATGTAAATTTGCCAAACTTTTTAATTCATTCATCTGTTGAGGGCTATCTAGGTTGTTTCCTGTTTCTGGCCATTATGAGTTTATAAGTCAACAATGAATATGCTTGAACAAGTGTTCTTGGGATAGGATGAAGTATACTTTGATTATACAGCCAAGACCAATAAAGCTGGATCCTGAGGAAGATCAATTCTTAACTTTCTGAGGAAACACCATATTGATTTCCTTAGTGACTGTAAAAGTTTGGACTTACACAACGAATGGATGAGTATATCTCTACTTAGCAGCGTGAGCTGTCACTTGTGTTACTAATCTTAGCCATTATGACAAATGTAAGATAGAATCTCAAATTAGTTTAGATTTTTGTTTTCCTGATGACTATGGATGTTGAACATTTATTTAAGTGTGTGTCATTTGTTTATTGTAGGGATTGTCATCTTGTATAAAAGATGGATACTGTTTTTATTGCTTTTATTGAGCTATATATTTTTCTCTGCTCCCCTCCCTTCCTTCCCCTCCTCTTCTACCCTTTCCCTATGAACCTCATGCTCCCAATTTACTCAGGAGATCTTGTCTTTTTCTACTTCCTGTGTAGATTAGATCTGTGTATGTCTCCTTTAGGGTTCTCCCTGTTGTCTATGTTCTCTGGAATGGAGAATTGTAGACTGCTTATTTTTTCTTTGTTTTATGTCTAAAAGTCACTTATGAGTGAGTACATACTATATTTGTATTTCTGAGTCTGGGTTACCTCACTCAATATGATGTTTTCTAGATCCATCCATTTCCCTACAAATTTCAAGATGCCAATATTTTTTTCTGCTGTGTAGTACTCCATTGTGTAAATATACCACATTTTCTTTACCCATTCTTCAGTCAAGGGGCATTTAGATTGTTTCCAGGTTCTGGTTATGATAAATAATGCTCCTATGAACATAGTTGACCACAAGTCCTTGTGTTATGATTAAGCATCCCTTGGGTATATACCCAAATGTAATATTTCTGGGTCTTGAAGTACGTTGTTTCCTAATTTTTTGAGAAATCACCACACTGATTTCTAAAGCAACTGAATGAGTTTACATTCCTCCCAGCAATGGAGGGGTGTTCCCTTTACCCCAAATTCTCTCCAGAATAAGTGTTATCAGTGCTTTTAATCTTGGTCATTCTGACAGGTGTAAGAAGGAATCTTAGAGTTGTTTTTATTTGCATTTCTCTGCTGGCTAAGGATGCTGAGCATTTCCTTAAGAGTTGCATAAGGAACAGCGAGTTGCGTTCCCGCTGGGATCCTGGCTCCCCGACTTGTTTACACCCAAATAATTACACGGAAACTGTATTCATTTAAACACTGTATGGCCCATTAGTTCTAGCCTTTTATTGGCTAACTCTCACATCTTGACTAACCCATATCTAATAATCTGTTTGCCACCACGAAGTTGTGGCTTACCGGCATAAGTGTATCTAGCATCCATCTGGGGAAGGGGAATCATGGTGTCTCCCTGACTCTGCTTCTTTCTCCCAGCATTCTGTTCTGTCTACTCCACCTATCTAAGCTGCTGTCCTATCAAAAGCCAAAGCAGTTTCTTTATTAACCAATGAAAGTAACACATAGACAGATGATCCTCCTACATCACTTAAGTGTCTTTCAGTCATTTTAGATTCATTTATTTTGAGTTTCCTCTTTAGGTTTGTACCCTATTTCAGTATTGGATTACTTGTTCTTTTTATGAAAAATTTTTTGACTTCATTGTATATTTTTGAGATCAGTCTTCTGTCTTATATGGGGTTGGTGAAAGTCTTTTTTAAAATTGATTTTTATTGAGCTCTACATTTTTCTCTGCTCCCCTCCCTGTCTCTTCCCTCTTCTTCAACCCTCTTCCAAGGTCTTCTCCCATTCTGTATATTGCCATTTTGCCTTGTTCACAAAGTCCCTAGCTTTACAGAAGCTTCTTAGTTTCAGAAGGTTCCATTTATTAACTATTCAGTGTCTATGCTATTAGGGTTACATTTAGGGCATAGTCTCCTGTGCCAATATGTTCAAGAGTACTTACTACTTTCTCTTCTATAATGTTCAGTGTTGTTGGTTTTATGGTGAGGTCTTTGATCCATTTGGACTTGAGTTTTATGTACGGTGATAGATATTTTCATTCTTCTACATGTTGATATCCAGTTATGCCAGCACCATATATTGAATATACTTTCTTTTTTAATTTTATATTTTTTACTTCTTTTTCAAAAATCAGGGGTTCATAATTATGTGGAATGATATTTGGGTCTTCAATTTACTTCCATTGGTCCTCTTGTCTGTTTTTATGCCAATACAAGGCTGATATTAGTACTGTAGCTCTGTAGGAGTATTTGAAGTAGTGTTCCTGCATCCCTAGGATGAAGCAAACTTGATTATGGTGGATGATAAATTTGAAGTTTTGAATTAAGATTGCTGAGAATTTTTGCATCTATATTTATAAGGGAAATTAATTTGTAATTCCATTTCTCTGTTGGTCTTATGTGGTCAGGGTATCATGGTAACCATGGCATTATAAAATAAATTGGGCAATGTTCTTTCTGTTTGTATTTGTGGAATAATTTGAAGAACGTTGTTATTAACTCTTTTCTGACTGTTTCATAGAATTCTATGTTAAAATCATCTAGACCATGATCTTTTTATTTATTTGTTGGTTGGGAGACTTTAGTGACTACTCACATTGCACTAGGGCTTATGAGTCTATTTGAATTTTTCAAATGTTATTGAATTAACTTTGGTAAGTGATACTTATTGAGGAGTCTTATGGAGGAGTTATTCACTTCTTTTAGCTTTTCCAATTTGGTAGAGTACAGGTCTGTAATGTATGTATTAGTGACTCAGGATTTTCTTAGTGTATGTTATTATGTTAGCCTTTTTGTTTCTGATTTTATTAACTTGAATATTCTTTATCTGCTTTTCAGTTAGTTTTGCTAAAGTTTGTTATCATGTTCATTTTTCCAAAGAATAAGCTCTTTGTTTCATTCATTCTTTTATTGATTTCTTTGTTTCTATTTTATTGATTTCAGCCCTCAGTTTGATTATTTCTTGTGATCTACTCTTCTTTCATGTAGTTACATTTTTGTTCTAGAGCTTTTAGCATGCTGTTAACACACTAGTATGAGATCTCCCCATTTTTTTTAACATAGTCACTAAGTGCTATGTACTTGACTGTTAGAACCACTTTTGTTGTGGCCAATAATCTTTGGTATGTTATGCACTCAATTTCATTGAAACTAGAAAGTCTCTATTTTCTTTATTTATGGCTTTGACTCACTTTTTTTTCATTCAGTGGAGAGTTTTTAAGTTTCTATAAATTTGTAAACTTTCTGTTGCTTTTGTTTTTGTTGATAACCAACTTTAATCTATGGTGGTGTGATACAATTTTCTTGTATATGTTGAAACTTGCTTTGTGTCTGAATATGTGCCCAGTTTTGAAGAAAGTTCTGTGACTCTGTGACTTGCAGAGAAGAAAGAATTTTTTTTTTATGTTGGGAGTGTGAAATGTTCTGTCAATATCTATTTGGTCCATTTGATTTGTAATATCTATTTGCTTCAGTATTTCTATGCTTAGTTTTTGTCTGGATGACCTCCCTGTTGGAGAGAGTGATTTACTTAAGCATTCCACTATCAGTGTGTGAGAATAATATGTTATTTGAGCTCTAATAGTATTTCTTTTATAAACTTTCATGCCCTTGTATTTGGGGCTGAGATATTAATAATTAAAAATCATCTTTGTAGATTTTCCTTTGACTTGTATGTAGTATCCTATCCTATCTCCTCTTGTTAAATTTGATATGAAGCCTTTTGTTAGATATTAAAATGGCTATATCAGCTTGCTTCTTAGGTCTATTTGTTTGGAATATTTTTCCAAACATTTCCCTTTAAAATAATGTCATCTTTGATGATGAGGTGAGTTTCTTGGATGCAGCAGCATGATGAACCCCATTTTCACATCCATTCACTTCATCCATGTATTTTATTGGAGAATTTACCAATGATTGTTCATTGTTGTTATTTTGGTGGAGTTTATCTTAGTGGTGATGGTGGTAGTTGTTGGTGGTTGTATTGTGTGAGTCTCCATGTGTGTAAGTGTGCTAGTGTGTGTGTGTGTGTGTGTGTGTGTGTGTGTGTGTGTGTCCCTAATCTGATATTATATGTTTCCTGTGTTTTCATGGGTATACTTATCTTTTTTAGGTTAGAATTTTGCTTCTAAAACCTTATGTTGGACTGTATTTGTGGAGAGATAATGTTTAAATTTGGCTTTACCATGGAATATTTTATTTTACCCGTTATGGTGAGTGAAAGCTCTTCTGGGTATAGTAGTCTAACCTACCACTTGTGGTCTCTAAGAGTCTGTAGCACATCTGTTTGGGTTCTTCTGGATTTTTGTGTCTTCTTTGAAAGATCAGTTGTAATTCCAATACTTTTGTGTTTGTATGCTAGTCTTTTTCCTTTGAAGATTTTAATATCCTTTCTTTGTTCTATAAATGCAGTGTTTAGACTATTATGTGCTGAAGAAATTTTCTTATCATTGTCCAATCTATTTGATATTTTATGTTTCTTATACCTTTACAGGCAGTACCTATTTTTTGTTAGATAATTTTTCTTATAAGATTTTGTAAAATATATTTTCTTTGATTTTGAGCTAGGTTTATTCTACTTCTTTGATTCCAATTATTCTTACATTTGATCTTTTCAACTTTTCCTAGATTTCTTGTATGTTTTGTTGTATAGGAATTTCTTCTGTCTATATGTTGCTTTCAATGGTTGAATAAAGAAAACTGCCTGGGCCTTTTGCTAGGGCAGCCCTTAAGTGGACAGAGTAGACAGAACAGAATGTTGGGAGGAAGAAGACAATGTGGCAGATGCCATGATTCTCCTCTCCAAGATGGACGCTGGTTAGACTCATGCTGGTAAGCCACAGTCAAGTGGCGATGCGCATTAATGGAAATAGGTTAATCAAGATGTGAGAGTTAGCAAATAAGAGGCTAGAATTAGTGGGCCAGGCAGTAATTTAATTAATACAATTTCTGTGTGGTTATTTCAGGTGTAAACTAACAGGGAGGCCAGTACAAACAAGGGGCCCCACTCCCTCATGTTACAATTTTGTGTAAGGAGATTTTTAGATTTAACATTTTCTTTTACCCACATGTCCATTTCTTCTATGGTATCTGCAACACTTGATATGAAATTTTTCATCTCTTATATTATGTTGGAGTAGCTTGCCTCTATAGTTCTTGTTTGAATTCCTTAGTGACCTCTCTTTTTGTTTTTTCTCTGTTTAGTTTTGGTTTTGGTTTTAGAGTTTTGGAGCCAGAGATTCTCTTTGAAGCCTTGGATGTCCTGGAACTAGGACATCCTGGCCTCAAACTCAGAGATCTGTCTATTTCTGCTTCATGCATTCTGAAATTAAAGGGATACACTTACCACTGTCTAGCTAGTTTGTAGTTTCTTTATTATTTATTATTTTTTCTTATTCTGGCTTCAAAGAGTTTTATTCTTTTCCTTCCACTGTTGTTTTGTGCCTTCTTCAATTTCTTTAAGAAGTTTTTGCATTTCTTTAAGTGATTTATTTATTTATTCCCCTTTAAAGATCTCTGTCACTTTCATATATTTGTATTTAGGGTCTTTTTCCTTTCCTTCTGTTATATCAGAATTCTCAGGGTCTGTTGTGGTAAAATATTTGATCTTTAGTGAAGATATAATGACCTGTCTGTTACTTATTGTGTATTTAATCTGACTTCTAGCCATCCGGGGTAGAGATAATTATGGGTCTAGGTGCTGCTATCTAAACTTGTCTCTGTTGGGTGGGTATTCTGTTCCTTGGTGTATATGTCTTCTCTGGATTTTCAGAGAGTATGATGGCTGTGTGTTTATTATCTTCCTGGCCTACTCATCTGGTATGTTCAGAAGGAATGCCTGTTTGCCTATTTGACTCAGCTGGTGTATTTCCAGTAAATGCCTGCTGGTGTTGGAAGTTGGGATGATGGGATGAATTTGGCAAGCAAGTTGAAAGAGAAGATCTTTGTGGTTTGATGTGGAATTCCCCTTTGTATACTATGAATACCATTAGTTAATAAAGAAACTGGCTTGGCATGATAGGGTAGAACAAAGCTAGATGGGGAAAAATAAACTGAATACTGGGAGGAAGAAGACAGAGTCAGAGAGAAGCCATGGTGCTGCCACCAAAGACAGATGCACTGAAAATTTGCTGGTATGCCACAACCTTGTGGTGCTGCACAGATTAATGGAGATGGGTTAAATTAAGATGTAAGTGTTAGTAAATAAGAAGCTAGAGCTAATGGGCCAAGCAGTGATTTAAATAATATAGTTTCTGGGTGATTATTCCGGGAGTCTGGGCAGCCGGGAAATAAACAAGCTGTCTCCTTACAACAAATTTTCACTGCAACATGGTCGATTAAATCCACATAAAATCTGAGAAAACTTAAAAAGAAATCCTAGACACTAAAGAACAGAGTTAAACATGGTTTGATAGTGGCATTTTCTTGAGTGGGCTCCATTTGCTAGAAGAAAGCAGAGGCATGGCTCCTTTAAGAGAGGTTTTTCTGACTCAGTAGTAGCAGAAAAAAAAAGTCACACTGTTTTGAAACTGCAGTTTCCTGGGCCATGCTGCCAGTGTGATCTCTGAAGGAGGTCTGGCTATGGATCATTTAAATGGGTTTTATGAGCAGAGTGCTATAACTTGCTTAATGACTACATAGACCCTCTCTGTGCCTGAAAATGGGGCAGTGTGCATGGCTCTCAGAAACAGCAAACATTTCTCCACCATGTTAGACTGCCTGGAGCAAGCAGACAGGATTGTGAAGTTGGTTTTAGACATGACCACTTAGCATTAAAAAACTTAGCATTAAAAAACTGTTCTCCTGATCAAAAGATATAATTACAGATATGCAATAAAATCAAACACAGAGGGAAAAGTCCTCTAAGTGGGTCACAGTGTTGAATAAATGTACATAGGCTTGGGAGAGAAGAAAAAGAGTATAGATTGTTGGCCAAAAAGTAATTTTTTAAATAAAACAAAGTCTTTAAAGAGACAGAGTACAGACAGTCATAGATTAAAAAAATCCACGTAAGTATTAAAAACACATAGAGAGTCTGGATTATGTATACTATTGTATTTTCTTTGAACTTTTTAACTGCAGACAGTTTGATTCTATGGATTGTTAACCTAAACTAACATATATACCTTAAAGGTATCTTGATTTCAAAATATGGATCAAAGGCTACATTGCTTTGTTAAGGAGGTGTTTCTTTTGTTTCCATAGAGGATGAGAACCTATGGAATCATCCCAGACTCATGTGGTTTGATGGATCAAGAGCCCCTGAAAGGTTACCTTGAACATGCCTCAAAAATTACTTCACCAAAAAAAAGCAGGAAGCAATTGGGAGAGAACTAAGCCCATATTCCCAAATATAGTTTGTAAATATTTGTTGACATTTAAAGGGGAATATGCTATAGAGACTTGCAGTGGTATGGATCTTGGTTTATTGGTACAAATTAAAGGTCAAATTTGTTTGTTTATATATATATATAAGTATATATATATAAACACACTCATATATATATATAAGTATATATATAAACACACTCATATATATATATATATATATATATTTAAATAATCTAGCTTCTGGGTAATTATTTTGGGAGTCTGGGCAACCGGAAGATTGTCTTGATTAAGATATTGAGATTGGTGTAGCTCATTTAAAAACTGTAATGTATAATTAAGAAATATAGGTTAGTAGATAATCATCTATAATAGTCAAGTTTATAGTTATATTAGTTATGTTTCCTAGATATATAAAAATATATTTCAGTTAGATAGATATTTTTTCAAAATTTCCTACTTCATGAAAAAGTCTGCCAGATGCATTGGGCCTGCAGGATGATGATGTATTCCCCAAGATTACAGAACTTTGGGTGAATGAACAGGTAGTTAGATGTCTCTGTCATTTCTAGAGCTTTGGAAGTTGCTTACAATGCACTTCCTGTTTACTTAGGTAATATTATATCCTTCTGGAATCTTTGATGGAGATGAAGAATATATAGTTATAATTTTCCTTTTATGATAAAAGATGAAGTAGTTATAAATATTGTACCTGTAATTTTTGCTTGATACCTGTTTTGTTATATGTAATTTTACTGTGTTAAATTTAAAACCTCCCTTTTTATTTAAACACAAAAGGGGAGGTGATGTGGGATTCCCCTCTGTATGCTGTGAATACCATTGGTTAATAAAAAAAAAACTGGCTTGGCCAGATAAGGTAGAGCAGAGATAGTAAGGAAAGCCTAAACTGAATGCTGGGTGGAAGAAGGCAGCATCAGAGAGAAGCCATGAAATCAGCACTGGAAACAGAAACACTGAAACATTGCCAATTGGTCTCAAGCCTCATGGTAAGTATATAATAATGGAGATGGGATAATTCTAGATGTAAGAGCTAGCTAGAAATACTCTTAGGTAATTGACCAAGATGTGATTTAAATAATATAGTTTCTGTGTGGTTATTTTAGGGCTGAGCAGCCGGGAAACAACAAGTGGTCTCCTTACAACAGTGGTCCACTGTTGATGGTGACAGAGAGAATATGAAGACTTGTAAGTTCTCTGCCACAGGGAGACTCTAGAATTATTTTGGAAAGCTGATGTGCACACCAAAAAAGTCCATAAAATAACTTGTTAATTAATTATATGAGAAATACCATTTTCTCTTCAACATTACCTAAATAACCTGATATTTTGTACAATGCAAAATTATTCACTATTTCATAGAAATAATAGATAGATAACAGACTATTTATACATCTTCTAGTGTAGCAAAAAATTATTTCATGGTATAAGATGGTATAATTCAAACTGATTATGTTATTAAAGATGTACATAGAATTTTTGGCAAATATGTGAAACCTCTTTGATTCTAGTTTCTCTTATTCTACAAGTGATTTTATGTTGTCATTCAACTAATGGTGCTAATTAACAAATTCATATATATGACACATTCACTGTGTCAACATAAGAATAACTACACAGAATCCATTTAGAAAATCTAAAATATAGATCTATTCCATATGCCTATCAATGGATAAATATATAAAGAAAATATTGAGCATATTTTTATTTAGATCTCAATCAGTTGCAAAGAAGAATGAGTTCATACTATTGGTTGGATATATGAATAGAAATGGATGTTTATTTAATTTCATAATTCCTGGTTTCAGACTGATTCTCCTAAATGGAAGTAGCATTCCTGTGTACTCAATTCAAGAGAGCAGACCTCTGAAAATCTACTCCTTGGTAATCAAGTAGTATTGATACTTTTAATTGGTTACATGAGTTAACAAATTGCATATTGACTGACAGCAAAATGTTGGATGTGATTTTGTATTCCATTTTGTAGGGGAAAACCATGAAGGATGTAGAAAATCATGTACAAAGTCACACAGCATTTGGTTAATGGTAGAGTCATCTTTATAGTGTAAGCCCAGGAAGGGTCAGATTCCAGATACTATAATCAGTAATTAAGTTATACTTAAATAAGAATTTCAAAGTAATTGATAAGACACATTTGAAGATGAGCAAAAGTCAAGACATGAGCCAAAAACTACACAGGAAAATAGAAATGAAGAATTCTTTATTTTGTTAATGTATATATGGAAATGATTTGGAATTATAACATGGCAAGAAAATAAGAGAAGGACTGAGAATAGCTTAAGTGATGAACCAAGTCAAAAGTCAGAATATATATATTTCACTGTGGTCAGACAAACACATTGAGCATTCCAGGCACATCTGGATTCAGATGACATCAGGTAGTTCTCAACAGAGGGAGTCAATTATTTTTGACACATTGCCTCGTTATATCTCTGGTTTCAGCTACTATTTTTATTTTACTTCTCTTCTAATAATCTCAAACTTCTAAATGTATTGTCTAGATACCTCACTTTAACTTGTGTTTGTAAAGGAAATAGAAATAGAAGAGGGTAAGAAGTTTTAAGATATGTGTCAGGTTTAGGTTTCTAATCCATCTTTAATGTTTACTTATAATCTGTTGCTGATTTCCTTCCTAGGTCTTTCTTGGAAAGCACTTCTTTATGGAGTCAAACCACAGATTTGCTGAACAAGGTATTTAAAAACCATGAGTCAAAATAGAGGAGGATTTATGCCAGAAACTGCCAGTAGTATTAAGGAGAAGAAGAACTATTCATACAACAGCCAAGAACCAAACAGAATCCAATATTAGAGATCAGAGAGTCAGTTACAGAATTGTATATGGTGGTTGTTTTCATTTAAAATGAGATCTTATTTTTATATCATAAAACCTTTTTGTTTGTAGTATATTTTTAGACATATACAAGAATCATCAGCTCTCATCTTCTAACATATGTATAAATCCAAAGCAATCTCCTATCTACTACCAGTAATTCTTTTTCCTTTGCTGATTCTGTGCTTTAGGAAACTAGATCCTTTATCTGTAGTAGGAGGCTGCTTGTTCATTTTTGGGCTGCCCAGACTCACAAAATAATCACACAAAAGTTATATTATTTAAGTTTAAGCATATTGCTAGCTAGCTCTTATATTTTTGGTAAACACATTTCTATTATTTTTTATTTTACCCCAAGGCTCATGGCTTACTGGCAAGGTTCCAGCTGGCAGTTTGTATTTTTTCCCTCTGGGGGGTCCATTGCATATCCTTGACTCTACCTTCTTTCTCCCAGCATTCAGTTTAGTTTTGCCTGTCTAGCTCTAATGTGCTCTATGCAGTCCCAAAACAGCTTCTTTATTGACTTATGGTATTCACAACATACAGAGGGGAGTCTCAGATCATTTCTCTATGGAATTACTAACCTGCATAGAGTTACCTAACACAGACTTTCCAAATAGCAAAAGAAATTGTTCAGTGTGAGATCATTTGTGAACAACTCCGTTGAACATCATATGTCGATGTGCTACTTTAAACACATATGGGTAGTTGGACTCGGTTGACTTGCTTTTTCCATCTTTTTAGATAATGGTCCTTGAAGTGGCAATTGCTTAGCACTTACTCAGTTTGTCAATAGAAATTGAACTATTCTTCATGTCACTAGTGCATAACGTGCTGGTATTCTCCTCATATTCATTAGCATGTGTCATTGGTTATTTTTTCATTATTGGCATCGAAAAGTTTATGAAGTGATATTCCACAGTTTCCATTGGATATTTCTGTTTAAAACAGCTATTGAACATCGTTGAACTTGATCATTTGTCTGTATTTTTGAGAAATAGCAATCTGGATTTTCATTTTCAATGAGTTCCTTTACTTTAATTCTAGAATTGTAAAGTTTTTATAAGGCATGGATAATAGTAACTTATTTGATACACCATTTGTATTATTCATTTTGTAGTTTATCCTTAGGGACAGTTCTGAGAGTCACTTTTTGAAATAAATTGCTTCTAAAGACTAACTGACTATGGGTTTATTGTGGGACTGCCAATTCAGGACACAAAGATGTCTATATTTAATACCAGTAGAAATGTTTTGATGACTGGAATTTTATACTAAGTCTTTAAACAAAGATGCATTAATCTTGAAAATTTCTCTAGAAAGAAAATGCTACTCTAATGGTTCTCTATCCCATGCAGTTCTTCATTAGTTTTGAAAGGTACTAATCACTTAAGAATATTGCCAAGACAGGATAAGATGATTTTAAGAAATCTCTTGCCTGTTAAAAATGATCTGTCAGTTATTCTAGGCCTTAGTCAAAGTTGGTTGCTTCAACGCTGCAAACAGGTCTTTGATGATTGCCCAGGTAGTCAGTTGTCTCTATGATTTGTTGCATGTTTTGGAAGTTCTTTGATTGCACTTCCTAATTACTCAGGTAACATTATTTCCCTTCTCGGATCTTCTATGGGGTTAAAGACTAGATAAATGTAGCTACTTTTCTCTCATGACTTGGCCAAGTTATTTATTATACAAGACTTTAACTAGGTAGAATAAAATATTTGTACTTATTGTATATAATTATGTAGGTTTGTACTTACTGTATATAATTTCATAGTAGACTTAAAACTCTCTTACTTAAACAAAAGGGGGAGGTGCTGTGGGAGGGCCTTCCACTCCGTCAGCCAATAGCCGCTGAAATACCAGCCCACTTGGGCGTGGTATATTTCTCTTTTAAAAAGAGCCACAGATCTCGGCTCAGGCTTCTTGGTTCCGGTGTTTGGTCCCAGCTCCTGCTCCCGGCTCCTGCTCCCGGCTCCTGCTCCAGCGACTAGGCTCCCTTCCTGACGGTTTACGGTGTATGTAAGTTTTACCCCCCAAAATAAATAACCCCTTAAAACATAACTGGTATGGGATTGATTCGCTGTTACAGGATTGTCTTAAAACTACAATGGTCTTGCCTCTGCTTCCTTAGTGCTGGGATTACAGAAATATGCTATCATTCATAATATTTAAATTCAATAAATTTGTACAAGAAAAGTTTGTTGAAGCTTTTCTTTCACCCACTTTTATGGTCAAGTCAATATTGAGAGTATTAGATGTGGAACTGGGTGTCATACAGCTGCTGCTAAACATATAGTATAACATTTATGTAGCACATATATGTAAAAATTGTATTCCCTACTTAGTGAAATTACTCTGAAAGGCTAAATCATTCCCATGTCATGGGGATGATTAGAACTGCCACTAAACCACCAGACCTTCTGTAACAGTAAAGAATTCAGCAACAAAAATTAAATTCTAGAACTTTCACACTTCTTAGCCATTTTCTATGGATTTTCTTACTAAAATTCCTCAAATTTTTGTTATAATTTTGTTGAATTTCCAAAGATACCGACTGATTAATTTTGTTGCTACTGAATTCATATGTGTATTCCCTAAGCTGCTTTTACCATTATAGAAAATTTACTCAAAACTTACTTTAAAATGCATATGTATGTATATTTGTGTGTATATGTGCATGTACATAAACTTTATATAAATATTGAATAATAAAAATATTTTTTAAAAGAAAACCATATAACATATAAAATAAATATATACGATTAATGTTATGTAATGAGTATATATGTATATATGTATATGTGTATATATATATATTTTTCAATTGGAATTACCCTGATTACCCTCATAGTAAGATAACCTTTTACCTAGGAGATATGTACTAACCAGACAAAAACCCTGGTGCCAGTCATGGTAAACTTTCATTCCAATTGTTAGTCAAAGACCCCCCAAAACAATATGGTTTATTGCATTGTCCCTGGTTTCCTCCCAGAACTTGAAGATAAGACCCTGCTTCTATAGACATGACACACTTCAGACACCAGATTTAGAGAAATTGAGTTTGAACTAATCAGGAAGCATCCTCCATAAGATCTAGCTTTCAAGGTACTAAAATTGTACAATGCAGTGTTAAGGGCAACAAAGAGCCAATAGAGTTACCCTGCTTCTAAGTAAAGAAACTGCAACAATAACAGACTTAGCAAGATGGAACAACACTGGCACGTCTATTGTGGGGGTAGCCAACAACCATTTAATTGGACGTAAGTCCTACTCAATAGGAGGGAAGTCATCTGTGGTACTTTAAACCTTGTCAACTACCTATGGTTGAGGAAGTTATGAACCCCAGAAGAGAAACTACTTCTAATATTTTCCTATATCAATACATCTTCTAACACTATATTTATTCTTATACATAAAGATGAGTATAACTCTTGCACTTCACCAAAAAAGCTGCATTCTTTAGCAAGAATAGGCTACTTTGGAGATGGATAACTGATCAAACTGTAGGAAGAATTAATGACCTTAGAGTTCCATTCCCAAATAGAACTTCTGTAGCATAGCCCCTGTGCCTAAGACTCAGAGAACATTGTTGAACAGTGGGTAGAGAGATTGAATAAGCCAGTGGAGTGACATGACTACTTCAAGATAGTATCTTTTGGACAAGACAAGGATATTCCACTCATGGATTCTTTACAACATGACTGTTTTTTAAAGGTGAACAGGACAAGAATGTTAGATAAAACTTTGATAAGTTCTTACCTCTAGATGAAGATCTTTAGGTAATTAATGGCTTCTGAGTGAAGAAGAATCAATTTTTTTTTCATGGCAATTCCTCTGGTAAGTTGACCAATCCAAGGTGGTCAGCTCTAAGCATATGTACATGCAAGCAATAATAATTGAATTTAATAATTGTATATGTGTATGTGTGTATATATGTGACAATAATAATTATAAAAGAAGAAGTTATAAATTCAATAAGTGGAAGTAGGTGACACATGAAAGGAGTTGCAGGTGCAAGAGTGGCACATAGAATTCAGTGTAATTATAAATGAAATTCTCAAAAAAGGAAAATAAAAAATGCTACTGGGTTCATTTACAAGTACTAACTTACTTTTAGCATCTATTTAAGGATATCTGAGGCACATAACTTGATGAATTTGTTTTAAATTGCTAAATTTGAGATAATTTATGATTCAATGATGGATAACTAGAAAAATCTAACAGGAACTATTTATAGTTCTTGGTTGTTTGTTGTTGATGTTTATGCATCAAATCTGAAAATCTTTTTGAAAAAGGTTAAAAATCATCTTGCATTTGCCAAAGCAGGTTTATCCATACATGTAAAAAACTACATATACTATTCCATAGTCACTAGGTTCATGGAACTATACCTTCTTAAATAAAATCTAGACAAAATATATTCATAACATTGCTTCAAAATCATACCCTAAGTTGCCTTTTGTAACAATCATATGAAATGCCAGAATTCTTTAGAATTATGTATTTCTTTTTTTTCTATAATTATTTTCTCATCCAATACAATAAAGGGCAGAGTAGCAGTTTTTTGTTCTCAGAAAGAAACAAATAAAGGAAAAAAAGAAGAAAGAAAGGAAGAAAGGAAGGAAGGAAGGAAGGAAGGAAGGAAGGAAGGAAGGAAGGACAAGAAAAAAGAGAAGAACAGAAAAGAAAAAGAAAAGAGGAAAGACAGCAAGTGAAAGAAAGGGAAGGTTGGAGAGGCAAAAACAGGAGTGAGAATAAAGAGAAAGGAAGAAGTGAGAAATGTAAAGTGAAGGTATGAGAGAAAGGTGAGAATGGAGGCAGAGGGGAAAAGGAAAGGGAAAGGGCAGGGGAAAGGATGTAGAGATAGTTGAGAAGTGAGGGAAAAAAGAAAGAGAGGCTTTTGAAAATTCCTTTAGATACAAATTTCATGCAATCCTCCATTATATGCTAAGGATTTTCCTTAATTTGTAAGCACAATTTTTTTTTCATACAGCTGTTGGCCATCATTATTTTTCCTTAAACCTAACATTTTATTAATTCATTCACATATTTGTAAGATGAATTTTGATCATATTCACCATCCACTTCTGCCTGTAACTCTTCCTAGAATTACCTGCTTCTGTAGTTTTTAATCTTTTTTAAAAACAAACAAAAGAAACCATGGAATTTAATTTGTGCTGACCGTATAAACTCATGGGCTTCGGGCCATCCGTCAGAGTATTGTTTCTCAGAACTGTATTAATCGCTGGATATGGAGACATGAATTTAGAGGGCACATTGATACTATGTCTATTTAGAAAAATAACATTAGCTTCATTTCTGGGGCAAGTGAGCTCTCCTACCTTGCATTCTTGGGCAGTTTAACAGTACAGGCATGAATCGCTTTCTGTGGCGCAGGCTTTATATCTAAACAGAAAGCTCTTAGCTACTTCCTCAAAAATTTTGCCATTATCTCAACCATGGACATATTTTTCCAAGCAAATTATTATTGTTGCTTACACCTGGGTTAAACTATTGATTACTTTTCTACAAACAACCTAGTACTATGATAGCTAACTAGCAGGGAGGAAGTTACTGGTGAGTACTAACTGGTTTTTTTCTATTTCCTGTGATCCAAGTGTGTGGTGTCTTTACCAATTTGTACTTACTATCTTCTTTTGAACTATCAAGAGCAATTGGAATATCTTGTATTGTTTAGGGGCTCTATGACAGCTCTGACCAGAATCCCACACCCATCATCTGGCTTTTCATTTGACAACCTATGATTTCTGGAAGAGCACTATTTTTTTTTTTTGTGAAAAGTAACTCCAATTAAACTCATATACACACATACATAAATACATGTTAGGAATATTTTCCTAATGAATGCGAGCTCTCTGCCAACACAAAATTCCCAAGCAAGCCAAAGCAAAACAAACCAAATTAAGAGATATCCAGGCTTAATGGGAGTTCTACACTCTCGGGTGAACCCGAGGGGCCACGAACATGACCACCGGGAGAAAGGAAAAGAGACCATGTGTTCCTCTTTTGGGAGTTCACTTAAATATTCTGTGGGAGTGGACCTGAGCCCCCTCCCCCAAAGAGGGGCCAGGACTTGGCCTGATGGGATTTGGAGTCCAGAGTGCTAACACTCAGAGTCTGGGGCCTAAGCTACCCAACTTAACATTCCAGACTCTTGGGATATAAGGGAGACAGAAAATTGGAGTGGTAATTCTGACAAACTTTTAGGTTCTCTTTGGAAAAAAGGGCGTAGATTCAAATCTGACTACTTCTTGCAGGCACAGGGTGATGTGGGGAAGAAGAGAGCTAGGTGTCCACATTTAATGAGAGGTGTGGCTGGAAAGGCATCCTATGTACTGTCATCCCGGAGACAGTAGGCATCTGTTCCTTGAGGGATATGAGAAGGCAGGTGTCTAGGGAAAAGAATGTTATCACCAAAGATGAGTGTGCCAGAATGAGGAGCAGGTAGGCCCTTCTTCATTGTGGCATCTCGGAAAACCGGTGGGTGGAAGGTCCTGTCTGCTGGACAGACCAATTATCTTGAGTAGTGGTCCACTTGAGACTGGAGAGATGGTACCAGCATGGGTGTCCCAAGAGCTTGGCAGCCAAGGGTGTGGTGAGGATTACCACTGAGGTTTGAGAGACCTAGAAGTTATTTGTTTGAGGAGTTCTTTGTCACCTGCGGAGAGCAGGGCAGGTTTAGAGGCATTAGAGTCCACTGGTGTGGTGGCAGGGCGACAAATGTCAGAGTATGAATAGAGAAGGGACCTTAAAAGGGAGAGGTAGGGTAGGTACCCTGCCAGTGGAGGAGTTTGAACTGGGAGGTGATGGTTAAGGAGAAAGGGCCTGTCCTAAAGCAGCTCAAAAGGGCTCAGGCCCATAGGGGAACGTGGGGTAGTCCTGAAGTGATTCAGGGAAATGGGGAGAAGGAAGGGCCAAAATAATCTGAGTTCAACGGAGAGCTTGGTTAGTTGTTGTTTGATGAGTCCATTATTTGTCTAGATGGTTTTTGGTACACCAAACTGAGGAATGATATGGTCCAGGAGTACCTGAGCCACCACATCTGCTTTTTCCCTGGAGACCTGAGATGCTTCTATCCATTCTGTGTCCACAAGTGTTAAGAGATAATGGAGTTTTTATGAGTAGGTATATGAGTGAAATTAACCTATCAATCTTTGCCTATATAGTGTCCACAAAGCTGGTATAGAGACTGATGTATGTAGAGAGCCCCTTGTGGGTTGGCCTAGGTACACATCTGATAGGAGGAGTGAACCTGTAAAATAGAATCTTGGAGATGGGTGGGGTCAAAAAGGGGCTCCAAGAATTGGAGCAAAGCTTTGGGGAAGCAGCTAAGGATATCATCACCTAGTAAAGGTGCTGGGCAAGCCGGCATCACTAAGGAAGAATGAGAGAAAAAGTTGTCCTGCAAGAATGCAGGGTAGTGGCAAAGTTTTAAGTGGGGAGGAACGGGTCCTGTCTACCCCAATAGCTGAAATTGGTGAGGGTAACTTAAGGCCTGAGTGAGAATAAAAGTGGTGGACTTACCTGTTGCCTGTGGCTTTATCTTAGGCTTGGGTAGGGTTTTGGGATAAACCAAGTCTGGGCAGCATCAATCTTCTGCAAGGCTCGCAGTTTCACTTGCCAATGGTAATGAGCCAGACCTCCATGGTTTGGCATAGAGGACAAGCCCGTACGGGGCCATTGTGATTTCCAGTGTCCAGGTTGCTGGCAGATAGGGCATAACCTCAGAGGAGGCATAGTGCAATATCATGCCATGTGACCATTTAGGTCACACTTGAAATAGTTTGCCTGTGAGGCTGACTTAGGCTGGGATCTATCAGGGTAAAGCCTTGTAACTGGTATCCCTTGTCCTCATTCCTGTGACCTTAGGGCAGCTGCTAAGGCCTAGGCCTGTAGATTGTTGTAGCTTTGTCTGTCGGGAAGACTCAGCTGATATTTGCAGGGATTAAAAATTCTAAAGGCCATTTTCACCAATTCTTGTATAGGAGTTTGAAAACCATCCTCACCCCTTCTTAACTCTTTCCTGATATCTGGTACTGACTGGGGAAAAAAAGGGTAAGCAGAAGGATTAGTAGAAAAGGATCCTAGGCACTTTTCTATCTGAGAGAGATCTGGAAGAGAAAAGAAAACATCTGGGAGGATTGGGAGGGCTAGCCCAGTGTGCAGAGGAGGTCCAGGAGGGGAGAGATGAAGTAGCATGGGGAGGGAAAGGTGGGTAAGGTAGAAGTTGACCTTGAACCTCTGTATTGGGAAGGGAGGGGAAGGAATGTTGCTCTGCAGGAGGGTAGGCTTGAGGGAGTGGGAAGAGGCAAGTACCTCTGGCAGCATGGTGCTCTGAGACACTGGCTACTAAGGGTGGAGGCAAGAGCACAGAGCCCCCAAACCATGGACATATGTAAGCTCTGTCTGTTTGTCCTGATAGTGACAAAATTTTTTTAAACCCTGGAGGACAGCAGTAAGCTCAAGTCTTAGTTTAGTACAGAGGGAAATTATCTGTTTGAGACAGACTGTATTTAGGACAGGCTCAATTTAAAAGATTTTGTAAGATGCATCACAGTGGCAACAGTGGATCTGGCTTTGAACTGTAAGTGCCCATATTAAAGTCTATGCCCAACCACGTGACCTAAGTCCACTCCAGCACATCTACCAAAATGGCTCTTAGTGGTCCAAATGGGGCCATGGAAATTGAATGCCTGTTGTCTCAAAACAAACAGATCTCCATCTCAGTCAAGGCCAGCCCCCGTAGGTCTGACCACTGCTGGGAATCGAACCCTTGGCATGAGCCGTGATTTCGACAGGAATCCAAAAAAAAAAACAACAAAAATAAGTATGAATGGGTTCCCCAAAAAACCTGTAGCATAGACAAGAAAAAGAGTTCACCAAGACGCAGTCACTGTAGTCCAGAAGCTGGTTTTAGTGTGGCATGGAGAACTCAGACTGTAGACTAAGAAGCTTTCAACACGTGGCCTGCCACATGAAAAGGGTCTTCCCTATCTCAGTGGGACCTCCAAGATTTTAGGTATATTTTCCTAACGTGAACTCTCTGCCAATGCAAAATTCTCAATCAAGCCAAATTAAGAGATATCCAGGTTTAATGGGAGTTCTGCACTCTCAGGTGGCCCTAAGGGGCCACAAACGCAACCACCAGGAAGAAGAATAAGAGACCACATGTTCCTCTTTTGGGAGTTCACTTAAATATTCTGTGGGAGTGATCCTGAGCCCCCCTACAGGGATGGGTCAGGACCTGACCTGCTGGTATTAGGAGTCTATAGTGTTAACTCTCAGTGTCAGGGGGGCTAGGATAGATACAAACGGCTGGGGCCTAAGCTCCAACTTAACAATACACACACACGTATATATATATATATATATATATGAATCTTATAAAATAAGTTTCCATATGGGATTGCAAAAATTGACTTTTACCATGCAAATTCCACTTTAGTAGAAAATAATTAAAATATTGAACTTGAATGAAAATCTTTATAAATATTTTTTAAAAACCTTGATAATCTCAACTTAAGTTAGAAATAGAACATCACAAAACTTCCTTTGTTAATTCTGAGGCTAATGATATTTGCTAAAACTATTTAGGATTCTATATATCTACTTGCTAAATAAAATCTCTTGCTAAATAAAATTTCTGCACTGTGGATATGGTTCAAGTTTTTCTGATTTTACATTTGACCATTGAGTTAAATGGAGAATTTGCAGTTCTGGTATAAGTGGTGTCACAAGCAAGTGAGCAATATACTTTTGATTTTATGGAATAATAAGTCTTTTTTTACATTTGGAATTTAATTTTGAGATGACTTGTTTTCTTGACTATATAGCATTACTAATTAGGAAAAATGTTCTTCAGTGTATCTAGATCAGACTAGTCATAGCTTTACATGGGCAAGTATTAGAAATTGTATAGTTCTAAATGTGGATAATCATAATTAAATCATGTAATGGAAGGGAGCACAAACTATGATAACTCTGTGTTGAATCAAAAACTATTGTTTTTTAAATTTTCATTGAACAACATTATGAAAGATATTTTTAAACTGAAAAACAAAAGCATAATTAAATGGCTATTTGCATAAGAAACACAGAAGAAAGAAAATTTCTTGTAAATTATGGCATTTGTGATTGTTACAAAGCATCTTTTTTTCTCTTTTATTTCCATCTTGCACTTGTTCATATTCAATATTTACTGGTAAAAATATTATTTCATAAAATGCAATTAGAATTTGTCATTAGTAAAATATAAGTTGCATGAAATACATTTAAATAAGTGTTATGAAATATTCTATGTGTAGAAAAGCATATTTATTTTTAAAATAAATTTTATTAATTGTTTGCAAATTTCATAAAACATAATTTGGTCATATTCACCCCTGATCCTTACTTAAACTCCTCTTCAACCCAACCCTCTTCTCACTATTCACTTCAAACTTTGTGTCCTCTTTGTTTTGTTTTGTTTTTCTTCATAATACAACTAGTTCAGCTTGCACTAAACATATACTCATAGGTGTGAGGTTTTCTACTGGAGCATGGTTTACCTAAGAGAAGCCAAACCCTTGAAAATTAATTATCCTTTCCTTAGAATCAATCAGCTGTCAGAATCTCTTTAGTTTCTGAGGTCTTCTAAGGCTTTCTACTGCCATGTTAGAATATTGACTAGCTTGATGTTATATTGTGCTGACAATCACTGTTGCTGTGAATTCATGAGTATACCCATTATAACAGGTCCAGAAAACACTGTTTTGTTCCAGTCTTTCAGGACGTCTATCTCTCATTCTTTCTGCCGCCCTTTCTTAGATGGTCTCTGAACCTTGGGTGCATATTGGGGTTACAAGAGATATATTTGTTCCATTTATGACTGAAACATTCTATGAAACAATCCACAATTTTATCAATTATAAATTTCTGCACTACAGTGCACTGCACAAAGAATCTTCTATGTTGAGATCTGAGAACTGCACTAATGTATGGGCATGGAGATGCCAATTTAGTTGGCAGTCCAATGCTATGTCCATTTAGAAGATAATACCAGTGGGTTCACCTGTAGATCCTGTGATCTCCAGAATCATGAGATCTTGGCCAGATTTGCAATACCTACTATGATTTTCCTCCTGTTTGACAGGTCTTAAATCCAATGGTAAAGTAATGGGCTACCTGACTAACATTTGCATCACTTTTGCATTTATAGGTATGGCTTGTCTAACTGAACTTCGTTGTAGTTCACAATGTTCAGACTTGAGTAAGGCTATTGAAAATTCTTCCTCAAAATTGTACATAGTACCTTCTGCTATGATGGAAGTTAGCCATTAGGGAGAAGACTTCCTAGTCAGTACCAGCTTGACTAAGAAATAATTTTAAAAGCAACCTTGAATAGAGGAAAATAATCTTTGATTAACTTAATAACCAGTGATTTTCAAAAAGAATCTGTGGTATAATGTGCTTTCTAAGAATACATATATGCCAGGACATCAGGTATCAAATCCCTCATAAATACCACAAAAAATGTTGTAGAGGTAGATGTCCAGCATAATCTCTACCAAAGGCACCATAAAAGATTTGCAGACTTTCCTTTTATATTAAAAAAAACTTTTCTCATTTTACATACCAATCCCGGTTCCTACTCCCTCACCTCCTCCTGTTTCCTCCACCTTCCCCCCATCCCACCCACCATCCATTCCTCATAGAGAATAAGCCTTCCCCTGGGGAGTCAACAAAGTCTAACACATTGCTTTGAGAAAGGAACAAGGCCCTCCCTACTATATTTAGGCTGAGAAAAAAATCCCTCCAAAGAGAACAGGTTCCAAAAAGTCAGTACAAGCAGTAGGTATTAATCCCAGTTCCACTGTCATTGACCATGCCATCTGCTCCAGTCGTACAACTATCACCCACATTCAGAGGGACTAATTTGGTCCTATGCTGGTTCCTTTCCTGTCAGGACAGAGTTGGTAGGCTCCCAGTAGCTCAAGTAAGCTGTTTCAGTGGGTATCCCCATGATGGTTATAACCTCTTTGCTAATATTCTTATTCCTCCCACTCTTCAACTGGACTTTGAAAGCTCAACCCAGTGTTTGGCTGTGACTCTCTGCCTCTGCTTCCACCAGTTGCTGAATGACAATTTTATGGCAACAGTTAAAATAGTCATAAATCTGAATACAGGGAAAAGTCAGTTCAGGCACCCTTGCCAATATTAAATATGGTCTTAGTTGGGATCATCTTTGTGAATTCCTGGAGATTTCTCTAGTGGCGGTTTTCTTCCTAGCCCCATAATGCCCCTCAATAAAGATATCTCATTTCTTACTCTCTGTCTCTGTCCTTTCCCCATCTTGAACATCCAGTTCCTTCAAGTTGATCTTGTATCCTGCCACATTACTGAAGGTAATTACCAGCTTTAGGAGTTCCCTGGTAGAGATTTTTGGATCACTTAAATATCGTATCATATCATCTGAAAGTTCCAATCATTTGACTTCTTCCTTTCCAATTTGAATCCCATTGATCTCCTTTTGTTGTCTTATTGCTCTAGCTAAAACTTCAAGAACTATGTTGAACAGGTATGGAGAGAGTTAACAGCCTTGTCTTGTTCCTGATTTTAGTGGACTTGCTTTGAGTTTCTCTCCATTTAATTTGATGATGGTTGTCAGCTTGAAGCAAGTTGAATTTATTATGTTTAGATACGTTCATTCCTTGTATCCTTAATATCTCCAAGACCTTTACAAGAAAGTATGTTGGATTTTGTCAAATGCTTTTTCAGCATCTAATGAGATGATTCTATTTTTTTCTTTTAGTTTGTACAGTGAATTACATTGATAGATTTTCATATGTTGAACCATCCCTGTATCTCTAGGATGACGCCAACTTGATCATGGTGGATGATTTCTATTGATGTCTTCTTGGATGCCGTTTGCCAATATTTTACTGCATATTTTTGCATCAGTGTTCATGAGGGAAATTGGTTGGTAATTCTTTTTTTGCTTGAATCTTTATATGACTCCAGTATCATGGTAACTGCAGCCTCAAAAAAAGAGTATGACAATGTTCCTTATGTTTCTGTATGTGAAACAATTTGAGCTGTACAGGTGTTAGCTCTTCTTTGAAGTTCTGGTAGAATTCTGCACAGAAACCATCCGTCCTTGGGCTTTTTTTGGTTGGGAAGCTTTTGATGACTGCTTCTATTTCCTTGCATGCTATAGTTCTATTTAAATTGTTCACCTGGTCTTGATTTAATTTTGGTATGTGGTACCTATCCAGAAAATTGTCCATTTCTTTTACATTTTTCAATTTTATGGAGTACAGGTTTTTGTAGTATGAGCTAATGATTCTCTGTATTTTCCGGGTATCTGTTGTTATGCCTCCCTTTTCACTGTTGATTTTGTTCATTTGTATGTTCTTTCTCTGCCTTTTGATTTGAGGGGGTAGGGGTTTATCTATCTTGTTGATTTTCCAAGAACAAGCATTTCATTGTTTATTTGTATTGTTTTCTTTGTTTTTATTTTATTGAGTTCAGCCCTCACTTTATTTCCTGTCCTCTACAACTCCTGGGTGAGTCTGCTTCTTTTGTTCTAGAGCTTTCAGGTGTGCTGCTAAGTCGCTAGTGTAAGATTTTTCCATTTTCTTTATGTAGGCAGTTAGTGTTATGAACTTTTGTGTTAGCACTGAACCCATTGTGTTCCATAGGTTTGGGTATGTTGTGCCTTCATTTTTGTTGAATTCTAGGACCTTGTTTATTTCATTATTTCTTCTTTGACCTGGGGTGATTCAGCTGAGCATATTTAATTTTCATGAGTTTGTTGGCTTTCTGCAAATAGTGTTGTTGAATTCTAACTTTAAAACGTGATCCATAAGATACAGGAAGTTTTCCCAATATTTTTTTAGTCTGTTGAAGTTTCTTGTGCTACCAAGTATGTGGTCAATTTTAGAGAAGGCTACATGAAGTGCTGAGAAGAAGGTATATTCTTTTACTTTTGGGTGAAATGTTCTATAGATGTCCGTAAAGTCCATTTGAGTCATAACATATGTTAGATCTCTTTTATCTCTGTTAAGAGTGAGTAGGGTGTTGAAGTCTCCTACTATTTGTGTGTGGGGTTAGGTGTACAATTCAAGCTTTAGTAATATTTCTTTAACATATGTGGGTACTCTTTTATTTGGGGCATAGATAGTCAAGATTGAGACTTCATCTTGATGGATTGTTCCAGTGATGAGTATGAAGTGTACTTCTCCATCTTTTCTGATTGACTTTAGTTTCATGTCTATTATGTTAGACATTAAGGATAACTACACTGCTTGTTACTTAGGTCTATTTGATTGAAAAATCTTTTTCCAACCTTTTAATGTTTGCCTTTGAGATTGAGGTGTATTTCAATCTTATATACAACAGAGGGCTTTTATATCTATTCTCTGAGCCTGTGTCTTTTTATAGGTGAATTGAGTCCATTGATATTATGAGATATTATGAGATGTTAATGATCAGAGATTGTTAATTTCGCTATTTTTCGGTGGTAGTATTTGTGTGTTTCTCTTCGGGATTTGTGGGGTGAGATTATCTTTCTGTAGGTCTGGATTAGTGGTTAGGTATTGTTTAAATCTGATTTTGTACTGGAGTAACTTGCTTTCTCTACCGATGGTGATTAAAAACTTTGCTGGGTATAATCTGGGCTTGCTTCTTTGGTCTCTTAGTGTCTACAGCAATCTGACCAGGACCTTTTGGCTTCCATGGTTTTCATTGAGAAGATGGGTATAATTCTGAGAGGTCTGCATTTATATGCTGCTTGGCCTTTTTACTTTTCAGTACTTAGTATCCCTTCTTTATTCTGTATGTTTTCCATTTTGATTATTATATTGTCAGGGGCCTTTTTGTGTGTGGAGGGGGAGTCTATCTGGTGCTCTGTAAGCTTCTTCTGCCTTCATAGAAATATCCTTTAGGTTAGGAAAGTTTTCTTCTATGATTTTGTTGAATATATTTTCTATGTCTTTAAGCTGGAATTCTCCTTCTTCTACTCCTATTTTTCTTAGGTTGGTCTTTTTATTGTGTCCCAAATTTTCTGAGTGTTTTCTGTTAAGAATTTGTGGTATTTATTGTTTTCTTTGACTGATGACTCTATTTTCTCTATAGTATCTTCAGCACCTGAGATTCTCTCTTCCATCACTTGTATTATGTTGGTTATGTTCGACTCTCTAGTTCCCATTCATTTACCCAGATTTTTCATTTCCAGCATTCCCTCGGTATGTGTTTTCTTTATTGCCTCTATTTTAGTTTTCATGTCTTGAGCTCTTTGATCTGTTTGCTTCACCTCTTTGATTGTTTTTCTTAGATTTCTTGGGTTTATTTAAGATATTTAATGATTTTTTTCAATTTTTTATTTGTCTTTTTCTCCATGTCTTTAAGGACTTTTTAAAATTTCCTCTTTAAATGTATCTATCATCTTCATAAAGTTACATTTGAAATAATTTTCTTTTGCTTCTTCTGGGGTAGGATGATCAAGTCTTTCTGTTGTATGACAACTGAGTTCTGTTCTTACCTTGCTGCTTTTTAGGTTGTTGAATGAATTCCTGCATTGACACCTACTCATCCTCCATTTGGTGCCTGCAGTGTCTTTGTCTCTTGGTCTAATCCTTGCAGTTGCTGTCTGTGACTCAGCTCTCTCTTGGTCCACTGTTTTTGTCCACTAACTTTGTTTGCCCTCTTTGTCCCCTCTGTATAGTTGCAGTATATGCTTCAGACTTCCTTTGAGGTCTCAGTGGCAGGTGGGTGTGGGAGAGCAGATTGGGACTTGTAGCTTACAGGGTCCAATCGATGATGTGAGGATGTTGGACCAGCTTACCTGCAGTAAACTTGCCTGCTAGCTGACTAGGTGAAGGAGAGGCCCCAGTTTTTTGCCTCAGTATGGATGGCCTAGAGAGTGGGGTTCTCTGCTGTGTGGGTAATTACTCACCTCTTGGCTCCATACTGTACAATCCAGTTTGTAGACTTTTAAGAGTGTTTGTTTTTAAAATTACTTAATGGTTTATAAATAATTAGCTTAATAACTCTAAAGTATCATGGATTCCTTGTAGTTGAAACAATTTTTAAAGAAATAATTTTTAATTAGATGTTTCAACAATGACCACATTATAAAATTATATTACTATTTGATATTTCTAAAAATCATTGGAAATATAATAGGATACACATATTTTTCTTTAAATTCTGTCATTTAAAATAAAAAATATCCATGTCCTCCAAGTTTGATTATTCTCATCTAGGAATAAAACTTGCTACATTTTTAATGAACTTATCAAGATATAAATTGAAATGTGCCACTGTACTACTCAAATTTCTTCCGTATCAGTATTTCTTCTCTGTATGATTCCTTTTGCATGTTGACATGAGATGTAAAATTTTTCTCAAGTGCCCATGCTGTAATCTTGAATTTTGCACATTCCAAAACTGCAATAAATAAGCCACTTTTTTATAAGGCATCCAGTAAGATTCAAATGATATAAGGAACCAACTGACTAGCAATTCACAAATAAGTATATGAATTCATGCAATAAATATACTTTCTTCCACTATTGTTTATATTCAAAGAAATTAACTTAAAATGTTTGTTTTGAATTTATAAATAGGAACTTAAATAATGTGATATAAGGGGACTGGAGAAATAAAGCAATGGGTAATGGGTTCTTTTAGAGGATCCAGGTTCAATTCCCACTCTACTCAGCAGCTAACCACCACTTCCTTTCATTAGTTTTTATCTATTTTGTACTGCTGAGGATCAAAATCAGAGCCTCCTGCATGCTTCATACATTCTCTACTTTTGTACTACATCCCCAATATAAGGTTTTTAATTACATTTTTATTATTTCTAAAATTTTTATACAACATATTTTGATTATATTCCTTCTTCCTGAAGTCCTCACAGACCCATCTCACCTCTCTATCCATTTCACATAAAAAATGAAAGGAAGAAAACTAAAAAGACAAAAACACCAAACAGTAATAAAATAAAAATTCAAACACACACACACACACAGAGAGAGAGAGAGAGAGAGAGACAGAGAGACAGAGAGACAGAGAGACAGAGAGAGACAGAGAGAGAGAGAGAGAAAGTGAGAGAGAGTCTGTTTTTATGTTGGTCAACTACTTTTGAGTATGAAATTTGCCCTGGAGTGTGATCATTCCAATAGAGATGACTCATTTTGCCTCTTTCATCAGGTATCTGATAAATAGCTTCTCTCTAAGGAGTGCAACGTTGTGCTCACTTCTCCTTCTCCATGCTGGGCCTTGGTCTCCTTTAAACAAGTACAGAACTTGTACATATGTTCTGTATCTGTGATTTCATATGGGCATTAGCAATGTTGTGTATTTTCTTGACATCACCTACCAATTCTGGCTCTTACACAGACTCACAACCACTTGTAGCTCTAGTCCAAGGAAATCCAATGCCTTTTTTTTTCCCTCTATAGGCACTAAGGATATATGTACACAAATTACCCACACTCATATGGATAAGTAAATCTCAATCATAATAATAATAACATGAAAAAACTATTTTGCCTTAGTATGCAAAAAACATAAATTGTAGCCTAAGCCTAAAATCTGTTACAGAATAAATAAAATCATAGTTGAAAGTGAAATTCACTTAAATTGTTTTTTGTCTATATGTACCAACTTGTTAAAGAATTGATTAATTACATTCTAACTTTAAAAGACAAAATTCACCAATTGAATTGAAATTTTGTTTTGCATACACATTATAATATGGACTAAGAAATTCTAAGACTATATTTGTTTCTAAATTTCATGCAAAAGCATCTACAAGGGGAAAGGGGAGATGAAGAAAGTGGGTGTAGATTTCAAGTTGTTTACTATACAATGTTTTATTTTTTATTATAAAAATGGTTTTGAATACTAATGGTCAAAAACATTTATGCATTAAGAGTAGATTTAACCTTTTTTAAAGTGAAAATCTTTCAAAAATTATCAAATATGAATGAGGTCAGATAATGTATAATCAACATAATTTATAGTCAAGGGCTTATTTTTCTTATATATATATAATTATTCAAAAATAGTTTTAGTTGACAAAAATCCAGAATTATTGAAATATTTTGACACTATTGAAAGAAACATAGTGTTGTAAGAAAGCATTTTGGAATAGCATGATTCAAAAACTTACACTACTAGAATGGTTTAATAAATGGACATTGATTCATCATTCTAACTTCATTTGTATTATACCTACAATGAAGATTATTATCATTGCTAAAATAATTTCTGAATAAATCATTTTATATGTGCAATCTATGGAAGACTTTCAGCAATTGAGAAAGACAAGCTTTATTCATATTCAAATGCAACTGAACCTATTTCTGTATTTCCATCTGTTTCTAAAAGACATACCTAAACTTAAAAATGTTTCAGCATCACTGTGCACTCCATAGTGAATAGGACTTTTCATTTTGCAAAGCAAAGTGTTGACTGGTATCTCATATGCAAAGGCATGTTTGAGTGTTCGTTTGAGTGTTTAGAGATTTTTTTTCTCAAAACCCACAAAAATCATACTAAACATTTGCGATTGCTACTCAAATAATTCTGCATTCATTTTTTCCAGGATAATCTATAAAGAATAAGAAATTCATGAGGATATTTTTCCTCCTCCCTACCTAATCTTTCTGCTTTACTATAGCTGAAAACAGTTCTTTCTCATTTTTACTTAGCTAGGCTAAATTCCACACAAACATATGGGTGTTGAGTCACCCATTTCAGTGAAAATCACTTCAGAGCCCAGTTACCATTTTCATCTAGATAAGATCTTCTTTCTTATATGAACCCTCCAAAAGAACTTTCCATCATTATTTTGCTATTTTTGTTGCTTTTATAAATATGTGTACTACTTGATGCATTTTTTTCATTTGAGTATTTTTTTCTTATTTTTTTTCTTTGTTCAATTTAATGGTGTTGGCAACGTATGAAATTTAAGCTTTTAATTCTATCTCACATATATCAAGGAGAGAGGATAATGAAATATAACATGTATATAAAAAGACAACATATATAATAATTTAAGTGGATTGTGTTATTATAAAGGTGGAACATAGGGTCTTTTGTTTCAGAAAAGAAAATATTAGTTTTCATAAATAGATGAAGTATATTTTGTTAAGATAGAATGAGAAAAAATTAAGTAGCTATTACATTTGTAATAGTAGAAAATACATGAGTCTGTGTTTGTTTATGTGAGTGCTTCTGTGTGTATATTCATGATTTTGGAAAATTGAAGAGCTTAAGATAGCAGGCAACAAGGAGAGTCATGTATAAGTCAGAGAAGTTACCACAATAATTACTTTGATTACTCTACCATGGCTACTGAAGGAATCCCAAACTGACATACATGTTTGAGAACACCAAAATGAGACCATAAATATTCCCAATATGAGTAAAGAAACTATGATTATAGATTTTTTTTAAAAAGCATAAATGTCAGGACAGAATACAAGAAAAGAGGGAGTCTGCACAGAGAAAACTCTGGAGATTATCAAAGTATTCTTTGGATATTCACTTGAAACCTGATCAATAGAAAAAAATAATGTAGCCATGGGAAAGAGTAACCCAAAAATGATCAGAGAAAATAATTCTCAAAAATTTTATTGAGCTAGAAATAACTCCTGTTCTTGCCAGAGAAAGTATAAAATCTCAGAAATGATGGGCATCAAGCAGAGTACTCAGTAGGATTTTGCATAATTTAGGAAGCACAATCAGCCATTGACAAAAGGTTGCTCTAGTTCTCCATAGCAATGATTGGTATCTGTACAAAAGGGATGAAGCAGAAGCAATTTGTCTGTGATGTAGTAAACAGCTAAGAAATTTGTATGTCTTTGTCAGTTTGGATTAGTCTATCTTGTATTTTTGTAACAGAATACTACCAAATGAAACATAATTAATGTGTTTTTCATGTTCTGGAGCCTGAAAGTCAAAGTTTTTAAAACTTAATATAGTGAAGTCCCTTCATGATGAATCATATCATGGCAATGTCATCGTAAGTTAAGTAAACATGCAAGAGACAGATAGTGAACAAGAGGGAGAAATATTCACTTTTATAACTAGAATAATTCCCTTAGAATTATATTAGCAAATTTCTAAATAAAAAGATTTATCTATTAATTGCTCTGTTTATCAACAATACTCACCAATATTAAAATGACTCTTAAATGTCAATATCATTTTTGAAGGATGCAGTTAAATACTAGCAGATTGCTATAACAAATCTGCAGTATTGAGTGTCCCAATCAATTTTTCAACTGTCCCAATATTTTTCTCATAGTCTAGAACTTTGGAATGCTGAGATCTAGATGCCAATATGAGCTATTTCTTTTCTGTTTTCTTTTCCCCCTTTAATGAAAATGACCATATGAAGAGACCATGGTTCATTAAGTAAGCACTGTTTTCTAAATCCCCTCCCCCCACCTAGTGTCTTCCTCTATAACTAACATCTCTTCTCTAGGTCCATGGATTGTAGGTTAAAATTCTAGGTGCTGATTTCTGGATTTGTCTTTGTTGAGTGAGTATTTTGTTCTTTGATTTTTCTTTTCTCCCTGTATTTTCATAGGGTGTGGTGGCTGTTTTTCTGACCCGTTCAGCTTATATGTTCACAGGGAATACCTGCTTGTGTTGGATGCTGGGATTATGTAATGAGCTGGGAGAAAGAAGTTTGGGGGAGATCTTTGTGATCCCTTAGTGGTAGGTTCAGAGAGGAAAGAAAGACCACAGTATGTTATCTGCTTCAGAGCTGGGGGAGAGACTGCGGGGTCTGGAGCAGGAAAAGAAGTGTGGATACACCTTTAGCCTATTTGTTGCCCTGAAAGGAGATGTCTTTGAGTTAGTAGGGAGTGCCTGCTGGTTCTGGGGCCAGGGCAAGGCAATGGATTTGGAAAGGGAGGTTGGGAAGGGAACATCAGTGGGATCCACAGAAGATGGGACCAGCATGACAGAGAAGGGTTCCATAGTTGTTCTACTGCAGAGCTGGGGATAAGACTGGAGGATTAAATTGGAGGAACATAGGGGGAAAAGATGTGCAGGAAGCTGACCTGCTTTCTTGTCAGGTGTGACCTGTTTGTTAACAGGGGATGACTAATGAAGTTGGGGCTGGAATAAAGCATCAAATAGGAGAAGAGAGGTTAGGAAGTGATGCTCTGTTGGATACACAGGAAATGTGCAAGGGGAGAGGGAGGCTGCAGCCAGTGTTCTGCTGCAGCCTGGGAATGAGTCTGGGGGTGTTGGATTTGAAAAGGAGGGAGTTGTGAAGGTCTTCAGTTAGCTTGCCTGTTTCCCTGGCATGCTCAGTTTATGTTCCCAGTTAATTCTTACTGGTTTTAGAAGCTGGGATAATGGAATAATTTGCAGTTTGGAAGGTTAGGAGAGAACTTTTTTGTGATACTTTGGGTGTAGATTCACAGAGGAAAGAGAGACTACAGCAGGGTTTCTACTATATGGCTGGAGATGAGACTGGGGGAATTGGATCTACTGAAGCAGAATGAGAGTTGTGGATCTCCAGGCAGTCTACCTGGTTTTTGGCCAAAGTGGACTGTGAGTTATTATGTGGTACCTGCTGGAGTCAGGGACTGAGATAAAGAGATGAGAGAGAGGAGGCAGATTAGGAAGGTAAGATCCGTGTGATCCACAGGAGATAGGAAATGTGGGGCTGGTAAGCCTGCCACTGTTTTGCTGCAGATCTGAGGTAAGGCTGAACATGGGCTCTTTCAAGTGAGAACTCTTCTTTTGATGTCCTCACATGAACAAAATAGAGGAAACAAAGCCTTTTGTATCTTTTTTTAAGAGAACAGTAATACCATCACGACATTTCCACCCTCGTTATTCCAAGATCCTCCCTTTTTATATATTGCCACATTAAGGATTAAGGTTTGAGTTTTGAATATTGAGAGAAAACATTCAGTCTTGGAAACCTGAACACAAAAGTATATGGCATCCAACATGAGGAAAATGAGCTATATTTTAAAACCAATTTTTAAAAAATTTAAAAGTAAAGCACTCAAAGAGATAAGAAGTATGTCAAGAGAAAAAGTGATTGATTACAACTAAGGAGAAATGACACAGGTGATGAAATATTTAACCAATATATCAAGATATTAACTAATAAAAAACTAAAAATAGGCACCATACAACTCAGTTATACCACTCCTGGGAATATATATAAAAGAATTTGAGTCACTGTGCTATAGAGACAATGCATATTCATTTTAATTCTACCACTATTTAGAATTCTCAAGTTACAGGATCATCAATTAATACATGAATTTTTAAAGAAAATGTGAGACACATACAAAAGGGAATTTTTTTCAGTCATAAACATAATGTGTCATTCACAGAAAAAAATAAATAAAATTGGAGCTGGTCATAGGAAGCTAAATCTCAGACAAACAGTAGAAAGGTACTGGTCAGAAGAAAAGGGAAGTAAAGTGGGTAATGCAGGAGAATGAATCTCATCAAATTTTGTGATTTTTTTTTCATGGAAAAGTTACAGTGGAACTCAACTGGCACAGTAAATAGACTCTAACATTAACTTTTAAAAATGTAGCTAGAATGACTTCCATTAAAGTGCATGGAGATTTAAAACTTAAATTGAGAGTGAGAGGAAAATTAATAAAATTGCACTTGAAACCACATCAATAAAATGTATCAAGATGAAGGAAACACTTCATTAGAAAGGGACATGGTTTTTGTATTGAAGTTATGTGCTTTATTCTCACTATCAAATTTTAAGATAAGAAGGGGAAAATTACCAAAAAAAAAAAAAAAACCTTACAAAGGTAACAATAGAATGTATCAGTGATTTGGGGGTATCTTACAATAAAATTTCATTTGGGGGACTTCTTAGAAGAAATAATAATTAAATGTACAAATTATTTGGAAAAAAGTGAAAGTCAAAGTGAAAAATAAAATTTAAAAATATAATTAATGCATTTTTTTTATCAAAACTAAGCACAAGAACCAAAGAACAACTAAAACAACAAATACCTAAATCGAGGAGCATCTTAATGGATCTTAATAACTTAAAATTTTCTTTGTGCTCATTGATTTACGGTCTGGATGGGTGTGAGGTGTGTAATGGGGTCTGTCCCTTTATCATTTAAGTCAAAACCTCAGATGGTCAGGCTTGGTTTCAAGCACTTTTATCCAGTGGCCCATTTTTTTTGGAAATATTTAAATTCTTTTATTGAAGATATATATATATATATATATATGAACTTATTTATATCACATTTTAAAAATTATATTTATTAAGGTATATAATTTATATGTTATTCAATATGCACATTTATTTTTTTTAAAGTAAATTTTATTAAATTATAAAAGTTTCCATTTCCGCCCCTCTTCCCAACACCCTCCCACTCCCCCCACTCCCTTTCCTCCTCCCTCTTCGTCCCTTAGGGCAGTCAGGGTTTCCTGCCCTGTGGGAAGTTCAAGTTCCTCCCCCCTCCCTCCAGGTCCAGGAAGGTGAGTATCCAAACAGACTGGATCCCCAAAATCCAGTATAAGCAGAGAAGACAAGTCCCAGTATCATAGTCAATGGCTTTTCAGAAAGACTTCGGGCCAGCCACATTCAGAGAATCCGGCCAAATTCCAGGAATCTGGTTAGATCACGTCCTCGTTCAGTCCCAGTCCAACTGGCCTTGGTAAACTCTCATTAGATCGGTTCCCTTGTATCAGTGGGTGATAGCATCCCTCGCAGTCCTGATTTCTTTTTTCATGTTCTTCCTCCTTCTGCTCCTCATTTGGACCTTGGGGGGCTCAGTCCGGTGCTCCAATGTGGGTCTCCTTCTGTATCGCCGTCCTTCGCCAGATGAAGGATCTATGGTGATAAGCAAAATATACATCAGTATGGTTATGGGCCACGGCCGGTTCAGGCACCCTCTCCTCTGTCCAGAGAACAATCTGGGGGATCTCTCCTTGGACCTGGGATCCC
This sequence comes from Myodes glareolus, assembly GCF_982192425.1. Lineage (NCBI taxonomy): Eukaryota > Metazoa > Chordata > Mammalia > Rodentia > Cricetidae > Myodes > Myodes glareolus. The sequence continues at coordinate 100,416,878 of NC_142053.1, read as the reverse complement.
ATATATAATCAAGTCTCCTGTAAACCCTAAAATGACTCCCTTAGTTGAAATATATTCTTCCCTGATCCCATATTCATCCTCCCTCCCTCCCCCCCCATCCCAGGTCACCGAGCTTTCCCCATTCCTCCCCTACTCCCTTCTCTCTAACCCTCTCTCCTTCCATCAACCCTCCCACCCCCTCCCCATGCACCCGAGGTTACCTGGGACTCTTGTCTATTTCCTACCTCCTGGCAGGTAGCTAAATAATCTTCATCAGGTTCATCTTCTTATTTAGCTTCTCTAGGATCACGAATAATAGGCTCAAAGACCTTTAATTATGGTTAGAATCCACTTATGAGTGAATACATACCGTGTTCCTCTTTTTGGGTCTGGCTTACCTCACTCAGTAAAGCGTTTTCTATTTCCATCCATTTGCATGCAAAATTCAAGATGTCATTATTTTTTACCGCTGAGTAAAACTCTAATGTGTATATGTTCCACACCTTTTTTAACCATTCTTCTATTGAGGGGCACCTAGGCTGTTTCCAGGTTCTGGCTATTACAAATAGTGCTGCTATGAACATAGTAGAACAAATGCTTTTGTAGTATGTTAGGGAATCTCTAGGGTATATTCCCAAGAGTGGAATTGCTGGGTCCTGAGGGAGGTTGACTCCCAGTTTCCTGAGAAACCGCCACACTGATTTCCACACTGGCTGCACAAGTTTGCATTCCCACCAACAATGGATGAGTGTTCCCCTCACCCCACATCCTCTCCAGCATAGGCTATCATTGGTGTTTTTGACTTTAGCTATTCTGACAGGTGTAAGATGGTATCTCAAAGTGGTTTTGATTTGCATTTCCCTGATCGCTAAGGAGGTTGAGCATGACCTTAAGTGTCTTCTGGCCATTCGAAGTTCATCTGTTGTGAATTCTCTGTTCAGTTCAGTACCCCATTTTTTAATTGGGTTAATTAGAGTTTTAGTGTCTAGTTTCTTGAGTTCTTTGTATATTTTGGAGATCAGACCTTTGTCTGATGAGGGGTTGGTGAAGATCTTCTCCCAATCAGAAGGCAGCCTTTTTGTCTTATTGACAGTGTCCTTTGTTTTACAGAAGCTTCTCAGTTTCAGTAGATCCCATTTTTTCATTGTTTCTCTTATTGTCTGTGCTACTGGGGTCCTACTTAGGAAGAGGCCTCCTGTGCCTATATCTTGTAGACTACTTCCCACTTTCTCTTCTATCAGGTTTAAAGTGGACGGATTAATGTTGATGTCTTTAATCCATTTGGACCTGAGTTTTGTGCATGGTGATAGATATGGATCTACTTTCATTTTTTTACAGGTTGACATCCAGTTATGCCAGCACCATTTGTTAAAGATGCTTTCCTTCTTCCATTGTATACCTTTATCTCCCTTGTCGAAAATTAGGTGTTCATAAGTTTGTGGGTTAATATCTGGGTCTTCTATTCGATTCCATAGGTCGACTTCTCTGTTCTTATGCCAATACCAAGCTGTTTTCAATACTGTAGCTCTATAATAGAGTTTGAAGTCAGAGATGGTAATGCCTCCAGAAGATCTTTTATTGTATAAGATTGTTTTGGCTATCCTGGGTTTTTTGTTTTGCCATATAAACTTGATTATTGTTGTCTCAAGGTCTGTGAAGAAGTTTGATGGGATTTTGATGGGGATTGCATTGAATCTATAGATTGCTTTTGGTAGAATTGCCATTTTTCTATGTTGATTCTCCCAATCCAAGAGCAGGGGAGGTCTTTCCATTTTCTGGTATCCTCCTCAATTTCTTTCTTCAAAGACTTAAAGTTTTTGTCAAATAGATCTTTCACTTCCTTGGTTAAAGTAACCCCAAGATATTTTATGCTATTTGTGGCTATCATGAAAGGTGATGTTTCTCTGATTTCCCTCTCTGCTTCTTTATCTTTGTGTATAGGAGGGCCACTGATTTTTTGGAGTTGATCTTGTATCCTGCCACGTTACTAAAGGTGTTTATCAGCTGCAGGAGTTCTTTGGTAGAGTTTTTGGGGTCACTTATGTAAACTATCATATCATCAGCAAATAACAAAAGTTTAACTTCATCCTTTCCAATATGAATCCCCTTGATCTCCTTATGTTGTCTTATTGCTATTGCTAGAACTTCAAGCACTATATTGAAGAGTTATGGAGAGAGTGGACAGCCTTGTCGCATTCCTGATTTTAGTGGAAAGGCTTTGAGTTTCTCTCCATTCAGTTTGATGTTAGCTGTCGGCTTGCTGTATATTGCTTTTATTATATTTAGGTATGATCCTTGTATCCCCAGTCTCTCCAACACCTTTATCATAAATGGGTGTTTAATTTTGTCAAATGCTTTTTCAGCATCTAGTGAGATGATCATATGGTTTTTTTTCTTTCAGTTTATTTATATGATGGATTACATTGATAGATTTGTGTATGTTGAACCAGCCCTGCATCTCTGGAATGAAGCCGACTTGATCATAATGGATAATTTTTCTAATGTGTTCTTGGATTCGGTTTGCCAGTATTTTATTGAGAATTTTTGCGTCAATGTTCATGAGTGAGATTGTCCTGTAATTCTCTTTCTTGGTTGTGTCTTTGTGTGGTTTTGGTATTAGGGTAACTGTAGCTTCATAAAAGGAGTTAGGCAATGATTCTTCTGTTTCTATATTGTGGAATACGCTAAGGAGTATTGGTATTAGCTCTTCCTGGAAGTTCTGGTAGAATTCTGCATTGAAACCATCTGGTCCTGGGCTTTTTTTGATAGGGAGATTTTTAATAACAGCTTCTAATTCTTCGCGACTAATAGGTCTATTTAGATTGTTCACCTGTTCTTGGTTCAACTTTGGTATATGGTACTTATCTAAAAAAAAATGTCCTTTTCTTTTACATTTTCCAACTTTGTGGCATATAAACTTTCATAGTAAGATCTAATGATTCTCTGAATTTCCTCTGTGTCTGTGGTTATGTCCCCCTTTTCATTTCTGATCTTATTAATTTGCATGTTCTCTCTCTGCCGTTTGATTAACTTGGATAGGGGTTTGTCAATCTTGTTGATTTTCTCCAAGAACCAGCTTTTTGATTCATTGATTCTTTGGATTGTTTTCTGTGTTTCTATTTTGTTGATTTCAGCCCTCAGTTTGATTATTTCCAGTCTTCTAGACCTCCTGGGTGAATCAGCTTCTTTTTTTTCTAGATCTTTCAAGTGTGCTGTTAAGTCTCCAATGTGTGCTTTCTCCGCTTTCTTTAATTGGGCACTTAGTGCTATGAACTTTCCTCTTAGCACTGCTTTCATAGTGTCCCATAGATTTGAGTATGTTGTGTCTTTGTTTTCATTAAATTCAAGGAAGAGTTTAATTTCTTTCTTTCTTTCTTCCTTGACCCAGGGGTGATTTAGTAGTTGACTGTTCAGCTTCCATGAGTTTGTTGACTTCCTGGGGGAAGCATTGTTGTTGAATTCTAATTTTAGTCCATGGTGATCTGACAAGACACAGGTAGTTACTAATATTTTTTTGTATCTGTGGAAGTTTGCTTTGTTACCGAGTATGTGATCAATTTTCGAGAAGGTTCCATGCAATATGCACATTTAAAAGCAAAAAACCTAGTGGGTTCAAGTTGTTTTCTATAAGTATAAATGTTGTCAATTTTAGGGCATCTTGAAAACTATAGCCTTACCAGTTTATTTTAATTCCTTGATTCTATGTATTTTCTCTCCCACTCCATAGGTAATCTGTTAAAGACTCTGTATTGGGATTTTGATGTCATAAATCCATTGTAGGAGGAAGTCTGAGATAGTGAACACATGTGTAAACCTGTGATTTCTGTAGAAACCACTGTGTCCACAGCATTCCCATCTGCGTACAGGTGGTTCAGCCAGTGTTACCCTTTCTTCTACCTAAGGAAGGTGATCCCAGGCTTCCACAGAAGAGGTGTTACATATCTTTTGTTATTGCTATTTTGTCTCTTTTTTAAAAAAATGATCATTTCCAACAAAAACGTGTTACTTCATCCAAATCAATGAGAGTCCATGGAGGTTTCTTAGAAGAAATACTTGAGAAAAAAATATAAAGAAGTTCACCTCTTGAGTCACTAGATAAAATGATCTGGACCTAAACCTTCTGATGTCCAGAACTGCATAAGAGGAAAAAGCCTGCCTGACCACTAACTACACTGAGCATGAAGACAGTGTTCTTAGGAAACAGATTTCCTTATTTCAAAACATGTCCCATACCATTCTAGAAGTTACTTCAGCTTGACAACTTGCAGGCTTTTCATTCAAGTTAGTTTGTGCTGGAATTTAGATTTGTTCCCCACAAAATAATCAATACACTCTTTAATTCTGACACCCACAATTTAGTACATCTGCAAGTGCCTAGAAAAGTAATGCTGGTACACATCACTGTTCCTCTTGCTTCAAATTTCTTACCCTTTTCCCCTCTTCCATTTGCAACCTGCTATCAGTTTTCTTGACATTGTCCTCCTCCTATGATTAGAGATCTCATCAGTTCCAGTGGTCCATTTTTGTTGGCATAAGATAGTTACCCTGCAGTGATGATGCAAGCCTTTAATCCCAGCAATGTGGAGTCAGAGACAGGTGGATCTCTGAATTTAAGGCAAGCATGGTCTACAGAGAAAGTTCCAGGACAGCTGGAGCTAAACAGAAGATTTCTGTCTCAGGAAAAAAAATTTAGGAAGAAAGACAGACAGACAGACAGACAGACAGAAAGAAAGAAAGAAAGAAAGAAAGAAAGAAAGAAAGAAAGGAAGAAAGAAAGAGAGAGAAAGGAAAGAGGGAAGACAGATTTTCTTTTTTATTTGTATATATTTGTTTATTCATTTTATAAACCAACCAATTTCTCCTCCCTCCCCTCTTCCTGCTCTTCCCCACCTTCTCTCAACCCACTCCCATCCACTCCTCAGAAAGTGTAAGGTCTCCCATGGGGAGTAAACCGACCTGGCACATTCAGTTGAAGAAGAACCGAGCCCCCTTTCCCACCCCTATCAAGGCAGAACAAGGCATCCCACCATATAGAATGGGCTCCAAAAACCAGCTTATTTATCAGAGATAAATCCTGGTTCCACTACTAGGGGTCTCACAAACAGACAAGGCTACAAAACTACAAAACATGCAGAGCACCTAGTTTGGTCCCAAGCAGTCTTCCCAGCTCTTGGTATATAGTCCATGAGTTGCGATAAATTTGGGTCAAATGTCTCTGATCTAATCAGAAAATACTTAACAGAAAAATCTCAAATGGCTGAAAGACAAAGAATTTTTCAACATCATTAGTCAGCGGGGAAATGCAAATCAAAACAGTTATGAGACATCGTCTTATACCTGTCAGAATGGTTGTACTAAAGAACATTGACCATAGCCTATTTTACAGAGAATGTGTAGTAAGGGGAACATTCCTCCACTGTAGATGGGAATGCAAACTTATATAGCCACTTTGGAAATTAGTATGGTGTTTTCTCAGATAATTGGGAATCAATCTACCTCAAGAGCCAGCACTAGTAATCTTGGACATATACCCAAAGGATACTTAATAAACAGTTTAAAACAACCACCAGACAAATGATATCTTATAGGTAAGGAAATAATATAACAAATAAATGGGAAAAATTTAAGAGTAACAAGAGACTTTTATTGTTCCTAGAAATTCAAGATATTAAGGGAAATAGTTTTGTAAAAGATAAATGTTGCTGAGATGAAATATGTCTGTAAACAAATAAGTAAACACAAAATAATCAGATGTCCAAAATATAAAATAAGTATGATTACATATTTTTCAAAAATAATTTAGTCTTTGATGTTAAATATTTAATTATAGTATTTTTAATGTCAATTTTAGACATTTGTGAAGACGTGCACATACCCTCTTTTACATACACAGACACACACACATACACACAGACATAGCCACACTCAAAAACATAAAAAAGTCAATTAAGACTACAAAGACAATAGAAAATATATACTGTGTAAATTCTTTTAGAATCTTGATTAAGTAATTCAAAAACATGGCAGAATAGTTTTCCTTCTCTGAAGAAAATAAACAAGGAAAAGAACATTGTACCACAAACTAGCTAATATTTTTGAATGATTGAACAATAATGTAGTTGTCATAACTTTACTTTAATGAAGCAAAGAAAACATAGTTACTGAAAGGAAAAAAGAAATAAGACAAATTAAAGTGGAAAATCTAGAACCAAATAAATACAGTAATTTTTATTGAAAAATTTTGATTTATCAGGCAAATGTCAGAAAAAAATACAAATAAAATTTGAAGATCAATGCCAATTATAATTATGTACATATAGTTATAAACTACATAAGTAATATACATATATCATAATATAAAAAGTTGAAAATAAAGAAAAAGAGACATATAGTTTAACCTAAACGAATGTAATTGCAATTACAGAAGAAGATAAATGTATAAGGTATAAAAACCTGGAGTAATAATTCCCTAAAGTTTTCTACATTTGATTAAAAATAAAGATTTGTAAGCATGCAATGTATAAAGAATGCAAAACTTGTTTTAAAAGATATAGTGGGAACAACCAATCTTGAAATCAGAAAAAGAGACAATCTACTGATATCCTTGAGACTCTACCTTGTAATATGGACTCAGGGCTCTCCTAGTTCTTCTTTGTTATTCTACCTCAGCCCATCCTCCTAGCACATTTCCATTCCTTTGTGACTCCCTACTGACCCAAGGAACTGTGGTCTACTGGGGACTCCTTAGCCTCCACACATGGCCAGGACTCATGTAGAATACTAGTGCCCTCCTTTGCCTCCTCCGTTCTCTACTCTCTAGGTTACCCCTACTTTGATATGACTGACATCCTCAAACCTTCCTCCCAGTTCATCTCCATTCACTTCAGACCTTGCCATTCACAAATGAACACAGGGTACCCCTAGCTCTGTCTCTTGCTCCCTTATAGAGCTGGATACCTCTTCCTACTTAAGAGACTTCCAGAACCTTTTTCAGGCCCGCTTGCCTGTCACCAACCACATCTACTATATTGATCTGGTAGTGTTTGTAGTCTGAATTGAAATCTGTAACTATTCAGAATCTTAACCTTAAAGCCAAGAAATACCTAAAGACTGAAATCCAAGCATCTGTATTCACATCCATAGTCTTTCATATTTGGGTAACAGCATATAAAGAACTAAAGACATACCTAACAATGGTGAGACCAGAAATTCACAAGAAACACCACAAATGTTAAAACTCCAGATGCCTAGATTCCATAACAAAATCATAAACAAAAACAAATAAGAAAATGCTCATCCTTAAGAACCCAGCAACCTTATTTAAGCATGTCTTGAGGAAAAACACTTTACCTGAATTGAAGAACTTCAAAACAGGAATTGTGATATGTTTAAGTACCTAGATGAGGACATGAATATATGTGTCAATGAAGATCATAAAATGCCATGGTGAAGTCAAATGAAAACAGAATTTAACACAGATAAGATATACAAATTAACAACGAAGAAGAATTCCTAAAAAAAAAAAAATGCAAACTGAGCATGGGGACCCGGGAGAAGGTTGAAGGGGAGGAGAGAGGCAGGGAGGGGAGCAGAGAAAAAGATAGAGCTCAGTAAAAATCAGTAAAGAATAATAAAAATATAACAAAAACTGTTCTCTTTAAGACATGTAGATTCAAAACTCTCTCAAGGACCACTCATTATCTTTGTGCTAGTCTCTACCCACCGAAAAAAAATATAAACTGAAATAAAACTAGAAATGAAAAACTCATCATGTTAAATTTGGTTAGTAAAGCCTAACCAAAATAAAAGTAGAAAAGAAAATTGCAGATACATATGAGGTAGAAGATACATATGAGGAAGAAGAATGGCTGAGGTGGGGAAAGGAGAGAAAAGGAGAGCAAGAAAAGAGAAAACTTGACTGAGGTAGCCACTATGGTGTTAACAAGAAACCTGCCACTAGAGAAATTCCTGGAAATAAAAAAGGATGACCCCAGCTAAGACACAAAGCAATTGTGGAGAGAGAGCCTGAACTGGCCTTGCCCTGTAGTCAGATTGATTACTATCTTAAATATCATCATTGAACCTTCATCTAGCAACTGATGGAAGCAGATGCAGAGATGCACCGTGGAACGTGGGACTGAACTCCCGAAGTTCAGTAGAAGAGAAGCAGGAAGGATAATATGAGCAAAGTGGTGAAGATCATGGTAAGGATACCCACTAAAACAGCTTACCTGAGCTAATAGGTGCTCACCAACACCTGCCTGACAGTGGGGGTAACTAGCATGGGACTAAACTTGGCCCTCTGAATGTTGGTGACAACTGTATGGCTGTAGCAGACTGTGGGGTCAGGAGGCTTAAAACAACCAAGCAAATACATGAAATTTGTAATCCCAGGACAGTTAATTGCAACAACAATAAAATGTAACTACCAAACCAACAAAATAAGAAAAATCAGTGAACACCAATCAATATAGCTTTAAATATTAACAATGTCAGTTACCTAATAAAAATATACAGATAAACAGTTTTACAAAAGAGGATCTCATTTTGCTGCCTCCAAGAAACACATCAAAATCAAAAAGATCTAAGAGTAAAATGATGACAAAGGATAGTCTGAGCAGACAAACCCAAGAACCAATCAGATACAAATATTTTAATGTATGACAAAGCAGAATTCAAAATAAAACTATTCATGAAATAGGGAAGGACATAACATACTTATTAAAGAAAAATACAACAAGAGGATATGGCAATTCTAAACATTTTTGCCAAACAGAAAGCCATCTATATTCATAGAAGAAACCTGACTATGATCAAAATCACATATTGTCCCTAATACAGTGATAGTAGGTAAGTTCACTATTCCATTCTTGCATAGGTCATCCAAACAGAAACATAAAGAAATGTGCAGTTAATAACTTTCAAAATCAAGTGGACTTAGCAGACATCTATAGAACATTCCACCCAAACACTAAGAAAAAGTAATAATAACAAAAACTTGCTTTCAGAAGCCCTTGGAACTTTCTCCAAAACTGACCATATTTTAGGATGCAAAGCAAGCTTCAACAGAAACAAGAACATATAATAATAATAATAATAATAATAATAATAATAATAATAATAATAATAACATCCTGTACCCCACATAGGCAAAGAAAGGTATCAAAAAATTAGAAACTATAGAAAATATTCAAACTCATGGATGCTGAACAACACACTAGTAAAAAAAAGTGGTTCAAGTCAGAAATCAAGAAATATTTTCTAATTAAGTGATCATAAAAAACCAGCATAGCCAAATCTATTTAACAGAAAGAAGGTAGTGCCAAGAGGCAACTTCATAGAACTAAGTGCCTCCAACAAAAAGCTGCAGAGATCTCATATAGTTAGCAATACACTAATATATGTGTGTGTGTGTAATAACACCACAAAGAAGTTGATAGAAAGAAATATTAAGACTTGGAACTGAAATAAATGAAATGGAAAACACAACAACAAAAAAATTCAAATAATCAATGAATCAAAGAAGCGAGTCTTTGAAAAATAATAACACAGAAAAAACATTAGAAAAATAGAAAGATCAAATATGCTTCTTGATAGGATTAGTATTATAAGATTGCCATCCTACCAAAAACAATCTACAGATTCAATGCAATCCCCAACAAAATTCCAACACAATTTCTTTTTTTTTTCAAAGTTTATTAAATTATGAAAGTTTCCATTTCCGCCCCTCCTCCCAACACCCTCCCACTCTCCCCCTCCCCCTCCTCCTCCCTCTCCATCCCTAAGAGCAGTCAGGGCTTCCAGCCCTGTGGGAAGTTCAAGTTCCTCCCCCCTCCCTCCAGGTCCAGGAAGGTGAGTATCCAAACAGACTGGATCCCAAAAATCTAGTATATGCAGAGGAAACAAGTCCCAGTGTCATTGTCAGTGGCTTTTCAGAAAGGCTCCGGGCTAGCCACATTCAGAGAATCCGGCCACATACAGAAAATCTGGTTGGATCACATGCTCGTTCAGTCCCAGTCCAACTGGCCTTGGTGAACTCTCATTAGATCAGTCCCCTTGTATCAGTGGGTGATCGCACCCCTCGCGGTCCTGAGTTTTTTTTTTCATGTTCTTCCTCCTTCTGCCCCTCATTTGGACCATGGGGGGCTCAGTCCGGTGCTCCAATGTGGGTCTCTGTCTGTATCGTCATCCATCGTCGGATGAAGGATCTATGGTGATAAGCAAAATCTTCATCAGTATGGTTATAGGCCAAGAAAATCATGTACTTATCCTCCTGGAGATTGGAAATAGACAAGAGTCCCAGGTAACCTCGGGTGCATGGGGGGGGGGGGTGGGTGGGAGGGTTGTTGGAAGGGGAGAGGATTAGAGAGAAGGGAGTAGGGGAGGAATGGGGAAAACTCGGGGGACTGAGATGGGGGGATGGAGGAAGGATGGATATGGGATCAGGGAAGAATATATCTCAACTAAGGGAGTCATTTTAGGCTTTACAAGAGACTTGATTATAAATGGGATCCCAGGTCCAAGGAGAGATCCCCAGACTGTTCTCTAGACAGAGGAGAGGGTGCCTGAACCGGCCTTGGCCAACACAATTTCTTATTTAAAAAACTTCAAATGGCAATATATCCACATGTACATATGCACAACAACAACAGCAACAAAACAACAATAAAAAAGACCAGATAGCTAAAACAACCCTGAATAAAACAACTGCTGGAGATCTCATCACCACAGATTTCAAGCTGTATTAGTACTGTAGAAGTAAACCATCATGGTATTGGCTAAAAATAGACATGTCAATCAAAATAGTTCAGCTGAAGACCTACCCATCACTTTACAAACCTACAGACATCTAATATTTTACAGAGAATCCAAAAATACACACAGGAGAAAATAGAATTTCTGGAATAAAAGGTTCTGGTCATACTGGATGGCTGCATGAAAAGGAATTAAAATATATTATTTTTAAATAATTTATTAATTATTATTATTAATATTTACTATGACCCTTCAGAAAACTCAACTACATACAAATCAAGGACCTCGATATAAGACCATATTATTCTTTTTCTGATAGGAGAGAAAATACAGAATAGGCTGAAATTTATTGGCACAGGAAAGGACTTTCTGAACATAATGCATTAAGACATTAGGAACAAAAATTAATAAATTTGACATTATGAAGCTTAATAGCTTCTGTAGAGCAAAGAACACCATCATCCAAGTAAAATGTCAGCCAGTATAAAGATATTTTAACCAATTACATATAAAATAGTGTTATTATCTAGAATAAACACTAAAAGAACTGAACATCAGAAAAAGCAATTAAAAATGGGGTGTAGAACCAAACAGTGAGTTCTCAAAAGATGAAACACAAATGACTGAGAAACACTTAGCCATTAGGGAAATGAAGATTAAATCTACTTTGAGATTGCATCTTACTCCAATTAGAATGCCCACAATTAATGAAAGAAATTGCAGCATTCTGGCAAGGGGAAGGAAAATGCATATTTATTGCTGGTGGGAGTGTAACCTTGTACAATCACTATGGAGAACAGGGCAGATGTTCCTCAAAAGGATGAAAATAGATGTATGACAAGATCCAATGGAATTACTCTTGAGCATATATCTAAATGACTCCAAAGATATTTGCCCATCTATGTTCATTGCTATTATATTCAAAATAGATAGAAATTTAAAATGATTTAATAGTCATTAACTGAAGAGTTGATTATAACAATGAGGCAATTGTTCACCTATTTATTAAAAATGAAATTGTAAAATTTGTTTGTAAATAGAGAGAGCTAGAAATAGTCATCATAAGTAAAGTAACCCAGATCCAGAAAATTTTGTGTTTTCTCGTAAATGTGGAATGTAATAAGGATAAAGAGCAATGCAATTTATTTCTATGCACCTCAGTAATATGGTTAATAATCTTCTTCCCTCACTTATTCACTTTCTCCTGCCCATATCCTGACTTCCTTCTTCACTTATTTAATTCTTCTACTTTTTAAAGCGTTTTGATGTATAATGTATAATACCTACGATGTAATGCATAATGTTTGATGAGTTTTGAAGTATGTACAAAACTAGTGATATAATCATCACAATCAAGGTGTCTAATATACCTATCATTTGCAAAAATTTCATGACAAATTTATTGATCAAAATAATGAGTTTCATGATTACATTTTCATTCATATAGATTGTATACTTCGATCAGGTTTACCGTCCAATACTACTGTAGTGTACTCTCTCTCTTTTATTTGGTTCCTTTTCTCGTCTCAAATTATCCCCTTTGAATTTATCTGTCTTAATTGTTTTTTAAATCTTACTTCCAAGGACAAGAAAATTCATGTGTTATTTGTCATTGTGTTTATCCTTTCTTGTATGTTTTTGCTTATCTGTTTGCTTGAGTAAGTGTGGTTAGAAACAATGAACATAAGGTGTATGCATTTAACATGTATGAAGTATACAATATTTTATTATTAACTGTGTATACCATGCCACAGAATACACTTCTATAATGTATTTGCATGATACAACTGAAACTTTTATAATTACTGAGGATCATTTTCTTATAACCTTCCCCCAACTGCAGACAATGCCATAATAACTGAAACAATGAGAACAATAAAGGTTTCTTCCCTTAAATTGCTTTTGTGTATTTTTTCAAAGCACCGATAAAAGTAATTCATATAATGATCCAATGTAAAGGTGATATTATAATACAATACAAAAGTTACTTACACAGAAAATAAACTAATAGCATTACAAAATCAAATATCCAAATGATACATTAAATAATAGAAATTGTATAGTACCTCCTCAGAGAATTTAGACTTGAATAGAGTTAGACAATATTCAATAGTGCTTTCAGATTGATTAACTGAGTCTCTCTGGTTAAGCATGAATTAGTAACTATTTTTCCCACTATATTACACCTCTATGTAGAAGTATCTCCACAGCTCATCAGCTGAGCAAAAATAATTTTCAAATACTTATTTAGACATAATGCTAATTATGTACTGGGGTACAAAATGCCTAGGACCTGAAACAGTTTATTCTGTTTTCAATCAAGTACATGGTAATCACTAATTTGGGCATTTGTTAGGAATTTTTACCATAAACTCGAAGACAACAAAGCTTGCTAATGCCTTCCTGGCAGCATCTCTTAGGTGTAAGAGACCTTTGACTATTCATTAAGTACTAATTATGTATGACCCAATTTTTTAAAAATATATGTCTTGCTAAGATTATAAATATGCTTCAATGAAAGAAATAAAGATGAAATGTTTTGTAGAATGACAAAGAATATAACAAAGATGACCTTTTAAAACTGTGCTCTAAATGTCCATTGGAAGTTTAATTTGAATGAGATTAATTTAAATTATTCCATTTAATTTATTTTATTTTATTTATTTTTTTAAGAGTAAATTTTATTAAATTATAAAAGTTTCCATTTCCGCCCCTCTTCCCAACACCCTCCCACTCCCCCCACTCCCTTTCCTCCTCCCTCTTCGTCCCTTAGGGCCATCAGGGTTTCCTGCCCTGTGGGAAGTTCAAGTTCCTTCCCCCCTCCCTCCAGGTCCAGGAAGGTGAGTATCCAAACAGACTGGATCCCAAAAATCCAATATATGCAGAGGAAACAAGTCCCAGTATCATAGTCAATGGCTTTTCAGAAAGACTTCGGGCCAGCCACATTCAGAGAATCCGGCGAAATTCCGAGAATCTGGTTAGATCACGTCCTCGTTCAGTCCCATTCCAACTGGCCTTGGTAAACTCTCATTAGATCGGTTCCCTTGTATCAGTGGGTGATAGCATCCCTCGCAGTCCTGATTTCTTTTTTCATGTTCTTCCTCCTTCTGCTCCTCATTTGGACCTTGGAGGGCTCAGTCCGGTGCTCCAATGTGGGTCTCCTTCTGTATCGCCGTCCTTCGCCAGATGAAGGATCTATGGTGATAAGCAAAATATACATCAGTATGGTTATGGGCCACGGCCGGTTCAGGCACCCTCTCCTCTGTCCAGAGAACAATCTGGGGATCTCTCCTTGGACCTGGGATCCCATATATAATCAAGTCTCCTGTAAACCCTAAAATGACTCCCTTAGTTGAAATATATTCTTCCCTGATCCCATATTCATCCTTCCTCACTCTCCCCCTCCCAGGCCACCGAGCTTTCCCCATTCCTCCCCTAATCCCTTCTCTCTAACCCTCTCCCCTTCCAACAACCCTCCCACCCACCCTCCATGCACCCGAGGTTACCTGGGACTCTTGTCTATTTCCTACCTCCTGGCAGGTAGCTAAATAATCTTCATCAGGTTTATCTTCTTATTTAGCTTCTCTAGGATCACGAATAATAGGCTCAAAGACCTTTAATTATGGTTAGAATCCACTTATGAGTGAATACATACCGTGTTCCTCTTTTTGGGTCTGGCTTACCTCACTCAGTAAAGCGTTTTCTATTTCCATCCATTTGCATGCAAAATTCAAGATGTCATTGTTTTTTACCGCTGAGTAAAACTCTAATGTGTACATGTTCCATACCTTTTTTAACCATTCTTCTATTGAGGGGCACCTAGGCTGTTTCCAGGTTCTGGCTATTACAAATAGTGCTGCTATGAACATAGTAGAACAAATGCTTTTGTAGTATGTTAGGGAATCTCTAGGGTATATTCCCAAGAGTGGAATTGCTGGGTCCTGAGGGAGGTTGACTCCCAGTTTCCTGAGAAACCGCCACACTGATTTCCACACTGGCTGCACAAGTTTGCATTCCCACCAACAATGGATGAGTGTTCCCCTCACCCCACATCCTCTCCAGCATAGGCTATCATTGGTGTTTTTGACTTTAGCTATTCTGACAGGTGTAAGATGGTATCTCAAAGTGGTTTTGATTTGCATTTCCCATATCGCTAAGGAGGTTGAGCATGACCTTAAGTGCCTTTTGGCCATTCGGAGTTCATCTGTTGTGAATTCTCTCTTCAGTTCAGTACCCCATTTTTTAATTGGGTTAGTTAGAGTTTTAGTGTCTAGTTTCTTGAGTTCTTTGTATATTTTGGAGATCAGACCTTTGTCTGATGAGGGATTTGTGAAGATCTTCTCCCAGTCGGAAGGTAGCCTTTTGGTCTTACTGACAGTGTCCTTTGCTTTACAGAAGCTTCTCAGTTTCAGTAGATCCCATTTATTCATTGCTTCTCTTATTGTCTGCGCTCCTGGGGTTCTGCTTAGGAACTGGTCTCCTGTGCCTATATCATGTAGACTACTTCCCACTTTCTCTTCTCTCAGTTTCAAACTGGTCAGATTAATGTTGAGGTCTTTAATCCATTTGTACTTGAGTTTTGTGCATGGTGATAGATATGGATATATTTTCATTCTTCTACAGGTTGACATCCAGTTATGCCAGCACCATTTGTTAAAGATGCTTTCCTTCTTCCATTGTATGCTTTTAGCTCCCTTGTCAAATATCAGGTGTTCATATGTTTGTGGGTTAATACCCGGGTCTTCTATTCGATTCCATATGTCGACTTCTCTGTTGTTATGCCAATAACAAGCTGTTTTCAATACTGTTGCTCTGTAATAGAGTTTGAAATCAGGGATGGTAATGCCTCCAGAAGTTCCTTTATTGTATAAGATTGTTTTGGCTATCCTGGGTTTTTTGTTTTTCCATATAAACTTGATTATTATTCTCTCAAGGTCTGTGAAGAAGTTTGATGGGATTTTGATGGGAATTTCATTGAATCTATAGATTGCTTTTGGTATAATTGCCATTTTTACTATGTTGATTCTCCCAATACAAGAACAGGGGACATCTTTCCATTTTCTGGTATCCTCCTCAATTTCTTTCTTCAAGGATATAAAGTTCTTGTCAAATAGGTCTTTCACTTCCTTGGTTAGAGTTACCCCAAGATATTTTATGTTATTTGTGGCTATCATGAAAGGTGATGTTTCTCTGATTTCCCTCTCTGCTTCTTTTTCCTTTGTGTATAGGAGTGCAATCGATTTTTTGGAGTTGATCTTGTATCCTGCCATATTACTAAAGGTGTTAATCAGCTGTAGGAGTTCTTTGGTAGAGTTTTTGGGGTCGCTTATGTACACTATCATATCGTCCGCAAGTAACGAAAGTTTAACTTCATCCTTTCCAATTTGAATACCCTTGATCCCCTTATGTTGTCTTATTGCTATTGCTAGAACTTCAAGCACTATATTGAAGAGGTATGGAGAGAGTGGACAGCCTTGTCGAGTTCCTGATTTTAGTGGAATGGCTTTGAGTTTCTCTCCGTTCAATTTGATGTTAGCTGTCGGCTTACTATATATTGCTTTTATTATATTTAGGTATGTTCCTCGTATACCCAATCTCTCCAGCACCTTTATCATAAAGGGGTGTTGAATTTTGTCAAATGCTTTTTCAGAATCCAATGAAATGATCATATGGTTTTTTTCTTTCAATTTATTTATATGATGGATTACATTGATAGATTTGCGTATGTTGAACCAGCCCTGCATCTCTGGGATGAAGCCGACTTGATCATAATGGATAATTTTTCTAATGTATTCTTGTAATCGGTTTGCCAGGATTTTATTAAGTATTTTGGCGTCAATGTTCATGAGTGAGATTGGTCAGTAATTCTCTTTCATGGTTGTGTCTTTGTGTGGTTTTGGTATCAGGGTAACTGTAGCTTCATAAAAAGAGTTTGGCAATGATTCTTCTGTTTCTATATTGTGAAATACATTAAGGAGTATAGGTATTAGCTCTTCCTGGAAGTTCTGGTAGAATTCTGCATTGAAACCATCTGGACCTGGGCTTTTTTTGGTGGGGAGGTTTTTGATAACAGCTTCTAATTCTTCACGACTAACAGGTCTATTTAGATTGTTCACTTGCTCTTGATTTAACTTTGGCAGATGGTATTTATCTAAAAACCAATCCATTTCTTGTCCATTTTCCAACTTTGTGGCATATAAACTCTCGTAGTAAGATCAAATGATTCTCTGAATTTCCACTGTGTCTGTTGTTATGTCCCCCTTTTCATTTCTGATCTCATTAATTTGAGTGTTCTCTCTCTGCCGTTTGATTAGTTTGGCTAGGGGTTTGTCAATCATGTTAATTTTCTCCAAGAACCAACTTTTTGTTTCGTTGATTTTTTGGATTGTTTTCTGTGTTTCTATTTTGTTGATTTCAGCCCTCAGTTTGATTATTTCCAATCTTCTACTCCTCCTGGGAGAGTCTGCTTCTTTTTTTTCCAGAGCTTTTAGGTGTGCTGTTAAGTCTCCAATATATGCTTTCTCTGTTTTCTTTAATTGGGCACTTAGTGCTATGAACTTTCCTCTTAGAACTGCTTTCATTGTGTCCCATAGGTTTGAGTATGTTGTGTCTTTATTTTCATTAAATTCAAGGAAGACTTTAATTTCTTTCTTTATTTCTTCCTTGACCCAGGGATGATTCAGTAGTTGACTGTTCAACTTCCACACATTTGTAGGCTTTCTGGAATTCGAATTGTTATTGAGTTCTAACTTTATTCCGTGGTGATCCGACAAGACACAGATGATTACAAATATTCTTTTGTATCTGTGTAAGTTTGCTTTGTTACCAAGTATGTGGTCAATTTTCGAGAAGGTACCATGAGCTGCAGAGAAGAAGGTATATTCTTTCCTTTTTGGGTAGAATGTTCTATAGATATCTGTTAAGTCCATT
Organism: Myodes glareolus; assembly: GCF_982192425.1. Classification (NCBI taxonomy): domain Eukaryota; kingdom Metazoa; phylum Chordata; class Mammalia; order Rodentia; family Cricetidae; genus Myodes; species Myodes glareolus. The sequence continues at coordinate 100,399,214 of NC_142053.1, read as the reverse complement.
TGATTCATTACCTCTAGCAATTCTCTTATTTCTCTGTTGAGTTTCTGTTTGATTGATCTGTCCATTGGTGAGAGTGGTGTGTTGAAGTCTCCTACTATTAGTGTGTGTGGTTTCATGACTGCCTTGAGTTCTAAAAGTTTTTCTTTTACATAAGTGGGTGCTTTTATATTAGGGGCGTAGATATTCAGGATTGAGACTTTCTCCTGATTAATTGTTCCAGTTAAGAGTATGAAATGTCCATCACCATCTCTTCTGACTGATTTTAGTTTGAAGTCAATTTTGTTAGATATTAGAATGGCCACACCTGCTTGTTTCTTAGATCTGTTTGCTTGGAAAACCTTTTCCCAACCCTTTACTCTGAGTAGATGTCTATCTCTGTGGTTGAGGTGTGTTTCTTGTAAACAGCAGAATGTTGGATCCTGTTTTCTTATCCAGTCTCTAAGTCTGTGCCTTTTTATAGGTGATTTGAGTCCATTAATATTAAGAGATATTAATGACCAGTGGTTGTTGATTCCGTTTATTATTTGTGTGTGTGTGTGTGTGTGTGTGTGTGTGTAGTAGAGTTTGTTGTGTTTCTCTTCTTTGAGTTGTGGTTGTGAAGGGTCGCTAGATATCTGAGTTATTGTAGGCAGTGATGGCAATGTTGGATTCCTTGGGTTGCGATTTTTCTTCTATTACTTTCTGTAGGGATGGATTTGTGGCTATGAATTGTTTAAATTTATTTTTATCCTGGAATATTTTGTTTTCTCCATTGATAGTGAACGATAACTTGGCTGGGTATAGTAGTCTGGGTTTGCATCCATGGTCTCTTAGTTTCTGCAGTATCTCTATCCTTTTGATAATAGAGATCAAATAAGATCAAATAGAGATCTTGATAAGCCAAGATCTTTTGGCTTTCATGGTTTCCATAGAGAAGTCTGGTGTAAGCCTGATAGGTTTACCTTTATGAGTCACTTGACCTTTTTCCTTTGCAGCTCTTAATATTCTTTCTTTAATCTGGATGTTTTGTGTTTTGATTATTATATGGCGAGGGGACTTTTTTTTTTGATCCAGTCTATTCGGTGTTCTGTATGCTTCTTGAACCTTCATAGGAATATCGTTCTTTAGATTGGGAAAGTTTTCTTCTATAATTTTGTTAAATATATTTTCTGGGCCTTTGATCTGCAGTTCTTCTCCTTCTTCAATCCCTATTATTCTTAGGTCTGGTTTTTTTATTGTATCCCAGATTTCCTGAATGTTTTGTAAAGAGAATTTGTTGAATTTGCTGTTTTCTTTGACCAGAGCATTTATTTTCTCTATGGTATCTTCAGAATCTGAGATTCGTTCTTCTATCTCTTGTATTCTATTGGTTATGCTTGATTCTGTAGTCTCTGCTCGTTTACCTAGGTTTTCCATTTCCAGCCGGTTCTCGTTTTGTGTTTTCTTCATTGCCTCCATTTCAGTTTTCAATTCTTGGACTGTTTCCTTTACTTGTTTGATTGTTTTTTCTTGGTTTCTCAGGGTCTCATTCACGGATTTACTTATTTCTTCAAACTTTTTGTTATATTTCTCATCCATTTCTATACTCATTTCTTCAAACTTTTTGTTATACTTCTCGACCAGTTCCTTAAGGGAATTATTCTTATCCTGTTTAAGGGACTCTATTGCTTTCATAATGGCACTTTTTTCCACTTCATCTGGGTTAGAGTGTTCAAATCCTTCTGTTGTAGGGTCGTTGGGATCTGGTGTTTTCATGTTGTTTTTCAGATTGTTGGAGGAGGTCTTGCCTTGGCGTCTGCCCATCTCTTCGTTCAAATGCTCTCTATTGGAACTTCTGATAGCGGGTCAGGTTCCCTTGTTGGGCAGGGAGTTCACTGATAGAATGCCTACCTTTCCTCAGGCAGGCTATTGAAGCACATGCACTCCCTCTTACCGGGATGCGCCTACAGAACAGGCCCAGTGTGCAAGGCAGCTGAGCTGGGGAGATTTTATGGCCCCAGTGGGAGGGGAGAAATATAGAAATTTGTACCAGGATGGAAGCTGGGATGGCAGGCGGGAGAGTATAGCAGGATGGAGCCAGCACTGCAGGTTGACCTGGGAGTCTATGGGGTCGGGGAAAGTCCTAGGTCCTCCTCGCCCGAAGCACACTCACCCCTCTGAAGGCCCTCTGGATGGAAGCTGGGATGGCTGGCGGAGGTGCTAGCAGGCTGGAGCCAGCAGAGCAGGCTGACCTGGGAGTCTATGGGGTCGGGGAAGGTCCTAGCCCCTCCTCGCCGGGCCCCTGCCGCGGGCCGGAATCACACTTACCCCCATTTAATTTATTTTAGTTAGTCATGTATATTTAAAATTCATCGGTTACTTTAAGATATTGCAGTTTTGTGGACTATAGAATTTAAAACAATGTTCTTATGACTCTCCAAATTTCTTCAGTATCTGTTGCAATGTTTTTGATTTTGTCTTTGATTTTAAATAGTTTTGGGTCCTCTCTCGCTTTTGATTAATGTAGTTAAACACTTGTCAGACCTCTTAATTTTTCCAAGGAACCAAGTCTTCTTTTCATTGATTTGTTGTATTTTTCATGTACTTTTTCATTCCTGTTTCATTACTTTCAGTCATGATTTCAATTACCCTTTCCCATCTATTCTTTTCGGTTGTTCCTTTCTATTTTTGTAAAGGTCTTCAGGATCATCATTAAGTTATGTATTTCAGATCACTACAATTTTTTATGTGGGTACTTAGTGCTACAAAGATTCCTCTTATATCTGCCTTTATTGCATCCCATCGATTTATGATATGTTTTGTTTTAATTTTTATTAAATTATATGAATATTTTAATTTCCTTCTTTATTTCTTCCCTGATGCAAATTTTCTCAGGAGTGTGTTCCTTGGTCTTTATATTTTATGTATTCTCTGCCTTTTCTACTGTTGATGATATCTATCTTTATTCCTTTGGCCATAGAGAACAAAAGATGTCACTTGAGTTATCCTAAATCTGTTGATACTTGCTTTATGTTCTAACATGTAGGAAATTTTCAAAAAAGTTTCATGGGACACTAAGAAGGAAGGATACTCTTTGGTATTTTGGCAGAATATTCTATAAATGTTTATTTAACCACTTTGATTCATGTTTCACTTAACTCAAAAAGTAATTCTGTTTTGTTCTTGTCTATTAGTGATATTAGAGTACTGAAGTCACCCAAGATGACTGAATTTGATTTGAGTCTGTGGTTTTAGTTTTAATAAGTTGTTATGACAAATTTATGTTTATCTTCTGTTTCTGTAACCCTACCTACCTCTTTACCCCCTAAATGTCCCACTTGGAAACACTATATCCCTGAGCTGTAAAAGCCCTTATCATTCATCCCTATGTCCAAAAGTGACCTCTTGAACCTCTGCTTAGGAGGAGACAGCCCATTTACCCAAATAAAAAAGCTTGTTTTAATTAATTGCTCGCTTTAATTAAATTGGCCATGATGATTTAGATCAGTGGTTTTTCTCCTTGCATCTTTGGGATTAACAACAGGAATTGGATGCTAATCTTAGAAAGGCACTGACTTACTATTTCATATTTTTAATTCTAATCACCCATAAATGTTTGTTTATGTGCAGTAAAATGCACAGAAAATCAAACATGTATCAATAAAAGTTATTAGTAGAATACAGTAGCTTGTAATAAAGGGGAGTCCATCTCTAAAATTTCACCAGAAGTCAATTTTTTGTGCTGATTTCTTTCACAGAAATGAAACTGGGTTCTTTTACTTTTTGTTTGCTTTTGCTGTTACCATTTAGGAAGATATAAAATGTACATCTGTTCTCGCTTATGCTGTCAGAGTGATTTGGCTTTTCTCTGTGGATTTGACAAGAGAGACTATTCTTGTCTTGATTACCATTAATAGCAAAGTTACTTATGTGCATTAACTAAGAATGAATCCCAACTGTTCTCAATAGGTCTATGCAAAGGACTGTATGGAATAAAGAATGAAAAGAAAGTGCTTCCAAGGGAAGTAAGGTTCCAGTTTTGTGCTGTTAGGTTCTTAAGTACCTATAAATATTGAGATCTTGCATGACTTTTCAAAATGTAGATAAAACACTTCTCTTTTGCATCTGAACTATTAAATTACTTTAATATTTAACATCACTTGTAATCAGAAAATTTGAAAATTACTGAAAATAAAAATTTATATGACTATCTTATTTAATTTAATGTTGGCTACAGGCATTCTATAAATTGAATTTATTATGTTTAGGTATGTCTCCTGTATCCCTAGTCTCTCCCTATATTTTTATCATGAAGGATGTTGGATTTTTTCAGAGATATTTTTAATATCTAATGAGATGATCATGGGCTATTTTTCTTTTCATTTCTTTTCAGTTTGGAACTCGGGACCCAGGTAAACATTCATCTTTTAAATTTCAGTCTTTCAAACCTGGTGTGTTGACCTACATTATAATCACAGAGCAAAGGAGAAAGAGACAGGCACATCCCTGGGACCTAAATTCCAGTCAACCTAGACTAGACTAACGGATGAACTAAGCAAGAAATTCTGTATGAACTCACATAAGCAAAAAAGAAAACCAAAAAACAAAACAAAACAAAAAAACCAAAAGACAGAGGTCCCCTACAAAGAGGTGGTTGTGAGTATTAAAAAATGCAACACAGGTAGGATTTAGTTTGGGAAATGATAATGAGTCTTAATTTTTCATCAGTTATTGATTTATTAGTAGTCATAACTTTATAAAATTATTCAGTAGTGTTTCTTAACTTAAATGGCATTATACAAATATCATATTTTCTCTTTGATTTTGATTGATTTCTCTGACTTATACTCTTTCACTGTTTCTACATTCTTATCAGGCCCAGTAGAATCAAAGTTTTACTCTGGACTCATGGCCTTGTTCTGTTGAATGCCTTATTGTGGTCCATTATTCCAGACTTAAAAAACTGAATTCAATCTCCTGAATAATAGTGATTAGTTATTTATTTACATCCTGACCACAGCTTCCAGTCCCTCTCTCCACCTCCCTTCTACGCTCCCTCAATCCTCTCCTCCTCCATATCTACTCAGAAAAGGCCAGGCCTCTCATGGTTACCAACAAAACATGGAATATCAAGTTGCAGTAATACTAAGCACCTTCTCTTGTATTAAGGCTGAACAAGGCAACCCTGTATGAGAAATAGGGTCCCAAAAGCCAGGAACAGTTTCAAAACTAGGATTGGAGAAATGTGTATATAATAAATAAATGAATCTTTAAAAAATTTCAAGTATAGCCCCAGTTCTGATTGTGAAGAGTTTCTGTAAGCTGTGTAATTGTCACATATATGTAGAGAGACTAAGCCAGATCCATGTAGGCTCAGTGGTTGTCATTTCAGTCTCTGTGAGTCCCTATGAGTCCAGGTTAGTTGATTCTGTAGGATTTCTTGTGATTTCATTGACCCTTCTGGCGGTTCCTATCTTTCTTCTCTCTCTTCAGCAGGATTTTCCAAGCCTGGCCTAATGTTTGACTACGGGTCTCTGCATCTATATCCATCAGTTGCTGCATCAAAACAATCCAGTGACCATTGGGCTAGGCACCAATCTATGAGACTAGAAGAATATCAATAGGACTCATTCAATTTTTTTTTCTCCAGTCATGTTTGGTTCTATGTTAGTCTCTGGGTCATCCATCCTGTAAGTCTTGGTGCTCCAGGTAGTGTCAGGGGTGGGCTTACCCTCCTGGTATAGGTTTTAGGCTAGACGGGTTATTGGTTGAGCACTCCCTCAATCTTTAAGATACCTTTACCCCAGCACTGCCTATAAGCAGGACAAACAGGTCAAAAGTTATGTGGCTGGATTGGTGTCCCAATCCCTCTATTTGTAGTCTTGCTTGATTGTAGGAGATGGCCAGTTCAGGATAAGTGCTAATGTTAGAAGTCTAAGTTAGGGTTCTCTTTATAGATTTACTTGGGCTAGGTTTATATCTGAGTCCAAAATATTCCATGATTTCGATAGTCTGTTTCAGTAATCTCCCCTTTCATCCCCTGCAACCTGCTTGTTCATGTTCCTATCTCCATATGACATCTCTTCTATTTCTCCTTCTGGGGGAGATCTGGGAATTACCCAGAAATCTCCTTGTTATTTAGTATGTCTAGGTCTATAGTTTGTAGAAGAGTTCTCCTTTGTTTTACATCTATTATCCACTTATGAATAGTTCATCTTTCTATGTCTGATTTACCTCACACGGGATGATTTTCTTTCTGATTCTATCCAATTCCCTTAAAATTTCAAAGCATCATCTATTCTAACATCTGAGTGGTACACTCTATTGTGTAAATGTACCATATTTTCATTATCCATTTCTTGAGAGACATTTAGGCTGTTTCTAGGTTCTGTCTATTACAAATAATGCTGTAATGAATGTAGCTAAGCAAATATCCTTGTGGTATGATTGAGTATCATTTGGGTATATACCCAAAAGTCATATTTGATAGGTTTTGTGGTAGACTGATTCCCGGTGGTTTTTTTTTCTTTTTTGAGAAATAGCCATATTCATCTCCAAAATACAAGTTTGCACTTCCACCAACAATTAGGGAATGTTCTTGTGTCATATCCTCTCCAGCAGGAGCTGTCATATGGGTTTGTTCTTTTAGCCATTGTGACATGTGATAGATGAATTTCAGAGTCGTTTTGATTTGTATTTCCCTATTGGTTAAGAATGTTAATTTCTTTAAGTGTTTCACAGACATTTGACATTTTTCTGTTGTAATTCTCTATTTAGGTCTATACCATGTTTTTTAATCGGATTGCTTTCTTTCATCTATTCATATAACATAAAAGTGAGGAAGTTCCAAATCAAAATGCTTTGTAATATATTATGCTAATAAATGTTAGGTGAAAATATGAAAATAAAACCATATATTGCTTTGAACACTTAGTTGAGCATATCTTCAGAATTATCAATAATTAAATTATGCAATACTCTTAATTTAGAAAAATTTGTTTTTATTTATTTGATGTGAGCAATAAATATATTCTAAAAATGCTGTATTATTGTCATGTTTTTAAACTTATGAAATTTCTAACATCAAATAAAAATTACTATTTCTCAAAAAGTTTAACATGAAAAATATGCAAACTCTTCAAACTGATTATTTCACCATTGCTTCTTTAAATAGTGTTTTTATCTGTTAAATACATTTCTCAAAGTAGAAAATGATTTTCTGTATTTCATTTACAACAGAACTGAATAGTAAAATAAGTATGACTACATAAAGATTTCTTAGAAACTTATAGATGACTACATTTACTTAAATTACTAGACCATAAAGTATCAAATATATGATAATAATTCTTGTGAAGAAATTGAATGTGGACTACTTTTCTATATCAGGCAAGAAAGAAGTAAATGTGGTGCGGGAGAATTATCTGTATTCTGTCAATCATGTATTTTAATAAAACGCTGATTGGCCAGGCAGGAAGTATAGGCGGGTCAACCAGACAGGAAGTAGAGGTGGAGTAATGAGAATAGGATAAGGCTAGGGAGGAGAAAGGTTCCTCAGCCATTCCTGTACAGACCACCGAAGAGGCAGCATGTAACTTGCCCAGCAGAGAAAGGTACGGAGCCATTATGGCTAACATAGATGAGAATAATGGGTTAATATAAGTTATAAGAGTTAACAAGAAGCCTGACCTAATGAGCCAATCAGTTTATAACCTTATGGAGTTCTGTGTGTGATTCTCTTTGGGATTTGCCGGCTGTTGGGTACCGGGCGGGATCGGAAACCCCAACAAGCTGGCCCTCATGTTACATATGGTGCCAACGTGTTGACAACTGTATCCACATAAAGCCTGAGATAGCTTGGGAAGTAATTCTAGAACAAAATAACAGCATTAAGCATGGTTTCTCAGTAGCAGCAATTTTTTGGGTCTACTTTGCTTGCTAGAGGCAAGCAAGGCTCTCATCTAAGAGAGGCTTCCTGACTCAGCTTTAGCTGCAAAACCTTGCAGTTCATTAAGAGGTCCTACCTCGAAACACTTAAATGGTGTTGATGTAAAGCTGAACGCATGCTTTTCGGTTTTCAGCCGTAGCAGGAGAAAAGCTGTGCCGTTTTAAAATGCTGGTTTTCTGGGCTGTCCTGCCAGAGCAAACTCTGACTCTTTCAGGCAGGCAGTCCGACTGAGTGTGGTCTGTGAGCAGAATGCTGCAGCTTGCTTGCTGGCAAGGACCTTGAAACGCCATAGAGTTGTGGCAGTGAACACAGCTCTGGCTGGTACCTCAGCCTTGAGGCTGAAAAGCCAAGGAATGAGCTGGATCTAGCCGTCAAAGCCACGGCTCTCCATATTGCTTAGTAAATTAATGGCTCATGTGGTCAGAAAAAGAAAAATATACAGTAAAGAGAGATTCAAAGAGGAAGAAAACCTCTAAATGGTTTACAGTGTGTATATGCAGGCTAAAAGTTAAAGTTCTTAAAGTTAAAAGGAAAGAAAGAGAGTAGTTGGGTGTGGTGGTACACACCTTTAATCCCAATGCCTGGGAGGCAGAGGCATATTGACCTCTGTGACTTCAAGGGGTAGAGGTAGATTGACCTCTGTGACCTCAAGGTGTGGTAGTACACGCCTTTAATCCCAGCACTGGGGAGGCAGAGACAGGAGGATCTCTGTGAGTTCAAAGACAGCCTGGTCTACAGTGTTATTCCAGGACAAAGATATACAAAGATCCTGTCTCAAAAAGTAAAAGTAAAAATAAAAGAAATAGAGGTTAAAATAAAGCCACATAAAGATGGAAAATGCACAGAGAATCTTCATACTGTATGCTATTATGCTCTCTTTAAATTGTTTGATTGCTGAGGAAGGAGCAACAACTGCTAAAAGACTTTTGTTTATAAATGCTGCTGAACTAACCCAAGATAGGAATTTTGAAAATACCTTGGCTTCAAAACTGAAGTCAAAAGGTATGTTACTTTGGAGAAGAGATTTTGCTTTTGTTTCCACAGAAAACGAGAGACTCTGGATTTATTCAGAGTTAAGAATAATCACCTTTAACCAAGGGAGGCCACCTGAAAAATCTCCGATAGGAACAGATGACCCAGATGACAGAGGTCTACATCCAGAACTGATCCAAGACTGCTGCCTGAGATGATCGAGACTCACAGGATACTCCAGTCATGACTTGATTATAACTCTAAATTTTCTTTAGGTCCCCTTAAGACTATCAGCGCCCCCAACCAGCAGGAAGTAGCCTGAAATACTACGCCCACATTCCCACCAAATGGATAATGGGTATTTTCCTTTGTTTAAAAAAAAAGAGGGAAATGGTGCGGGAGAATTATCTGTATTCTGTCAATCATGTATTTTAATAAAACGCTGATTGGCCAGGCAGGAAGTATAGGCGGGTCAACCAGACAGGAAGTAGAGGTGGAGTAATGAGAATAGGATAAGGCTAGGGAGGAGAAAGGTTCCTCAGCCATTCCTGTACAGACCACCGAAGAGGCAGCATGTAACTTGCCCAGCAGAGAAAGGTACGGAGCCATTATGGCTAACATAGATGAGAATAATGGGTTAATATAAGTTATAAGAGTTAACAAGAAGCCTGACCTAATGAGCCAATCAGTTTATAACCTTATGGAGTTCTGTGTGTGATTCTCTTTGGGATTTGCCGGCTGTTGGGTACCGGGCGGGATCGGAAACCCCAACAAGCTGGCCCTCATGTTACATAAATGTTCATATACTTTGTAATATATATGTTTGGTTTAATTCCATTTTAGACATAAGGAAACTGGGTTCACTGTCATTAATCCATAAAAGGTATGGAAAATTAATACATTCAGATAGTACAACATGTCACTGGCCTAGTTAACCTCTTCAATGAAAAGATATTGTAGATAGATATTGCTTAACTTTTAAATACCTGTCTTCCAATAAAGAACTCAGGGTTAATAACTGAGTGATCTGGAAGGGGGGGCGCCACTTGTTGATTCCCATCCACTTAACCCTGAAATAATCACACAGAAATTGTATTATTTAAATCACTGCTTGGCCCATTAGTTCTAGCTTCTTATTGGCTAACTCTTACATATTAATTTAACCTATTTCTATTCTTCTGTGTATCATCACGTGACTGTGGCTTGGCTTACCTGATAAAATTCTCAGCATCTGTCTCTGGCAGCTCCATGTCGTCTCTGACTCTGTCCTTCATTCTCCTAACATTCAACCTAGCTTTTCCTGCCTACCTCATTAATGATAATCACAGGACATAGAGGGGACTCCCTCCCCTTTTCTGTTTAAATAAAAAGGAAAGATTTAACCTTACTATACCAAAATTTCATTTAACAAGAATGGTATCAAACAAGAATTACAGTGATAATGTTTATATCCACTTTATCTTTATCATAACTAAGGGAAACTATAACTATACATTCTTCAATGCCATCAAAGACTCCAGAAGAATATACTATTAGCTAAGTAATATTACCTAATATTATATATAATATATATAAATATATATTATATATTATATAATTCAATATTACCTAAGTAAACAATTGTAGGCAACTTCCAAAATTCTAGAATTGATAGAGACATCTCACTGCCTGGACAGTTACACAGATTTCTTCTGTACCATTGGAGCATCGATTTTCAGCCTGTGCTTTTACTAGGGGAAAGACGAGTGTCTGCTTGCCACGCCCAGTTCAGCATGGTGGAGCCACTTGCCCCCAGAGCTGTACACACACCCCTACATCAAATAAAAATTACTATTTCTCAAAAAGTTTAACATGAAAAATATGCAAACTCTTCAAACTGATTATTTCACCATTGCTTCTTTAAATAGTGTTTTTATCTGTTAAATACAGTTCTCAAAGTAGAAAATGATTTTCTGTATGATTTCTGACACACAGCCAGTTCATGTTACCATTAACCAAGCTGCAGCAGTCTGTTCACAATCCCCACTCAAATCCTCTGTAGCCAGACCTCCTTCCTGAAGGAGTCAGTTTGCACTGGCAGCAAAGTGCAGAAAACTGGCACTTCAAAAACAGCATGGTTTTTTCTTTTGCTACTCTTGAATCAGAAAATCCTCTCTTAAAGAACCTGATGCATTTTGTAGTATGATAGGGCATCTCTTGGGTATATTCCCAAGAGTGGAATTGCTGGGTCCTGAGGGAGGTTGACTCCCAGTTTCCTGAGAAACTGCCACACTGATTTCCACAGTGGCTGTACAAGTTTGCATTCCCACCAACAATGGATGAGAGTTCCCCTCTCTCCACATTCTCTCCAGCATAGGCTATCATTGGTGTTTTTGACTTTAGCTAATCTGACCGGTGTGAAATGGTATCTCATAGTTGTTTTGATTTGCATTTCCCTGATCGCTAAGGATGTTGAGCATGACCTTAAGTGTCTTTTGGCCATTCGAAGTTCTTCTGTTGAGAATTCTCTGTTCAGATCAGTACCCCATTTTTTAATTGGGTTAATTAGAGTTTTATTGACTAGTTTCTTGAGTTCTTTGTACATTTTGGAGATCAGGCCTTTATCTGATGAGGGGTTGGTGAAGATCTTCTCCCAGACAGAAGGTAGCCTTTTTGTCTTACTGACAGTGTCCTTTGCTTTACAGAAGCTTCTTAGCTTCAGGAGGTCCCATTTATTCATTGATTCTCTTATTGTCTGTACTACTGGGGTTCTACCTAGGAAGTGGTCTCCTGTGCCTATGTCTTGTAGACTACTTCCCACTTTCTCTTCTATCTGGTTCAAAGTGGTCAGATTAATGTTGAGGTCTTTAATCCATTTGGACTTGATTTTTGTGCATGGTGATAGATATGGATCTACTTTCATTCTTCTACAGGTTGACATCCAGTTATGCCAGCACCATTTGTTAAAGATGCTTTCCTTCTTCCATTGCATACCTTTAGCCCCCTTGTCGAAAATCAAGTGTTCATAGGTTTGTGGGTTAATATCCGGGTCTTCTATTCGATTCCATAGGTCGACTTCTCTGTTCTTATGCCAGTACCAAGCTGTTTTCAATACTGTAGCTGTGTAATAGAGTTTGAAGTCAGGGATGGTTATACCTCCAGACGTTCCGTTATTATATAAGATTGTTTTGGCTATCCTGGGTTTTTTCTTTTTCCGTATAAAATTAATTATTATTCTCTCAAGGTCTGTGAAGAAGTTTGATGGGATTTTGATGGGGATTGCATTGAATCTATAGATTGCTCTTGGTAGAATTGCCATTTTTACTATGTTGATCCTCCCAAGCATTTGTTCAACTATGTTCATAGCAGCACTATTTGTAATAGCCAGAACCTGGAAACAATCTAGGTGCCCCTCAGTAGAAGAATGGTTAAAGAAGGTGTGGAACATATATACACTAGAGTTTTACTCAGCGCTAAAAAACATTGACATCTTGAATTTTGCATGCAAATGGATGGACATAGAAAACGCTTTACTGAGTGAGGTAACCCAGACCCAAAAAGAGGAATATGGTATGTATTCACTCATAAGTGGATTCTAGTCATAATTAAAGGTCTTTGAGCCTATTATTCGAGATCCTAGAGAAGCTAAATAAGAAGGTGAACCTGAAGAAAATCATGTACTTATCCTCCTGGAGATTGGAAATAGACAAGAGTCCAAATGAGGGGCAGAAGGAGGAAGAACATGAAAAAAAAACTCAGGACCGCGAGGGGTGCGATCACCCACTGATACAAGGGGACTGATCTAATGAGAGTTCACCAAGGCCAGTTGGACTGGGACTGAACGAGCATGTGATCCAACAAGATTTTCTGAATGTAGCCGGATTCTCTGAATGTGGCTGGCCTGGAGCCTTTCTGAAAAGCCACTGACAATGTCACTGGGACTTGTTTCCTCTGCATATACTGGATTTTTGGGATCCAGTCTGTTTGGATACTCACCTTCCTGGACCTGGAGGGAGGGGGGAGGAACTTGAACTTCCCACAGGGCTGGAAGCCCTGACTGCTCTTAGGGTTGGAGAGGGAGGAGGAGGGGGAGGGGGAGAGTGGGAGGGTGTTGGGAGGAGGGGCGGAAATGGAAACTTTCATAATTTAATAAACTTTGGAAAAAAAAAAAGAACCTGATGCACTCCACCAGCAAACAGCAAGACGCTGTGTTAAACTCTGTATTTTTGTGTCTAGAATTCCTTTTCAAACTCTCTCAGGTTTTAAGTGATTTTAGTTGACTACTTGAGCACCAATCTGTTGCAAGGAGGGTGCCACTTGTTGGTTCCCAGCTGCTTATCCCTGAAATATCTTATACCACACAGAAACTATCTTATTTAAATCTGTTCTTGGCCCATTAGCTTTAGCCTCTTACTAGCTGGCTCTTACATATTAATTTAACCCATTGTTATTAATCTGTATATTGCCATTTGGCTGTTGCTTACCAGGTAAAATACCCAGCATCTGTTTTTGGTGGGTCTATGGCATCTCTGACTCCACCTTTCTGTCTCTCAGCATTCAGCCTAACTTTCACTGCTTACCTAAATTCTGCCTTGCTATCGGTCCAAAGCAGTTTCTTTATTCATTAATAGTAGTCACAATACACAGAGGGGATTCCCACATCAAATCTGGTTGGATACAGTATTCTTTGAGGATCAAGGAAATGTTTATTTTTGGTTGAAGGTGACTTCCACTACTTTGTTGTAATGATACCTTTACTGAAAAGACATGATTCATACTAATTATCTTGTTACATGTCTGACATGTGATTCTAACATGATTTGCTGTAACTTAAAATATTAAGTATTATTTAACTTATTTAATTAATATTTAACAATATTAGCTTGCAGATGTTGATTATATTAATGGTTTAGATCCATAACTGTATTCTATCAGTATGAACATATACCGGTTTTGAAATAGTAAAATTCTATCTTTATAATACCATGTATTGTGATTATATGTTGCTTTATAGTCTGTGCTTGTATTACTTTTTCAGACAAAATACAATAATTTCTGTGTGTCCCTGTCCTGGGACCTCAGATTTCTGTAATTTTCCCCTACATCTCTGATAGTAATAGCCCTTAATCTTGTTGGATGGTTCTTCTAGTCTACATTTCATACTCCACCGCTTAAGGCTGATCCATAGACAAGATGAGTTTAGTGCTTTGGAATTCTTTTCAAAAGTGAAAATTAATACATAGTATACTTATTATTATATTCTAGTTTCCTTGAGAGAATACCTTTAGTTATTAAGGGACTGGCCAGGAATGTATTTTCTCAAAATATGTGACAAGACAGTAAAGTTCACTTACTCTCTGAAGTTCCATATCTCGACTCTGATATAAGAGAACTGTTATGGATTTGTTAAGATAAATTATTCTTCAGTTTATAAGAAAGACAGTCCATACTATGAGGATTTTTCAGTCTCATTGAAGAGTTCTGTAACACTGTAAGGAACATAAATTATCCATAATATATAATAAAACACATGCAAAAACTGTGGAATACATTATAAACAAGCTTCTTTGCATGATATAAGATGATGTGAACATAGATGACTATTTTTCTGGTACATTATATTGAATCTTCATAGCTTTGCCTCATAAACACATCATGTTTGTATATGTCCTTTTGTCTTTTGCTTAATAATTTAATCATAACTAGCTAGCAGTATCTTCAGAAAGTCACATTTTCTACAATTTTTAGTTGAACTAAAGAGCATGATATGACAGATATAAAGATCAAAATGCATTATACTTACTACTTTTTGTACAAAAACTTACATTTTAAATTTTTGTAACCTCAGAGTTAGGCAAATAGTTCAGTCAGTAGCTTAAGTGCTTCTTGTGGAAGTTTGAGGTCCATTGTTCAGACCTCTAAATCCCAGGTAAATTCCAAGTAGAAGTTATGAAATGTCTGTAATTTTAGCTGTGAAAGAGAAGGACAGGTGTCAACAGAACGAGCAGACTAGAGAGAGAGTCTAGCCATATCTCTGTGTTATGAATTTTTTGACAGATCCTGCCTTAAAAATCAGAAAGAAGAGAGGTTGAGCAGGATTTTTGGCATTAATTTCTGTTATTCACATACAGCTACACACCCAAACACATACACTCTTTCACACATGCACCACATATCAAAACATACACGCACACACACACACACACACACACACACACACACACATGAAAATTAAAAAAGAAAATATCTTCAGTCATGGTGGCCATATTATAACTAGTTGACTGAATATGTATTGTCTTATAGTTTTATAAATGTAGTCTTACTGGCTCATAATGATACCCACATGTTAATACATTTTTCTTGCTTTTATCATGCTATCAATATGAGCAGGTCATTTCTCTAAAATTATACAGTGCTTTATATGCACCAAAAAATACATCTTGTAATGATTATGCCTTGCCATTTACTATGTCATCTTATTCCAAACAGAAAATGTGAGGTGATTATTTTGTAAACTAATGTTCAGTCAAAGATATTATATTAATATGCATCTTCCCAGTCATTCAATCTGAATTTATCAAACTATATTAAATACATTTTTCTAACAATAATGAGAAATCTGTAGCACCCAGGCACAGAGGTCATTCAAAAATAATGTGTTATTTTCTATGTACTATAGTGTATTCATTGTAATTAGAATATTAGTTGAAAAAGTAGCCCATTTAGTAACCATCATTAAATACAAAAATGTAATGTATCCTATTGACTCCATGTGCTGGGATAGGAAGAAGGAATAATTGGTTGATTTAAAGGTAACTTACTGGTTCCACTCTGCATGAGGCACTGGTCATGCAAGGAGTAGCTGGGGTTGCCTGGGCTCTCACAAAGAAGCTCGAGACATCTGGCTGTACAGGTCCACTCAAGATTCCATACATGCTCCTGTATCTGCATGAAAGCTGGCAAGTAGACCAGCCATCCTTTCAGAGAATCACACAATTTTCACTTGTTTCAGACATGACTGGGGACACCAGATACATAAAGATGAATGAGGTTCTGTACAGCATCACTGAAAAAGTTGAAAATTTGGCAGTTACTTACCTTGTGGGTATTCCAGAAGTACCTGATGCCAACATAATGTATCAGTTATACCACCCATGTACTGTCATGGTTTTCTTCCAAAACAAATATGCTATGATTGATTTGGGCACGAGTAATAACAAGGTGAAATGTATTGTTGTAGAAGGCTTCTTGTTCATTTCCCAGCCACCCAGACTCCCAAAATAATCACACAGAAACTATATTATTTGCAATACTGTTTGGCCAATAGCCTAAGAATATTGCTAGCTAGCTCTTACATCTAGAACTAATCCATTTCTATTCTTTTATATTTTACCATGAAGCTCATGGCTTACTGGAATGGTTCTGGCTAGAAGCTTGTGACTTTCCACTCTGAGGGCTCCATGACATCTCACTGAGTCTGCCTTCTTTCTCCCAGAATTCAGTTTAGTTTTCCCCACCTACATCTGTTCCCCTATAACTCTGCTATAGGATCAAAGCAGTTTTTTTATAAATCAATTGTAATCACAGCATAGAGAGGGGAACCCAATATCACCTCCTCTAAGGTTTTAAATTTAACAAAGTAAAATTACACATAAAAAAGAGTTATCAAGCATGAATTACAGTTGCATTACAATATTTATATCTACTTTATCTTTTATCATAATTAAGGAAAACTGTAACTATATCTATTATTCAACTTCATCAAAGACTCCAGAAGGATACAGTGTTACCTAACAAAACAGGAAGTACATTGTAGGCAACCTCCAAAACTCCACAATTGACAGAGATATCTTGCTGTCTGGACAGTCACCCAAAGTTCTTCTGTAACATTGGGGCATCCAATCTTTAGCCTACAGGCCCATGGTATGCAGCAGACTTTTGCATTGAGCAGGAAATTTCAAAGAAAATTCCACCTATATTGGCAATTTGTCAGTCATTTTCTTCTGTGTCCTGCAGAATGTCTGGCAGACTCTTTCATGAAACACAAACCCCAAAGGACGTCTCACCTTTAGGCAAGTTTAGCAGTCATTTCTCTGTGGGTCCTGCATGTCCAGTTCACACACCATATCATCAAGCAGTCCAGGCAAGAGTAGTTTCTTACTCAAATAGCTAACCAACACCATAAGGAGCCTCTTTAGTGCCCATCATCCTCTTGAAGCAGCTTGATGCTGCCAGGAGCAGATGTGTCTCACTGTTTTGAAAAATCCAAAGTTCTTAAACATTTTAAATGCCATATTCTGAAGTTCTCTGAAAGATTTCAAGAATACCTATCTAACTGAAATATATCTACATATAGCTAGAAAACCTAACTAACTTGACTATAAACTTGACTATTATAGATGATTATCTATTAACCTGTATTTCTTAATTATACATTTTTGAAAGAACTACACAAACACAATACCTTAATAAGTGCAGAAATATACATATAACAAAATTGATCTTAAATTTGCATCAATAAACCAAGATCCATACCAATGTATGGTATCTATCTCTATATCACATCCCCCTTTAAATGTAAACAAACATTTATAAACAATATTTGGGAATATGAGCATAGTTCTTTCCTAACTGCTTTCTGCTTTCTGTTGGGCAAAGTATTTTTGAGGGTGTTCACAGTGACCTTTTGGGAGGTCTTGTTCCATCAACCTGCAATAGCCTAGAAAGATTCCACAGAGTCTCATTCTCTGTGGAAACAAAAGCAGAGCCTATTTTCCAAAGCAACAAATCCTTAGACCCAAATTTTGAAGTCATGATACATTTATGTTGGTTTATCTCAGAAGCCCCCAGAATCAAATATCTTTCTGTAGTCAAAAAATTCAAAGAAAAAACAATAATATAAACTATCTAGACTCTCTGTGTACTTTCCAACTTTATGTGGCTTATTTTTCTTTACTTATTTTAATCTATGACTGTCTGTACTCTGGCTCTTAAAAGACAGTTTTATCTTCTTTTTCAAAACCATTTACTTCATTTTGTAACTCTCTATATTCTTTTTCTTCTCTCTCCCAAGCCTACATACATTTATCCAACTTTATGTTCAATTTAGATGTCTTTTCCACTTGGATCTGTCTTTATTATGTATCTGTAATTATTTTCTGACCAGAAACACTTCTTAAAATGTTAAGTGGCTAAGCATAATTACTAAAACTAAGGCTGCTTTGCCTTTGGCTATGCCCAGTACAATATGGTCTGTTTAGTGCAGGCCATGCTCACAGCCCCCAAAAGGTCTATGTTGTCATTAAGCAAGTTGTAGCACCTTGCTCACAAACCCCATTCAAATGTTCAGCCTCCTGAAAGCCAGAGTTTGTGCTGGCACCACAGCGCAGGAAGGCACCACCATTTCAACACCACATGAGTTTTTATTGCACCTCTCTTAATGCAGCCCAACACCCCGGCTTACCATGAGCCCATCTAGAAAATAAATTTGTGGCTACCAAAAGCCATGCTTAACTCTGTTCTTTTGTGTCTACATTTCCTTTCCAAGCCCTCTCGGGTTTTATGTAGATTTAGCTAGTACATGATGGAACATCAATTGTTATTGTAGGGGGCTGCTTGTTTGTACCCTGGACACCCAGTCTCCCAAAATAATCATACAGAAACTATATTATTTGCAATACTGTTTGGCCAATAGCTTAAGTGTATGGCTAGCTAGTTCTTACATATAGAATTAACTCATTTTTATTCTTTTATATTATAACATGAGGCTCATGGCATACTGGCAATATTCTGGCTGGCAGCTCAGGTCTTTCCCCTATATGGGATCCATGGCATCTCAATGACTCTGCTGCCTTCTTGCCCCCAGCATTCAGTTTAGGTTTTCCTGCCTAGTTCTGCTTCCCTATAGCTCTGCTATAGTCCCAATGCAATACGACCCATGTGCAGTCATGAAACCAAAGCAAACATATAACAATTGTTTTGGGTACTAGTAATAACAACAAGATCAACTGGGCCATTGAAGACAATAAACAGTTGATATTATAGAGATGATGTACTATGGTGGCTGTAAAGACAGGGGTCTGGTGGTGTCTGTCAAGGATTACTTTCCAAAGTACAGATACCAAGGTCTACCCTCACAAGCTGGGCATGGGACAATGGGATCCTCTTTCACATGAAAACACTCAGATCTTCATAACCTTTGGAAAGGCCTGCAGTGGAGCATGGCTGTAGGTCTGGAGGATTCTTGAGATGACAGACACATGACCTTAGCTAGCTAAAGCAAATAAATATATCATGATGGAATAGTAAAAAGAAAATGTAGTTTGGTTTGAAGGGTTTTACAAACTGAAGAAGACAGAGAAGTATAAAACTTGTATTTTAGTAAGACAGAGACTCCACAGAAATGTTTAAAGAAGGAAGTATTCTTGCTGTTGAGCAGAGCAGGGATGCACAAAATAGATAGTACTTCATCTGAGTAATGAATAATTATGGATGATCATTTATTACAGAAGGGATGGAGATAGAAAAAGCAGGTAAAAGGCAAAGAACTTGAAGTAGCATTTTGTACACTGACCAGTGAGACATTTAGTCAATTATTATAATGTTAAATCTCTTATATCATGAAGAATCCTGATGCCATCAGAAAAAAAGAGACTGAAAGTAAAGAGATCACTGTATACAAACTAAGCTAAGGTTATAAAAGAAATGTTGTTCGAAAAGAGAAATTATTTGTCAAGCACATATACTGAAAGGAAAGATACCATTGCACAAAAACTAAACTATGATAAAAAAAATGATAGAAAGCAGAAATGATTTCTCAAGAACATTATACTGAATCTGTTAACATATTGCCTGTGAAACCACACAGGAAACTCAGTAGTTGAGCTAATGAACTTTGTTGAGTTTAAAATGTTAATAACTATGAGGAAAAGTAATTGTGTCTAAATGATGTACTGTTTTCAGATATTTACAGTAAAAACGTAGTCACTCAAAGGCTAAGTTAGAAGAAAGAAATATGGTAATTCTTCTATCAGAAACCTAACCTGGTAGCTCTAATGTTGGAAAACTTCTGCTTGGTCAACAGCAATATACTTTCCCTCTTTCCCTCTTACACTCTGCCTGTGAATGCTTATATGTATAGATGTTGTACATCAGCTCAAATAGTAACTGGTGAGGTTTAGAGTGTGTGTGTGTGTGTGTGAGAGAGAGAGAGAGTGCTATAATTTATCTTCTTCTTGCCTGTCAAGCTATATCACCTCACCTGTCCATCTTAAGTGTATTATTCTTCTTTCTGGGGTTTCCTTTTCCCCTTTGTCTGCTTATATATTGTGAAAAACATTCCACCCTTCTGCCTATCTGAACTAAATATTGTTGATAGCACTGGTGTTTCTATTTCTGAGTATTTGCTCTGTCTTGCAACTTTTATCTCTTTATGAAAAACTCTCTTGAAGTATTTTCATTTGAATATACTGTATATTTCATGTAGGACACTTATTATTGTAAAATCAAGGTGTTCTCCATATCTGCAATAAATATTTATTCTCTATCTACTTTGAGTAAGCTTTCTCATATATGCTTGGATGGAGCCTGAAATTTGTAGTCTATGAATGAACAACAGAGAATATACAAAATGGAGCATAGACATTTTAGAACCCTTTCTTATTAAAGATCCTGTCAAATTATAGTAAAAATAATTAAAATAGAAAATGAGAGAGGCCTATGACTAGATAAGCATGTCCAAAGAGTTTCTGAAAAAAAATGAGATGGCTTTCCAAGAAAAATTATAATATACTACAAGGAACATAGGACAGCAATGAGGTTAATGGTTGTAATAAGGCCCATCCAACCTTCTCACAGGCCTAACACAATGTCACCTAACAATATGATATGATCTGGTCCAAGAATAATTCTAAATCAAATCCAGTGATTTTCAGAAGGAAAGCCTACCTTAGCATAGCACATTTCTCATAAATTTTAAGACTAGTGGCAATAGTCATAAAAGATGTGGCACTGAATACCTCATAATAAATTTTGATGTCTCAAAAGAGTAAAATCACTACATTATAAAATTCCTACAATTTAAAACCTTAAAGATGAAGCAAAATTATTAAAACCCTATCCTTAAATTTGGCCTGTTTTTTAATAAATGTTATAGAATTTTATTTCAAAATTTAAAAATTCTTTCATATATTACAACCCAACTACTGTTCACCCTCCCCCACCTATCCCTATTCCTCTGCATCTCACCTCTATCCAAGATCCACCAGCCCCTGCAGCTCCTTTTAGAAAAGAGTAGATCTCTCAGGGATTTCAACCAAACATAGCACAATATGCAACAATAATGCCAGGAATATACTATCATATCGTGACTGGATGGGGTGACCCAGTAGGAGGAAAAGGTTCCCACAAGGAGGCAAAAGAGTCAGAGACAGTCTATGCTCCACTTTTGGAGTCCCACAAGAACACAAAGCTATTCAGCAATAAGTATATGTAGAGGATTTTAAGCCATAAGATAAAGTAGCCATATGAAGAAAAGATGATTTGGCCTATTTTTAGCCAGCTTTACTAACTTAAATTATCCTGTTTTACCTTATCTACCCTTTGCATCAGAGCTTTATTTTTCTTTACTTCTGTATATCTTACTTTCACTGCTTCTCAAGTCTGGCAGACTGGTAGCAGATGTCTGGCTTACAGCCCTATGCATCTCCCTAGTTCTCTTTCTTTTGGTCCTCTTCAACCTAGATCTCTTCTATTTATTCTCTCTCCCTGCCAACCCCACCTATCCTTCCTCTGCCTAGTTATTGGCCATTCAACTCTTTATTAGAACAATCAGGTGCCTTAGGCAGGCAAGGAAAAACAAATGCAACACATTTTTACATAATTAAACGCACATCCTTACATCGTTAAACAGCTGTAGAATAAACAAATGGAACATACTTTCATATAATTAAAGTAATATTCTGCAGCATGAAGAAATGTAACACATCATTGCCTAGTTAATCATTTGGGATAGAATATCATCAATCCCAATATCATCAAAGCCTTTGTTGACTTGAAACTCAATATATAGACTAGGCTGGCCTCAAACTTGCAGTGAATCTCCTGTGTTTTCTTTCCAAATATTGGGACTACAGTTTGAACTACCAAGCCAAGAAAGTATATCATTAGAATTATGATGGCAATTTCATAGAATCTATAGATTGTTTTGGTTGTTATGGCAAATGTTCAAATATGAATTTCAGAAATTTTACACAGGATGACTTTATTCCAGTGTGTTCAGTACTAAAAGAAAGCATAGGAAATAATTTCAATATATTGACATAGACTTGAATTTCTGAGTAGGATTCAGAAAATAATAGGCAAAACTGATGAACAGGATTATCTGAATTTAAAAGAGAAAGAAGTTTTAGAAAATTAGAGTAAATTTGTGCTGCCCATTCATCCAAAATGAGGGAAATATACAGAATACATAACGTTTTAAAAAAATCAATAACCAAGAGAATAAAATTACAAGATCAATAGTTGGGCACATGATCTAAAGACACTTCTGATGAAATACAAATGGCCAATAAAAACATACAAAAAAGACTGACATACTGTGGGACAAAGCCATTGTACCCTGTAAAGATTTGTCACTTGTATTGGTTTAATAAAACATTGATTGGCCAGTAGTCAGGCAGGAAGTATAGGTGGGGCAATGAGACTAGGAGAATTCTGGGAAGAAGAAAGGCTTAATCTGCTGTCACCAGCCAGAAGCAGAGGAAGCAAGATAAGAATGCCTCACTGATAAGAGGTACCAAGTCATATGACTAAACATAGATAAGAATTATGGATTAATTTAAGACGTAAGAGTTAATTAGTAATAATCCTGAGATAATATGCCATCCAGTTTATATTAATATAAGCCTCTGTACATTTTATTGTAACTGAATGGCTGTGGGATGAGACAGGGCAGAAACTTCAGTCTACACTGGCAAGATGACTCAGTTAGTAAAGACACATGTAGTCAAGCTGAAGGATCTAAGTTTGATACCCAGTGCAGTGCCCACAGAGTAGAAGGACATAAATGACTCTTGTAAATTATCCCTTGTGGCCCTCCATAAGATGTGTGTATACACAGTCATTGAAACATGCATACACATAAATAAATGCAATAAATATATTTTAAAGTAATAACCACATAGAAGTATTTATTACATCAAGAAAACAAAAGTCAAAATGACAATGAGGTTCATCCTTACATAGTCACAATAGGTATCTTCTAAAAAATAATTTTAAGAAATTGCTGATGAGTGTTAATATGAGAAGGAGCCAATATACACTTTTAATATGAATATAAATTATTCTGATATTATCATCAACAATATGGACTGCCCTCAATGAAAATAAAAAACAAAATTGCCATATTACTCTGCTATACCATTCCTAAGTATATTCATTAAGAAATTAAAGTTTTTAGCCAGGTGGTGGTGGCACAAGCCTTTAATCCCAGCACTCAGGACACAGAAGCAGGTGGAGGTTTGTGAGTTCAAGACCAACCTGGTTTACAAGAGCTAGTTCCAGGATAGGCACCAAAGCTGCAGAGAAACCCTGTCTCAAAATACCAAAAAAAAAAAAAAAAAAAAAAGAAAAGAAACTAAAGCTTTTATAACATTGTGATTCCTGTATATTTGGGTTTAGTCTAGCAGTGTTCACAGGAGTCAAGTAATGGATTTAGCATAGATGCTATTCAATGGATGAATGGATTATTAAAATGTTGTGCATATATGAAATGTGACAGGGCCCATAGGTATGTATCCATTCTACCTTGACTAAAGGTCAGAGAGTTGGAACTTACTTCTGTTCCTTCAAGGTTATTGTCAATAGTTCAGACAACAGGTTTGGCTAATATACAAACCTGGTATTTCAGGTATTAAGATGTAGATCATTTTCTACCTCAAACAAAAATCTAAGGATCCAACTAAGTTCCTACTTCCCTTAAGGAGATAACAATGAATATCACCAAGGGAGTGGTTTGCCTATAGAATATTTTGGTCTAGGGTGTGAGTGTTACTTGTCTTCTTTTGGCAACAGAATGCTTAATTAAGAAGCTCAATAAAAAAAAATAAAGAAAAAGGAAAAGAAAGATAGAAAAAAAGAACGTAACCCATAGTCCTTCAACTGGTCTAGTCAATCCTTTTATCATGTGAATGCAGTTTTTTTTTTTATCTTACCCCTAACTGTTAGGGTCAGACAGAGTATATAAGCAAATGGAAATTAAATGCAGATGATTTTCAGTATTCACTGGAACTCCCTCCCAATTCTATCTTATATTTCACTTTAGGATTTTCACTCATGTCTTCATTTCCTTTACTTATTTTTCTAATAACCATGTCCTTACCCCAGTAAGTGATATCCTTGTCAAAGTTGGTCTCTCCAACAATGAATTATTATAAATTTAAGACAAATAAAATTATGTAATTTTCAGTTAAATTTTTGGAACTGGATTTATTCATGTTAAGTGAAATAAGCCATCCTTGGAACAATTATTTTATGTTTTCTCCAAAATGTGGAGTAAGAAATAATCAAGAAAGCCAGATGTAGGGTGTATGCCTTTATTCCCACCACTCATGAGGCAAAAGATATCAGACCTCTATGTGTTTGAATTCTAAAGAATTCCAGGCCAGATAGGACCAAATAGTAAGACCTTGTCTTCACAAAGAAGAAAGTAGATAGAAAAACTATTTGGAAATATACAGTAAACAAGTGGAATGGATATGTATGAATAATAATGCAAAAACATACAATTAGAGTATTTACACACACACATATACACATGGAAAATTCCATCACAGTACCTAAAGGTTTGCATAAGTCTTATACATTAATAAAAATTAAAACTAGAACCATCATATGATACAACAATTGCACATTTGAGGGTACAGTCAATGAGATTGAAAGTACATATTAGTGAAATATAGTCTATCATGCTTATTGCAGCACTACTCACATTAAAAATCCTAAGTGTTTGTTATGAGATAATAAAATGATGAGAATATGGTGGGAAGAAGACAGTACGACAGCGACTGAAAAAATAATAATAAATAGCCTGTCATCTGTAGTAGCATAGATGAATGTGGAATAAAATGCTAAGAGACAGAAATGGAAGGCCAAACACCTTGTAATATCGCTTATACACAAAATCCAAATATTTAAACAGAAACAAGCTGAGTTGAATTTTGTTTCCTTGGAGTGGTTTATGTGGAAATTTGGGCAATGTTAAATTTTATTTATTTATTTATTTCATATTTTTATTTATTTATTTATTTATAAAAATTTCCACTCCCACTCCCCCCACTCCCTCTCCTCCTCCATCTCCAGTCCTAAGAGCAGTCAGGGTTTCCTGCCTTGTGTAAAGTTCAAGTTCCTCCCCCCTCCCTCCAGGTCTAGGAAGGTGAGCATCCAAATAGACTAGGATCCCAAAAAGCCAGAACATGCAGACAAAACAAGACCCAGTGCCATTATCAATGGCTTCTGAGTCAGCCCCCATGTGAGCCACATTCAGAGAATCCAGTTTGATCACATGCTCGTTCAGTCCCAGTCCAGCTGGCCTTGGTGAACTCTCATTAGAGCAGTCCCCTTGTATCAGTGGGGGAACGCACCCCTCCAGGTCCTGACTTCCTGGTTCATGTTCTCCCTCCTTCTGCTCCTCATTTGGGCCTTGGGGGCTCAGTCCAGTGCTCCAATGTATGCCTCTGTCTCTATCTCCATCCATCACCAGATGAAGGTTCTATGGTGATATGCAAAATATTCATCAGTATGGTTATGGGCCAAGGCCAGTTCAGGTACCCTCTTCTCTGCTGCCCAGGGAATATTCTGAGGACCTCTCCTTGGACGTGAGAACCCCTTTAGAATCAAGTCTCTTGCAAACCCTAAAATGGCTCCCTTAGTTGAGATATATGCTTCCCTGCTCCCATATCCTTCCTTCCTCCCTCCCCCCCAACCTATTCCCCCAAGCTATCCCCACTCCTCCCCTTCTCCCTTCTCTCTAACCATCTCCCCTTACTTCCACCTCCCCCACCCCCTGTGCACCCAAGTTTGCCTGGCAATCTTGTCTACTTCCAATATCCAGGAGGATAACTATATGATTTTCTTCAGATTCACCTTCTATTTAGTTTCTCTAGCATCACGAATTATAGGCTTAAAGACCTTTAATTATGGTTAGAATCCACTTATGAGTGTATGAGTGAGTACATAGCATATTCCTCTTTTTGGGTCTGGGTTACCTCACTCAGTAAAGCGTTTTCTATTTCCATCCTTTTGCATGCAAAATTCAAGATGTCATTGTTTTTTACCGCTGAGTAAAACTCTAATGTGTATATGTTCCACACCTTCTTTAACCATTCTTCTATTGAGGGGCACCTAGGTTGTTTCCAGGTTCTGGCTATTACAAATAGTGCTGCTATGAACATAGTTGAACAAATGCTTTTATAGTATGATAGGGCATCTCTTGGGTATATTCCCAAGAGTGGAAATGCTGGGTCCTGAGGGAGGTTGACTCCCAGTTTCCTGAGAAAAGGCCACACTGATTTCCACAGTGGCTGCACAAGTTTGCATTCCCACCAACAATGGATGAGGGTTCCCATCACTCCACATCCTCTCCAGCATAGGCTATCAATGGTGTTTTTGAAGTTAGCTATTCTGACAGGTGTAAGATAATATCTCAAAGTGGTTTTGATTTGCATTTCCCTGATCGCTAAGGAGTTTGAGCATGACCTTAAGTGTCTTTTGGCCATTCGAAGTTCATCTGTTGTGAATTCTCTCTTCAGTTCAGTATCCCATTTTTTAAATGGGTTAATTAGAGTTTTAGTGTCTAGTTTCTTGAGTTCTTTGTATATCTTGGAGATCAGACCTTTGTCTGATGAGGGGTTGGTGAAGATCTTCTCCCAGTCAGAAGTTAGCCTTTTTGTCTTATTGACAGTGTCTTTTGCTTTACAAAAGCTTCTCAGTTTCAGTAGATCCCATTTATTCATTGATTATCTTATTGTCTGTGCTACTGGGGTTCTACTTAGAAAGTGATCTCCTGTGCCTATGTCTTGTAGACTACTTCCCACTTTCTCTTTTATCAGGTTCAAAGTGGTCAAATTAATGTTGATGTCTTTAATCCATTTGGACTTGAGTTTTGTGCATGGTGATAGATATGGATCTACTTTCATTCTTTTACATGTTGACATCCAGTTATGCCAGCACCATTTGTTAAAGATGCTTTCCTTCTTCCATTGTATACCTTTAGCTCCCTTGTCGAAAATCAGGTGTTCATAGGTTTGTGGGTTATTATCCGGGTCTTCTATTCGATTCCATTGGTTGACTTCTCTGTTCTTATGACAATACCAAGCTGTTTTCAATACTATAGCTCTGTAATAGAGTTTGAAGTCAGGGATGGTAATGCCTCCAGAAATTCCTTTATTGTATAAGATTGTTTTGGCTATCCTGGGTTTTTTGTTTTGCCATATAAACTTAATTATTGTTCTCTCAAATTCTGTGAAGAATTTTGATGGGATTTTGATGGATATTGCATTGAATCTATAGATTGATTTTGGTGGAATTGTCAATTTTACTATGTTGATCCTCCCAATCCAAGAGCAAGGAAGATCTTTCCATTTTCTGGTATCCTCCTCAATTTCTTTCTTCAAAAACTTAAAATTCTTGTCAAGTAGGTCTTTCACTTCCTTGGTTAGAGTTACCCCAAGATATTTTATGCTATTTGTGGCTATCATGAAAGGTGATGTTTCTCTGATTTCCCTCCCTGCTTCTTTATCCTTTGTGTATAGGAGGTCAACCGACTTTTTTGAGTTGATCTTGTATCCTGCCACATTACTAAAGATGTTTATCAGCTGTAGGAGTTCTTTGGTAGAGTTCTGGGGTCGCTTATGTACACTATCATATCAATATTAGCTTTAAACTTTTAAAAGAAAATGAAGTAGTTTGGAGTACCTAAGATATGCCATAGTAATACTGCTTTAAAATTCTGAACTATTTACCTACAATTTGATTTACATAAGAGTATATAAGTATATGAAAGCAGTAACAATTATTGAAGGAAGAGGTCATGAATTTGAATGAGAGTAGGGAGTAATGTATGGGAGGGTTTGGAGAAAGAAAAGGGAAAGGAGAAGTGTAATTACAATATAATCACACAAGGAAAAAAATTAAAAGGTAGATCTGTAATGCCATAGCTACACTCTTTTTCATGTTTTTAGTGGAATCCTCAAAACTGAAATGTTGATATATTAGAGAATTGAGTTCTGTTACTTAAATTGTAAAATAATTCTCAGTTACTTACCTCTTCATGGGTTAAATGATAACATTCCCTTGTATTGTGAATTAAAGATGTCAGAATTGCGAATGCTTTATGATGATACATCAGAATCGCCATAGCTCTAACTTTAGATTATGTATCTGCAACTCAAGTTAAAAAATTACTTCTTTAAGTGATCATAACTATTTTCCAAAGTTTGACAACATATGATCACAAGAAAGGCACAAATACTCTCTGCAAAATGAAAGCTATTTAAAAAATTTTGTCTCTATCAGTATGTCTGAGATGCTATGACAGATATCTCTCTCAGTGGAAAAAATCCTAACAGGAAGAATTATTTATTTTCATATAGCTGTACCAAAGCAGTTTATGGATTATTGTAAAATCATGAAGAATGTAGTGTATATTCTAACTCTCAAGGATTTTATACATAAGTATGCTGTTTTTAATATCTCTTCCAGATGATCATTTTAGCTCTTACTTCTTCCTACCTACCACCTTCTCAGATTCATGATCTCATCTTCTGTAATTCTTTTAATTAAATATATATTGAGAAATAGATATAGAAAAATATGCCTACTGAGTTCATTTAGTTAGATATTTCTACTTAACATTAGATAATCTAGAAAGAATGTCATCTTTGGAGAAAACTCATTCTCCCTCCCTCTGTAACTGTTAAATGCCAATATTTATTCTATCTAAGACTGGGGACATATGAAACATGTGCCATCCCCATCAGTATGTTGACTCGTGTGGCTATTCTACAAGTCTTGTTTAGACCACCATATGGCTGAGATCTCATGCGTCATCCCTGTCATACATAGAAGATACTAATGGCAGGCATGGTCATTAAGATCATAATTCAAACTCTGGTCAAATTATTTGATAGTATTACAACTGTATGTAATTTGACTTTATTTCTCATAAAGTAATAAGTTACCCATTTCAAATCTAGGGAAATAATTCAATATAATTATTGCAAATGTTACTCTGTATTGTCTATCTAATCAGTAAATTTTTCCTTTTTTCTGATAATTTTTTAATTACTTTATAAATAATACCAATCAAAATTTTCACTTCCTCCCCTCCTCCCACTTCCCTTCTGCTCCCCAACTCACCCTCCCCTCTCCACCTCCAGTCCTAAGAGAGAGCAGGGTACCCTGCCCTGTGGGAAGTCCAAGGCCCTCCCCCCTTCATCCAGTCTTAGGAAGGTATGCATCCAAAGACAATAGGATCCCAAAAAGCCAGTACATGCAGTTGAGACAAATCCCAGTGCCATTATCAGTGGCTTCTCAGTTTGCCCCAATTGTAAACCACATTCAAAGGGTCCAGTTTGATTCCATGCCCATTCAGTCTCAGTCCAGCTGGATTTGGTGAGCTCCTATTAGCTCAGGCACACTGTCTCAGTGGGTGGATCAAACCCTCGTGGTCATGACTTGCTTGGTCAGAACCTTCTCTTCTTCAAATGGACCTTGGGAGCTCAGTCTAGTGCTCCCATGTGGGTCTTTGTCTCTATCTCCATCCATCTCCAGTCGAAGGTGATATTTAAGATCGTCATCAGTCTGACTACAGGACTGGGCCAGTTCAGGCACCCTCTCCTCCACTGCCCAGGGTCCTAGCTGGGGACATCCCTGTGGACATCAGGGACCCCCTATAGAGTCAAGCCTCTTGCCAACCCCACAGTGCCTCCCTTAATGAAGATATCTTCTTCTCTGTTCCCATATCTGTCCTTCCTCCATCTCAACCATCCTACTCCCCCAATCTCTCCTCAACTGTCCCCTTCTCCTTCTCTTTCCTCCTATCCCCTTACCCCCACTCCACCCCACCCCCATGCTCCCAACTTGTACCGAGAGATCTTGTCTCCTTCCAATTTTCAGGAGGAACTATATATGTTTTTCGTTGGGTTCACCTTATTACTTAGGTTCTCAAGGATTGCAAACTATAGGCTCAATGTCCTTTGTTTATGGCTAGAATCCACTGATGAGTGAGTACATACCATATTCATATTTTTGGGGTCTGGGTTATCTCACTCAGGATAGTGGTTTCTATTTCCATCCATTTGCTTGCAAAATTCAAAATGTCATTTTTTTTAACCACTGAGTAGTATTCTAATGTGTAGATGTGCCACATTTTTTTATATTCATTCTTCCATTGAGGGTAATCTAGTTTGTTTCCAGGTTCTGGCTATTACAAATAATACTGCTATGAACATAGTTGAACAAATGTTTTTGTAGTATGATTGGGAATCTCTTGGGTATATTCTCAAGAGTGGTATTGCTGGATCCTGAGGTAGGTTGACTCCCAATTTTCTGAGAAACCACCACACTAATTTCCAAAGTGGTTTCACAAGTTTGCATTCCCACCAGCAATAGATGATTGTTCTCCTTACTCCACATCCTCTCCAGCATAGGTTATCATTGGTGTTTTTGATTTAAGCCATTCTGACAGGTCTAAGATGCTATACAGTTTGATACTACTATGTCTGCATGAATAAAAATTCAATTGAAATCACATTGCATGTGTACTAGCCACTTACATTCTTAAACAAGCTCTAAGTGGATAAGTCAAAACTAAAAGGTATATTATACAAAGCTGTAGAAATATGAGATATATGAACTTCAAAGAGAAAATACAACATAGAAAATATAAATGACACAGATTCCAACATTTGAAGCATTCCTGCTTCTACATATCAGAACACCATATTTAAATGCTGCACTGTTCACCCCAGATATGTAGCATGTCTGTCCTAATTGTTAAAACTTAATTTAAACTTCTACAATAGTTATATTTGGAATATATTGGGTGTGCATTTGACTTTCTGTCATTATCTTGGGTCTCTTTGATAAGCTAGGCTTTTTTTGTTATAAGTGTTAGGACACAAGATTTTCTCTTCGTAAACTGAAAGATTAATGAAGACAGTAATGGTAGAAATTCAAATGTTAAGTACTAGATAAGATAATCCTAATTTAGAAAAGGAGTCTTATCTTACCTTAGAGTTCTGAGTGGTAAATAACAACCAACTATAAATAACATATAATGTTACAATTTTTATAGTTACAGTTCTGTTGCAATGCATTATGATAAAAATATATTTTGCATTCTAGGAGACTGGAACTTTTACTGAACCTCAAAACCAAGGTCAGTAATTCACTTTAAGATCACTTAAGGCATAAAACTGTTATCCTGTGTATTCGGGCCATTTCTTTAACCTGTTTTTAAGAGAAAAATGTAATAACCAATATCAATTTTGTTGGATTTCCTGTGCAATAAATGTTTACAAACTAAGCTAGTTTACAGTTGTAATCTTAAATCATCTACTTTGCAAACCTCTGACCCAAGGTGTGTTTGCATGTATAACATTTGTTGTAAACATCAAATAGGCTAAAAGCAGTCTTATAAAATCAACATCTACTGTAAATGTTGACTGTAACACATGGATATTATTTGATAACAAATTAATTTTTATATTACTGTTAGTTATCTGTATCAGATGGGGTTAGGTGGATCCAGTGACTTAATCCATTGTAGAACTCTGTCATTCATTCCTTATCATGTGTTTTGTGTATTCCATAAAAGATAGAGCCAAGCCCTTTGCTAGACCTAGACATATATATTCACATAGGCACACATAGAAACACACAGCGCACAGATGTAGAGACACAGATACAGTGACAAATTCGCAAAACAGTTTTTGCAGCAACAGATTCAGACTCTTCAACAGACAAACAAGAGAAGGGAATACACAGGGAGAGCAACATAGATAAGTCAAATCTGGGCTTTCTCTTCCTTAAATTACACCAAAAGAAAGGGTTTTGATTATTTTCTCTTAATATGACACAAACACATCATAATTGACTCTGAGTTAATCACTCATGAATTAAATCTATGCACAGTTCTATGAATAGAATTTATTGCAAGATCCTTTCTATATTTTAATCACTAAACATGGACAAAAAAATGGTTTACAAGAAAATACAACTCTATTTCAATACCATTTTAAGCTCGCAGATAATGAGTATAGATTTCTTGAAACTGTTATTAATTTGCAGTGGTGTAGAGTAATAAAGTAATTTCGAATGCTAAATTGTGTGATGCCAGGCATGACGTCTGTTTCTGCCAAAGAGATAAGCAATTAAGACAATGAGGGTATTTCTTGTAAGAAATCCACAAATGACAATAAAAACTGAGCTCATTTTCAACCTGTTGGAATGTCTCCACACATCTATATTCTGTTTTTTAAACATAAAACTCTGAACTTAACTAAACATTAAGTATGTTGACGGAAAAGATATGTGTGCTTTTCACTTTCTTCTTCAGTATTGAATGTATAAGAACTTCCAGCAGTGACTTGAAAGGCTATTAGTAAGTAAACTTCAAACATTAGATCCCCATTGCCCCATGGGTTGCATTTAAATGAATTCTTCAGAAAAGGAAAAAGTCTCTAAGAGCTACATGCATTCTAAATCAGAGGATACAAATAATGTTTTATGACCATGTTATAGTATTTCTATATGAGAACAGCTAATGGTCTGTACTTGTGGTATTTAATATTCTTATTATTTTCATCTTGTAAATTTTCTCATACATGATGGCCAGTTATTGCTTCATTTTGCAAATGGTTTGGTCCCATTTGTGCCACTCATGTTTTATTTACATTAACATGGATTTTAATTTTTCAATAAAATAGGAAAGTGGTAGCCTTGTGGGTAATGAAATTTCTCATTACTTTCAGAGAATTTCTTTCTTGCTGAACTTAAAATATAATTCTGAAAAGCGACATCACGTCTGCACTGATGTTGATTTAATTCTATATTCTTGATTCTTCCGAGGATGCATTTAGGAAAATAGTTGTGTATCACCAATAATAGACAAAAATTAAAAGTTGTTCACTGTAATGTGCTATAATAATATATTAAATTAAGGGCCAATATACAGCCATCACTGAAAACAATCTTTGCACTAACATTAGAAGTATTTTTAAAATCACATCAGGTGCTGTTCAATAACTCTAAGTCAAATGGTGGGATGAAGGTCACATTATTATTGATAGTTTTAATGGAATGTTTTGTCCAGGGGAGTCTTAAGAAGTCATCATTTTTTTCAAATCATTCAGTAGTCTTGTTTTTTACTAGAAACATAAAGATGAATATGAAACAAGCAAGCAACAGTAGGAGTATCTGCAGCTTCCAAACGCCACTCTAATTTGCCTGGGGTAAAAGAGTAGGGTAGATAGCCCAAGAAAATCTCATACCTTAAGATACTACAGCCTGCCCAAACAGTATTACCAGCTTGAGCTGGTACCTTAATTTCCATTGTCTTTTGACATCTCAAGTATAATAGTATGTATGGAACACACAAAACAGGCAAAAATGCTAATTTTTCAGATATTAATTCAGTGGAAAATAATTTTTCAAGCAAAGTCAAGAAGCATTTTGAAATACAGTCAGTCCATAGCTCTGACTTCTCACTTTAACATAGATACCTTAGTATCATAGATTTAAATTTTCCACACATGAACTCCTATTTGTAGTGGTTATGTACTAGTTAGGAATTTTTTATCTTCTGTGTCCAAAAGCCTAAGAGAAGCAATTCATAAGAAGGATTTCTTTTATCACAGAGTTTCATGGTAAAAACAAAGGAAAACAAAACAGGCATGTTGGCTGAGGCTTTGGTTGTGGCCGGAATTTTATAGTAAAGCTTGATATATTTCCCTAGAAGTGTAAACAGGAAGAATCCCAGGGCAGAACTAGGACAAGCCTGTAATTCATAAATCTTCCCAGAGTGACCTACTTATAACCAAGTGCTGAGACTACAAGTGTGTACCACAGCCATTCTCATCAGTCTCTCCTAGATGGCATTAACCTGTAACAATTACAGAAACCTTGATAGTACTTTGCCAGCCATATCTTCTACAACTTCACCTATCCACACTCTCATCCCTTCCAAGTTGCACACTTTTTCATACCTTTCTGTGTACTGTTTGCTTATTATTACTGTAAATCTGACTAAGCAAGCAGAGAACAGTAACCTTGCTGTAGCCTGGACATTATGTTACCTTGACACATTCTCAAAAATTATAAATTAGTCCTTTACTGTTAAATTCATTATTAAATTTTCAGAATGTGAGTCAAACAGAATGATATTTTTGCCAGAATATGGGATGAACAGCCTTTAGTCCAATATAATCCATAATTCTTCTGAAAATTTATAAGCTCTCTCATCTTTACACATTTCTCATAGTTATGGACTTCCATGACCCCCCTCAAATAATGGCCCATTAAGCTATGCTTGCAGCTTTCAAAGGTTGCCAATGCTTATGGTTCCAAACTCTTCTACGTTTTCCCATAAACTACTTTCAAAGGCCTATAACACTCACGAATGGCTTGTCAGCAGTGACTTCACTTTCACTACCTCTTTTCTGTGACTGCTACAACTTACCTGAACCCCTGACAAAAACATTCTAAAAGAGTAAGACTTTTTTGTTGGTTTATTTATATAAGGGGTTAATTTATTGTGGAATGGAAGGGGAGAAGATAGCAAAAGTCATAAGTGACTGGGTCTCCTCATACCTCAGTGTACCAAGAAACAGAGAAACAATGTGTAAGCTTTCAAGTCCATAAAACCTTTGAAGTCTTACATGTCTGAAAGGATGAGGTTTCAAGTCATAGTCGTAGTCTAATGTCCCACAATGCTAAGTAAGTAATAAAGTAGTCAAATGACCTATTACCTTCAAAAGTAATTATTGACAGTGATGTAGTTGTTCCTACAACTCCGTTGTTGTAATGTTTCTGGTTCATTTATATTTCTCAAATCTCATTATACAGCAGATTTTAGTTCACAGGATAGTTATTCAAAGATGACTGATTGATCTCTACTATGAAATGAAAGGAAAGGGTACAAGTCCTCAACTGCCATCTGGGGCATCGGATCAACCCAAATGGCTAAATGGGTGCAAATTTGCATTTTTGTGTCCATCTGTCAACTGATACAAGAATCTGAGAAATATATATATATATATATATATATATATATATATATATATAGGTTTGAAGAATATATACATACTTACAGATAAAATATTTCCTGAGATAGATATGACAAAGCTAAGATGAAAATGCCAGATCTTATATTGGTATCTTAATGGTTACTAACATTCATCATAGAAATATCATTTAGAGAATTGAGATGATGAATTACAGGCTAATGACGTTAAACAGACTTTTTGTTTTCAGCGATAGTTTGCAATTTATTGGCTTTTGATTTTCAATTAAAAATAAAATTCTTCTTACATTAAATGTAGTATGTGTTTATGATATAATAATATTGCTTTATTTTTGAAGCATTTCAGTAACTTTTCGCATTGAAATATCAATACCTGTTATTTTAAATATGTAAATTATGTCTCTTTCAATATTGGTCACATTGTCTTTCTTTATGGTAATCTAAAGGTAAGAGACAAAATCGAGAAACACCTCAATATAGAGATTTAAAGTTCAACTAAAAATATGATAGAACTATGCTTCTGAATTACATCCCACATTTTTGTAGCTTTTGTAATATATTAAATATATACATATATATTCTTTTCAGTATTACTTCCTCAGTATTACTTTTGCTATTCATTTTATCCTTATTAGCAAATGCTAGAGTAAACCAGGTGCTCAACAGGCCTATTTATATAAATCTTGTAGTCATGGAAACAGTGCTTCTCTTTTAGAAAACAGCAAATTTGGTGGAGAAAAGAAAAGGAAAGCAGCTCAAGGAATCCTTAGCAATTGCTGTGAGCCTTTTTCTGTGAGAGGAAATAAGAAAAGAGGGAAATAATTCTTCAATAACACATGAGTTTCTAGGAACTATCCCAGGTTTAAATATTAAAGAATCAACAAGATAGAAAAAGTGAGCTTTTTTTGAGTTCATCATATTTTATAAAATACAGTCTCACCAATTTGCCTAGTAAGATTTATACAAAAAGTAATGCAAGAGTTGAAAAAAGAGATAATTGTTTTACAGAAAATAAACAGAACACCATATATCAGAGAATTCTAATTTAACTATTTTCTCTTTTATATTTTTTCAAATTGAAACAGAATATAATCATTTTCCTCCCTACTTATTCTTCAACTAGACCCTCCCAAACTCCCCCACCTCTTTATCTTTGATAACTATTATTATATGCATATATACATATGCATGAAGGTATATTCATATATGTATATATATATAAATTGCTGTTTACATTTCTTTTGTGAATATATGGTTTCAAGACTGTCCATTACATTGAACAACAGAGAATGGAGATAATTCTTCGCCCGGCATGTTTCTCTCTTAAGAAACATAGGAGGATATCTTATTTTCATTCAAGGACATTTCATTTATTTCCCCTTATGGCTGAAAATACATTTTTTTCTCACATAATATGCCTTGATTGCAGTTTCCCTTCCTTCACTCCTTCCAGTTCAACCCCTATCCCAGTTTTCCCTTCCTATCTGGATCAACCACCTTTCTGTCTACATAAGGAAACAAAGAGAGACGGCTAATGCATAATTATAAAATAAAATATAGCAAGATAAAACAAAAACTACTATATCAGAATAGGACAAACCAAGAGAAGAAAAATGATCTAAGAAAAGATGCAGTTCACACTTATTCACACATATCAGAATCACATAGAAACACTGAACTGGAAGCCATAATATATATCAAAAGAATATGTAGGGTAAAAAGAGAGAAGAAAAAATATGTATGAATAAAATAAAATAAAAATAAAAATAGAAGGATATGGTGTGTACACGCACCTTTAATCCCAGAAGTCAGGAGGCTGAGGCAGGCATATCTTTGAGTTCAAGCCTAGCTTAGTTGCCTAGTCTATAGAGCGAGTTCCAGGACACCCAGCAATATACAAAGAAACTCTGTCTCAAAATAAAAAAACAAACGTATATAATAATAAATAAATAAAAATAAGAAATGATACAAGAAAAATTAGGTAAAGCCCTGACATGACATAACACCACAGGACCTGGCAAAGACGGTCCTTAAAGGACGCTTTAAGTTTGTTGTCAGTTAGACATCTACTACTAGGTAGGTACCCTGTCCTTAAGAGTAATTTGTTTCCCTGCTGAGATTCCCTTGGAGAAAGAAAATTTTCATTTGCAAGTGGTTTCAATTGGAGACTGCTTTGGCCTAGGGATGCGGGCATGTGGCTCACTTTTCTTTTCAACTCCAGGATCACAAGTGGTGCAGGACCTATACATGCTACTTTATTATCTGTGAGTTCAAATCTGCATCAAATCTAATTTAGGGGGCCTTTTTATTTGGTCTTCTCCGTTTTTTCAAGCTTTTACACTCTTTTAGCCTCCTCCTCCACAGGGATCCCTGAGCCTTCAAGGGAGAATATTGATGGAGATATCCATTTAGAGATAAGGGTTCCAAGATCTCTCTCATTCTTTCCACTCTCTTTGGCTATGGGTTAGTACGTTCGTTCTTATCTACTGCAGGAGGTAATTTATCTGATGATGGCTGAGCAAGGCACTCATCTATGACTAGAGCAGATCGATATTAGAGGTCATTTTATGTAGTTGGTTTTCCCCTAGATCTCAGAGCTATCTAATCTCAGGTTCTAGGTTATATAAACAGTGTTGGGTATGAATTCCATCTAGAGCTGTGGGTTGTAAGTCAAATCAGATATTAATTGGTTACTCTCAAAAGCTTGCGGCAAATTTACACTAGCATGTCTTGCAGGTAGGACACTATTGTAGGTCAATGGGTTTATGTTTGATTTGGTGTTTTCTTTTTTCCTTTGGTAGCATTCAGAGTACCTTCATGTCCCAAAATTACTAACACATGAGGTAAAGACTCTATGTCGCCACCAGCTTGATTTTTCCATGTTCATTGAGTTCTGTAGGTATTGTCTTCAGCAAAGGGACGTTGCCTTCAGTCTTCAGAGAGCAATCTATAGTCTTACCAATCAATATGCTGGGTTGCTTGAGTATCCCAATGGGATATTTTTGACCAAAAAAAAAACCCCAACTATATGTAAAACCAGTGTGGAAATGAAAGCTACATTTGTTGACAAGGTAGGTTCCATCTTCCTCTTTATTTTTCGGTTTTATTTAGACTACTTTTATGTGTGTTCATGCTTTAGCATGTCTCTCATTTATTGTTCCTATACTACCTTTAACATAGCCCTTAATTTTCGCTGTCTTTCACCATAATATTCCCTCCCTTACCCCCCCCCCCATTTCCCACTCCTAATCTACTTGATCATCCTATTCCATGCTCCCTCATGCAGCAGTAACTGTCTAATCTATTTCCCTTTCCTAGGTATGTAACTGGAGAGTGCTCATACATTTACCAGATGCCCAGATCCGAATAATCACACAGAAACTATATTAATTACAACACTGTTTGGCCTATTAGCTCAGGCTTCTTATTACTTAACTCTTACATCTTAAATTATCCCATTTCTATTATTTTATATTTTACCATGAGGTGCATGGTTTATTACCTCTTACTTCTTGGGCAGTTACAAGGCATCTGCCTTCTTTGGTAGCTACATAGTGTCTTTCTGAGTCTGCCTACTCTCTTTATATATCTCTGTTTTGATTTCCCATTTGGCTGTACTCTGCTAATCCATTGGCTGAAACAGCTTTATTCATCAATCAATAAAAGCAGCACATATACAGAAGGATATCCCACATCATAGAGGCATATGTATAACCTAGTCCTTACTCTCTCTATATATTTGTATGTATTATAGCTTGGTTCTCACTGATATAAAAGCTAATATCCACTTATAATACTATATTTGCCTTCCTGAGTCTCTGTTACTTCATTCAGGATGATTTTTTTCCTACTTACATGTAATTATCTGAGAATTTCATTAATTCATTTTTTAATTACTGGGTAACATTTCATTTTTTAAAAGAACCACATTTCTTTTATCCCATCTTCTGCTGCAGAACATCAAAGTTGTTTTCAATTTCTGGATATTATAAATAAAATATTTAATATTATAAACAAAATATTGCAATAAATATGATTGAGCAAGTGTCTCTGTGGTAGATTGATCATTTTTTGGTGTGTTCCCAAGATTGATATAGCTGAATTTTGAAGTAGATCATTTTCCGTCTTCATAAAGAAATGCCACACTGATTTCCATAACAGCTGTACAAGTAAATCTGCACTCCTACAATGGATGAGGGTTCCTCTTGCTTCACATCCTCAACAAAGTGATCTTTTTTTTTTCTGTCGATCTTAGCCATTCTGACGAATGTAAAATAAAATTCCCAAGTAGTTTTTGTTTATATTTTCCAGGGTGGTCAACATTTCTTTCAGTGTTTCTCAGTCGTTTGAGTTTTCTTCATTGAGAATTTTTGGTTTAGATCTAGACCCTATCTTTAACAGGCTACTTGTTTTATTGCTATTTTGCTATTTCAGTTCAACATATTTTCTGGATATTAGCCCTTTTTTGAATGTGTAGTTGAACAAAATCTTTTCCCATTCTGTAGGCTGTGCTTACAATGTATTCAAAAGTCTTTTCCTGTGCCAATAAGTTCAGGGATGTTCCTCATTTTCTGTTCTACCAGATTCAGTATATCTGACTTTATGCTGAGATCTGTCATCCAATTGGTGTTAATTTTTGTGCAGAGTGACAAGTTTGTATGTGTTTTCACTCCTCTACATGAAAGCATGATATTTGACCAGCACCATTTGTTGAAGATTCTGTCATTGTCAGTGTGTATTTATGGCTTCTCTATCAACATTTAGGTGTTCATATGTGTGTAAATGTATGTTTGTGTCTTTGATTCAAGCTCCTTGATAGATGTGTCTGTTTTCTTTTTTAAAATGTTGCTTTTATTACTATATCTCTGTATTATGACATGAAATGGGTGATAAGAATACCTCTAGCAGTTCTTTTAATAGTAAGAATTGTTTTAGCTATCCCAGGGCATTTGTGTGTGTGTATGAGTGTGTGTGTGTGTTTTATTTTTTTAACAGCACTTCTAATAGTTTAATCACATATTCTAAATAAAAGTATGAAATAAAAGATAATTCAATGTTTCATAATAAACAAAGAGCATATTCTTAAATATTGCATGCAAATGAATTTTTCAGAAACCACCCAAATCTAAATGACTTTAAACACAAATTTAGGCTTACGTTGTTATTCAGTTAAACAAATTAATATTACTTAAATATTTAAAGCCAAAATTTTAAATGTATAGAGTATGCTGAGGCATTGATAATATTTCTGTTTCCAGGTCCTGGTAATAATCAAGAGTTTTCATTAATTTGATTTTTAAAATTAAATTACAAAGTGTATTATTACCTTACTGTTGAAAAAAAGTGTGGATTTAGAACATCTATTCTGCATTAAATATAACATAAAACATCAACAAATCTGAAAATACTGTAGGAAACAAAAGTCAAAAATATCTAAAGAAAACACATTCTTAAGTGAATAATTAGACATGATGAAAAAGTTATTTGCTTTAAACCTTGGCTCATATATCAATGATTTAATGGACTTGATAAATACATAAATACTGAAATTTTAAAAAAAAGCAAAGATCTAAATGCATGTCTCCATCTAATTGATAACCTCATCTGCACATAATAAACCTTTTAGAAAGGGGACATCACTATTAATTGCTGTTTAATAGAGCCAATAAATCATTGAACTATATTGATTACATTAGAGTCAAGAGAGATTAGTAGTATCAGAGACAGCACAGAAAGAAGTGGAAATAAAGTATAAAATAACCAAGAAATATTATAAAATAACCCCTAGACTGAAAGATAACAAACAGCTCTATGGGAAAGTTCTATAATCTTTCATTTTTTTTAAGTTTATTAAATTATAAAAGTTTCCATTTTCGCCCCTCCTCCCAACACCCTCCCACTCCCCCCACTCCCTCTCCTCTTCCCTCTCCATCCCTAAGAGCAGTCAGGGTTTCCTGTCCTGTGGGTAGTTCAAGTTTCTCCCCGCTCCCTCCAGGACCAGGAAGGTGAGGATCCAATCAGACTGGATCCCCAAAAATCTAGAATATGCAGAGGAAACAAGTCCCAGAGTCATTGTCAATGGCTTTTTAGAAAGACTTCGGGCCAGCCACATTCAGAGAATCCAGCCTCCTCCAGAGAATCTGGTTGGATCAAGCGCTCCTTCAGTCCCAGTCAACTGGCCTTGGTGAACTCTCATTAGATCAGTCGCCTTGTATCAGTGGGTGATCGCTCCCCTTGCCGTTCTGATTTGCTTTTTCATGTTCTTCCTCCTTCTGCTCCTCCTTTGGACCTTGGGGGGCTCAGTCCGGTGCTCCAATGTGGGTCTCCTTCTGCATTGCCATCCATCGCCGGACGAAGGTTCCCTCTGATCTTGCCCTCCCTGCTCATGTTCTTCTTCCTTCTGCTTCTCGGTTGGACCTAGGGAGTTAAGTCCAGTGTTCCAACGTGGGATCCCATCTCTATCTCCATCTATTGCCAGATGAAGGATCTATGGTGATAAGCAAAATATTCATCAGTATGGTTATGGGCCAAGGCCAGTTCAGGCACCCTCTCCTCTGTCCAGAGAACAATCTGGGGATCTCTACTTGGACCTGGGATCCCGTTTACAATCAAGTCTCTAGTAAACCCTAAACTGACTTCCATAGTTGAGAAATATTCTTTCCTGAACCCATATCTATCCTTCCTCCCTCCCCCTCTCCCAGTCCCCCGAGCATTTCCCATTCCTCCCCTGCTCCCTTCTCTCTAACCCTCTCCCCTTCCAACTACCCTCCCACCCCCCATGCACCCTTGGTTACCTGGAACTCTTGTCTATGTCCAATCTTCAGGAGGAAAACTACCTGAATTTTCTTCAGGTTCACCTTCTTATTTAGCTTCTCTAGGATCACGAATAATAGGCTCAAAGACCTTTAATTATGGCTAGAATCCACTTATCAGTGAATACATACCTTATTCCTCTTTTTGGGTTTGGCTTACCTGACTCAGTAAAGCGTTTTCTTTTTCGTTTTTTTTTAATTTTTCTTTTTATTTATTTATTTATTTATTTAATTTTTACTTGGAACCCCTCAAGAATCAAGTCTCTTACAAACCCTAGAATGGCTCTCTTAGTTGCGATATAAACTTCCCTGCTCCCATAACAACCCTTCCTCCCTCCCCCCTCCCATTCCCCCAAGCCATCCCCAATTCTTGCCCTCTCCCCTCTCTCTAACCTTCTTCCCTTACTTCCACCCCCCCCCCGCCCCCCGTGCAAACGACTTTGCTTGGCAATCTTGCCTGGTTCTATTATCCAGGAGGATAACTATATAAATTTTCTTCAGGATCACCTTCTTATCTATCTTCTCTAGGATCACTAATTATAGGCCCAAAGACCTTTAACTATGGCTAGAATCCACTTATGAGTGAGTACATACCATATTCCTCTTTTTGGGTCTGGGTTACCTCACTCAGTAAAGCGTTTTCAATTTCCATCCATTTGCATGCAAAATTCAAGATGTCATTGTTCTTTACCGCTGAGTAAAACTCTAATGTATATATGCTCCACACCTTCTTTAACCACTCTTCTATTGAGGGGCACCTAGGTTGTTTCCAGGTTCTGGTTATTACAAATAGTGCAGCTATGAACATAGTTGAACAAATACTTTTGTAGTATGATAGGGCATCTCTTGGGTATATTCCCAAGAGTGGAATTGCTGGGTCCTGAGGGAGGTTGACTCCCAGTTTCCTGAGAAACAGCCACACTGATTTCCACAGTGGCTGCACAAGTTTGCATTCCCACCAACAATGGATGAGTGTTCCCCTCATTCCACATCCTCTCCAGCATAGGCTATCATTGGTGTTTTTGACTTTAGCTATTCT
Organism: Myodes glareolus; assembly: GCF_982192425.1. Taxonomy (NCBI): domain Eukaryota; kingdom Metazoa; phylum Chordata; class Mammalia; order Rodentia; family Cricetidae; genus Myodes; species Myodes glareolus. The sequence goes on along the minus strand of NC_142053.1, from coordinate 100,356,204 downwards.
GACAGGTGTAAGATGGTATCTCAAAGTGGTTTTGATTTGCATTTCCCTGATCGCTAAGGATGTTGAGTATGACCTTAAGTGTCTTCTGGCCATTCGAAGTTCATCTGTTGTGAATTCTCTGTTCAGATCAGTACCCCATTTTTTAATTGGGTTAATTAGAGTTTTAGTGTCTAGTTTCTTGAGTTCTTTGTATATTCTGGAGATCAGGCCTTTGTCTGATGAGGGGTTGGTGAAGATCTTCTCCCAGTCAGAAGGCAGCCTTTTTGTCTTACTGACAGTGTCCTTTGCTTTACAGAAGCTTCTCAGTTTCAGCAGGTCCCATTTATTCATTGTTTCTCTTATGGTCTGTGCTACTGGGGTCCTACTTAGGAAGTTGCCTCCTGTGCCTATATCTTGTAGACTACTTCCCACTTTCTCTTCTATCAGGTTCAAAGTGGACAGATTGATGTTGATGTCTTTAATCCATTTGGACTTGAGTTTTGTGCATGGTGATAGATATGGATCTATTTTCATTCTTCTACAGGTTGACATCCAGTTATGCCAGCACCATTTGTTAAAGACGCTTTCATTCTTCCATTGTATACCTTTAGCTCCCTTGTTGAAAATTAGGTGTTCATAACGAAAGTTTAACTTCATCCTTTCCAATTCGAATCCCCTTGATCTCCTTATGTTGTCTTATTGCTATTGCTAGAACTTCAAGCACTATATTGAAGAGGTATGGAGAGAGTGGACAGCCTGGTCATGTTCCTGATTTTAGTGGAAAGGCTTTGAGTTTCTCTCCATTCAATTTGATGTTAGCTGTTGGCTTGCTGTATATTGCTTTTATTATATTTAGGTTTGATCCTTGTATCCCCAATCTCTCCAACACCTTTATCATAAATGGGTGTTGAATTTTGTCAAATGCTTTTTCAGCATCCAATGAAATGATCATATGTTTTTTTTCTTTCAGTTTATTTATATGATGGATTACATTGATAGATTTGCGTATGTTGAACCAGCCCTGCATCTCTGGGATGAAGCCTACTTGATCATAATGGATAATTTTTCTAATGTGTTCTTGGATTCGGTTTGCCAGTATTTTATTGAGAATTTTCTCATCAATGTTCATGAGTGAGATTGGCCTGTAATTCTCTTTCTTGGTTGTGTCATTGTGTGGTTTTGGTATTAGGGTGACTGTAGGTTCATAAAAGGAGTTTGGCAGTGACTCTTCTGTTTCTATATTGTGGAATACATTAAGGAGTATAGGTATTAGCTCTTCCTGGAAGTTCTGATAGAATTCTGCATTGAAACCATCTGGTCCTGGGCTTTTTTTGGTAGGGAGATTTTTGATAACAGCTTCTAATTCTTCACGACTAACAGGTCTATTTAGATTGTTCACCTGGTCTTGGTTCAACTTTGGTATATGGTACTTATCTAAAAAAATGTCCATTTCTTTTACATTTTCCAACTTTGTGGCATATAAACTTTTGTAGTAAGATCTAATGATTCTCTGAATTTCCTCTGCGTCTGTGGTTATGTCCCCCTTTTCATTTCTGATCCTATTAATTTGCAAGTTCTCTCTCTGCCGTTTGATTAGTTTGGATAGGGGTTTGTCAATCTTGTTGATTTTCTCCAAGAACCAGCTTTTTGCTTCATTGATTCTTTGAATTGTTTTCTGTGTTTCTATTTTGTTGATTTCAGCCCTCAATTTGATTATTTCCAGTCTTCTACTCCTCCTGGGTAAATCAGCTTCTTTTTTTTTCTAGAGCTTTCAAGTGTGTTGTTAAGTCTCCAATGTGTGCTTTCTCCGTTTTCTTTAAGTGGGCACTTAGTGCTATGAACTTTCCTCTTAGCACTGCTTTCATAGTGTCCCATAGGTTTGAATACGTTGTGTCTTTGTTTTCATTAAATTCAAGGAAGACTTTAATTTCTTTCTTTATTTCTTCCTTGACCCAGGGGTGATTTAGTAGTTGACTGTTCAACTTCCATGAGTTTGTTGGCTTCCTGGGGGTTGCATTGTTGTTGAATTCTAATTTTAATCCATGGTGATCTGACAAGACACAGGTGGTTACTAATATTTTTTTGTATCTGTGGATGTTTGCTTTGTTACCAAGTATGTGGTCAATTTTCGAGAAGGTTCCATGAGCTGCAGAGAAGAAGGTATATTCTTTCCTATTTGGGTGGAGTGTTCTATAGATGTCTGTTAAGTCCATTTGATTCAGTACCTCCAATAAATCTCTTATTTCTCTGTTAGGTTTCTGTCTGATTGACCTGTCCATTGGTGAGAGAGGTATGTTGAAGTCTCCTACTATTAGTGTGTGTCATTTGATGACTACCTTGAGTTCTAGAAGTGTTTCTTTTACACAAGTGGGTGCCTTTATATTAGGGGCATAGATATTCAAGATTGAGACTTCTTCCTGATGAATTGTTCCTGTTATGAGTATGAAATGTCCATCTCCATCTCTTCTGATTAATTTTAGTTTGAAGTCGATTTTGTTAGATATTAGAATGGCCACACCCGCTTGTTTCTTAGGTCCATTTGCTTGGAAAACCTTTTCCCAACCCTTTACTCTGAGTAGATGTCTATCTCTGTGGTTGAGGTGTGTTTCTTGTAAACAGCAGAATGTTGGATCCTGTTTTCGTATCCAATCTCTAAGTCTGTGCCTCTTTATAGGTGAGTTGAGTCCATTGATATTAAGTGATATTAATGACCAGTGATTGATGACTCCGGTCATTTTTTTGGGTAGTAGAGTGTATGTGTTTTCTTTCTTTGAGTTGTGCTTGTGAAGGGTCGCTAGATGTCTGAGTTAATGTAGGCAGTGTTGGGAATGTTGGATTCCTTGGGTTGTGATTTTCCTTCTAATATTCTCTGTAAGGCTGGATTAGTAGCTACCTATTGTTTAAATTTGTTTTTATCCTGGAATATTTTGTTTTCTCCGTTGATAGTGAACAATAGCTTGGCTGGGTAAAGTAGTCTGGGCTTGCATCCATGGTCTCTTAGTTTCTGCAGTACCTCTATCCAGGTCCTTCTGGCTTTCATGGTTTCTATAGAGAAGTCTGGTGTAATTCTGATAGGTTTACCTTTATAAGTTACTTGACCTTTTTCCTTTGCAGCTGTCAATATCCGTTCTTTAGTCTGAATGCTTTGTGTTTTGATTATTATATGACGAGGGGATATTTTTTTCTGATCCAGTCTATTCGATGTTCTGTATGCTTCTTGGACCTTCATAGGAATATCGTTCTTTAGGATGGGAAAGTTTTCTTCTATAATTTTGTTGAGTATATTTTCTGGACCTTTGAAATGCAATTCTTCTCCTTCTTTTACTCCTATTATTCTTAGGTTTGGTTTTTTTATTGTGTCCCACAGTTCCTGAATGTTTTGTGATGAGAATTTGTTGGATTTGCTGTTTTCTTTGGTCAGAGTGTTTAATTTCTCTATGGTGTCCTCAGAGTCTCAGATTCTTTCTTCTATCTCTTGTATTCTATTGGTTATGCTTGTTTCTGAAGTCTCTGTTCGTTTACCTAGATTTTCCATAGCCAGCCGGCCCTCAGTTTGTGATTTCTTCACTGACTCCATTTCAGTTTTCAAATCTTGAACTGTTTCTATTACCTGTTTGATTGTTTTTTCTTGGTTTCCCAGAATTTCATTTACGGATTTACTCATTTCTTCAAACTTTTTGGTATATTTCTCTTCCATTTCTTTACTCATTTCCTCAATCTTTTTGTTATACTTATCTTCCATTTCTTTATGGCAGATTTTCACATCCTGTTTAAGTTCCTCTATTATTTTCATAAAGATCCGCTTAGAGTTGATTTCTTCTATTTCTTTTGGAGTAGGGTGTTCAATTCTTCTAGTTTCGAGCTCCCTGGATTCTGGAGATGTCATGTTGCCTTTCAGGTTGTTGGAGGAATTCTTGCATTGGCGCCTGCCCATCTCCTCCACTCTGGATGAAACTCCTCAGCACTTTCTGGATAGAACTCCTCAACACTCTCTGAGTAGGACTTCTCAGCACTCTCTGGATAGAGCTCCTCAGCACTCTCTGGGAAGAGCTCCTCAGCAGTGCAACAGGGCTAGCTGGTCTTCCCAGGACCCGGGAGACAAAGGTCCCGCAGCAGTGGGGGGAGGGAGGGGTCCCTTGGAACACCGAAGACCCTGCCGCAGAAGCTGAGGGGTGAGGGGCTGTGCTCTCTTCCCGGACAGGCAGGCTGCCCAGGCAAGCACCCACTCACCTCTCTGGGAAGAGCTCCTCAGCAGTGCAACAGGGCTATCTGGTCTTCCATGTATGTGTTTTATAAGAACCTAAAATATGTCTTTAAAGATCTGGGAGGAATTGAAGATCTGGTGGAATTTTAGTTGTTTAGAATATGTAGATAGTTTTTGGTAAAATGAACATTTTTAATGTATTAATCCTACTGATCCATGAATATGGGAAATCTTTCCATGTTCTATTATATTCTTCAATTTTTTTCATCAAAGTCTTAAAATTTTTGTTATTGAAGTCTTTCATTTTTTTGGCTAGAGTAACCACTATCATATATGTGGACATCTTGAAAGGAGTTGTTTCCATGGTTTTTCCCCAGTCTGTCATTTGTATATAAGAGGGTTGCTGCTATTGTGAGTTAATTTTGTCTAGCTATTTTGCTGAAAGTGTTTATCAGCTCTAAGAGTTTCTCAGTGGATTTTTAGGGTCATTTATCTATATTATCATCTGCAAATAATGATACTTTAACTCATTCCTTTCTAATTTTTATCCCCTTGATTTTGTTAATTTCTCTTATTACCCTAGCTAAGACTTCAAGGCTTGGGTAAATATGAGGAGAGTTGAAATCCTTGTCTAGTTCCTAATTTTAGTAGAATTGCTTTGACATTCTCCCAATTTATATTGATGTTCGTTATGGAATTGCTGTTTATGTTTAGATATAACCCTTGTATCCATAAACTCTCCAGGACTCTTATCATGACTAGGTGTTGGGGCCAAAGCCATTTTCAGCATCTAATGAGATGGTCATGTGGTTTTAATCTTCCAGTTTGTTTATATAGTGAACTACAATTATTAATATGCACATGTTAAACCATCCCATAAACTCTGGAATGAATCCCATTTGATCATGGTAGATGATCTTTTTGATGTGTTCTTAGATTCAGCTTGTACATATTTTAGTTAGTATTTTTGCAAAGACCTTCAAAATAGAAATTTGTCTGCAATCTTCTTTGTTTGTTGGTTTTTTATGTAGTTTTGGTAATGGGGTAAATATGGACATATTAAATTGGGAAGTGTTCCTTACTTTTCTATTTTGTGGAATTATTTGCGGAATATTTGCATAAACTGCTCTTTGAAAGTCTGTTAGAATTCTGAACTAAAATCATATAGCCCTGGGCTTTATGGGGTTTAAGGCATTTAATAACTGCATTTATTTCACTAGAGGTTATAGGACTTTTTAATTTGCTCATCTGAACTTGATTTAACTTTGAAAAACGATCTTTATTGAAAAAGCCCATTCATTTTAGAATTTACAACTTGGTGGAGTGTGTAGGTATTTTTAAGTGTATCTTTATGATTGTCTGATTTCCTTGGTGTCTGTTTTTATGTCTGTTATTTTAATCTCTAATATGCTAATTTGGATATTCTCTCTGCCTTTTATTATATTTTGGTAAGTATTGGTCAGTCTTTCTGAAATTCTCAAAGATAAAACTCATTTTACATTGATTATTTGTACTTTCTTTCTATTTCATTGATTACTGTCCGAGTTTCATATTATTTTTACCTTATTCTCCTTTTGAATATGATTTCTTCCTTTTGCTCTAGAGCTTTCAGATTTGCTGTTAAGTTACATGTGTGTGATTTTTCAATTTTTTGTGTATTCACTTAGTGCTATAAAATTTTTTCTAAGAATTGTAGGAGGAAGTGCCACTTGTTCTTTTTTGCCACTTGGCTAGCTTAGCCCCAAAATAACCACACAGAAACCATATTAATTAAATCACTGCTTGGCCCATTACCTCTAGCTTCTTATTGGCTAACTCTTACATTCATTTAACCCATTTCTATTAATCTGTATATTGCCACGTGGCAGTGGCTTACTGGGTTCCCAGTGACTATTTCTGACAGCTCCATTGTAATCTCTTACTCTGCCCTTCTTCATCCCAGCATATAGCCTACCCCCCCCACACACACTCACCGGCCTAGTTCTGCTCTTCCCTGCTATAGGCTCAAAGCAGTTCTTTATCAATCAATGAAAGCAACACATAGACAGAAGGACCTTCTACACCAAAGAACTATATTCATTGTTTTGAATAGTTTTGGTAGATGGTATATGTATTTTTATTCAATTCTAGATAGTTTTTGACTTCTTTCTTAATTTTGTCTTGACCTGTTTTTCACTTAGTGAGTTTTTCAGTTTCCATGAGTTTTTAACTTTTATTGTTTTTGTTGCTGTTGTTGATGTAGTTTGTTGTTGTTAACATCAAGATTTAATCTGTTGTGGTCAGATAGGATTGAGGCTTGTTTGTATCCAAGTATGTTTTCAAATTTGGAGAAAGTTCAATGAGGTGACAAGAAGAAGATATATTCCCAGAAATGTTCTATAAGTTTTTGTTAGGTCCATTTGTTTATAACATCTGATAGTTCCTGCATTTTTTTCTGTTCAGTTTTTGTCTTTTGGTGAGAGTTGAGTGTTAAAGTCTCCTCCTATGATTGTGTGAGGGTCATTATGTGATTTACACATTTGTAGTGTTTCTTTTATGAACTTGAGTATCCTTGGGTTTGGGGCATAAATGGTAAGAATTTCAATGTTTTGGTGGATTTTTTCCTTTGATGAATATTTAATGTACTTCTCTATGTCTTCTGATTAGTTTAGGTTTGAAGTCTATTTTGTCAAATATTAAAATGGCTGCACCAGCTTTCTTCTTAGGTATATTTTCTTAGAATATCTTTGCCCATCCTTTCACTCTAGGTGATGTTTATCCTCTATGTTAAGCTGTGTTTCTTAGATGAAGCAGAAGTTTGGATACTGTTTTCATATTCACTTGCTAGACTGTCTTTTTATTTTAAAACAATCTTTTCCCATTTTACATACCAATCCCAGTTGCCATTCCTTGCCCTCCTCCTACTACCCCCATACTTGCCCACCCCAATCTCCATAATTTCCTCTGAGACAGTAAGGCTTCCCATGGTGAGTCAAAAAAAGTCTGACACATCATTTTGAGGCAGGACCAAGGCCCTTCCCTGTTATCTAGACTGAGCAAGGTAACACTCCGAAGAGATTGGACTTCAAAAAGCCAGTTCAGGTACTAGGAATAACTCCTGGTTCTATTGCCAGTGGCCCCACAGACTGTCACAGTCACACAATTGTCACCCACATTCAGATGGCCTAGTTTCATCCTATGTAGGTTTCACCACTGTCAGTCTGGAGTCAGTGAGCTCCCACTATCAGGTCAGGTGTTTTGTGGGTATCACTATCATGATCTCGACCCCTTTGCAAGAGTCCTCTCTTTGACTGAACTCTGGGAGCTCAGCCCAGTGCTTACCTGTACATCTCTGTTTCTGCATCTATCAGTTGCTGGATGAAAGTTCTATGATTACAATTAAGTAGTAATCAATCTGATTACAGGGGAAGAACAATTCAGTTACCCTTTCCACTATTGCTTAGGGTCTTAACTAGGGTCATCCTTGTGGATTCCAGGAAATTTTTCAAGTGTCAGGCTTCTTGCTAGCCCCATAATGGCTCCCTCAATCAAGATATCTTTTTTCTTGATCTCTCTCTGAGTCTGTCCTTCCCCCTCTTGGTCATCCAGTTCCCACATGTTCTCCTCCTCCCTCCCCTTCTCCTCTCTCCCTCTTGTTCCATCCTCCCTTTACCCCTCCCAATTCTATAAGGAGATCTTGTCTATTTCCACTTCCCAGAGGGATACATGCATATCTCTCTTAAGGTTCTCCTTGCTACCTAATTTCTCTTAGGTTGTGGAACATAGGCTGGTTATCCTTTGTTTTATGTCTAATATCCACTTAGGAGTGAGTACATACTGTGCTTGTCTTTCTGGGTCTGGGATATCTTTCTCAGGATGGTTTTTTTCTAGTTCCATCCATTTGCCAGCAAATTTCAAGATGTTATTGGTTTTTTTTTTCCACTGAGTAATAATCCATTGTGTAAATGTTCCATATTTTCTTTATCCATTCTTTGGTTGAAGGGCATATAGGTTGTTTCCAGAGTTTAGCTATTATGAATAATGCTGCTATAAACATGGTTGAGCAAATGTCCTTGTGGTATGAGTGTGCATCCTTTGGATAGATACTTGAATGGTATTGCTCGGTCTTGAGGTAGATTAATATCCAGTTTTCTGAGACTCCTTCATGCTGAGTTTCAAAGTGGTTATACAAGTTTGCACCCCACCAACAATGGAGGAGTATTTCCCTTAGTCTGTATGCTCTCCAGCATAAGTGATCAATGGTGTTTTTGAACTTAGCTGTTCTTACTGGTGTAAGATGGTATCTCAGAGTCATCTTGATTTGCATTTCCCTGAGAGCTAAGGATGATGAGCAATTCCTTAAGTGTTCTTCAGCCAATTTAGATTTCTCTATTCAGAATTCTCTTTAGGTCTGTACCCAATTTTTTTAATTGTATTATTTGACATTTTGATGTCTAGTTTCTTGAGTTCTTTTTGTATTTTGGAGATTAGTCTTCTGTCTGAAGGGTTAGTGAAGATATTTTCCCATTCAGTTGGCTGCCATTTTTTTCTTATTGACTGTGTCCTTTGCCTTAGAGAATCTTCTCAGTGTCAGGCAGTCTCATTTATTTATGTATTGCTGCTCTCAGTTAGACTGTGTCTTTATATTAGGGAATTGAGACCATTAATGATTAGAGATATCAACGAGCAGTATTTTTATTTATATTAATTTTGTTGGTAATATCTGTGTGTTTGTATGGCATGTGTGTGTGTGTTTGTGTATTTATGTTTCCCTTATTTTGATTTGCTGCTCTGGGATTACTCATTTCTATTTCTTAGATGTGGTTAACCTCTTTAGATTGAAGTTTTCATTTTAGTGTCTTTTATGGGATGGATTTGTAGATAGACATTGCTTGAATTTGACTTTTTCATGGAATGTCTTACTTTTTTCATCTATGTTGATTGAAAGTTTTATTGGGTGTCATAATCTGGGCTGGCATCTTTGTGTGGCCTCTTAAAGTTTGAAGAATATTTGCCCTGACCAATCTGACTTTTAGAGTATCAATCAAGAATTCAGGTGTTATTCTAATATGTCTGCCTTTATAAATTACTTAATAATGCATACCAGGACAGAAGAAGTTCAGGGTTACAAATGACATGCATTAAGGCTACTTTTAACTTTAGTGATCAAATCAATGTGCACCATTACAACTACTTTGAATGGAGTTAAAGTTCTATATTTGTCATTTTTCTAGAAAGGAAGAAAATTAGAAGTTGGTAGTGCTTCTCATTTCAGAAATCTATGGTTCCAGTAGAAGTAACAATTTAAAATCTATCTCCATCAAAATGGGGTAGTCACTTTTGATTATAATACTTGTCATCTTTCATGGGAGTACAGCATTTATAGATGTTTATATTTCTTTCTTTTGATATATATGTTTCTGTGGGGAGATTCTCATTCACAATGTGGTTCATTTGTACAAGTGGATGTGTAGGTATGTGCCCAAGCTTGCCCATGTATGGAGGCCAAAGGACAACCTTCATTCAGAAGTATCACAAAGTATTTTTGGAAACAGGGTCTCTTCTTAGTTGGAATTACACTAGCTGAACAACCTGGAATATTTTACAAGTAAACCCTAAGTATTTGTTGGACTTCTCATGTCCAGATCAGGGATGATAAAACATACCACTGTATCTTATTGTTTCATATGGGTTCAGGAGATTGATCTGTTTTTTTAATGCATGAGGAGTTAACACCTTATTGACTTCTTCCCTAGTACATGAGTAGTTTCTTTTTCTGTTTTCCATGTAATAATGCAGATGAACCAAATGCTTACAGGTTTCTTAAGGTAAATGTGGGAATTTTAACAGAGAACTGTATAATAAGAAAATGCACTTCCTCTTCAACAGAAAATATCAAATTACAGTTTAGATGTTCTGAGAATTTCAGGATGAGATCCAGGTTTCCACAATGCTGCCATATTCTATTTTCACCATAAAAATTCATTTTATATTACAGATTTGTTTATAGAGGATTATCTGACAAACTTACATTAGTGCAAAAATGATGCATGATAACTAAATCCTCAATTTTCTATTTAGTTTACCAATGTATGTCAAATTTAAGCACACAAACACTTGTTTTAAAGTCAAAACTATTTTGCTTGCTGTTTAACAGTTCTGCCCTTAGCTGTGTTGCTAGTAATGCTCAATGCACCTCAGATGCTATAAAATAGCAATAATGATTTATTTGCCAAGTTATGATGAATATTAAACAAAATGGCATATGAAAAACTTATATTAAACAAAATGACAGCTAAAACATGCCATATCCTCAATAAATGTAAATCATGACAACTTGTAATAGTCTGTGCAAAATTATATTCGTCTATAAAAGATTTTGGCAAATAAACTAGAAAGACATAACCCATTTAGATTGCTCCCATATTCTTCAATGGATGCCACAGATAATGTAGAAATTTAATGGTACTCAAGAGATGAGGGCTTGGAGAGATTGCTCTGTGGTTAAGCTCACATGCTGTTCTGTCAGAGGACCTGAGTTCAATATCCAGCACTTATATCAGGCAGTTCAGAAAAATCTGTAACTCCAGCTCCAGAAGCATATGAAACCACTGTCCTCTGTGCACATTTGCACTCATGTACATATACCCACACTTAGATGTACATTTATGAAATTAAAAATAAGAAAAATTAACCAGATTCTCTGAATGTGGCTGGCCCCGAGCCTTTCTGAAAAGCCATTGACAATGACACTGGGACTTGCTTCCTCTGCATATACTGGATTTTGGCGCTCCAGTCTGTTTGGACTCTCACCTTTCCTGGACCTGGAGGGAGGGGGAGGAACTTGAACTTCCCACAGGGCAGGAAACCCTGACTGCTCTAGGGGATGGAGAGGGAGGAGGAGAGGGAGTGGGGGGAGTGGGAGGGTGTTGGGAGGAGGGGCTGAAATGGAAACTTTTATAATTTAATAAAAAAAAAAGAAAAATTAAAACAGATAAGGAAAAGGAAAATAAATTTTCAGATAGCCATGCCTCTCAATGTTATCAGTTGTGATTGCAATACATCTGGGTGTTCACATACATTAGTAAATTCCATTGTTTACCCCCACCAAAAAATAAGGTGGTTTTAATTTGTGTAATTCATACTTTATGGTTCGGTAGTACAGGTGCACAGGAAAATCATATCTACTTATTTTTCTACTAAAATTCAAGAATTTTTTTAATTAGAATGTATGCTGGATTCTGAACACAAACAAGAATTAGAGTCTAGAATAAGTGAATAACAATGAGAGTGAATGCAGCTAAATTGATGCTGACATTCTTTAAATGGCCATAAATTACAGCTTGATAAGAGGTTCACACTTAGAGATGCATGCTAAAGATGAAGGATCCAGTAGCAGAAATCTTAAAAGAAATGCAAATCTCTCTCTTCTGGCTACATTGGTAGAAAATAAGTATAAAACGGAAAGATGAATGAGCGTAGCATCATTATGCAACTCACTTTTACTTTCCTTTTTAGCTCTCTTTCTTAATGCCACATTCTCAATGTAAATTACATAAATGTGCTATAACTAAATTAGCTCTTTATAATGCATTGTAATTTAATTACTATTGTGCTAAATACCCAATACTTAAAATTGACATTTATGTGCTGTTTTTGATTGACTACATTTCAAACATTTAATAACAAATTATGTAAAATCATAAAACAATTTTCATGATGTCATTTTGAATATTGAAAGAAGCAAAAGACATTGATGTTCTTTAGTCTCATTCCTTGTTACGGACATAAATATCTCATACTGATGGAATATTTTTAATGGATATGAATTTATGAGAATTACTAAAACTGAAGGAGGACCAGCAATTATACATGAGAACTAAACAGCAGATGTACTTGATATGAATATTGGAAAGTTGAAAGAAAGGACACATAAATAGGGTTCAACGTTTTTAATTTTTAGAATTTCATACATAATTTATATATCTATATAATTTCTAACCCTTCTTCCCATGTCACCTCTATTCCCTCTCAAATTTAAGATCTTTCTTTCTTTAAGTACTATTGTTCCATATATACACATATGTTTATATTTTAATAACTGAGCTTGAAGTGCAAATAGAAACGTTCTCACACATCTTTTCACACTTAATAAGAAAATAAAAATTTCAAATGAAGCAAATATGAAGGAGGACAAAAAAATGTGTCACTTTAAACCCTCTTATTTAACATACTGATATTTTTATGCTTCAGTTCTAAGGAACAAAAAATTTATATGTATTAGTATGTATCCAATTTGTAAACCTCATCCATTTTTCTCATTATGTTTAAAGTTTACTGAAGTGATTGGAATTTTGTCTTGAGCTTTTGTAATCTACAGCAGGGCAGGGAAATATGTCAAATCTAAGAACCAGATGACATATTTTTCTCAAATGAATCTAAAGCACATTGTTTGTTTTGGTTGTCTTGATTCTCAATTTCTGAACTTTACATTACTTTTGTAAACATTCGGGAAATTAAACAAAATACTAACATAAGCCTTTCAAAAATCAGTCGTATGCAGTTTTTTTTTAATTTCTCAATTCTCTTTATTATTAAAAGGACTTTTAAAATGCTAAGGGTTGTGATGTGCCCCTATATTCCCAGCACTGGGAGGCTAAGGCAAGATGCAAGAGAATTTATGAAAGGGTGAGACTAGATTGTAGTACATAATAAGTTTGAGGCAAATCAAGCTACATAGCAAAACCTTGTGTCAAAACACAGATCAAAACCAGAATCATTTCCAAATGTTATTGATTTAGATTTTATAGGCAATAAGAAGCAAAATATATTATGACCTTTATTTAGGTAAAAGTGTCTGCCTTTTTAATTTTCCCAGAAGGTATAATTTAATCATGAGTAAACGGTACTTATAAGTTTCTAGTCTCCATATTGGGCCATGTTTCTATGTAAAAGTCAACTACACAAGTGAGTACTTACTGATTACACATAGTTTCCCCTCTACAAATATCTTTATTGAACATACATCAAACAACTTCTCTCTTTACTTATATATTTTCATGTATTCCTGTTATTTTGTAGTTCTACCTCTTCAATACATGTACAAGTGAAATAAAAATCCATTAATTTTTATCTCTAAAGAAACTACAAATACCAATGTGAAATCAAGGCATTTCACACAAGAAAATGTATTATTTATGAATGTTTTCCTTATTTGATTTTCTGTAGAATTTTCTCTCTCTCAAAATATGTAAAACATGCTTAAAGCAAAACATAAAATAGTGTCGATGTTGGCACATTTTTTTCTCCTTGAATAAATTTGGAAATTTCATTTAAACCACAGTCTTTAAGCAATTTAGTTTATATTCTTAACATTGTCATCTTACATAGAAAATATGATAAAATACTATTTATGTAAAAGTTAGGCTTCACTGAAACTTTCTGGGTTAAAAAGTATCAGGGAATACTTAGCAGAAGAGTCTGGATTTTAGATATGTATCATTGCAAATAATGTAAAATTATTTCAATTTTCTTTTTTGGTAGTTCTACTCTCCAAGAAAAATATTTTAATAAGTACTGACATCTGCTAGAAGAGAGGCAGTGGGTGAAAAGCTGCTCACAGTTTAGATACAAAATCAGTAATGGTAGCTAATGACTACATAACTCTTCCTTGGTGTTGCAGGATATTTGAATACACTGTGAACCCTGAGATTGTGTTCTTTACTGTTTCTATTTGTGTGTGGTGTGATCCAGCCCTAGCTCATGCCTTTAATCCAAGAGCTTTCAGTTTACTGTAAACAGGATTAAAGAAATCAACCATAGGACAAGAAGTGGATCCAGAAACCAGTTGACAGGAAGTAAACAAGACAAAACTAAAGAAAACAGGAGGGAGTAAGGAAGATGAATACAGAGACTCACAGGAAGTAGAAGGGAGGAATATTCAATTTGAGATTTTGTGTTTGAGAAGGCAGAAGAGAGAGGAAGTCACTTCTGGGGTGATTGTGGAGGATGGTCAGCTGCATGCTTTCTCTGCCTCTCTGAGCTAGCATGCTTTCACCTCAGCATCTGGCTCCTGAGTCTTTTTTGGTAAAACTAAACAACTGAGATTTAGTCAAAAAAACAACAACTGAGAACAATAGCTGTCACAATATTTTTTGCTATCTTTTGTTTCTTTCACTTTGTCCCAATCTGAGAAAATAAATGTTTATTCACCAAGTATTTATATTTATTTATCTGTCTTTTACACTGAGAATTAAAATTGCAATCCATTGTATAACACCTATGAATATGTGAGTTTTACTTCTTCATTGTGAGAAAATTGCATAGTTCATTCTATAGCTATTGGTTGGGAATAAACTGAAGGAGGAATTGATTAAAATTATTATATTTATTAATTTTCTGAAATTGTCCATTGTTGTTGTTGTCCTCCGTTGTCTTTTGTCCTAGTTTATGAAAAATATATCCCTCTGGCCTTTTCCTTTCAAGTATTGCAGGGTTAGTTAGGTAGATTTTCAAACAGAGGGTACCTTTCCGTTTCTTCCAGTTACCATCAGTTCTTTCTTTAAACTTCTCATCACCTTGAGCACAGAACTTCTTATTTATTGTTTTATTGCTGGGATGAAACATAATTATCAAGGCAACTTATAAAAGAATGCATTTAACTGGGGCCTTGCTTACAGTTTCTAAGAGTTGGTCCATGATCATCAAGGCTAAGTGTGGCAGGCGGGAATGATGCTGAGAACAATAACTGAGAGATTCCATCCTAATTCCTAGGTAAGAGGCTGATAAACTGGGTGAGATTAAACCTGGTGTGGGCTTCTGATAGCTCAAAGCCCAACCTCAGTAACATCCCTTCTCCAACAAGGCCTTTCTTCCTAATTCTTGACAAATAGTTCCAGTTATGGGGATCAAGCATTCACATATTTGAACATATAGGTCCCATTCTCGTTCATATAACCAGAGATAGGAAGTATAACAAGACAGAGCAATTATACAACCCCCACTGGTACCAAAATTCATAATCGTACACTGTGTGTCAGGTATAGCCCAAATCAGTAGAAACACACCAATGAAAAATGAATTTCTGTTGTAAGGAGCTTTTTAACCTACTTAATATTATGAAATATAAGATAAATACTATATATTCATAGTATGTTAAATGATAAAGCAAGAAGAAAGAAACTACTGTGGACTATAAATTGCAGTGTTTTTACTGTGCACACAAAGCTTTCAGATCTTATAGAAACATGTTTTAATTATGAAAAACAAAAACATATATATTTTTCTTTCATTATTTTCTAGCATGTAAATTTAAAAACACTATTTCCTTGTTGTATTATATTAGAGTGTAATTTAAAACATTTCTCATGATAACTGACTGGAGGATCTATCCAGTTATAAAATGGATTTGAGCATGGAATTGAGACAGAATTTCTAACAATTTCAGAAATTGCCCAAACAAACCTGACATTTTGTACTATATATTTATATAAACTGATATTCTTACCATTGGTAATTATCAATTCAAAATACTGACACATCTGAAAATTTATGATGCTATCCCACACCCAACAACATCAACTATTCAGTCACTATTTAACCTAAAAATAAAATCAGCCCATATTTGCAGTATACAAATTTCCTGTTGTCTTTAATAAATAGAAAATTGTTATATAACAAAGAAATTTTAATTGAAGTT
Organism: Myodes glareolus; assembly: GCF_982192425.1. Lineage (NCBI taxonomy): Eukaryota > Metazoa > Chordata > Mammalia > Rodentia > Cricetidae > Myodes > Myodes glareolus. Next base: position 100,340,344 of record NC_142053.1, on the reverse strand, counting down.
ATTTAATATTTAATATCAGTCACATTTGAATTTTATAGTCTTGTGCACATAGAGTCTCATAAAACTTCCTCTGGCAACAAAGGATAAGAAGCAAAAAAATTTAAATAAGTCATGTCCTAGAAATTATTGTTTGTGATTTCATGAAGATTTTATTTTTAGCTGGACTAAAGTAAATATTACACTGAATCTTATCATGAAATAATATGAAAAGATGATAAATGTCTTCAGTGTTAGTCACCAACATTATATATTTCATTGAACATTTCCAAAAGAGCAAAGCTAATGATTTCAAATTCATATTTGTGTGTTGTAATAGATACACATGGTTTTAAAATTAAACCTCTTAAATGTATAGACGTCATGTACATTTCAGAACATAGCCTAATATAGCAGAGCAGTAGGAAAAATGTTAAATCCATCTAAAGCATAATTTTAAATGACATCATTTCTTATACTAGTAATTGCCAAAGTAACTGAAGAATTCTTTTCTATTCAGAATAAATGAGAATATACTTTGCTAGTGGCATAATGTAAGAAAGTATGCTACTGACACTAGTAAGTAGGCACTTCAGTGCTGGCACAACCTGTTATTTAGCTGAAATGAGATCTTTTTCTTAAGATTTATCATTTAACTTACTGAAATTTTTTTATAGATCTTGCAATAATGAAACCATTTAGATTATAATTCAGACTAGTTAGAAATGAGTCCTGTATGATAATAGAAACTTAAACAGTTATATGTTAAAACTTTCTCACTTATTGTCCCTACAGCTGAATCACTATATACCAATAGATGTCCATATTGCTAAGTTTTTTTTTTCCACAGTAACAAATTGACTTACAGTTCTGGGGATTTTAGTCCCATCATGTGAATGATTTTTACTTGTTTTGTTTTACCTTTCTTTATTTCACTCTTTGCATTTTAAAGACAGGTGTCTCATGCGGAGATTCACCAGGCTGGCCTGCAACTCACTGCGCAGGCTTCTGCTTCACCTTTTTCTGTGCTTGAAATATTGGTATGAGCCGGGTGGTGGTGGCACATGCCTTTAATGGCAGCACTCAGGAGGCAGATGCACATGGATCTCTGTGAGTTCGAGGCCAGCCTCGTTTATAAGAGCTAGTTCCAGGATAGGCTCCAAAGCTACAGAGAAACCTTGTCTGGAAAATTCAAAAGAAAGAAGGAAAAAAAGAAGGAAGGAAGAAAAGAAAGAAAGAAAGAAAGAAAGAAAGAAAGAAAGAAAGAAAGGAAGGAAGGAAGGAAGGAAGGAAGGAAGGAAGGAAGGAAGGAAGAAAGAAAGAAAGAAAGAAAGAAAGAAAGAAAGAAAGAAATATACGTTTGAGCATAGCTTCCATAATTGGTTTTACGATTACGTGATTGTTGTAAACAGCACACCATGATGTAAAGCATGTGAGGAATAGTCAGAGAGAGATTAGGAAGTAGAAATACCTTTCTGAAGTTAACAGAACCTCCAAAAGTGTATCACCAAGCCATCATAAATGTACCTTAAGGAAGCATCACCTATCCAAACCACATCAGCATATAAGGATGTTATTTATATTAACATTAATCATTCTTTTTTTTTGTAATTTTATTAAATTATAAAAAGTTTCCATTTACGCCCCTCCTCCCAACGCCCTCCCACTCCCCCCCTCCCTCTCCTCCTCCCTCTTTGTCCCCTAGGGAAGTCAGGGTCTCCTGCCCTGTGGGAAGTCCAAGTTCCTCCCCCCTCACTCCAGGTCCAGGAAGGTGAGCATCCAAACAGACTGGATCCCAAAAATCCAGTATATGCAGAGGAAACCAGTCCCAGTGTCATTGTCAATGGCTTCTCGGAAAGACTGCAGGCCAGCCACATTCAGAAAATCCGGCCACATTCAGAGAATCTGGTTGGATCACATGCTCGTTCAGTCACGGTCCATCTGGCCTTGGTAAACTCTCATTAGATCCGACCCCTTGTATCAGTGGGTGATAGTATCCCTCGCAGTCCTTCGTCATTTTCTTCCTCCTTTTGCTCCTCGTTTGGATCTTGGGGGGCTCAGTTCGGTGCTCCAACGCGGGCCTCCATCTGTATCGTCATCCAACGCCAGATGAGGGATCTATGGTGATAAGCAAAATATTCATCAGTATGGTCACGGGCCAAGGCCGGTTCAGGCACCCCCTCCTCTGTCCAGAGAACAATCTGGGGATCTCTCCTTGGACCTGGGATCCCATATATAATCAAGTTTCCTGTAAACTCTAATATGACTCCCTTAGTTGAAATATATTCTTCCCTGATCCCACATTCATCCTTCCTCCCTTCCCCCCATCCCGGTCAACCGAGCTTTCTCCATTCCTCCCCTACTCCCTTCTCTCTAACCCTCTCCCCTTCCATCAACCCTCCCACCCCCCCCCATGCACCCAAGGTTACCTGGGACTCTTGACTATTTCCTACCTCCTGGCGGATAGGTAAATAATCTTCATCAGGTTCGTCTTCTTATTTAGCTTCTCTAGGATCACGAATAATAGGCTCAAAGACCTTTAATTATGGTTAGAATCCACTTATGAGTGAATACATACCGTGTTCCTCTTTTTGGGTCTGGCTTACCTCACTCAGTAAAGCGTTTTCTATGTCCATCCATTTGCATGCAAAATTCAAGATGTCATTATTTTTTACCGCTGAGTAAAACTCTAATGTATATATGTTCCACACCTTTTTTAACCATTCTTCTATTGAGGGGCACCTAGGCTGTTTCCAGGTTCTGGCTATTACAAATAGTGCTGCTATGAACATAGTTGAACAAACGCTTTTGTAGTATGTTTGGGCATCTCTAGGGTATATTCCCAAGAGAGGAATTGCTGGGTCCTGAGGGAGGTTGACTCCCAGTTACCTGAGAAACCTCCACACTGATTTCCAAAGTGGCTGCACAAGTTTGCATTCCCACCAACAATGGATGAGTGTTCCCCTCATTCCACATCCCCTCCAGCATAGGTTATCATTGGTGTTTTTAACTTTAGCTATTCTGACAGGTGTAAGATGGTATCTCAAAGTGGTTTTGATTTGCATTTCCCTGATCGCTAAGGAGGTTGAGCATGACCTTAAGTGTCTTCTGGCCATTCGAAGTTCATCTGTTGTGAATTCTCTGTTCAGATCAGTACCCCATTTTTTAATTGGGTTAATTAGAGTTTTAGTGTCTAGTTTCTTGAGTTCTTTGTATATTCTGGAGATCAGACCTTTGTCTGATGAGGGGTTGGTGAAGATCTTCTCCCAGTCAGAAGGCAGCCCTTTTGTCTTACTGACAGTGTCCTTTGCTTTACAGAAGCTTCTCAGTTTCAGCAGGTCCCATTTATTCATTGTTTCTCTTATGGTCTGTGCTGCTGGGGTCCTACTTAGGAAGTGGCCTCCTGTGCCTATATCTTGTAGACTACTTCCCACTTTCTCTTCTATCAGGTTCAAAGTGGACAGATTGATGTTGATGTCTTTAATCCATTTGGACTTGAGTTTTGTGGATGGTGATAGATATGGATCTATTTTCATTCTTCTACAGGTTGACATCCAGTTATGCCAGCACCATTTGTTAAAGACGCTTTCCTTCTTCCATTGTATACCTTTAGCTCCCTTGTCAAAAATTAGGTGTTCGTAGGTTTGAGGGTTAGTATCTGGGTCTTCTATTCGATTCCATAGGTCGACTTCTCTGTTCTTATGCCAATACCAAGCTGTTTTCAATACTGTAGCTCTGTAATAGAGTTTGAAGTCAGGGATAGTAATGCCTCCAGAAGTTCCGTTATTGTATAAGATTGTTTTGGCTATCCTGGGTTTTTTGTTTTTCCATATAAACTTAATTATTGTTCTCTCAAGGTCTGTGAAGAAGTTTGATGGGATTTTGATGGGGATTGCATTGAATCTGTAGATTGCTTTTGGTAGAATTGCCATTTTTACTATGTTGATTCTCCCAATCCAAGAGCAGGGGAGGTCTTTCCATTTTCTGGTATCCTCCTCAATTTCTCTTTTCAAAGGCTTAAAGTTCTTGTCAAATAGGTCTTTCACATCCTTGGTTAGAGTAACCCCAAGATATTTTATGGTGTTTGTGGCTATCGTGAAAGGTGATGTTTCTCTGATTTCCCTCTCCGTTTCTTTATCCTTTGTGTATAGGAGTGCCACTGATTTTTTGGAGTTGATCTTGTATCCTGCCACGTTACTAAAGGTGTTTATCAGCTGTAGGAGTTCTTTGGTAGAGTTTTTGGGGTCGCTTATGTACACTATCATATCGTCTGCAAATAACGAAAGTTTCACTTCATCCTTTCCAATTCGAATCCCCTTGATCCCCTTATGTTGTCTTATTGCTATTGCTAGAACTTCAAGCACTATATTGAAGAGGTATGGAGAGAGTGGACAGCCTTGTCGTGTTCCTGATTTTAGTGGAAAGGCTTTGAGTTTCTCTCCATTCAATTTGATGTTAGCTGTCGGCTTGCTGTATATTGCTTTTATTATATTTAGGTATGATCCTTGTATCCCCAGTCTCTCCAACACCTTTATCATAAAAGGGTGTTGAATTTTGTCAAACGCTTTTTCAGCATCCAATGAAATGATCATATGATTTTTTTTCTTTCCGTTTATTTATATGATGGATTACATTGATAGATTTGCGTATGTTGAACCATCCCTGCATCTCTGGGATGAAGCCTACTTGATCATAATGGATGATTTTTCTAATGTGTTCTTGGATTCGGTTTGCCAGTATTTTATTGAGAATTTTCGCATCGATGTTCATGAGTGAGATTGGCCTGTAATTCTCTTTCTTGGTTGTGTCTTTGTGTGGTTTTGGTATTAGGGTGACTGTAGCTTCATAAAAGGAGTTTGGCAGTGACTTTTCTTTTTCTATATTGTGGAATACATTAAGGAGTATAGGTATTAGCTCTTCCTGGAAGTTCTGGTAGAATTCTGCATTGAAACCATCTGGTCCTGGGCTTTTTTTGGTAGGGAGATTTTTGATAACAGCTTCTAGTTCTTCACGACTAACAGGTCTATTTAGATTGTTCACCTGGTCTTGGTTCAACTTTGGTATATGGTACTTATCTAAAAAAATGTCCATTTCTTTTACATTTTCCAACTTTGTGGCATATAAACTTTCGTAGTAAGATCTAATGATTCTCTGTATTTCCTCTATGTCTGTGGTTATGTCCCCCTTTTCATTTCTGATCCTATTAATTTGCAAGTTCTCTCTCTGCCGTTTGATTAGTTTGGATAGGGGTTTGTCAATCTTGTTAATTTTCTCCATGAACCAGCTTTTTGCTTCATTGATTCTTTGAATTGTTTTCTGTGTTTCTATTTTGTTGATTTCAGCCCTCAATTTGATTATTTCCAGTCTTCTACTCCTCCTGGGTAAATCAGCTTCTTTTTTTTCTAGAGCTTTCAAGTGTGTTGTTAAGTCTCCAATGTGTGCTTTCTCTGTTTTCTTTAGGTGGGCACTTAGTGCTATGAACTTTCCTCTTAGCACTGCTTTCATTGTGTCCCATAGGTTTGAATACGTTGTGTCTTTGTTTTCATTATATTCAAGGAAGGCTTTAATTTCTTTCTTTATTTCTTCCTTGACCCAGGGGTGATTTAGTAGTTGACTATTCAACTTCCATGAGTTTGTTGGCTTCATGGGGGTACCATTGTTGTTGAATTCTAATTTTAATCCATGGTGATCTGACAAGACACAGGTGGTCACTAATATTTTTTTGTATCTGTGGAAGTTTGCTTTGTTACCAAGTATGTGGTCAATTTTCGAGAAGGTTCCATGAGCTGCAGAGAAGAAGGTATACTCTTTCCTATTTGGGTGGAGTGTTCTATAGATGTCTGTTAAGTCCATTTGATTCAGTACCTCCAGTAAATCTCTTATTTCTCTGTTAGGTTTCTGTCTGATTGACCTGTCCATTGGTGAGAGAGGAGTGTTGAAGTCTCCTACTATTAGTGTGTGTGGTTTGATGACTGCCTTGAGTTCTAGAAGAGTTTCTTTTACATATGTGGGTGCCTTTATATTAGGGGCATAGATATTCAAGATTGAGACTTCTTCCTGATGAATTGTTCCTGTTATGAGTATGAAATGTCCATCTCCATCTCTTCTGATTGATTTTAGCTTGAAGTCGATTTTGTTAGATATTAGAATGGCCACACCCGCTTGTTTCTTAGGTCCATTTCCTTGGAAAACCTTTTCCCAACCCTTTACTCTGAGTAGGTGTCTGTCTTTGTGGTTGAGGTGTGTTTCTTGTAGACAGCAGAATGTTGGATCCTGTTTTCGTATCCAATCTCTAAGTCTGTGCCTCTTTATAGGTGAGTTGAGTCCATTGATATTAAGTGATATTAATGACCAGTGATCGATGACTCCGGTCATTTTTTTGGGTAGTAGCGTGTATGTGTTTTCCTTCTTTGAGTTGTGCTTGTGGAGGGTCGCTAAATGTCTGAGTTAATGTAGGCAGTGTTGGGAATGTTGGATTCCTTGGGTTGTGATTTTCCTTCTAGTATTCTCTGTAAGGCTGGATTAGTAGCTACCTATTGTTTAAATTTGTTTTTATCCTGGAATATTTTGTTTTCTCCGTTGATAGTGAACAATAGCTTGGCTGGGTAAAGTAGTCTGGGTTTGCATCCATTGTCTCTTAGTTTCTGCAGTACCTCTGTCCAGGACCTTCTGGCTTTCATGGCTTCCATAGAGAAGTCTGGTGTAAGTCTGATAGGTTTACCTTTATAAGTTACTTGACCTTTTTCCTTTGCAGCTTTCAATATCCTTTCTTTAGTCTGAATGCTTTGTGTTTTGATTACTATATGACGAGGGGATGTTTTTTTCTGATCCAGTCTATTCGGTGTTCTGTATGCTTCTTGAACCTTCATAGGAATATCGTTCTTTAGGATGGGAAAGTTTTCTTCTATAATTTTGTTGAGTATATTTTCTGGACCCTTGAAATGCAATTCTTCTCCTTCTTCTACTCCTATTATTCTTAGATTTGGTTTTTTTATTGTGTCCCACAGTTCCTGAATGTTTTGTGATGAGAATTTGTTGGATTTGCTGTTTTCTTTGGACAGAGTGTTTAATTTCTCTATGGTGTCCTCAGAGTCTGAGATTCTTTCTTCTATCTCTTGTATTCTATTGGTTAAGCTTGTTTCTGAAGTCTCTGTTCGTTTACCCAGATTTTCCATAGCCAGCCGGCCCTCGGTTTGTGATTTCTTCATTGACTCCATTTCAGTTTTCAAATCTTGAACTGTTTCTATTACCTGTTTGATTGTTTTTTCTTGGTTTCCCAGAATTTCATTTACGGATTTACTCATTTCTTCAAACTTTTTGGTATATTTCTCTTCCATTTCTTTACTCATTTCCTCAATTTTTTTGTTATACTTATCTTCCATTTCTTTACGGCAGATTTTCACCTCCTGTTTAATTTCCTCTATTATTTTCATAAAGAAGCGCTTAGAGTCAATTTCTTCTATTTCTTCTGGCGTAGGGTGTTCAATTCTTCTAGTTTCGAGCTCCCTGGATTCTGGCGGTGTCATGTTGCCTTTCAGGTTGTTGGAGGAATTCTTGCATTGGCGCCTGCCCATCTCTTCCACTCTGGATGAAACTCCTCAGCACTTTCTGGATAGAACTCCTCAGCACTCTCTGGGTAGGACTTCACAGCACTCTCTGGATAGAGCTCCTCAGCCCTCTCTGGGAAGAACTGCTCAGCAGGGCAACAGGGCTAGCTGGTCTTCCCAGGACTCAGGAGACAAAGGGCCCGCAGCAGTGGGGGGAGGGGAGGGGTCCCTTGGAACACCGAAGACCCTGCCGCAGAAGCTGAGGCGGGGAGGGCTGTGCTCCCTTCCCAGACAGGCAGGCAGGCTGCCCAGGCTAGCACCCACTCACCTCTCTGGGAAGAACTGCTCCAACATTAATCATTCTTATCTCCATTTTCTGTAAGTGTATATCTCAAGGAAAGAAATTGTTTGAGGTATATTTTAAAAGTAATTTCGAGTGTAAAAACTTTCCCTAGTGGATTTACTTTTGATAGCTGACATTCCAAAATTTTCTCATTTTTCAAATCTCTATTGTGACTGATTATACTTTCAGCTCAAAATAGCTATTCAAAATATTCATGTTTTTCTTCGTACCTCAATTTTACATTTCTGACTGTGTAACCTATTCATTATGGACAATAAATGTTGATTTGGGGTTTTCAGTTTCTGTTAAATTAGGTATCCATCATTGGGGGGAAAATGTATCTTAAAGTGTTGGATACATAGCATTTATGAAAATCTGCAAAATAATTGCTTATCACCACAAATGAGATCATTAAATTCAGCTACTTTTACATGAAAGAGTGGCAATAAATTTAATTAAAGCTTATTCTCAGTATCATGGTTTGGCATGTTAATAAACCCCAATTTTACCTATATTTAGACCAAGAAGTTTAGTCTTTATTTAAAGAATAATTTTGCTCTTGATTTACACACTCAATATTGAAACTCTTTTCTCATTTCACATTGCTGAAAAAGTTCACATTGAATCACTGTATCTGCTTCCATCGGTTACTGAATTAGGGCAGTCACTAATATGTTCATAGGGGAAGGCCAGTTCAAGCATCCTTTCCACTGTTACTAGGAGTCTTGCAGCCTTGCATGAACTGTTTTTTTTTTTTTGAGTCCATTTCCTATGATGGGATACCTTGCTTGACCATGATGGGGGCGGTGGGGGGCTTGGTTCTGTCTCAGCTTGATATGCTAGACTTTGTTGACTCCCCAAGGAAGGCCTTATACCACCCTGAGCAGTGGATTGGAGGTGGGATGGAGGTAAGTGGAGAGAGGAAAGGAAGGGAGGGGAATCTAGGGCTGGTATGTAAAATGAAAAATAAGAGACTTTTAATAAATAAAAAAGAGTTTAAAGAGTTCTCGTATAAACAATTCTTCATTTCTAAGACATATACTTCCTATATTACATATATGTGAATTAGTGATTAAGAACTTTGAGAACATTTAGTCTTAGTCAATAGTTAACAAAATTTGTGGTGTATTGACATCTTCTCTATTGCTGAAGCTAAAGATTATGGGTCACTTATTTGGTTGGTATAGTGATGCTGCTGCCACCACTGCTGCTGAAGCAGAGACCAAAATTTCATAACCACTTTTCCAAGACACCTTAATTATTAACTCATCTTAATCTTATTTTAAGTCACCTTGACATGGAAAATAATTGTAACATATTAACTCGTATTAACATTTCAAGTTTTACTTTCCTTTCAGTATGCATGGTCTCCACACAAAAGCCAGAGAATTACTGTTAAAACATACACAAGTTCATTTGATCCACTGGCATCTTGTCAGCATGAAAACAATATTTAAGTTTTTAAATTTTTTATATCATAGTTATTTTATATGACATTTGACTATATACTTTACCTTATTTTCTATCCCTTTCCTTCTGGATTATTTTCGTCCAGGTATACTGTCTGGTTTGATTTTTGTCTACTGTTCCCACCATGTTTCTAAACTAGTATTTTTTTTATATACATGTGTATAGATTTCATTCAAAAATCTATTAACACATTTCACATAAAGATGGATCTTTTTTTAGTTCAAGGTATTTTAATAATAGCTAAACTAGTATTTCTACACTTAATTTTTCTTTTGTTTAAGATGATCACCCTGCCCCACTCTTTTTTGTATAGGTCATTCCTCGTTTATGAATTCCCTGATCATCACATGCAACATAGCACTGACTTCTTAGCTCTTTTGACAGATGCCTGTCCATCCACAAATGCAGTATTCTTCACAATAAAACTATGTTATTTTTAGTGCTATAACTTAAATGGAAAAATAGTTTCTAGGATTTATTTCTAATTACATGAATTAGTAAATGCATAAATATTCCCACTTTGTCTACTCTTTCTTATAGTAATCATTAATTCATTCATTCCTTGAATTTATGTGCTCATACATGTGAGTTGATACATGTGTAGTGGACAGTGGGCACATTAGAAGAACTGATTCTTCCACTATGCATGTACTGGGGGTTAACTTGGGTCCCTAGGCTTTGTAACATGTGCTTTTATCAGTTGAACCATTTCATTGATCCCCAATTAATTATGTTGCTGGAAGTTGCTCTATCTCTCCAGACAAAAGGACTTCATGTATTCTGGTGTGCAGGCAGTCTAAGTCAGATTTTCTATCTGTAAATCGTATCAATCTGACTACCTCATGACATCAAATCTTTGGCTATTCCTGAGACTCTGAACACTGACAAGCACACACACAGAGAAACACACACATACTTGTATGTGTGCATGCTTGACCACAAATGTTCAATGAATACATTTATTTTCATTTTAGAAGCACTAATTTTTTTTACTACCGTTTTTCTGTCAGATTCTCAACTGCATCTAAATTTATTAATATTTTAATTAACATCTACGACACCACATTCTTACCACACCACACTCAGCACCCCATAAACAGGCCATGGATTGGCAGGGTTTCCAGTCCTGCAGCCCTGGCTCTGCTACAGCCACTATATGTAGGTTTTAATTAACTCTATATTTTCATATTTATCAATAAGACTTGGGAGTCAGATAGTGCGGGTGAAAATCTGCCACATCATAGAAGTCAAAAAGCAACCAGCTGATCATTTTTTTAGCTGGAGACCTAGCAAGAGAGCATCTCTCTATTTATGTCCCAGGCCTCAAATTTCCATAGGTGTTTTCCACTACTTCCAGTGTGTCTCTCTCCACTTCTCTGAGTGCTCCATTCTCTCTATGGCTAATTCTTGTTAATGAACCACTGGCTCTACCTCTGATGCCAGGTTAGTTTTATTAACACAGTACAATCTAATATCCCACAACAGTTTCCCCTTTTTTTCCTAACTAAAATGAAAGGTTTTAACTCTAACACAGTGAAACTACATACAATAAGAAAAAAGTATCAAGTAAGAATTACATTCACAATGTCCAATTCATTTGTATTTGGCAAATACGGAGAAAACACTCTATTTTCTCTATCATATCTTAGTGAGTCCAAAGTTTTATACCTAAAGCACTTTCTATCATAACTTGTATTACCAACCTAAAAATATCTTTAAAACCATAAAACATTCTCTTAAATAAACAAATTAAGCTTTTGTCTCACACTCCTAAAAACTTTACATCTCTTTTGTAAGTTTCTTTTCTGAATTTGGTAACAAAAAAGGTGGTATAAATATCTAGTCTTCAACCCCATAAGATGATGAAATACTACCTGAGTAAACGTGATGTTCATGGCAAACAACTATCAAAACTATAGGAATGACAGAGAGAACTGGCTGCCTAAACCATCAGCCTGGGTTCCTTTGAAATGTTTGGGCATCCATCTTTGGCATAAAGTCCTAAAATATATGAAAGACTTATCTATAAAGCAGGAATTTTAAGGACTCTCCTGCCTTGTCTTAGCATTGTTCATCAGTTGACTTCTTTTGTGACCTGCTTGTCCAATTTGGACAACATACTGTCAGCAATTGATGCAAGCACACTTTCTTGTCTCATGGTTAGCTTTGCCACACTGAAATAAAACTCCATATGGAGGTTCTTTGATGACCATCATCCTTTTGTGAAGTAGATTGGTGCTGTCAGGAACAAATGGGTTTCACTGTCATAAAAGGCTTATGCTATTCAAACACCTTAAATGTCATATTCTCTAGATGTCTGGAGTATTTGAATATGACCTATCTATCTAAAATATATCTCTGTTTAACCTTTAAAACATACCTAACATGAACTGATTGATATAGGTGACTAAATTCTAACCTGTGTTTCTTAGTTATCATAAAGAGTGTGTAATAATAGCTTTTAAAAAACTATAACTTTACATTTCATTTTTAAATTAGCTGCATAAGTACAATGCCTTAAACAAGAGAAGAAAAATATAGAGAGTATGTTATAGCAAAAATAATCTTAAATTTGTATCATTATACAATAATCTATACCTATTTGAGACTATTAGTTACATTTTAGTTTAAAAGTAGATTCAATCAACTACTCTTTTATCCGATCATTCCTAAACCCCACATTCTTTCTTTTCAGAAAAATATTTCGGAATCTAATTTCCTTCACTTAGGTTCCTCTCTGATCTTTACCAATAAGAACTTGCAACTACTCTAGATAATAGCAAACATTCATAACCCATAGAATGACCAAAATCCATCCTCTCTGCCTCTTGGAAATGTGGGGGTCATATTACTAAATTTACTTCCTGTTTTCTGTGGGTATGGGAATCTTTAGGGGACGCTGGAAAAAATAGGATAATAGTCAAGTCCTGGCAGAGCTAGTTGTATTTTTTGCTGTCCAGTATCTTTGTGATGAGAAAATGCAGGGTTTATCTGAAGTCCTGGCTGAAGTAGTCTGTGAGGCTGAACTTAGATAACCATTCTGAAGTGGTCATTAGCAGTATATAGTCCAAAACTGATCTTTGGGTTGTATTTGTCAGATTAATGGTGTTACAAAATTCCAAGTAGATTTGTCATTGCAGGGCCTCCTCATCTTTTTGGAGACTCCAAAGGTCACTGTTAGGAATGATCATGGTTCACTGCAGAAATCTTAATCATTTTAAATGTCATATGCAGCAGATCTCCAAGAGGTTAAAGGTTCATAATCTATTAAATATATATACAAGGAACACAAGCTTAGTTCCTAGTTACCTGTTTCAGGCTCATACTGGAAAACAGATACAGAAAGCTAGATGTTGTTTATTTCTAGAATTAGTTAGTACTTTATATTACCATAAATATCATGACAGAAAGTATATGTGTGTGTGTGTGTGTGTGTGTGTGTGTGACTATATAGATATTATCACAAATTTTGAGAACATTTCATTGAGGGGGCTTGCTTATAATTTCAGAAGTTCATTCTATTATCATCATGGCAGAAGCACGTCAGTGTGCAGGCAGATGTGGTGCTGGAGTTGAGAGTCCTGTCCTACATCTTTATTCAGAGGCAACAGGAAGTCAACTGACTGTCACACTGAGGGAAACTAGAGCAAAAGGGACCTCAAAGCCCACCCCTACATAGTGACACATATAAGAACACAAGACCATACCTCCTAATAGTGCCACTCCCTTTGGGAACTATTATCTTTTTTCAAATAACCATACCATGAAAATTGCATATAAATCTGATTTTTAAAATGATTATAAAGGCTGTGAGCTAATTTATTTATTTTTCCTGACTTATAAACTGTCCTTCCTGATTATTTTCATCAGTATAGAATTAGATAGAAATTGGAGCTCATGAAATTTGTATCCCCTTATTATATGAGGGAGAATCCAATTAGTTCTTTCACAATCTGAAGTCAATTTCTTTTGAGATATTTGTTGCCAATCTCTTCCAAAAATTACTGAAAATTCTTTGCCAATGTACATTTTCTGCCTATCATGAGTCAATTTCAGCATTATTAAAAGGTACCACAATTTCTTCTGAGTCTGCTCCTGTTAATTGATAGTCTCAATATGTCTTTGACAATCAATTCAGAACCATTTTCTACATAAGTCTTTAATTTTCTATGCTGTGTGGTGAAAATATTCATTTCAAGGTATTATCTTCTCTCTTCATGAGAATTTCTATAGGAGAATACCTAGAAGGTATCTGGATACAACCAACCTCTGAATCCAAGCCATCCACATGTGTATCCTGTAATTTCTCTTTTACCAAAGCCAATTCTCTCGATCTCTGCTGATAATTTTCTGGGAATATTTAAGACTTTATCATCTTTTAAGGATTGAAATAAATTAATTATTTCTTGAGTTGTTAATCCAGTTTTGGGCCATAGTCAGTTAATATCTTCCAGTAATTTTTGAAAATCATTAAGAGTTCATAATTGTTTTTTCCTGACTTGTACTTTATGTGGTTGAATTTTCTATAAATCTATCTTATATTCTAGGTAATTAATATAATAATCTCTTTGTATTTTTTTCAGAAGAACTTTGTATTGGCCAACAAGGCAAAATTCTCTTTACTTAATCAAATACTTTTCTAAGGTATCTGCATCTGAATCAGTCAGAAAGATATCTATATAATCATAAATTTTAGATTGAGAATCTGGCTACAAATTAATACTAATGGTTATTGTACAAAATATTGACAAAAATAAGGTTGTTTAGCATTCCTTGTTGCAAGATCATCCATTGGTGTTTTTAATAGGTTGAGAAATATTATTAGTTGGCACTGTGATGTCAATTTTTCTCTATCCTTTTCTTGTAAAGAGATAGTTATAAATTAATCTTGTTAATAAATCAGTATGATTGATTAGGTAATAAAGCAGACAAGCGAATTCTAGGCTGTGAAGAGCCTATTGGCTGGATCACCTTATTATAGTCATCAGATCTGTTATTATAGCCATCAGAAAATTCTCCATTTTTTAGATTTCTTTTTAATGACAATTATTGGAGAATTACCAGAAACTGGTCAATTCTTCAATATGTTGAACATTTAGCCGCTCCTGTAACAACTATTTTAGAGACTGTAATTTTTCTGATGTCAACAGATGTTGTTCTAACCACATACGTTTAAGCATTTTAAAGGTATAGGCTGTTGTTTCATTTGAAAGGCCAACAGCTGTTGTGTCTTGCTTTTATACAACCTGAATAGTCTATGAATATTCATGATAATATTTTAAAATATTTCACTGAGAAGCATTCTTTTTTAAGTTTTTATTACTATTATTTAATTGAAATTTTACATACCAATCCCAGTTCTTACTCCCTCCCCTCCTCCTATCCTGCCCCCCATCCATTCCTCAGATAAGGTAAGGTTTTCCATGAGGAGTCAACAAAGTATTGCATTGAGGCAGGACCAACACTCGCCCCACTATATCTAGGCTGAACAAGATATTTCTCCAAAGAAAATGGGCTCCAATTCTCTTTGAATGCCAGTTCAAGCAGTAGGGATAAATCCTGGCCCCACTGCCAGTGGCCCTACAGTCTGCTTCAGCCAAACCATAAAACTGTCACCCATGGTTGTATGATGGCTCCCCCTCAACAAACCAAAGTCAGTGAGCTCTCCTTGGCTCTGGTAAAATGTTTCAACAGATGTTCGCATCATGGTTTTGACCCCTTTTCTCAAATTATCACTACTCCTTCTCTTCCATTGGACTTTGGGAGCCCCACTGCTTTACTGTGAATCTCTGTATCTGCTTCCATAAGCTGCTTGATGAAGGTCCTATGAAGACAATTAAGGTAGTCATTTATCTGATTGCAGGGGAAGGCCAGTTCAGTCACCCTCTCCTCTATTTCTTAGGTTCTTAGCTGAGGTCATCCTTGTTGTAAAAGGATAGCAACATGCCGCTTCCCACTGCCTGGGTCCCGGCCACCCAGCTAGCTTTACCTGAAATAATTACACGGAAAATGTATTCATTTAAACACTGCCTGGCCCTTTATTTCTAGCCTCATATTGGCTAACTCTCACATCATAATTAAGTAACCCATTTCTAATAATTTGTAAGTCACCACATGACTGTGGCTTACCAGAATGAGTCTAATCTACATCCGTCTCAGAGAGGAGAACCATGGCATCTGCCTGACTCTGTTTTCTTTCTCCCAGAATTCTGTTCGGTCTACTCTGCCTATCTAAGCTGCTGTTCTATCAAAAGGCCAAGGCAGTTTCTTTATTTAACCAATGTAAGTAACACATAAACAGAAGGCCCTTCTACACCACATCCTTTTGGATTCCTGGGAATTTCCCTAGAGAAGGTTTCTTGCTAAGCCTGATAATGCCCCACCTCAGTCAAGGTAACCCTTTCTTTGCTCTTTCTCTCTGTCCTTCCTCCATCTCAACCATCTTGTTCCCTCATGTTATCCTCCCACCTACCCTTCTCCTCTTTTCCTCCCCTTCTTCCCTCCCTTCTCCCTAAATCCCAATGTTCCCAATTATCTCAGGAGATCTTCTCTATTTTCCCTTCCCAAGGGGATTCATGTATCCTTCTTTTAGGATTCTCCTTGTTATCTAGCTTCTCTGGGGTTGTGAACTATAGGCTTTGTTTTATATCTAATATCTACCCATGAGTGAGTACATATCAAATCTGTTGCTCCTGTTCATTTACCCAGGTTTTCCATCTCCAAAATTCCGTTTGTGTTTCTTTTTTTTTTTTTTGTCTACATTTTAATTTTCAAGTCTTGAACTGTTTGAACTGTTTCTTTCAACAGTTTGGGTTTTTTTTCTTAATTTTCTTGGTTTTCTTTAAGAGCTTTATTAATTTCTTCCAATTTGTTCTTTGTCTTTTCCTTCATGTCTTTAAGAGAATTTTTTCATTTCATATTTAAAAGTCTCTATCATATTCAGAAAGTTATATTTAGGGATATTTTTTTCTATTTCTTCTGGGTTAGGATGTTCAGGTTTTCCTCTTATAGGACCACTAGGCTAAGGTGTTGCGATAATGCTCGTTAGGTTGTTGAATGTATTCTTGCATTGAAGCCTATCCATCTCTTCTTCCAAAGGGTACCAGTGGGGCCAGTGCTTCAGAGGATCTCTCTTTTTCCAATTGATGCAGGTGGAGCTCGTGGCTTAGGTGGTCATGTGCCTCTGGTAGTCACTGATGTGTTTCTGGGGCTTCTCTTTAGGTGCTTTCAGGGCCAAGGCACTCTTGGTCATAGGTGTAGTGGGGAATGGTTGCAGGTTTGAGGAGACTGCTCTGGGGTCTCTGTGGTTTGGTGGGAGGGGGTGGGGCTCAGGATGTTCCTCAGTGGACTAATGCCTGGAGAGCAGGGCCCTTCAGCTGAAAACCCAGACACTCATCTCTCCAGGGGTAGTCAGGTCCAAGGTTCCAGTGGTCAGGGATGCGGTTGGGGAGGGTTGCAGGTGTGGAGAGGCTGCTCCCAGGTCTCAGAGGCTTTATGGGTGGGGGTGGGAGTGGGGGTGGGGGTGGGGGAGGGGCAAGGAATGTGCCTTTGGGAGCTACAGTCTGCTGGGAGCAGTGCTCTCCAGCAGGGAATCCAGACACTCACGTCTCCAGGGGCAGTCAGGTCTGAGGTTCAAATAGCCACAGATGTGGTGAATGATGGTTGCAGGTGTGAAGAGGCTGTTCCCAGGTCTTTGGGGCTTTGTGGGTGAGGGTGGGGCATGAAATGTGCCTTAGAGAGCCTCTAGTCTAAAGAGTTGGGCCTCCAGCCTTGCACTCAGAACCTCTCCTCTCCCCAACTTGTATTTTCAAAAGCCAGATTCACTTAATATTTGTCTGACTTCTGGATCTAAATACTATTCTATTTATTGCTGAAGTCAATCTTTGCAAATAAAAAAATATCAATGAAGGCTTCTCTATGGCCTTACATAATTAACTAAATGACTCAGACCTCTATCCTGATTTTTCAACTTTGTCCCAACCACTCAAAGTTACTAGATGATACAGGACCAAGAAGTGATCATCAAATCCATGCTAACTTTGCAAATCAGAATGTTGACTTTCACTGAGAAACATATATTGGAAAATGCAAATACCTCTAGACCTTTTTGATTGTTCTATGGCCCTAGCTTCCTCTTTCTACCATGTTCTCTGTAGTAACTGAGGAACAGCTTCCAATATTGCTGTAGCTAAATTTTTCCAGTCTTGGGTAATAATTCTCTTCTCAATTGGCCATAAATTTAACATCTGCTTCAATAGAGTGAATGCACACTACATAAAATGACCATTTTTTTTTTAAAAATCTCCTGAAATCAAATATTTACATAGGATTCCATTTAACTTCTGTATAACATTGGGGTTGTTTTTTGTTTCTCTATAGTAACTGGATTACTAAGGATACTTTTCTACTAACTTTGGACCACCCTTCTTGAGTTCCATCATGACGTGTTGCAGTTGGCTCTTGTTTAAATTCCTCTGTCTGTGTTTGAATACTTCTCTTATTTTCTTTAATAAGTCTTTCTAAGACTTGTACCTTATCAGTCAACTTTTCATAACTGGCACAAAAATCTACTATGGTTATTATTGATCAGATATTAATTATCAGACAGATAGTATTTATAATCAGTATTACATCAGTCTCAGTTAAGTCATTTATCTTTGCATTTTCTACTTCTACTTTCAAGGATCTAAAGTAGAACCATTCAGACTCCTACCTCCCTGCATTTTGATATTTTCCATTCTTAACATTGAAAAGACTTTTCTTTTTTAAATAATATTTAACTATTTCCTGAATAATTTACCATGTGTCTCACCAAATCTGTTGACTTCTCAACTTCTCTGCAGCAGTGACATCAGTGTCAAGCTCGGGTTTTTTTCTTCAATTTCTGAGTGCAAGCCCACCCTCCAGATTCCCCACAAGGAGTACACAAAAGAGGTATCAGCATCTGGAGCAGTGTATTTTGAGAGTCTTTTGAGCAACAGCTTCCTGTGGCAGTGCTGGATTGCATTGTTTCTCTGTTCATGTAGTCATATCCCATGTTGAAAAACCAAATGTTGTTTTCTGTTGACTTATCAGTTGCACATGAATTTAATATTTTATCTACTATCTGTGGTCCTGTGCCATCTTGTCCCTGTAATCAACACCCCATAGTCCACTCATCGTGGCCTGGAGGGACTTCCTATCCTACAGCCCTATATGTAGGTATAGCCTCTATATGTAGGTTTCAACTATGTCGTTATTATTCTATTCATCCACAAAGACTTGGGAGTTTGATATTGGTGTCAAAACCTGCTAGATCAGAGAAGCCAAGAAGCAAACAGTTAACCTTCTTTTTTGGCCAGAGATCCAACAAGAAAATATCATTCTCCATACATCCCAGACTAAAAAATGGCAAAACCGCTAAGTATCTCTTACTACTTCTTATGTATATTTCTATTCATTTTGCTGGGTCTTCTGTATTTTCTATGGCTATTTTTTTGTCAACTAGTCACTGGCTCTGCCCCTATCCAAGGTTAATTTTTTTAACACAGTCTCAGGGTTTCACAATGCAATCAAATACCCTGCAACATATTACCTTAATTTTGATATTTAGATTAAAGTTTTTATTTATATCATTTGAAAAACTGCATGCTTCAATTCAGTAACTATGCAGTTTATGGGCAATATAGAACAGACTCAGGCATGGAAGCCAAATCATCTACTTCAGTGCTTTTGGAGATATCCTTCCTGTTCAACTGGGCACACTCACTGCAATAAAGAGACAATGAAAAGAGTTTAAATGTCCTTTACTGAATAGTCATTCTATTCTGCCACCCTCTTGAACCATCTTGGTCACAGCTTGTGATTCCCGAAGGTATTCTGTATTGAAAGAATTATTTTTCTATGGTTTTTGATGTCAAAAAGAAGTAAAATTCTTGATGATCACATTAAGATTGTACAGGGCTCATGCTGGGAATGGCATGACAGTTCAAACAGAAGTGCAGTTTATTGGTTTCAGCAAAATCTACAATTCATCATTTCCCCTACAGTGTGTATTTTTTTTGAAAAAGTCAATGTGTTTACTGGACAAAGTTTTCAAACTGGAAATGGAGTAAGACCATGTAGGGGTGACTGGCCTTGTGCTATTTATCCTTAATCATCAGTACCTGGTCATCTTTGTAAACTTGAATTTGAGATACCTCATAGAAATTTTTAAATCTTGATTACAGTGGAGCAGGACTTCATGTATAAAAGCTAGGCAGGCTTCATCTTCTTTTTGTCGTCCTTCTTGTTGATGACTAAGTCAATGTTGGTGTTATTGAATCCCGTCCTGCTTGATTTTGACAAATCCCTTGTTCCAGTCCACTTTCAACTTACTCTCTGGAACATCCCTTATTTGAGAACTTGGTATTTGGGCCGTGCTCAATCACAACAGCTTCTACATATTGAAGTTTGATTCACTGGTGCTGGCTGTCTTTTCTCGCCAACCGATACACATGCATCATCACTCTCAATGACAGATACATTCACACTTACTGGTATGTAAATTTTAAACATAGAGTTCAAATTTACTGTTCTTCTCATTAGACTGTTATCTCTGAATAACATGCAGGATAGAATATTAAATATCATCTTTAAGTTTAGTCATCTTTAACATGAAAAATCATATAGTTTCAGATGCATAGAGGTGCTTGGAAAATCTACTTCCCAAAGTATTCAGTCAGGCTGTCTTTTTTGGCAGGGTTTTTTTTCTTGGTTATTTCTAGTATCAAGAAGTGCTGCTGAAAGAGAAGAATATTGTTATTTTACCTAGAATGCCCAAGTATCTTATGAAACTCTTCCTTCAAATTGAACTAATCACACTTTACATAACTAAACTCATATTAATGACTCTGGTTCTACTCTTGTTGGTGGAGACTGCTTGTTTGCTCCTGGTTGCCCAGAACCCAAAATAACCATACAGAAACTGCATTAATAAAATTGCTACTTGGCCTCTTAGCTCTTGTTTCTTATTGGATCGCTCTTACATCATAAATTAAGCCATTATTTTATATTTACCATGAGGTTCATGACCTACTGGCAAGTTTCCTACTGGTGGATTGCATCTTTCTCTTCTGGTAGCTACATGGCATATCATTGACTTTCCTTTACTTCTCCCAGCATTCAATTTAGTTTTCCTGCCTTGCCTCTACTTTGCCCTATCACAGGCCAAAGTGCTTTCTTTATTCATTAACCAATAAAAGCAACACATATACAGAGGGACTCCCCAAACTATTTCCAATTTTCTGATTAAATTAAAAAGAAGGTTTTAATTTTAACATAGTGAAATTACATATAACAAAAGAGTTATTAAGCAAAAATTGCAGTTACAATATTTATATCTAATTTTTTTATAATAATGAAGGAAAACTATAATTATAACTATGCTTCAACTCCATCAAAGACCCCAGAAGGATATAATATTATCTAAGTTAACAGAAAGTGCATAAGCAACTTCCAAAAGTAGAATTGTCAGTGACATTTCATTACCTGGACAGTCACTCAACATTCTTCTGTATTGTTGAAGCATCCATCTTCATCCTACAGGCCCATAGTATCTGGTAGAATTTTCTGTAAAGCAGGAAATTTTTTTTTTTGGAGATGAACCAAGGGAAACTTTATTTGTTGCTGTTAGGAATGTAAACTATTTCAACCTCTATGGGGGTCATGGTAGAGCATTCTCACAAAACTAAAATTAGATGCAATGTATGATCCAGCTATATATTAACCTAAACAATTCCAACTTAATATATCACAGAAATGTTTACGTATCTTTGTTGATGACGGCACTACTCACAAAAACTAGGCCATGGCACCAATCTAAGTATTCAAAAACAGAAGAATTGTTAAGGAAAAGCAACACATATACAGAATGACTTCCCATGCCCTTTTCCCCTTTTCTGTCCAAATAAAAAGGTTTTAACTTTAAAATAGTAAAATTACATGCAACAAAACAGTTATCAATCAAGAATTGTTGTTATAATATTTAATACACTTAATCAAATTAAGGAAAATATCATTAATCCTATCTTTGTGAATATAAAGTTTTATGTCTAATCTATCTTTTATTATAACTAAGGAAAACTATAATTATAACTATGTGTTCTTCAACTCCTTCAAAGACTACAGAAAGTTAAAATATTACCTAAATGAACAGGAAGTGCATTGTAAGCAACTTCCAAAACTCTAGAACTGACAGAGACATCTCGCTGCCTGAACAGCCACCCAAAGTTCGTCTGTAACATTGGGGCATCTATCTCCATCCTACAGGCCCATAGTATCTTGTAGACTTTTCTATGAAGCAAGAAATTTCAAAGACAATTCTACCTATACTGTCACTCTGTTAGCCACTATCTTCTGTATCCTGTAGAACATTTGACAGACTTTTTCACGAAGCAGGAAACCTGAAGGATTGTCTCACCTTTTTGAGACAAACTCAGCAGTCATTTTACTGTGGGTCTGCCAGTCCAGTCAAGCCGTTCAGGCAAGTCCAGTCCAACATGGCAGAGGCATGGACACTGCCTCTGAGAGCCATTTTCTCTACCCCAGATCCAGGGTTGGGTCACAGCAGGTCTGTGTTGCTATTTTGCAAGTTGTAACACTCTGCTCACAAACCCCATTTAAATGCTCCATACTTGGACCTCCTAAAATTGTCAGAGTTGTTTGTGCAACCAGCATGAAACAGAAAGCCTTCTTAAAGGAGTCATGTAGTTTTTGCTGCTACCACTGAATCAGGAACCCTTCTCTAATAAGAATTTTTCTTCTGCTTGCTTCTAGCAAACAGATCCCACCTGAGAAATTGCTGCTACCAAAAAGCCATGTTTAACTCTGTTCTTTTGCATCTAGAATTTCTTTTTAAGCTTTCTCAGATTTTACGTGATATAGGTGACCTTGTAGGCATGCCAATTTGCCTTTGCACACTGCTTTTTCATTACCAGCTGCCAAGAACTGCCCAGAACTAAACAGAAACTGTATTAATTAAATTGCCATCTGGCCTCTAGCTTTTTATTGGCTAGCCCTTGCATCTTAAATTAACCAATTTTCATTATTTTATATTTTACCATGAGGCTCATGTCCTACCAGAAAGGTTCTAGCTGGCAGCTCACATCTTTTTCCTCTGGCAGCTACATGACTTCTTATTAACTGTGTCTTTTCTCCCAGCATTCAGTTTAGTTTTCCTGCCTAGCTCTATTATGCCCTATCACAGATCAAAGAATTTCTTTATTCATTAACCAGTAAAAGCAACATATATAGAGATGGACTTCCCACACCATTCTATAACAATTATTATTTATTTTTCAAGAAAACATAGCATTATGCATACAGGTATACAAAGGAAAATTTGCTAAGATATGTTAAAAATATTTAAGTACCATATATAAATTCTGGATTATATAGTTTTACAATGAGCACATAATTATCAAAATAAAATGACTTTCATAAATCAAAAGAAATAGTAAATGAACATTTTAATGTAAAATACCTGTTAAGGATG
The DNA here is from genome assembly GCF_982192425.1 of Myodes glareolus. Classification (NCBI taxonomy): domain Eukaryota; kingdom Metazoa; phylum Chordata; class Mammalia; order Rodentia; family Cricetidae; genus Myodes; species Myodes glareolus. Next base: position 100,317,495 of record NC_142053.1, on the reverse strand, counting down.
TATATGTATATGTATACATATACATACATACATATATGCATATACACATACACACACACACATATATATACAAATAAACACACATACATACATATATACATACATATATGAACAATTATAAATTGCTAGGACATGTTAGATAATATTTAAATATCCTATTCAATTTCTGGACTATATCACAATATAATGATATATATTATCCTTAAAATAACATGATTTTTATAAGTTTGACATAGTAACAATTACCTTTATGTTTTATACATTATGTAAGCATGAGGGTCCCATCTTTTAGTATCATATTAGGATATCCATTTACCTACAGAGTAATGATGATATCTTACTTTTGTTTCTTTAAGCATGATACTTAAGATTTGGAATTAGGTTTGGGTTTAGGTGTAGTGTAAATTGGTATTTGGGAGTCATAGACTAATTTTTCCCTAAAGTATATCACAATACAAATATCTAGGAGAACCTGACAGAAAACTAGTATGAGTTATGTAATACTAAGAGTTTTTAATTGTAAAAAACTAAATCTCGAGACAATTTCTTGTGGTGATTTGCACAAATATTCATGTAGTCATGTATCCTCAGGACATATTTGTCATGTTCATTTAAGTCAGATAATTTGGTCTCATGATCCCACTGTATAATTTAGAATATTGAATTAATATGAGCTGACTGAAAATGCTAAATATTCTAATAAGAATAATGTAGAACAGGTGGAAGGACCATTTACACAGAGCATGTTACATCTATGAATTATATTCAGATCATTTACTAACTAGACTCTTAAAGATGTTAACACTTATCTTTGGCCAATTGTAAATGATTTACAAAAAAGAACTGTGATTTTGGCATGACATTTTTATGATTTTAAATAATGGTTATTCTGTTCCTGTGTAGATGGTAAGAGCAACCTTCAAGTTTTTAATTGTAATCAATTTCTATAAACTCATAAAAAATATGCTTGCAAATCATGGCTTACAATTAAATTTGTGTGTTGTTTTCTGAGATAGCATAATGATTATCAGTGGCTCAAAATGCATATTGCCTTGATCAGGACTCATCTTAAGATCTATCATAAATGTTGGAAATGTAGAAGCTAAAATGTGAGCTTATCTTAGTGTTTAACTTATGTTTATTTTTGACTGCTCCTATTTTCTTAACAAGAAAACTTCATTATAGTTAGTTTCATGTTATAATTATATGTAGTATCTGTACTTGGGTACTTAGTGAAACAAATCATACTTATTAAAATGAAATTGTGTTGTCTGTATTCATTACATCATTTCTTATAGATGACACTATCACATAAAGATGAAATCCCTTGGAAGGTAAAATTCCCACTCTTTTTAATGATTTTAGTTATTGAATGTTATATGCTCATAAATAAAGGAAACAATAAATTTATGGAGACTCTCTAGATGTAATATGAATCACCCTACAGATTGTTGTGGCCAGTTCGACTGGTGTAACAGACCTGTCAGTAATGTATCTTCCTTATCTCTTCATGAGAAATTTTTTTCTAATCCCATAGTCATACAACTTTCTGTCTTTAGGAATTTTTTACTAATTAGATTAGACTATACTAATTAGATTGCTAGATATTTCACCAAAAGTTATGTAGCAGTGATATAATTAGCCTCTAATTCAGATAACAGTAACTTGATGTCTTTGTTATCTTTTTCTCAGATGGATCTAAGTGGTGAGGAGATAAAAAATGGAAGTGTCAAAGGGAGAATGCTTTCATAATTATTAAATGAATATCTTGGAAATATAACACCAAAATGATTGACTTTCATGGTTTTCTTTATATTTTAATATTTTAGGATTCCATTTTCATATAATTAATGAATGCAATTAATTTATATTTTGTGTCATGAATATCATAGGTTGATTAATTTGAAAAAAAAAATTTGAGATGTCCACATTTTCCCCTTTATATAAAATAGTTTCTTTTCTTAAAGAAAATAGTTTCTTTTCTCATACAATATATCCTAATTGCAGTTTCCCCTCTGCATAATCCTTCTGCCTACTCTCCACCTCCACTTCCATCTGGATCCACTCTTGTTCTGTGCCTAATTAGGAACGAAATGGTTTTTAAGAGATAACAACCCTTGGCCTCCATGCCTTCTATATAAAAGGTGTTTAATAGCTTTTTTAGAGTAGAGCAGGGTTTAACTGAGGTTAGTACTTTCCTAGTTAGCTATAGGAGAATTTAGGGCACCAATCTCTTTATCGAGAAGGACTAAAAATCAAGTAAACTGGGACGTGCCAACCCTATCTAGGAAGTCTGAAAAGTGATCCATATGAAGGATTTATCTTCTAACCAAATATTCTGCCAAATAGAAGATAATTGCAGGGAGCTAGGTACTGAGTTTGTCTCAGGCAATGAAGTGGAGATTAAAAGGCAGGAAACAAGGTTATTGACGGTGTGACTAAATTTCCCACTGGAGGTCCCAGAGATTGGGGGAGATGACCCAGTATGCCAGTACTTGGGGAAAAGTTGTGCCTACTTATCCATACTCTGCTGAATCTTGCACCAAGGGAGAATGATTATGGCTTCACAAGAGATCTACTATAAGAACAACCAATATACAAAAGGTGGTAGGCCCAACACCTTGCAAACTGGGTTTATCTCAATCAGAACACATTCATTCTGGTAGTTCAATCTTCTGCTCGATCAGCTGAAATCTCATTGCATGATTTCTGTGAACCACAGCAACAACCAAACCTGACAAAATAAAATATACTAAGATAAAGGAAAAACCATCCTATAGAGCCTGAACAAGACAACCTAACCAAAGGAAAAGAGTTCCAAAAACAGGCAAAAGAATCAGAGACCCACTGTACAGAGGTGGAATGAAACTAGGCGAATGAAAATGGAGGAGTGAAAGGAGAGGTGAAGCTCTGCAGTTCATTTACCTGATTCTTTGCAGGGGTGTCCTGTGCGTTAGCAGGGAATTCCTGTTGTAGTTGGAGATTGGGATAAACAAACAAGTAGAGAGAGGGAAATTAGGGATTGGGAGAGACATGAAACTGCAAGATAGAATCTGGGGAAGAGGGAAAGGTAAAAATCTGTAGTCAACACACATAATTCCCTGTCTAGAATCAAGGTATATATTTTTATCAGCTGTTGTGATGAGCACTCCATAATTTCAGTTGCCAAATAATCATGCATGTGGACTTAAATGTATTACTATAATATATAATTACAAAACTAGAGAAGGATTGAACTTAAATAATAGGTACACATATAAACGTACCAAATTATCATTTTATGATGAAAACATTAATAATTATATTATGGCATTTGCAATATAAAATATTTTATTATTAAATATGGTAACCACATGTTATAGTCATGCCAAAGTATATTTCTCAAGTCTATATCAAGTTTGTGCCCTTTGATCAAGATCTTTACTTTTTCAAATCTTTATAGTAACTATCCTTATAGTATCTAGATTCATGAGTTTGATTTTATTTTCTTTTATTAAAACCAATTTTTTTCATATAATACATCCTTTTTACTGTTTTTTTTCTCCATCTACTCCTCCCAATTCTTCCCCATTTAACCTCCCATCTGGATCTACCACCTTCCTGTCTCTCATTAGAAAACATGCTTCTAAAGTAAAATAATAAAATGAAATTAGATGAACAAAAACAAACACATCAAAATAGGACAAAAAAACCTCTAAAGATGGTTGAACAAAACAGTGATCTATGAGTGTAGTAGAATATCATTAGCTGTCATATTATTGTTATGCTTCTTTTATAGGACAGTAGTATTTGGTTTCCCCTAGATCCATTGGCTATCTAGTTTTAGGTTCTTGGTCACCCAAGAAGCTTCAGATACTCTCACGGAGCAGGCCTTGAGTTAAATCAGATGCTGTTTGGTTACTTCCATGGGCTTTGTGCCACTATTATACTAGCATATCTTAAAACAGGGACCATTTTAGATTAAAAGTTCTATAGCAATGTGAATGTTTATGTTTCTCCTTTGATAGCATGCACAGTACCTTCCGGTACCAAGAACGCTACTAGTCCAAAGGAGTGCTGGCTCTCTAGTTAGTCACCAGCTCCAGTTTTTTGTGTTCACTCAGTTTTATAGGTGTCATCAGTAAAAGGGCCTTGCCATCTGCTTTTGAAGAGCAACCTATGCCTTGGCAATAGTCGGGGTTGTTTGGGGAATTCCAGATGATCCCATTGTTTAACTCAACTAGATGTAACCCAAATCCTTTACTGCAAGCTTCATTTGGTGGTAAGAGATATTCAATTGGGTTTATATCTCCCCCGTTATTTGTCACTCTCCTTTAGATTGCCTTCACTATGTATATTTTATGAAGTTTATACTCTAGTAGGTTTCCATACTACCCCTCAAATTACAAATAGCCAAAGGATGCTTCATTTCACCACAAATAAACTTGCACAGTTATGTTTATTGCTGCACTAGTCATAATATACTGGAATTGGAAACAATTTTAATGTCCTGCTACAGATGAAAGGATAAAGAAAATGTGGCATATTTATACAATGGACTGTTACTCAGCCATTAAAACATTGATATCATGAAATCCACAGGTAAATGAATGAAAATAGAAAAATATCCTGTGTGAGGTAACCCAGAACCATAAAGACAAATATGGTATGCATTGATTTTTATATGGATATTAGCTGTTAAGTCATTGATAAACAAGCTACAGTCCATAGAACCACAGAGGACAGGTATAGAGTCAGGAACTAGGGATGACAAGACAAATCTTTCTATCAAAGGGAAGAATAATATATTCATAAGGATTGTGTGGCTAGAATAAGAGTATCAACCAGAACAGGATGAGGGATAAAATAAAGGGAAAGACATTTAAAATTTAGGGCTATTTTAGGGGTATTATGGAAACCTAATACAGTAGAATCTTTCTTAAATAAATCTCATTTATAATTTTACGTATAATTGGTATCAAATAGTGTGTGTCTATCTGTTTCTGGATTCCTTCACTAAACATATAACATCTTATAGTTCAACATATGCTGTCACAAATTAAAGGATCTTTTATGTAGCATATTAGTAATCATTATCTAGAGTAACAGAGCTAATAGAACAAATAAATGCAAAAATAATGTTATTTTACACAGAGCAGCATGACAACATTGTCTCTAACATAGCTAAACATTGTCTCTCTGTAGGCAAGAGAAGCTGCAAACCTAGTCGTTCCGCCCTTGAGACTGGATGACTCAGCAGCTCCCATGTGACACTTAAGGCCCGGAGGTTTTCTGGAGAGCCACTCATCCTCATTCTACTTTGAAAGGCTGCTGAAGCAGGGTTTTGTTGTCAGAACAGGATAGCATTCACTGCAACAACGATGGTGTAGATGCGATCGATCATCAGCAAGAAGTGAAGGCACACATACAAAAGCAACAACACTATCCCTTTAGACTGTCAAAGGAACTGCTCCATCTGGAGGAGCTTGTTCCACCTTCATGCAGTTTTGGAGGGAACACAAGCATCATTGTTCCTGGGTCTGATCAAATTTACAGCAAAATTTATTACCAAAAGCATAACACACACACACACACACACACACACACAAATACATATATACATATTCTCACATTGTTTATAAGATTATCATAATAACCATTATGCATATACATACATGCTCACAGCATTTGACATTCTGTGTCCACTTTCCTTCTTAATATAACATATGCATTCATTATAAACATATATTTAGATTATGAAGGTTAGAAAGCCAGTACAGTCGGTATTGATTCATTCTTTGTTTAATGTCATCACAATGAATGTTATTAAACTTCTTTGTTTTCTACTCTGCATTGTAAAATATTAACATAATAAAATTAAGTTAAATACTAAATATTTCTCTCTCTTGCATTCTTAGAACTGTAATAGATTCATAAATTATTACCAAATAAAATGTGCATTATTACATAATATTTAAAGAAGGTTTTAAATATCAACTTGAGGAAACTATTGTTAATTTTTCCTTTTCATTACTATTCTGTTCTTTTCTCATATATTACATTCTGACTGCAGTTTCTCTTCCCTCTGCCCTCAGTATTCCCCCATCTCCCCTCTTTCCCACCCCCTGCAACTTTCCTCAGAAAAGAGAAGGCCTTCTAGTGACATCAGCCTCCCATAACATGCTACAATAAGACCAGGAACATACTATCAAACCAAAGATGAACAAGGCAACACAATATGAGAAAAAGTATCCCTCAAGTAGGCAAAAAGAGTCAGAGATTACCCAGACTTCCACTGTTGGAAATTTCACAAGAAAGCCAAGTTACTCAACCATAACATATATGCAGTGGACCCAGGTCAGACCCCTACAGTTTCCCTGATATCTGTGAGCTCAGTCAATTGATTCTGTGGGCCATGTTCTCATGTTGTCCCTTACTCCTCTAGTTCCTTTGATCCTTCTCCCTGCTCCTTCACAGGATCCCCTGAGTTCCTCCTATTGTTTGACTGTGAGACTCTGCACCTGCTCCCATTAGATGCTGAATGAAATCTCTCTAGTTTTCTTGATAACAGTTCTGCTTGGCTCTGGTCCCAGAATACTCCTCAGGTAGGACACACTGTAGGTCACAGATTTTGTAGCTGGGTTGGTATCCCAATCCCCCTACCTGAGGCTTTGACTGGTTATAGAAGATTGCTGGTTCAGGCTCCATATCCCCCTTTACTGGTTGTCTGTGAGGGTGACAATCCAAGGTTCCATGGAGTTTGATGTAAGCTAATAGGCCAAACAGTGTTTTAATTAGTACAGTTTCTGTGTGGTTATTTTGGGTTTGCACAGCTGGGGAACAAAGGTGCAACCTCTGACTACAGTTTCCCTTGCACTATGTTTCTACCATGCCCTAAAAAGCCTCCAATTCCAGTCATTTTTTCCTATATTTTATCCCTCATCTGATTAATCCTCTTAGAAAACCCAACTGCCCTCGAGTCCAACCACAAAATCTACTCTGCTTCTCCTTTGCAGAGAGATGCTTCTGCCCCTCATAAGCCCTCCTCACCACTTAGCCTCTCTGTAAATCATAGCATTATTATCATTTACTTTACAGCTGATATCCAATTATAAGTGAGTACAAACAATGTTTAACTTTCTGGGTCTAGGTTACCTCAATCAGAATGTTTTGCTTTTTCTGGTTCCATCCATTTGCCTGAGAATTTTATACTGTCATTGTTCTAACAGCTAAGTAACACTCCATTGTTTCAATGTAACACATTTTCTTTATTCATTTTTCAGTTGAAGAGCACTTAACTTGTTTCCAGGTTCAAGATACTATGAATAAAGCCACTATAAACATGCTTGATCAAGTTTCCTTGTGAGAGGATGGAGCATCTAAGTGTACATGCCCAGAGTGTTATAGTTGGGCCTGGAGGTAGATTATTTCCCAATTTTTGAGAAGCCATGGTATTGATTCCAAATTGGCTCTACAACTTTATACTCCCACTAGCAGTAGAGGAGTATTCCTCATCTCTCACATCCTCCTCAGTGTGAGCTCTCACTTGTGTTTCTGATCTTAGTCATTCTGATCAGTATAAGATTTGTATTTCCCTGATGGCTAAGGGTGTTGAACATTGCTTGAAGAGTTTCTTAAACACGTGAGATACCTCTGTTGAGAATTCTCTGTTTATATCTGTAACCCACCTTTAATAAGATTACTTAGTTTGCTGATGTCTAGTTTATTGCGTTCCTTATATGTGTCAGATATAGCCTTCAGTCAAATGTGGAGTTCAGGAAAAGCTTTTTCCACTCTGTGAACTGTCTTTTTTGATCAATTAATGGTGTCCTTTACCTTATAGAAGCTTTTAGTTTCAAGAGTTTCAATTCATTAATTGTTGATTTTAGTGCCTGTATTACTGGTGTTCTGTTCAGGATCTTGTTTCCCATGACAATGCATTCAAGGGTATTCCCCAATTTCTTTCCTGTTGTGTTTAGTGCATCTAGTTTTATGTTTAGGGCTCTGATTTACTTGGACTTGAGTTTTGTGCAGGGTGATAGCTATGGATCTATTTGCATTCTTCTGCATGATGATTTTCAGTTAAACCTGCACTATTTGGCAAAAATGCAATCTTTGTTCCATCGCATGTTTCTGTATTCTTTGTCAAAAATTAGGTGTTCACAGGGCAACAACAGTATAACCAAGAGGAGTCCCAGTGAGTGCCCAGCATCAAGTGTGTAGTAGAAGATAGAGGCTTTTAATCAGACCAATTACTTATTGCAAGGAACACTAACATGTAAAAATGTATAAACTACGAACTAAAGGGTATATATACTATGTGATTCACTGTGTCACACTACAATTTCATGGCAAGAGTTTTTATTCTGTATATTAGTTAGTTTGCTTTTGTTTGTTTTTTTGGTGTTGTTCTTTTAAATTTTATTTTATTTTTGGGAAGGAGGTTGAAAGGACAGAGGGCAGATATGATGGGATGAGAAGATGAATGGAATCAGGATGCATGACATGAAACTCACAAAGAATCAATTTAAAAAGGTAAAAAAAAAACAGGTGTTCATTGATACGTGAATATTTTTCTGCATCTTAGATTCGACGCCACTAATCAGTGTGTCTGCCTTTATGCCAAAATCATGCAGCTTTTATTACTACAGCTCTGTAACATAGTTTTAAATCAGGGATTGACAGACCTCTGGTGTTGATGGGGTTTCTGTCCTGCCCAGTTCCTTCAATTGTTAAGTCCCAAAGAAATCACTCAGAGGTCTACATTAGCTATAAACTGATTGGTCAATTAGCTAAGGCTTCTTATTACCTCTTATAACTTATATTAGCCCATTATTCTTATCTGGGTTAGCCACATGGCTTGGTACTTTTATCAGTGAGGCAGTCACATCTTGTTTCTTCTGTGTCTGGGACAGGACTGTAGAGGAATGGGTTTGCTTCTTCCCAAAATTCTCCTGTTCTCATTGATCCACCTCTACTTCCAGTCTGGCTGCCCTGCCTATACTTCCTGCCTGGCGACTGGCCAATTAGTGATGTAGGAGGTCCTTCTGTCTTTGCATTGCTTTCATTGGTTGAATAAAGAAACTGCCTTGGCCTTTTGATAGGGAAGCAATTAGAGTAGACAGAACTGGATGCTGGGAGGAAGAAGGAAGAGAGAGAGAGCCTCCATGGAGCCAGCTACCAGGTCAGACATGCTAAATCTTTCCTGGTAAGCCACGATCTCATGGTAAAATACAGATTATTAGAAATGGGTTTAATCAAGATGTGAGAGTTAGCCAATAGGAGGCTAGAGTTAATGGCCAGGCAGTGATTTAATTAATATATTCTCTGTGTATGCTAGCTGGGCGGGATGAAACAAAGGGTCCACGCTCCTCTCAGGTGGCTGAAATGACAAGCAGCCCACCCACTCATTATACAACAAATCAGTGCTTATTTAAAATATGATTGACAGAATACATACCATGGTACCACACAACTCCAGTCTTATTTGTAGCTTTTAAAAGAAATTTCAATTTTTATTCATTCTCTATATGAATATAGAGAATATATAGAGGTATATATTTTTAGTATATACCTGTAGGTTGGTTGGATTACTTGTTTATTGTGACTAGTATAGCTATGAACGTAGGTGTACAAGTACCTTTGTGATAGGATGACAGCGTGTCCTTTAGGTAAATACCTAGAAGCTATTTTGCTGTAGCCTATGGGAGATATCATTCTATTTATTTTTGAAGAAACTTTTCATGCTAATTCGTGTACTGATTGGACTAATACCTATCAGCATTTTATAAGTGTTATGACATATTTGTAACTAAATATTTTTCCAGACAATTAAGGGTACTTTTTTAAAAAGGAAGCAATTTTTTTTCAAGACAGGATTTGTAGCCCTATCTGTCCTTGCTCTATTGACCACGTTGGCCTTGAATTCAGAGATCTGCCTGTCTCTGCCACAAAAGATCTGAGATTAAAGGAATGTGCCACCATGCCCAGCTGAGGAAACCAATTATTTATAATGAATCATATGTTACATTTCAACCAAACTATCATAAATAAATTTTTGCTCAGATTTAACATTTATAGCCAGTATGTCTAAGCATAACTAAACTCAAGAATAAATAAATAAACTAACTCAAGAACACAAGAGGATAACACATAAAGATCAATTAAAATTATATTGAGATTCTATCTCCTGTTTGTCAAATGTCAGTCATTGTCAGTCATTAAGAAAACATGAAACATGTATATGTATATGTGTGTATAAAATCATATATATATGTGTGTGTGTGTGTGTACACACACATAGATATATAGATAGATGATAGATAGATAGATAGATAGATAGATAGATAGATAGATAGAACAAAAGGGAACCCTTATAAAATTTTAGTAGGATCAGAAGGGTAAGTGGGACACTGAAAAATCAGAGTATATCTATACCAGGGAACTGATGCTAGAGATGCTGATGATGACCCTAAAAAATGACTTCTAAAACATAGTTGACCAGTTTTCACATAACAATAATGCCAAGCCTGAAACTGCTACCTTATAAATGTCTCACATATGCTCATGATCTTACTAAAATCTTAAGCATGCTTAATCAATTTTTGAAACAAGTTTTTCATTCCATTTCTCTTCCATTCCCTTTTTAAAAAATTGTTTTTATCTCCACTATGATCCCCACACTCACTGAATTAGTGTCACACTCCAAATCCAACTTGGCTGCTAAATTTCAAAAGCAGATTTAAACTACTTCAGAAAAAAATCCTAAAAAAAATTATATTATTTTCAAGTCATGTATGTTGCAACAGAGAATAGTTAAACCTGAACATACTGCTTAGTTTAACCCCAAGGGCCCCTCCACTCCTTGTTACCTTATACCAGCCCACACCACTGGCTAAAACCTCCTACTGAATCCGAAGTCAGGCCAGCATCCAGAATCTCAGATAAAACTGCTCCCTACCCTGCCATGCTTTCCCAATATAACTCCAACTGTATCTTTCATCAGTATCACCATATTCTGGTCCACACTTCTGACATAAAACTTGTACCCCATTAGAGGTCATCCCAGCATCCTGAACTCCAGAGGCTAGACCAGCATCATTATCCCTGCAAAATAGTCCAACTCTCTGAAAATCAGGCAAATGCCTCCTATCCCACTAGAAGACAGACCAGGATTCTAATCCCCAGAAGATCCCCAGTCAGATCAGAGACCACAAACATAAACAAATCTCCAAGCCCAAACTTGGGCAAAAACAATCCCTGCTGGACAAGAGGCCATCCAGGTGAGCACAAATTCAATCCCCAATCCTGGTGGAGACCCTCTATTCAACCAGAGGCCATGGCAACCAGAAAACCATAAAGGAAACAGAAACCAAGGAAGAAAAACCTTGTCCAACAAAGACAAATGTAGACATCGGAACCTAGACTTATAATCACTCTGAAACCAGATGCCTAAACTTAAGTGTAAGAACACAACAACAGAGCAGTTTTAGCTAGTTGAACCCAGTCATCCCACTAAAGCAAGCTCTAAATATTCCAACACAGCTGAAGCATAAGAAAATTACCTCAAAAACAACTTTATAATAATTATAGAGGTCCTTAAAAAGAAAATGAATAAATCCCCCCCCTTTCAGGAGTAGAATAACTATTTAATTAGGATGATTGATGAAAATCAGTGTTTCTTTAGGAATGGAGACAATGTTCCTGGGTACATAGTATTTAGGACCTTATAGGGAAGAAGAGGAAATGTTGATCAACAAATCTTTTAAAGAATGTCAAAAAACTCATGAAAAACAAGCAAACAAAAACTTAATGGAAAGGAATAAAACTTCTTAAGACTTGAAAATGTAAATAGAAAAAATAAAGAAAATACAAACAGAAAATTCTGGAAATGTAAAATCTAGATAAGTAAAAAGGAACAACTGATACACTCATCATGAACAGAATACAAGAGATGGAAGCGAGACTCGGGATGAAGATACAATAGAATAAATAGATTCATTGATCAACAAAAATGAAAACACAAAAAAATTCTTGACCTACAACCTTCAGGTAATCTGGAACACTATAAAGAGACCAAATATAAAAATTGTAGGAACAGAAAAAGTAGAAAATTCCCAGCTCAAAGGTCCAGAAAATATTTTTTAACAAAACCATAGTCAATTGGGTTGATTAGAGTTTTAGTGTCTAGCCAATTAAAAAATGGGGTACTGAACTGAACAGAGAATTCACAACAGATGAACTTCGAATGGCCAAAAGGCACTTAAGGTCATGCTCAACCTCCTTAGCGATCAGGGAAATGCAAATCAAAACAACTTTGAGATACGATCTAACACCTGTCAGAATAGCCAAACTCAAAAACACCAATGATAGTCTATGCTGGAGAGGATGTGGAGTGAGGGGAACACTCATCCATTGTTGGTGGGAATGCAAACTTGTGCAGCCACTGTGGAAATCAGTGTGGCTGTTTCTCAGGAAACTGGGAGTCAACCTCCCTCAGGACCCAGCAATTCCACTTTTGGGAATATACCCAAGAGATGCCCTATCATAATATAAAAGCATTTGTTCAACTATGTTCATAGCAGCACTATTTGTAATAGCCAGAACATGGAAACAACCTAGGTGTCCCTCAATAGAAGAATGGTTAAAGAAGGTGTGGAACATATACACATTAGAGTTTTACTCAGCGGTAAAAAACAATGACATCTTGAATTTTGCATGCAAATGGATGGACATAGAAAACGCCTTACTGAGTGAGGTAACCCAGACCCAAAAAGAGGAATATGGTATGTACTCACTCATAAGTGGATTCTAGCCATAGTTAAAGGCTAGATCCTAGAAAAGCTAATTTTCGTGATCCTAGAAAAGCTAAATAAGATGGTGAACCTGAAGAAAATCATATGGTTATCCTCCTGGATATTGGAAGTAGACAAGATTGCCAGGCAAACTTGGGTGCACGGAGGGTGGGGGGTGGAAGTAAGGTGAGATGGTTAGAGAGAAGGGAGAGGGGGAGGATTGGGGATGGCTTGGGGGAATGGGATGGGGGGAGGGAGGAAGGATGGATATGGGAGCAGGGAAGTATATATCTCAACTAAGGGAGCCATTTTAGGGTTTGCAAGAAACTTGATTCTAGAGAAGTTCCCAGGCCCAAGGAGAGGTCCCCAGATTTTTCCCTGGGCAGCAGAGAAGAGGGTACCTGAACCGGCTTTGCCCATAACCATACTGATGAATATTTTGCATATCACCATAGAACCTTCATCTGGCGATGGATGGAGATAGAGACAGAGACACATACTAGAACACTGGACTTAACTCCCTAGGTCCAAATGAGAAGCAGAAGGAGGGAGAACGTGAGCAAGAAAGGCAGGACCAGAGGAAACCTTCATCTGATGATAGATGGAGATAGAGACAGAGACCCACATTGGAGCACTGGACTGAGCCTCCAAGGTCCAAATGAGGAGCAGAAGGAGGGAGACCAAGAAAAAGGAAATCAGGACTGCGAGGGGTGCGTTCACCCTCTGATACGTGGGGACTGATCTAATGAGAGCTCACCAAGGCCAGCTGGACTGGGACTGAATGAGCATGTGATCAAACCGGAGTCTCTGAATGTGGCTGACATGGGGACTGACTGAGAAGCCATTGACAATGGCACTTTGTCTTGTTTTGTCTGCATGTAATGGCTTTTTGGGATCCTAGTCTGTTTGGATGCTCACCTTCCTAGACCTGGAGAGAGAGGGGAGGAACTTGAACTTCCCACAGGGCAAGAAACCCTGACTGCTCTTAGGACTGGAGAGGGAGGAGGAGAGGGATTGGGGGGAGTAGGAGAGGGAGTGGGGGGAATGGGAGGGTGTGGGGAGGAGGGAAGGAAGTGGAAATTTTTATAAACAAATGAATAAATAAATTTGAAATAAAATAAAACACTACGATCAAAAAAAATAAAAACCTAGTCAAAATTTACCTACCCTAAAGAAGGACATGCCTATAAAGGCACAGAATGGTTACACAACACCAAATACATTGGACAATAAAAGAAACATTTCTCATCACAAAATAATCAAAACAAACACAGATCAAAGAAAGAATATTAAAATCGTTCAGAAAAAAGCCAAATAACTTATGAATACAGGTCTATTAGAATTATACTCAATGTTTCAGTAGAGACACTAAAAGCCAGAAGCAACTGAACAGATATCCAGCAGACTCAAAGAGACCATGAAACCTAGTCAGACCCCAATATCCAACAAAAATTTCAACCTCATAGATAGATTAAAGAAAGATATTCATAGGAAATTTAAATTTAAACATTATGTAACTACAAATTGAGCTCTACAGGACATACTACACGAAAAACTCCAAATTAAGAAAAATAACTACAGTCATGAAAACAAAGGAAATGATAATCTCACACCAACATGTTTAAATGAAAACACACACACACACACACACTACCGTTATCACCACCACCACCAAAATAACAGGAACTAACAATCACTGGTCATTAATCTCTCTCAATATTAGTGTACTCAATTCCTTAATAAAAACACACAGGCTAAAAAAATAAGATTCAAAAACAGAATCCATCCTTCTGCTGCATACAAGAAACATACCTCAACATCAAAAATAGATATTACCTCAGAGTAAATTGTTGGAAAAATATTTTCCAAAGAAATGGGCCTAAAAAGAAAGCTGATGTAGCTATTCTAATATCTAAAAAAGTTAGCAAACAAAAAATAGTGAAAATAGATAGAGGATATTTCATACTCATCAAAGGAATAATCCACCATGATGATGCTTCAGTTCTTAACATCTATGTCCCAAATCCAAAGGCACACTCATTGTATAAGAAACATAACTGAAATTTAATCATACATTGAAACACACATTAATAACAGGAGACTTTAGTACCCCACTCTCACCAATGAACATGTCATCCAAACAAAAACTGAGCAGAGAAATATTGGAGAAACTCAGATGAGTTCCAATAAAACCAGGAACAATACAAGGCTGATCAGTCTCTAGATACCTATTCAATATAGTACTTGAAGTTCAAGCTAGAATATTAAGGAAAAGAAGTAGACTGAGGGATACAAAATAGAAAGGAAGATGTCAAAGTATGTTATTTGCAAATGATATGATAGTATACATAAGCGGCCCTATAAATTCTTTCACATAATGCTTAAAGCTGAGAAACACCTTCAGCAAAGTGAATGGATTCAAGATTCACTGAAGAAAAATGAGTAACCTATATACACAAATGACAGTCAAGCTGAGAAAAAAAGTCATGGGAATGACATTCTACATAACATACCAAAAACAGTATAAAATACTGTGGGTTAAATCTAACCAAACAATGAAAGAGTTTATCACAAAAACTTTAATTCTTTGAAGAAGGAAATTAAATAATATATAAGAAGATGAAAAGATCTCCAATTCTCAATGATTGGCAGGATTAACCTAGTAAAAATGGCCATCCTGCCAAAAGCAATCGACAAATTCAGCACAATCCTTTTTAAATTCCCAGTAAATGGGGTGGGGGACTGGGAACAGAGGAGAGAGGAAAACTGGAGTTTAGATGTTAAATAAATAAATGAATAGATAGATGAATTAAAAATAGTAACACAGTTCTCTATGGACCCTGTATGGATACTCAACTTCATATGGATAAACAAAAACTTAGGATAGCTAAAACAATCCCATACAATAAAAAGACTTCTGGAGTGTTGCAAGGGGAGAGGACACTTGTTTGTCCTGGCTGCCCCGTTAGCTTACACCTGAAATAACCACACAGAAATTGTATTAATTAAATAACTTCTTGGCCATTAGTTCTAACTTCTTATTGGCTAACTCTTACATATTTGTTTAACCCATCTCCATTAATCTGTTCATTGCCACGTGACTGTGGCTTAATGGGAAAGATTCTAACTGGTGTTTGTCTCAAGCAGAGCATCCATGGTTTCTCTCTCTCTGACTCTGCTCTCTTTTTCCCAGAATTCAGTTCTGTTTTTCCCCACCTATCTAAGTTCTGCCCTATGAAAAGGCCTAGGCAGTTTCTTTTTTCATTAACTAATGAAAGCAACACATAAACAGAAGGACCTCCTACACCACTGGAGTTATGTTGTTTGTAGGAAATGGATACAAATAGAGATAATAACTTTAAATTAACTGTCACACTCAGAAAAATAAGTATTATGCATTATCCAATATGTAGTTCCTAGATATTATATAGATATTTTAGTATCATATATGTACCTGTGACATGAAAATAGAAGCAAAATTGTCCAGGAGAGCAAAGTAGACTAACAGGAGAGGGGAAAAATGAACAAAGATAGGATAAGAAACGTATATCCAGAGTACATGGATTTATATCAAAACATCCTTATGTATCGCAGCACCATGAATAATTACACACTCCTTTTGAGTGAGTGGATAGGAAAAAAGTTTAAATCAGCCAAGTCTATGCAATGAAATGGATAAGCATTTACAATTTAAGGCATTGCTTACTATGATATATGGTCCTGTCCTATATATTCAAATTTTTCAAATGGTAGTTTAAAAATGAGTTAGGACCAATACTCTAGGAGACTTACTAAAATCGTTCCTTCCTATGCTCATAGTAAACCCATTGTATCAAACTGTAGAAGCACTTTTCTGATGATCTACATATTTACCAAGCTTTGCAACAGTGCTGGAATAATCCTTACTTATTAGGGACAAACAAAGAATCAAGATATTTTAAGTATTATGTCCTATAATAAAATTATTTGGGGAATAATCCCTAAAACACAGAGAGGGTATTTTAGTTAGGCTGAAAGTGAGCAATATAGAGAAAATATCACTGAAGATGGGTAGTATATACAGTTAATAGGTAGACTAAATATAAGTTGTTCTAGCATCTCTTCTTTTTGCTTCTTGAAATGCACCAATAACCAATTTTACCATACTCACAAGCCAGTTGATTTAGTAGGAAAATATCAATAATGACTTCTAATTATATATTTCTTATATGTCAAAATATCTCAATTGTGTAAATGGATGATAGCACTGAGAAAATGAAAGTAATTAAATTACTAAAGCACCACATATTCTTTTCATATCTGATCACAGTAAACTCAATTTACAGGATATTAATATCCTGTGATCTTTTGATGTGGTGGGAGATAGCTATATCAATTTTCAGACATGAAGCTATCCTAGTTGATCCCTTAAGAAACAACCTGATTTGGGGAAACAATGTGTATTGATTTTCTCAGAAGTTAAGGCATGTTTCCCTGAAAATATTCACTTTTTTCAATAATATCAATATAGTTTTGTGTCTAATACTTGAAAAATCAAGTGTAGGTATTCATAGATGTCATGCTATTTATGTTAAGTATTAAGACAAGTGAGTATGATGGAAACTCATAAACATGTCAAGAAAAAATGAAAAATTAGAACAATATCAATACTTTGGAAGAAGATTCATCATAATTATTTTGGAAACAGTTCATCTTGGTAATAGAAAGAAATCAGTGACACTATAGAATAGGAGTGAGACTAAGTAATATGAGACCAAATTCAGTTATCTATTTGTATGCAACTAAATCATTGATCAATAATTATATGTCAATGCGAATATTTTTGAGGTTTTGTGACTATGTACCATGAGCCAGTTGGCAAATTACAGAAAAGAAGTACACATAATATTTAAATTTTTAAACAATGTTAAAGAAGAGACTGCATTTTAAATAAAACTGATGGTAGTATTTATTGAGAGTGAGAATAATATTTTTGCATTTTAGCTAAGAATAACTGGGTATATACTATTCATGATTTTTGAGAAAATATTTTATCATAGACTATATTAGAATTCTCTGCAGACAGATAATAAATAAAATAGAGGGTTAAATAGATAAAGAGACAGATGTTTAAAAGAAGAAAATTATGTGATTATTGGATATCATGATTATAAATATTCGTAAGCCTTATTATTGGGTGTCTGAAAGAAGGAGGTACACTGATGATGATAGTGTGGCCACTGAAAGAAATAAAAACAATGAAATTTGTAAATATCAAGTCAAAATCTAAATCATGAAGACTACAAGGCTACTTATTACAACTTCCATAGTCAAAAAAATCCAAGCTCTTGCAGTTGTGATCTGTCTTGACTCTAAGTTAGGAATGAGTAAAAAGAGAAAGAACAAATTCACTACTATTTTGCTTTTGGCCTCATCTGCACACCTTGTCACCTGGATAAAACAGACCATATTAGAACCCCATTTCTTCATTTATCTTATCAAGTATTCTGTCATTCTTCTTTAGAAACACCATTACAGACATACATATGGTTAATGCTTCATAAGATATCTGGGTATCACACAATCCAATCTAATTGACACATTCAAACTTCATTACTTCTATATTACTAATAAATGTAATTTTAGACATAAAATAGTATTTCTAAAGCATACAAGCAAAATGTAATTTTAAGCATATATATCTACATATATGTTTGCATATCATTTTATTTATTGATATTATTCAGGCAAATGCATACATGACTAAAAATTAATTTAATTTAAATTTAGTTTTCATTTATCAGAATCTTATAACGAAACAATGATGAAATCAATACCATGGTAATGGAAAGAATATACTGTATATACATGAAGGTTCTTCAAGGAGTAGCAATCAAGCAATTTTCAGCTCATTATCCCCTCAAAAAATCATATCTAGCCATTAATTTATTATTTAAAATTTTGAAATCGAGTTCAACTAACAGATCACACTCTATCATTTGGCATACATGGAGAGACAGACTGTCACAGACTGATCTTATACCTCTTGTTATCTCCTTGATGCTTTCAGGAAGCAACAGTTCATAAGACATCTACATGTAATGTGTGGGAGAT
Source organism: Myodes glareolus (assembly GCF_982192425.1). Taxonomy (NCBI): domain Eukaryota; kingdom Metazoa; phylum Chordata; class Mammalia; order Rodentia; family Cricetidae; genus Myodes; species Myodes glareolus. Next base: position 100,298,629 of record NC_142053.1, on the reverse strand, counting down.
CCTTCTGTCTTGGTTAATGAAAAAAGAAACTGCGTTGGCCTCTTGATAGGGCAGAACTTAAGTAGGCAGCGAAGACAGAACTGAATGCTGGGAGAAAGAAGGGCAAAGTCAGAGATGCCATGGAGCCACTGGAGACAGAAGCTATTTGGGTGTATGGTAGCATAAAATAACTGGGAATTTTACCCGGTAAGCCATTGCCATGTGGTGATACACAGATTGATAAAAATGGGTTAAATTAATATAAGAGTTAGCCAATAAAAAGCAAGAGCTAATGAGCCAAGCAATGATTTAATTAATATAGTTTCTCTGTGAATATTTTGGGGCTAAGCAAGCCGGGCAGCCAGGATGAAAAAGCAGGCCCTCCTCCTCCATACATGTATCAGATTCAGCAATCTAATATTTCCTTATTTTGAAGCAAGTATTGTTTAAAATTTTGAAGAACAATTGGAACTACTTGAATTAGGGGAGTATATTTGAAAATATTTTATCTTATAATTTTAAATGTATATATTTTTTAAACTTATTGTCTGTTTTTTGCTGGCATGGCATTAATGTTAGCATTTTTTAACCAAGTTCCTATGAACATCCATAGTTAGTCACTGTAGCAGAGATTGCTTTTCCATTTTCCTGCTACCCAGACCTGAAATAGTTACACAGAAATTGTATTAATTAAGACACTGCTTGGCCTACTAGCTCTGGCTTCTTATTAACTATCTCTTACATCTTAAATTAACCCATTCTTATTATTTTTTATTTTACCATGAGGCTCATTGTTTACCAGTAAGGTTCCAGGGTAGAACTCTTTCTTCTTTGGCAGTTACATGGCATCTCCCTGACTCTGCCTACTTTTCTCTTCTATCTCTGATTAGAATTCCCACCTTGCCCTATTTTGTGCTACCATACACCCAAATAGCTTCTTTATTAACCAATGGTAATAAAACACATCCAGAGCATAAAGTGGGGAATCCTACATTACCTTCCATTTTCTGTCTAAATAAAAAGGAAGGTTTCAACTTTAACATAGCAATATTATGTGCAAAACAGTTATCAAACAAGAATTATAGCTATAATATTTAGAATGGGCTCTTGGTTCATCAAATCACATTAGTTTTGAAGCAATCCTCAGGTTTTCATCCTCTGTGTAAAGAAAAGCAGAAACTCTTTTCCAAAGCAACATATCCTTAGACCCAAATTTTGAAGTCAACATACCTTTAAAGTATATGTGTTGGTTTAACTTAGCAGCTTGTATAATGAAATGTCTCTCTCTACTTAGCTTTTTCACAGTCAAAAATTTCAAAGCAAACAAAATAGTATACATAATCCAGACTCTCTATGTATTTTCCGCCTTTATGCGGCTTACTGTTTTCTTACTGTATTGCTTTTTCATAAGCTTTATATTTGATTATTTTTACTCTTTAAACTATGACTGCCTGTACTGTTCTATATTATAACTGTATATACTCTTTTTTCTTTCTATCTCAAGCTTATGTATATTTATCTAACACTGTGACACATTTAGAGGATTATTTTATTTGTATCTGTGTTTATTGTATATTTATCTGTAATTATTTTTGATCAATAACACTTTTTTTAAAATACTAAGTGGGCATGGTAAGGAACAACTCTGCAGCCCTGACTACTTGCTCCACCCAGTCTAACATGGCAGAGGCATGTTTACTGTCTCTGAGAGCCATGTACACTACCCCAGCTCCAAGGTTGCAGCAGGTCTATGTCACCATTAAGCAAGTTGTAACAAGCTGCTAACAGACCCCATTTGAGTGTTCACCCTTCTGAAAGAGCCAGAGCTGTTCATGTAGCTAGTATGAACCAAGAAGCCTTCCCCTAAAGAAGCCATGCAGCCTTTGCTGCCAATGCTGGGTCAAAAAGACCTTCCCTAAAGAAGCCATAGTGCCCCTGCTTCGCACCAGCAAACAGAGCATATCTGAAGAAAAATGTGGCTACTACGAAGCTGCACTAAACTTGTTTTTTTGTTTGTTTGTTTCTAGAACTTTTTTAAGCTCTCTCAGGTTTTATGAGAATGTTGTTGTCTGATGATGGCACCATTTTTTAGACAGAAGTTGCTTGTTTGTTTCCCTGCAGCCCAGACTCACAATAATCACACAGAAAGTATATTAATTAAAATACTGCTTGGTCTACTAACTCAAGCTTCTTATCAACTAACTCTTACATCTTAAATTAACACATTCCTACTATTTTCCATTTTACCACGAGGTTCGTGATTTACTGCTAAGTTTCTTGGGCATGCTGCTTTCTCCTTTGGTAGTTACATTGCATCTCCCTGACTCCACCTACTTTTCTTCTCTATCTCTGCTTGGAATCTCCACCTTGCTCTGTTTTTTGCTGCCATAGGCCCAAAGCCACAAATGCAAAATTTATCTTTAGGGATATAACCATGAATCGTTTTATTATTCCCCAAGTTCTGAATGCAAATAATTCAACATTTTCTATCACTGAAACACAGATTCACATCTTTTGTATTTCATGTTTTTGAGAAAAGTATATACAAGTGTACGCCTGTGTATCTGTATTTTTATGTGTGGAAAGATAGGTTTCATAGACAGACAGATGAACAAAGAACAGACAGAAGATAGATAGATAGATAGATAGATAGATAGATAGATAGATAGATAGATAGATAGACAGGAAAATAAGTTATTTTCTGGTTTAAGAATAAATATTTTAAAAATCTATTTTTTCAAGAAAAAATGGATAGCTAATAAACATTTTCATGTTGTTTAGTGTAGTCCAGATAACCTGGCATTAAAAAGTTCAAGATGGGGCCAGTGTTCTCTTTGTTCTGTTGAGAGTGCTGCTGTCGGGGGCTGTAAGAGGGCCATAGGTGATCTGGGCAGACAGAGCATGCTAAGAACTTGTGGTGCAAGATGAACATGCCAGAAGCATTTCTTTCCATCATATTTTGTAATGGATATAAGTTCCTGCATGACTTTGAGGTCATGGTCACTGATATTTGACTCCAAAAATAACTTTTAAGATTTGAATGTAAGACAGCCTGCACTGATCTTACAAGAGGTGAGTGACTGGCCTCCTAGCTAGACAGTCCAGTCTCTAGGCCCTAGCACATGTCCCTGTCCCATCCATTGCAACCCCCCCAGCTGGTCAGGAGGCAAGGCTTCTGTGGGCAGGCTGCTCTAAAACAACCCCTCATTGAACCCTATAATCTATAATGCCCACTTTGTTCCCCCAAATCACATGCCCTCCACAACCTCAGTAGCTCCCCGAGATACAGACACAACCTATACTGATTAGAGGAAGAGATAGATAGATGCTAGTATAAGAATACATTCAATAACATAAAAATGAATATGGCACCACCAGGACCTATTGACTCCATAGCAGCAAATCCTGAATATCACAACATAGAAGAAGCAGAAGGAAACACCTTAAAATTATCCTTATAAAGATGAGAGAAGGCATTAAAGAGAAAATAAAGAAATTCTTTACAGAAATCAAGAAAAAAACAAATAATTGGAAGAAGTCAATAAATCTCTTAAAGGAAATCATGAAAATCAAGAAAAAGCTATCGAACGGGAGAAAGAATCAGTTTAAGACTTGAAAATTAATATAAGGGCAATAAAGAAAACACAAACAAAAGAAATTCTCAAAATGGAAAATCTGTGTAAATAAACTTAAACTACATATGCAAGCAAAACAAAATCAGAATGCAAGAGATGGAAGAGAATCTCAGGTGTTGAAGACCCAATAGAGGAAATAGAATCATTGGTCAAAGATAATGTTACATCCAACAAATTTTTAACACAATACATCCAGAAAATCTGAAACACCATGAAAAAGACCAAAAAAATGATAGAAGAAGGATAATTTATCAGCTAAATCATAAAAGAAAACTTCCCCAACCTAAAAAAGAAAATTCTTAAGACTATACAAGAAGCTCACAGAACACCAAATAGATGGTAGCAAAAAAAAATCCCCTTTCAACATAATAATCAAACACCAAACATGCAGAATAAAGAAAGAATATTAAGAATTTCAAAGATAAAAGACCAAGTAACGTATAAAGGCAGACCTACCAGAATGATACCTGACTTCTCAATGGAGACTCTAGAAGCCAGAAGATCCTGGATAGACATTGTAACACACCAAGAGAACATGGCTGCCAGTCCAGAATTCTATATCCAGAAGAATTTTCAATCACCATAGACAGAGAAAACAAGAAATTCCATGACAAAATCAGATTTAAACAACATCTATTCACAATTCCAGCCTTATATTAAACACTAGAAAGAAAATTTCAACCCAAGGAAGTTAGCTGCACCCAATAAAATATAGACAATAGATAATCCCACATCAGCAAATCCCAAAGATGGGAAACACACATACACCCCACCACCACCAAAAATAACAGTAATAAACAATCACTAATCATTAATATCCCTTAATATCAATGGACTCAATTCGCCTATTAAAAGACACAGGCTAACAGAATGGATGGAAAACAAGATCTATCTTTCTGTTGAGTACAAAAAACATACCTAAAAGTCAAAGACAGACATTACCTCAGAGTTGGGAAAACACTTTTCAATCAAATGGACTTATTATGAAGCAAGCTGAGGTAGCTATCCTAGTATCTAATAAAATATACTTTAAACTAAAATTAATTGAAAGAGATGGAGGAGGACATTTTATAGTCATCACAGGAAAAAGTCCATCAAGAAGAAGTCCCAATTCTGAACATCTATGCCCAAATACAAGGGCACCCACTTTTGTAAAAGAAACATAACTAGAGCATAAATCTCACATAAAACCCCACACATTAATACCGGGAGTCTTTAGTACTCCACTTTCACAATTGTTCAGGTCTTCCACAGAGGAAATTGACAGAGAAATAAGGGAACTAATAGATGTTATAATTCAAATGGTTTTAACAGACATCTATAGAAGATTCCACCCAAACACACACACACACACACACACACACACACACACACACACACACGCACACACAAGCACACATAATACTTTCTTCTAAACAACTCATGGAACATTCTCAAAAATTGAGCATATACTTGGTCACAAATCAAACTTCAAAATATACCAAAGAAACTTTAATAAACACCTTTATCTGACCAGAGCACCATGGCTTAAAGTTAGAATTCAACAAAAACACAAATTACAAGAAGACTACAAATTCATGGAAACTAACAATGTTCAACTGAATCACCAATGGGTAAAGGAAGAAATAAGAAAGAAACTAAAGACTTCTTAGAATTCAATGATAAAGGTCTTGGAGAGATAAAGGATACAAGGAACATAATAAAGGCGGTTTACAGCAAGCCAACAGCCAATATCAAATTAAATAGACAGAAACTCAAAGCAATTCCACTAAAATCAGGAATTAGACAAGGTTGTACACTCTCTCCATAGATATTAAATATAGTAATTGAAGTTCTACCTGGAGCAATAAGACAACAGAAGAAATCATGATGGTTCAAATTGGAGAGGAAAAAGTTAAACTTTTGCTTTTTGGAGATGATACAATAGTATTCAAAAGTGACTCCCAAAATTCTACCAAGGAACGCCTATAGCTAATAAACATTTTCAGTATGGTGACAGGATGCAATATAGACTCAAAAAATCAGCAGCACTGCTATTAACAAATGATAAATGGGTTGACAATTCAGGGAAACATCACACTTTACAATACCCCCTAGTAATATAGAATATCTTGGGGTAACTCTAACAAAACAACTGAAAAACCTGTATGACAAAAACTTTATGTCTTCGAAGGAAGAAAATGAAGAAGATAATGAGAAAACAGAAAGATCTCTCATGCTGTTGGATAGGTAAAATCAATATAATAAAAATGACTGTCTTACCAAAACAAAGCTACAGATTCAATGAAATTCTCATCAAAACCCCAACATAAGTCTTCACAGACCATAAAAAAACAACACTCAACTTCATATGAAAAAATAAAAACTAAGAACTTAAACAATCCTGTACAAAAAGGAACTTCTAGAGGCATCATCATTCTTGACTTCAAGCTCTTCCATAGAGTTATGGTAATAAAACAGCTAGGTATTGACATAAAAATAGACATCTGAAGACCCTAACATTAATCCACACACATATGAACACCTGATTTTTGACTTAGAAGTCAAAATTGTACAATGGAAAAATGAAAGCATCTTTAATAAATGATGCTAACTGGATGTCAATATGTAGAAAATTATAAGTAGATCCATATCTATCACCATGCACAAAACTCCAAGTGGAACAAAAACTTCAACATAGATCCAGTGATTCTGAACCTGATAGACGAGAAAGTAGAAGTAGCCTTGAATGCATTGGCACAGGAAACCACATCCTTAATAAGACACCAGTAACACAGACGCTGAGAACAACAATCAATGGGATCTGAAACTGAAAAGCTTCTTTAAGGTAAAGGACGGGGTAAATAAGACAAAATGACAGCCTACAGAAAGGGCAAATAACTTCAACAACCCTACATCTGATGGAGAGCTGATACTTACCTGGCAGGGGAGATACCATGATCATGATCTTCAGGTTATATGTATAATGAACTCAAGAACCTAGATGGAAAAATACCAAATAATCCCATTAAAAAATGGGATACAGATCTAAACAGAGAATTCTCAACAGAAGAATCTCAAATGACCGAAAGAGATTTATTGAATTGATCAACATGCTTAGGCATCAGAGAAATGTAAATCAAAGTAACTCAGAAATACCATCTTACACCTGTCAGAATGGTTAAGATAAAACCACTGAGGCTAGCTTGTGTTGGAGAGGATATGGAATATGAGGACCACTCCTCCACTGATGGTGTGGATTCAAACTTGTATAGTCACTTTGGAAATCAGTATTGCAACTTTTTCGAAAATTGGGAATCAGTCTACCTCAAGACCCAGTGATACAACTCTTGGTCATACACCCAAAAGATATGCAATCATATCACAAGAACACTTGCTCAACAGTGTTCATAGCAGCATTATTCATAATAGACAAAACCAGAAAACAAACTAGATGCCCCTTAACCAAATAATGGATAAGGAAACTGTGGTCCATTAACACAATGGAGTATTACTCAGTTATAAAAAACCAATGGCATCTTGAAATGTGCAGGTAAATGGATAGAACTAGAAAAAAATCCTGAGTGAAGTCAGGTATACTCAGAAAAACAAACATGGTATCTATTCATTCATCAGTGAATATTAGATATAAATTCAGGAGAAGGGGCGTGGTCCTGCCTCAAATGTTGACTCCCCATGGGACGCCTTAACCTTTCAGAAAAGTAGATAGGGCTGGGGAAAAGCAGTGGGGTGGAAAGAGGTTTTGTAAGGAGAACTGTGGTTGGAATGTAAAATAAATAAAAAATAAATTTTAAAAGTGTTCCAAATGGTAAATAATTGATTGTACATTTATCCCTCAAAAAACATTGTGGTTGATATCACACTTAAAAATCTTACCATTCCTTTAATTTCCCCTTTATAAGTCATGTTTCATCCTACAATTTCTTTTGCTAACACTTCACATTTTCAGCACAGTTTTCATCATCTAGGTTGTCAAACTTCAATATTCCCCTTCTTGTAGTATCTACTAAATGTATCTTTAATGTGAATTGATGTATATAACTCCCATAGACTATAAACTTCAAAAGATTGATACCATTGTTTCCTTCTAATACACCTAAAATCACTGCAGTAGGACTAACAATAAGAAATACTTATAAGTGGGAAAATGAAGTGAGTTTGTGTTGCATGGTAGAGATTATGGCTTTAGTTTGAGGTACATAAGGATGATTTTAAGAGCCCAGATGAACTCTCAATTTTCTCATACACTCCAAAGTGTCTTGCTACCTAGTGCCATATGGTAAATGCTGTCTCATTTTCTCATCCAAGCTTTCTACAAAAATATTTAAATGTTTGGAAAATCAAATTTTACTCAGTAAAATTAATGGGTATTTTTTTTTACAACTTAAGCTTAACTATATTTTCATAGTACTTGTGAGCATCATCTTTCACTCTTAAACTTTGTTTCATTGAGCCTTGAATTTATCTATCTTTGTTCTGACAATTCCTTAAAATATTTATGATGGCATTTTTTTAAAGCTCAATTAAATTGTCATTGACAATCTTAATATTAATAGCTTTCCTTCAGATTTTGACAGTAAATTCTACCTTGATCTTCAGTGATTGATGCTGCCTGGAATTTATATTTGTTAAGATTCTGTAATTTTGTTTAAAATTTGAGATTTTCACACTACCTTTTGAAGCCTTTGTAAGAATAAGTATACTGAAATCTTAAAAATTGATGCTTTTCTGGACCTATTAATTAATTGTGGATTAGGCGTGGAGAAGCAACTAGCTTTTAAAAATGAGAAATGGTGTAAATGTAATATAGTGTTTAAAGATCTAATAGCTCACAATAACTATGCTGAAATGTAGTATGAATAAGGCAGACTCTCAATGTTCTTTCAGCTCTGGGCTTCTTGTAAGCAGGGTTGGCCAGAGATGCTGATATGTGCTAAATAAATTCAATCACATCATTTTCATGATAGTCTCTTGAAATTGCAAATCATATCTAACTCATATTCTATCTATAGTTCACCCTAAGGGAAGCACTGTGTTCCTTGGATCTAATTTTGAAGTCTCACTTAAAAATAAATGGTATATTTACACATTCTGAGTTGTCATTAAATTTTTTGGATTGAATCTGTGTTAATATGATCAAAACAAATCACATAAAATTCTCAAAGAACTAATAAAAAGTAAATATATTGAAAACTAAGCAAAAATAACCCCAAGTTTCATTTAAAAATAACTAAAAGCAAAAAGACCATGTTGGTATCACACTGTGCCCTGTTTTGAGATACTTTGTATTATGTAAAATGGTTTTTGAGAAAATGTCTTGCTCTTGTAGACTCCATTTCAAGTACAAACACAGGCAGGTAGATTCTGCATCTTGTTGGGCATACAAACATCACAGGAGGCACAGATTGATACAGAGCTTTTCTCTAAAGTTAAAAAGGAGCAGTAGCACCCTATAAAATATGATTCATGTTGAAAGCTAAGAGTTTAGGACAGTAGCACTAGGTACAAAATGTCATTATACACATTTACAGTTTCAACTACTTGAGAGGTTAAATCAGGGATTTCTTTCTTTGACGTCAAAGTAAAGTTAAAAAAAATAACTGGTGATGCGTGTCCCTGGAAGAGAGTTGCCTATCATGTTTAAGGCTCTGGGTCCATTCCGAATACCACAGAAAATATGTTTAGATTTATGGCAATCCCTCTCCAAGACTAAAAGTTTGCAACTGGTTAAATTGCAAATCAGGCTTTATGAATGTATATAAATGTTCTGTTGGAAAAACTACCCTTGTAACCTTTGTAGACTAAAATCTGACCCAAGCGACAGAGTTAAATTTAGCCCATATATGTAGTCCAAAGTATAAAAGTGCAAATGAAAGCATATTTAGCTCTTTTAATCAAAATATTTCGATTCCCTCTTGTATAAATCTGGAATATATGGTCATTTTGCTATTACTATTATGATTTTGTGGTGTATGCTTTGTTACTTAAATCTTATCTTTTAAATAAGTATTTATCTCATATACTGGACATTTATTTCAAGTCATGTACTCATGATAAAAAATTTTAAGTGCTTGCATTTGTAATAGCTTCTATAATTTCAGTGGGAAACAGGAAGATATATTAAATTTAGATCTTAAATATTACATTAATTAAAACTGACAAATATTTAATAAGGCAATAGTCTCAAACATCTGCTGTGTTTCCTACCTTATAATTCCTCAACATTAAAATAGGTCCCCATGTATCAGTACTTATGGGGAGAAATAAAGCATAGTTAACCCACTTATGATAATTAATATTAATTGGTATTTTATTCTGTATTAGACACTTTGTTAACAGGTTTATATACATTTTCTCATCCAATTTTCACTTCAACCTTTTGGGGTTGTATTATTTACAATTTTCTTTTATACATGAGTTGTTTAAAGTAAAACCATCCACAGTACGAGAAAGAGGCAGAGTAGTGTATCCTGGTAGAAAACAACCTCAACGTTCTTCTGTAAGTGTTGATTTCAAAAAGCACATTTTGATGCAGAAAGCTGCAACCAATCCCTCTTAAGATGTTATGATCTTCAGTTCTTAGAGACTAAAGCACATTCCAGTGCATTCAGTTTTATTCTGGGCATTGTAGTACAAGTCTGTATAGTGTTGGTCCTTCAAATTTTTGTGTAACTTTCGGTGCTGCTATCTTTAAACAATAAATTCTTAAGGACAGTTTTAAAAGAGTTGATGTGGTGACTAGTCAAAAGAAGTCTGTCACTCAATGGCCAGTTGGATTCCTCTCCACTTGTAGGCAATAGAACTGTGCATGACATACTTGGGTAGCATGATTATTTTTCAAACTACAGGAGGAAGGTTATATTTTGTGGGCCCTACAACAAAGCCACTTACGCTGAGTAATTAAAAGGGAAAGCTTTTTTCAATGAAAATAAAGTCTTATTTAACACATTGTAGTTCATGATAGAATATGGCTATTTCATGAAGCAATACTTTTCCTCTTGACTGGGACAATTTGAAAAATATACCATTGGTGAGAAATCTTATGGATTCCAATGCTCAGACTATTTAGAATGCAGAATGAATAGTGATTATCAGAATTAATTTTAACTTTAACTAGAGGAGATGTTAGCTAGGCCATGGTGGCATAGGCCTTTAATTTCAGCACTCTGGAAGAAAAAGCAGATATATCTCTGTGAGTATGAGGCCAGCCTGGTCTACAAAGCAAGTTATGAGACAGTCAGGGCTGTAAGAAATACCCTGTCTGGAAAAACAAAAACAAAACTGAGGATGTCCCATATAATCATTTTTCATATCTTATTTTAGGTTGATCACACTTTAAAAAAAATCCTGTTTTGTAACATGCTGTCTCTGTGGTTATTTAACAGGAAACAAGGACAGAGACCCATGGGTTATGGAAAAATATTTTCAAATATCTTTCACTTTCATGATGCTACTATAGGTTACAGACACCCTACACAAATTATCACTTTTGTCATTCAAAATAGAATAGAAGTATTCTTATTTATATTTTCCCATTGATTTTGTACTCTTTTTTTTCTTTCATTAATCATTAGTATTTCAGAATAAAGGAAGCAAAAAAAGGAACCAAGAAAAATAGCAGTGATTTTAAAAGGGAAATTGTCTGTAGATAAATGGCCTGGTGCATCACTGTAATCCCAGTTACAGTAAATTCAAAACTGTGGGTTGCCAAAAATAAATAAATAAGTAAGTATGTAAATAAATAAATAAATATAAATAAAAAGATTTCATCTCACTGATGATTTCTTTTGGTTGCGAACCAGAAATGAAAAAAGCTTAGAGTTAGTACAACCCACTGAAAATATACACAAGGAGGAATTCCCTCTCAGTCAAAATTATATGTGATGTTTATAATGACTATAATTTGTATCAGTGATCTGAAGACAAGGGCAATTTTTGTCATTTATAAATTATATCTATTAACTGAAAGGTAAGGTAACTGTTAAGTGCACAGTGCTTATGGTTAGTGGTAAATTTGCTCCTTTATTTGAGGTTATTATTATTTCTTTGAGCTAAATTGCCATTCTCTATCACAAAAGACCATTTTACAATTCTAAAAGTCTGAAAGAAAGAACTAACATTCTCTTCTATCAAAACGTATTCATGTATTTTCACAAAAGTCTTTCAAGTTTCTCTGAAATGTTGACAGAAAAGGTAAAAGCCAATTGTTCCAGATTAAAAGATATTTATAATTATGATTGTCAAGTGCTGTTGGGTTTTAGATAACATTTGAATGTGCGTATTTAACTAAACAAGTATGAATGTGCTTATTGTGAATGATACATCAGTATGTTGGTTTTTTATATTACAGAGATTATGATTGCTTAGTAAATGTTTACCTACCTATTTTCAGAAAATAAACATCTTTAATATAACATTCTAATTAAGGTTTACATAATAAAGCAGCAAGTGAAAGAAATATTTGAACATTTGCAAGGGAATTTTTGGATTATTTCTTAAGAAATTTAAAATTCTAAAAGGATTGTTATTCAAAACAAATTTTATGCTAATGATTTCATACAGTGTGCAATTTGTGATATATTTAAACAATCTATTTATAGAAAATGTCTTGTATACAATGATATTGCCTCTGGTTATTGCATTTTGTTTTGTTGAGAATTTGAATTTCCTATGCTGGATTAGTTTCTTAATTTTGAAAATGGAGGTTTATCTCTTTGTCTCAAGATGAATGCTGATAAAAACAAATCTTGATAATTATCTAGATGTGGTACCATTTGTGAGTCAGCAAACTCCCCTTATATGGGAAAATAATTGGATAAGTTTGTTATTACATTGGAGGATATAATTCCAGAATGAACTGAATTAACATCAGCCAAGTTTGTAATTAAAATATATAAAAGATTGCTGCCTGGAACTTTCAGAAAGACTAGTTAACAGTGGATCGATTATAGCAATAAGGAACTTTGATGCTAGTTAAAGTTGTTTTGTGGTAGAACCAGAAAGGGCAAACACTATATAAGGGTCATTCAAGAAGAAATAAGCAAAAGACAAGGTGAAAAAGTGAGAAACAGAAATCTTGCCTCTGGCTCCTTGAAATAGCATCTTTTTCTGAACAACATTTGACAATACACTGACCATAAAAGAAAAGAAGCATATTGCTTTTGGTGTTCTAATTAACTGATATAGAATCTGATACACGCAATGTCAGAACTCATATATAAGTATATAGGAAACATTAGTGGGCCAAGAAGTATTGGAATTCTCAGTGTGAAGGAGTCTTTTATCTTTTTCTAAGTGGGAAGGAAAATATAAACAAAACAGAGAATGTGGCATATAAACAAATTAGCTATATACAAGTTAATTTTAAAAGAATTACACAAAACTATGATTAAAAAGAAACCCTGAGAATCTCAAATTCCAGGCACAACTTTGGTACATATTGAAATATATTCTTTTTAATATTGTTCATTAAATTTAGTTCTTTGTAAACATGTGTGTAGGTGCATGTGGAATCTTCAGGAACTAGTTTGCTCCTCATACCAGCTGGGTCTCAGGGATCTAACTCTTGCAGTAAGACTCAGTACGAAACACCTTTACAACCTGAGGCATCTAAGTGGACCAAAATTTTTACTTGAAACAATTCAGAGGAACTGTATAATACATATAATATCCTTTTAACTATAAATAGCACTTTAATGGTAATATTGGATTCAGAATACGGAAAGTTTAAATGAATAGTTTGTGTAGAATTTCCTTTACACTGATTATTGAGGGAGTCAGTGTGGCTTGGGAGCTTAAACATATATTGTTATCCATTATAAGTCAATTAAATATTACTCCTCTAGATGTCAAGTAAAGTATAAGATAACTATTGATAAATATTTAACTAATGTATAAATAACAACTGAATTAAACTATCTAAGACCGGATAGTCCAGTAATTTTAATACATAATACATTTATGTATTCTGAAGAAAGATAATTAAGGCTTTGGTTGAAATTGTGATGAATATAGATAAATGAGACAAGTAGCAATGATTTTGAGCCATCTATATTGAAAATCAAAATAAATCATAAATAAAACTTAAATCATTAACAAGCCATATTCCTATAACAAGAAAGATATTCCTTAAATATATACATATAAATTTTAAAGATACATAAAATATTTTCTTATCAAAGAAAATTAAGAATTTTTTATTCATAATCTTCCCATGCTGAAGGACAGAAGGAATTTTCTCAATAGTAAGTAACAAAATAAAAGAAATGGTATTAGCCCCCTATAACTTAGAAACAAAAACTTTGACTAGATTAAACCGAGGTTTGTGTAATAAACTAATATTCTCATTTACTTTTAGAATGATATTTTATATTCAAAACAAAAACTGTAGAACAACCAGATGTGGTGCCCAGCTCAAATACCAGCATTCAGGAGGCAGAGCCTGGGAAATCATTGTGAGTTTTTGGCTAACGTAGTTTACATGTTGAGTTTTAGGCCAACCAGGACTACATAGTGAGAATCAGTTTCAATAAATTTACAACACTACTTTATTTTTTGCCCAAATTTGTGAGAAGGTGTAGATGAAATGGTGTAGGAGGTTTTTCTGTTTGTGTGTTGCTTTCATTGACTGAATAAAGAGACTGTCTTGGCTTTTGATAGGGCAGCCCTTAGATAGGCAGAGTAGACAGAACTGAATTCTGGGAGGAAGAAAGCAGAGTCAGAGATTGCCGCCATGGAGCTATCTGCCAGGTCAGACATGCTGAATCTTTCTCTTCAGCATTCAGGTTGTAAGCCACAACCTCGTGGTGAACACAGATTATTAGAAATGGTTTAAATCGAGATGTGAGAGTTAGTCAATAAGAGGCTAGAAACAATGGGCTAGGCAGTGTTTAAATGAATACAGTTTCTGTGTAACTATTTTGGATGACAGCTAACTGGGTGGCTGGGACGAAAAGCAGGCCAACTCCTCTCTCTTACAACAGTTTGGCACCCAACGTGGTTGACTAACTCTACGTAAAACCTGAAAGGGCTTGAAAAGGAATCCTAGACACAAATATAGAGTTTAGCACAGCTGGTGGTGTGCCATAGCTCCTTTAAGAGAGAATTTCCTGACTCAGTAGCCTTAAAAAAAAGCCATGCAGTTTTAAAACATGGCTTCCTGGCCCTACTGCTTGTGCAAACTCCAGCTATGGAGCATTTGTTGGCCTGGGTATTTGTGTGCCTGCTCAGAATCAGGAGGAAAGTGGTTGAGACCATGCCGGTGACTCAGTGCTCCCTGCCAGGGTAGGCAGTAGATCAGGTTTACTAGGCATACACAAACAGGAGAGCATGGCAGATTTTTGTGCCATACACAGAAATGTTTCTAGGCTGCACAGGGTTCTGCATGGCCGATTTGGCTGTAACTCAGAAAGAGTTTATGTGCTGCATGTTCATTCTCGGTCTCAGAGTTAAAGTGCTGAGTGTGGCTCCTACCTGATGGCCCCAGAGTGAGCAGAAATGGTATGTCCACCATTTTGAAACTGGAAAGAGGTGGAGCAAACATCCAGAGCAGCTGCAACCTAGCTGCTTAGCATTTTAAATGCTCTTCAAGACAGTAGAGAATTAAGGACAATACAATGGGACAGATTCAGGCATAAAAGACCTCTAAATGGGTCACAGTGTTAAATAAATGTACGTAGGCTTGAAAGAGAAAATAAAAGCAGTATAAAAAGTCATAAAGTTAATGTTTTAAAAAATGGTTAAAGTCTTTAAAGAGACAGAGTAAAATAATTGAGTAAAAAAATAAAAAAGTAAAAATGTAAAATGCACAGATAGTCTGGATTATGTGTGTTATTTATTTTCTTTAAATTTGTTGACTATGAAGGACCTAAATGCAGAAAGACATTTCATTGCTAAGCTCAACCAGCATAAATATTATAAAGGTATCTTGACTTCAGAAATTGGGTCTAAGAATATGATGCTTTGGAAAAGAGGTTCTTTTGTTTTCACAGAGGATGGGACCCTGTGGATTGCTTATAGACCAATATGGTATGATAGACCATGCCATCCTGAAAGGTTGCTGTGAACACCTTCAGAAAATTACTTCACTCAACTAGTGACTGAGATGAACCTAACACATAGGATATACCATAAAAGACCTGGTTCACAGTGCTCCCATTCAGCACAAAGCAGTTTAGAGAGAAATAACTGTGCCCATATTCCCAAATATTGTTTATAGATGTTCTTTTACATTTAAAGGGGAATATGATATAGATATGGATAATTTGCATTGGTATGGATTTTGCTTTAGTGATATAAATTTAAAGTCAATTTTGTTATATGTATATATATTTCTGATCTTGTTTAAGATATTGTGATTGTGTAGTTTATTTGAAAATGTAATGTATAATTAGGAAATATAGGTTGTTAATGGTTAATCATCAATAATAGTCAAGCTTATGGTCATGTTAGTTAGATTTTCTAGATGTGCATAGATATATTTCAGATAGGCATTCTCCATATCTTTCAAAGACTACAGAATATAGCATTTAAAATGTTTTAATAACTTAGGGCTTTTCATGACAATGAGACACATCTGCTCCTGGCAGCACCAGCTACTTAAAGAGGAAGATGGGTATTGAAGAGGCTCCTTATGGAGTTAGTTAGCCTTTTGGGCAAGAAACTGCTCTTGCCTGGACTGTTTAACTGGATAAAAAGAACCTGCACAGAGAAGACCGCTGAACTTGCCGAAAGGTGAGATGATCCTTCGGGGATCTTGATTTATGAAAGAGTCTGTGAGACATTCTGCAGGATACAAAAGAAAGTTACTGAACTGTCTTTGAAATTTCCTGCTTCATGGAAAAGTCTGCTGGATACTATGGGCCTGAAGGCCAAAGATGTATGCCCCAATGATACAGAAGAACTTTGGGTGACTGTACAGGCAGTGAGATGTCTCTGTCATTTCTAGAGTTTGGAAATTGCTTATTTCTTGTTTATTTAGGTAATATTATATCATTCTGGAGTCTTTGATGGAGTTGAAAAATGGATAGTTATAGTTTTCCTTTGTTATGATAAAAGATAAAATAGATATAAATATTGTAACTGTAATTCTTTCTTGACTACTGTATTGTTATATGTAATTTTTACTATGTTAAAGTGAAAACCTTTCTTTTTGTTTAAACAGAAAAAGGGGAAATGGTGTAGGAGGTTCTTCTGTTTGTGTGTTGCTTTCATTGGTTGAATAAAGAGACTGTCTTGGTTTTCTGATAGGGCAGCCCTTAGATGGAAAGAATAGACAGAACTGAATTCTGGGAGGAAGAAAGCAATGTCAGAGATTGCTGTCATAGAGTCATCCACCAGGTCAGACATCTTGAATCTTTCCCGGTAAGCCACTACCTTGTGGTGAACACAGATTGTTAGAAATGGGTTAAATCAAGATGTGAGAGATAACCAGTAAGAGGCTAGAAATAATGGGCCAGGCAGTTTTTAAATGAATAGTTTCTGTGTAATTATTTCAGGTATAAGCTATCTGGGTGGCTGGTATGAAAAGCAGGCCCACTCCTCTCTCTTACAACAATGAAACAGTAATAATTAAATACATTTAAAAGATACAAAAATGAGGTAGAAAAATGATTAGCTAGGAGCATGGAATGTGAAAATGTTCAGAGTACATAATGAAGAAAAATGACATTATAAAACCCATCATTTTGAACAATGAATGTACACTAATGGAAAAGAGATATGTTTGCAGATTGTATAGATAAGAAATATACACAAAAAAGATACCTGAATTATGAGTGGAAAATTGGCAACAGGAAAAGTTATTGATGTATATTTTCCAAACTAATCATTAAACTACACAAAACATCACAGTCAACAAAATACTTGCAGCCTAAAATTAATTCAAGCAACCCAAGATATAATAAATAAAACCAGAGAAACAAAAAATTGCTGACATATTAATTCAAAAGGAATTATTAATAGTAATTACATGAAAGGTATTTCTGTAAAATAGTTACTGTATATGAAGAAAAATTAATCTGTATTTTAAAATGTTCACTTAAATATGCTATTATGTAAGTTGAACTACAACAATAGAGTAATATATATATATATATATGTGTGTGTGTGTGTGTGTGTGTGTGTGTGTGTGTGTGAGTGTGTGTGAGTGTGTGTGTATTAGTTAAAACAAAGCTGAAGTGGCTGCATTTATTACTGAGACATTTACTTCAGATCAAAGAAAGTCACCAAAACAAAAAGGGCATTTTTAAACTGGTATCTGTACACCAAAACAATATAGAAATTCTAAACATACATGAAACCAAACAGCCTCAAAGCCAACAAAATTGAGGCTGATTATAACATAAATATAGTAGTAATATATAGAAATACAATGCAATAGTAATATATTATTATGATTAATAATTAATACAATATGGTATCATATACATAATAATATAGCAAAATATATAGTAGTATAAATTTTTACAATTTTTGTTGGAAACATCAGCACTCTTAAGAATGGTTGAAACAAGTGGAGAGCAAATCAAGGATGAGGAAATACTTAGCACCACTAAGCCCTTTTAGATCTTTAACTAATAGCCACATGATCATGCATATTCTATACCATTAATCATCAAAACATGTTAATCAAATTCTAAATTAGTTACCAGAGGTATTAAACCTACAGAAAAAAAATACATAGTGCTGATTGTAGGCAATATATGCAGAAAATACTAGATACCCAAAATTTTCTAGTGGAAATATAAGTTTGGCTCAGTCAATTTGGAGAAAGTTTTGGAAATTTCTCAAAGAATTAAGTGTGCAAATGACATATGACACATCACTAACAATCTTGAAAATTTATTCTATAAAATGTAAAAACCTTTATTCATTCAAAGAATGCCCATTTTTATCTACAGCAGCTTTGCTTGTAATAGTCAAAAACAACAAAAATATTAAAGTGAACAATTACTGAAGAGTTAAAATGAATATTTTCATGCTATGTAGTACTACTCATAAATAGAAATCAGCAAAGGATTAAAATATAGATTGGCTGGATCTAGATTGTTATGCTGAGAGAGTGAAACAAATTAATTTAAACAACAGCATATTGGATTATTCTCTCTTATATGTGTGAAAATGGCAAAATTATGAAGATGGATAACATTTTGATGGTTTTCAGGTGTCTCAAACTGACGAGGAGAAGAGGATACTAATACTCATTGCAAAACATAGTTTGGAGACATTTATGCAATTGTAGAATGGCTTTGCATTTTTATTACAATGTTGTTCATACAAATCTTCTAAAGGATAAAATGACCTAGAACTACTCAGACACATTATGCTAACGTTTATTTCTGATTTTGAGACTGGGCTTATCATGCAAGTGTGAGGACATGTTTTTGGATCAGCAGTCTTCATATAAATTCACAACAATTGGTATACAGTTATAATTGCACCACTGGAAAGTGGAGATAGGTGTATAGGTGTATCCTTGGGGCCAACCATCTCTGTCTATTCAAAAAGTCTCAGGGATAAATAAAAAGCTGAATTTCAAAAAACCTGACAAACACTAGAGGCTGTCCTCTGGCTCAACATGCACAGTCACACATGTGCACATATGCATACATGCATGCACAAAGACACACACCAGGAAAGTGTACTATAAGAAACATGGTAGCAGGTATATGAAACATACATTTCTTTATAACTTTTATTGAGTATATAATCATTTCAATGATAATAGTATATAATAATTTTATGTTTTTTGCCATTCTATTTCCTACCTTTTTCCTGTGTACTATTAAATATTGGATTCATATCATTTTTGTCTGTCCCTGTCTTGTTCCCTGGTTTAGTTCTTTCCAGTTTCTTTCCTTTTGAAATATCAAGGTAATGTTTGACTAATAAAATACATTGAGAAATACTCCTTTCATTTTTATCAAGAACATAAAATTTTTGCTACTTGAAAAAAAATACTTTATATATTTCTGGAGATCACATTTTCTATGGAGTTTAATTATACTATACTGTTTTGTTAATATTCACAGTACTACTAATGCTGTATATCACATCTTGGATGGGACTTAGTATGTTGAAGATTTCCAGAAATCATATTTCTTTTAAATTGTGAAATTTATGGGTGAAATATAGTTCATAGTATTCTATTAATGTCATTTTAAGGGCCTTATCTTCTACACTATACACACAAGTTTTCATTCCTCTTCCAGATGATTGATATCTTCTCTCTGTTATATTGTTGCCATTAATGTTAAGGCTTTATAAATTTTATTAATTTTTAAAAGAGAAATATTTTGCTCCATTTTATTCTTTCTATGTTATTTTATTATTGTTTTTAATATTTATTTGTTTTTATCCTTATATCTTTAACTTTCTTTACTTTCTGTCTAAGTTATTCTCCTGTTTCTAGCTTCTTTAAAAGGCAGCAAATAAGAGAAAGGTGAAAGTATTAATAAAGTGATAAATGAGAGATCCTCATAGTGGAGTGGTTGTGTATTATGACCTTGGCATTAGTTGTATGACAAAATATAGATATAGATATAAAGTTTTTGAGCCACATACATAAATAGATGCACATCATAAATGTAATC
Source organism: Myodes glareolus (assembly GCF_982192425.1). Lineage (NCBI taxonomy): Eukaryota > Metazoa > Chordata > Mammalia > Rodentia > Cricetidae > Myodes > Myodes glareolus. The sequence goes on along the minus strand of NC_142053.1, from coordinate 100,278,423 downwards.
GCCTAGAGTACTGAAATATGCAGCATGACAAGTGTCTGTGTTGTCAAGAGAAACAAATATCCACTGGATAATATTGGAAAAGTCCTCTTTGTGGTATTGTTAGTAATTGTGAACATATTATCCCTGGGAAAAGGAAATTTTTTTCAAAATTTGTTTTCACTTTTATTTAACATGTACAGCGGTTTTGTCCACTTGTATATGTCTGTGCACTACATGAATGTATAATATTCATAGAAGTCAGAAAAAGATGTCAGTTACCATGAAACTGGAGTTGCAGACAGCTTTGAGTGGTCATTTATCTCTGGAAATAGGACTGTATCTTCTATAACCAGGTAAAGCTCATAACCACTGAGTCGTCTCTCTATTCCATATCAAATGAACTTTTTAAATTAATGTTTTATGAACTTATGAAATAATTTAGTGTGAAAAGCCATGGTAAGCATATTTATACCAATATACATACCAAATGCTGAAAAAGAATACTTGATATTCTAGTCTTACTAGAAAAGAAAAAGCAACTTTGAAAATCCATATTCCAACGTGTGTGTGTGTGTGTGTGTGTGTGTGTGTGTGTGTGTGTGTAATATGTTTTTTTTCCTGGAAATAAAACAAATTACTGTAAAGAATTTTAACAACTGAAAAATTCGTAGCAGGTTTTCCAAAGAAGGCAACTTGGAAAGAGGATGAGGACTTGAATTTTGTTTGATTTGGGGCATATGATCAAACAAAGGTATTCTGGAGAACAGAGTTGGATATTAAGTTCTGGATTTCAGAATATTTATGCATTTCAGATTTGATAACAAATTAAGCTACTCATTTGAAAAACTGAGCTTAGAAGAAGAGTAAGTTACAAAAGGAGTTAAGAGCCTGTGATTGCACCCTCAAGAGCTCTAACTCTTCCTGGCAGTATGGAAAAGAAAGAAGAGAATGAAAAATCAAATAGAATGGGGACATTAACAGGAAAAGGATTTTAATGCAAGTGCAAATTGTCAGCTAGGTCAAACAGCTTGTAGATAAAGGGAAAGGGCCTAGGGAAATGACAGACACAATGGGCTGAATGAAAACAAATTCACCCAAGTTGTAAAAGCAGAAGGCAAGTTTAGAAAGGGAGAAGTGAGGATCCCAATAACAAGGTAACTAGAGTGTTTTTTTTTTAAGGCCAGACTTCCTTCATTCAATTTTAGGATTTAATTAATTTCCTAAAAATAAAAGTTGTAATATTAAATATAAGATTCCGTTTTAGACTATTTTCAAAACTTTTATCCAATGTTTAAGTACACTTGTAGGAAGGACAAGATGGATCTTCTTCACCCAGTGAGACTAGATAAAGAAATCCTCCAGTCAATCAATCAGCAATCAGCTATTAGGTAGTGACAAGCCCAATAAAGCAAATTAAAGCTGGGCAATGAAGCAAAATAATTGAAGTCATGAAAATGGTATTTTAAATATTTATTTTATATTTTGTAGGTTATAATACAATTAGTTCATTTTCCCTTTCCCTTCTTCCTCCAAATTTCCCATGTACCAGTCGTTGCTCTCTCTCAAATTCATGGTCTTCTTTTTTATTATTAATTCTTGCTGCACAGACACACAGAGAGAGACATACATACACATACACACACACACACTCATGCACACAAACAGACACACAAACTTACATATATTCCCAAATACATAAATACAATCTGTTCCATCTATTTGTTGTTTGTATGGGTATATTTTCAGGGTACCCATTTGGTATTCGATAACTAATTGGTGCACTCTCCCCAGGGGAGATTATTTCTCCCACTCTCAGCATTCCTTAATTGACTATAGATCTTTGTTTAGAGTGAGGCTTTCCCCCATTCATTTTAGCATATCTGTTATTTTTTCCTAGTTTGCCCCAAATCAAGGAAACTTCCCTTTGCAACAAAATGAGAGAATTAAAGAAAACTACAACCAATCAATTTGCAGAGTTTTGGAGCCTAGTCACAATGAATTCATCTACAAAACAACTCCTGCACCTAAGGCTCAGGGAAGATTGTGCGATAGAAAGAATGTAAGAGCCAAAAGATTAGAAAGTTTTCTGGGAGATTGTGTCTCCTAAGACACTGGTAATTTTAAACAGAGAATGGACTTTCTCAGGCCGTGACATATAAAGAGAGTTGTATATGGGAGAAGAGAATCTGGTAGAAAGATATTCAGGCTTGCAAGTACCAACACATTTAACATGTTTTAAGACAAGAAAGGTCAGTCAGTGTGACTGAAACAAAGAAAGAAATGGTACAGAGATGAGATATGGAGAGATTGCTCAGCAGTTAAGAGTACTTGGTGTTCTTGCAGAGCACCTGCATGCATTTCCCAGTATTCAGAGCTAATGCCTGTCTGTAAATCCAGTTCTAGGGGTTGACTTACAGCAAAACATTCATACGCAAAAATAAAAGAAGTGAACATTTCTTATAAAGAGAGAAATAGTAGAGAAGAGAATATGGGAGGAAGGAGGATCATGAGAAGACAAATTATTCAGAAACTTGCCAGTTTAAATAAGGTAGTTTGTTGTATGAGTGATGAGACTGAAGACTTCAAAAAATGATGTGATGGGTTGTTGTCGTTGTTATTGTTGTGTGTATGTATGTGTGCACATGCACAAACTTGGGTGTTGAACAAAGAAGTGTCCTTCAGCTGATTTAGACCGGGTAATGGATACAATAAAATTATGACCTCATTTGGTATAATTATTTTGCAGTTCCATCCATTTATCCAAAATTTCTAATTTCATTTTTCTTTTCAGCTGAGTCATATTTCATTGTGTTTATGCAGATTTTCCTTATTTATTTTTGTATGTGGGAGTCTTTTTGTTTTGGCAGCATGCTGGGGCAGTAGCAACTACAGGGATCTTTTTCTGGCCTATGAACATGACAGGGACAGTCCTACAGGAGACAGCTTTGGTGAATCTGCTCAACTTTATTCCAGAGTATAAGGAATATATAGAATTGGGAAGAGTGGGGACAAACTAATTTGCATTGAGTGGCATGCTTGTGTCACAAGGCTTCATATGGGGCAGTGGGGTCCTATAGCAGAGCTCCTAGCACAAGTCTAGCAAGAATCTGTGCCAAGGGTCAAGCTAAAGATAAATCAGGCATCTGACTTAGAGACAACTTTCACATAAGGTCAGTCCCCAGGGTCCAAGAACATTCTCCAGATAAGGGCATGCTGAGAGCAGGAAATTTCACTGGGGAGGGAGGGTGTCACCTTGTCGCTGAGCTTTGGCATTAAGTTTCCAGGTCATGACAGACTGCAATGTCTGACCAACTAGCAAGGCCTTCAGATAGATATATAGGCTGAATCTAATTTCTAGCTATTGTGAATAAAGCAACCAAATATGCAATTTTAATAAAGTTAAAAGAAACAGAATTAACACATAAAAGGCTATGTACTATTATCCCACCAGTGAGTTACAAGGAAAGAAAAAAACTACTTATTAAGTCACACCAAATAAATAATAAAAGAACATTTAACCAGGGACTTCACCTTATCTGGAAAGTGGAAAACCCCTGATGAAAGAATTGAAGAGGAAATGGAAAAATAGCTCATGTTCATTGGTTGATATATTTAATATTATTAAAATGCTGTACAATGTACTCTGTAGATTCAACACAATTATACCAATATAGTAAAGACATTTTTCACAGAAAAAAAATTATAAAATGTATATGGAACCTCTCAGATCTATATCATCACTCGTAAGAAAGCACAACAATATGGAAGTATTATGTTTTAGTTGTCTCATACTATGACAAATATTGAGTGATCAAGACTATAAGTCCTGGGAATAAAACATAATGGATTTTAGTAGAGATCCAAGAAAGAAATCCTTGTCTGTATGGTAACTCATTTTGGATAAGAGCACAAATAATACACAGTAAGAATTGTTGCTACAATAAATGATGTTTTCTCAAATGGAAAATAGTTATATTGAATGTTATTCTTACAGAACATGTAAAAATTATCTAGTGAATCAAAAATTTAAACATAAGACTTAAAATGAAAAAGCTTATGGAGAAAATATAAACAGTTTTTAAAGGATCTACAAGGACCAAAGTCAGTGATCTCCGAATGAAAAGCAAGTACCCTACAACAGAGCTGCATCTGCAGCCCACAAGCAGGTTTGTGACATGGGTCTTGGCAATGATTTGTTTTGGAAATGATACCAACAATACAGAAAATAAGTACAAAATAATCAAGTGGGGCTACACCAAACTGTAGGGAAGGTTATAGTAAAATTATAATGTAATAAATTATTAATAAAGATATTAGCAAACCATATGAGATTAACATGACAAATAGCTAAGAAACGCATGAAACTAATGACAAATCAAGCAATAGTTTTAGCAGAAAGAAGGCAAAGTGAAATAGGTATTTTTCCCCAAAATAACACATGAAAATAGTCAAAAAGCGTATATGGCTTGCTAAACAGAATTGTTCACCAGAAAATGCAAGTCCCAAGAACCAAATCATGTTTTGTACCTACTTCAGCCTGAATGTTAGCAAATAAGTAAAAACAGAATTTAAAAAAGACAGAACTGTTGCTCACTGTAGTTAGAGATGTAAATTGGTATACTTATTATTGAGAATTTTATGGTATTTCCTTAAAATTAGAGATAAAAGTCTCATAGAACAAGGCTATAAGACTTCTGACTGTAGAACTCCACAACAACATAGTACTACTACACATAAACCCTACACTGGGAATATGTCTAACAGATATTAAATCACTATGTCAACGATATTGAAATATTTTCATTCTCATATTCTTTATGGCATTGTTCACAGTAGCCAAAATATAGAAAACATATAAGCATATGCTGATGGATTAATCAATAATTATCACAGTATCTTCATATATGTATATACAACTTATAATATGATAATAGTGAGCAAGTTCTTATGTATTCTCCATTATTGACCCTTAAAGAATTCAGTTTTGCTTTTTATATCAACATGGTTGAACCTTCGGATAACATAATGTGTGAAATAAGCCAGGCACAGAAGGGACAATACCACAAGATCTCACTTACAGGCAAAATCTGCAAACGTCCAATTCATAGAAGCAAATACTTACTGGGAATGAAAACAGGGGTAACAAACATACATTTAACAGATGAGCAAAGTGTAGTGCTCTAGTATGAAACATAAGTACTGTAGTCAATGCAGTGTTTCATGCCTGAAATTCACTGATAGAATCGACCCAATATTTCTCAATCAGCACAACATT